>NC_081416.1:17909696-18574696 GCF_949786415.1 Peromyscus eremicus
TTTCTCTGTTTAGTTTTGGTGCCTGTCCTGGATCTCCCTCTGTAGACCCAGGCTAGCTTCGAACTCACAGAGATCCTCCTGGCTCTGCCTCCTGAGTGCTGGGATTAAAGGCGTGCACCACCGCCGCCTGGCTCCCTTCCACTTTCTTAAAAGTTAGGGGCATTATCTATAAAAAAAAAAAAAAGTAGTAAATAGCCTTTGTAACTCCTATGAAGCAGCAGCCAGCCTAACAGTTGTCCATTCTGGCTAATTTAGGACGGTGAATATGCTTGTTCATGCTGCTGTTATTGTATCTTAACCCAAATTACTAGATGCTAGGACTCAAGAACATGTTATATGTTATTTGATGTACTTGTAATCATTTAAAACTAAAACTTTGTCTTGCCTTTCAAAAAAGAAAGAAAGGAATGAAGAAAGAAAGAAAGAAAGAAAGAAAGAAAGAAAGAAAGAAAGAAAGAAAGAAAGAAAGAAAAGAAAGAAAGAAAAAGATCTGAAAGCCTACTAAGGTCTGGGAGCCTATTACAAAGAAACACACAGAATAACATGCTGAGATGACGTCAGACACACACTGTATGACTGACTGTTTTTCTGAAATATGCAGAACAGTTGATCCATAGACACAGTAGATTGGTTGTTGCTACAGTAGGAAAGCCGTGAGGAGTCATCTGAATGAATATGGGGTTTCCTTTTGGGGTGAGGATGATGAAGATGATGAGGCCTGACACAGTGGTGAACACCTTTAATCCCAGCACTAGCGAGGGAGAGGCAGGAGCCAGCCTAGTCTACAGAGTGAGTTCCAGGACAGCCAGCACTACAGAGAAAAACCTTGTCTCAAAAAATGAAATGATTGGGGCTGGAGAGATGGCTCAGTGGCTAAAAGCACTAGCTGTTCTTCCAGAGGACCCTGGTTCAATTCCCAGCATCCACAGGGCAGCTCACAGTTGTCTGTAACTCCAGTTCCAGGGCACCAAACACCCTCATACAGATATACATGCAAGCTGGGCCGTGGTGGCTCACGCTTTTAATCCCAGCACTCGGGAGGCTGAGGCAGGTGGATCTCTGTGAGTTTGAGGCCAGCCTGGTCTCCAAAGCGAGTTCCAGGAAAGGTGCAAAGCTACACAGAGAAACCCTGTCTTGAAAAAGAAAAAAAATAAAAAAAAAAAACCCAGATATACATGCAGGTCAAACACCAATGCACATAAATAAAAAAATTTTAAAAAAGAATATTAAAAAATAAAAAGCCAGACGATGATGATAACAATAATAATGGTACTTAAACAATATTATGAATATACTATGCATCATGGATTTGTGACCTTTAATATGGTGCGTTAATAATGTCATTTGTTTAGTTAGGTGTTTTTGTTTTTGTTTTTCAGTGTTGGGAATGCAATCTAGGGCATCCTGCATGCATGACAAGAGTTCTACGTACATCATCAGCCCTAAAAACTAATGAATGAATGAATGAATGAATGAATGAATAAATAAATAAATAAATAAATAAATAAAGCAAGCACCTAGCGTCTACGTTGAGGAAACATCACTTCTGTTAACAAGTGTAACTAACACAAATAGACTCAGAGGAGAATTATTCTTATCCTCACCCCCCCTCCCCCATTTCTAAAGGAAAGTTGTAGGAATATAGGCAGGTGTGGTGCTGGACGGAGCAGGCCTTTCTCCGCCGATTTTCTCTCAGTTCCTCTCCCCGTTCACAGTCTGCTGCAGCCTGACCCTCACTGCTCATTGTTCCTTGTGGGAAATGGCCAAGATGCCAATGGGCTCTTGGATGTCCCCAACACCGAAATCACCATGAGTCAGCACAGCATACACTGCTCTTTTGTGAGCTCTCTGTTGCCTGGGCAGAGCAGGCTGGGCAGGATAGTGTGGGAGGGGCGGTCACCAGAGGAGGAGGGCTCTTTCTGCCTCCAGCAGCAGATAGAATCTCTGCCCCTTGGGGGAGCTTATCATTGGCGTTTATAGCATTTGCTCAAAATGTCAGTGCTTTCTTTGTGGCATAGAACATTAAGTACAGGTCACAGAACAGAACTCCCACTTCCTGTGACATTTACCACTGAGTACCACTGTTGAGGTGCCGGGAGACATTTGCAATAGAGGCCTTGAGATGCTCAGAGATTTATATGGGACCAGATTGCAGTTCATAAAAGTCACGAGGAAAAGTCAGCACTATTCATATGGTCTGAGAGGTGGGCTTAAAACTCAGGTGTGGTGGAATACTAAGGTAGTCACAGGGGAAGGGTGAGCTGGGTTGGTTTGTTTGTCAGAACAAAGTAAGTTCATGCAGGGTGACTGTGCCTGGGTTCTGGGGAGCCAAACCACTACACTAGCTACTTCTAAATGACCCCAGCCACCACATGGGAAGGACCCATCACCCGCTTCTGATGTGAGATGGGGATCTTCCAGCCTTTAGCTTGGTGCCTGACCGGAGAAATGCTGCTGGCATTACCACTGTGTCCTCCAGCCTCGTAGACTCAGAACTTGACTGTCCAGCTTCAAAAGACCCTGGGTTTGGGTTTATGGTTGGTGCAAGCCCTTCTCGCTTACGAAGATGGTATCTGGCTTTTCCCAACCACTGTAATTTCATGTGGCAAGATTGTCACCTCAGCGTCTACGTTGTCGCAGCTGCTTTTTGTTGTGTGGTTAGACTTTGTGTCTTTGAAGTCTGATATCAGAAACCTCATCACTGTTGAATTAAATAGAATATAGCGGAGTGTGTCCTTCAAAGACTTGAATTTCACCAGTGCTGTCGTAATACATTTTCATTTAACTCTCAGCCTCTACCAGTACTAAAACCAAAAAAACACTAAGTGCTCTTCTTTTAATGTTTATTATCAGACATGAACCATAAACCATAAAATCACACTTTTAAAATTTACGATTAGTAAGCCAGGGCTTTTATTGTGACTCACACCTTTAATCCCAGCACTCAGGAGGCAGAGGCAGGTAGATCTCTGAGTTTGAGGCCAGCCTGGTCTACACACAGAGAGAGTTCCAGGACAGCCAGGGCTACACCCTATCTCAAAAAAAAAAAAAAAAACAAAAACAAAAAACAAAAAACAACAACAACAACAAAAAAAAAACCCAGAAGAATAAAATTTATAATTAGCCACTTCTAGCATGTATTTGCTGAGCTGGGCAACCATCAGCCCAGGCATCGAACTTTTGGAAAGGTTTGTCACTTGCCCCAAAAGAGGGCTTGTTACTTCCATTCTTCTCTAGCCTCTGGTAAATCCCAATCTGCCTTCCGACTCTAGATGTGCCTGCTTCAGACTTTTCATATAAATAAACCTATACAGTGCCTCTTGTGTCTGACTTGAAAAAATACTGTATCTTGTGCTTAATTCTTATGGTTGAGAAATACTGCACTGTATGAATATACCACATTATGTTTACACATCTGCTGGTAGACATTTTGGATTGTTTCTGTTTTGTACTATTATGAAATATAGGTATGACCATTCACATACAAGTTTTTGTGTGGACACATCTTTCCACGTCTCGGGTGGATACCTGAAGTGGGTTGGTGAGCTGGTTCTTGGGTATTGTTAACTCTTTGGGAGATGGCTAATCCCCTTTCCAAAGGAGATGTACAATCTCAGATTTCTGTCCAGGTATGAGTGTTAACGATTTGTCCACATCCTCAGCAGCACTTGGTGTTTACTTTTATTTTTCATTGCAGCTATCTTACTGGAAATGAGGTGTTTCATTATGCTGCTTGGTGTATACTCCAGGTATGCCCATGTCCTTACTGCCCATCTGTGGGTCTTCTTTTCATAAATGTCTATTCAGATACCTTATTTTTAATAGCAGGTGTTTATTGCTATTATATATTTGTTATTGTATCTTTCTTGTCTTTTTCTTGTTGACTTGTAAGGATTCCTTTGCTGTGGGTCTAGGAGAATTAGCTCAGTAGTACAGCTCTTGCTTCCATGCAGGAGGATCTGGCTCAATCCTGCTAAAGGCATTCATTTCATACTCTTTAACATTAGGTCCTCATCCCAATTGCCTTTCAATTTTCTAGTACTACCTTTGGAAGGACAAAAATCTCAGTTTTGATGAAACCTGATTCACATACTTAAAAATTTTGTTGCTTGTGTTTTTCTACCAAATCCAGGAAATTATTGCCCTCTCTTATCCTACGTGATGGGAGGGAGGTGTACAGTGGTGTTTTCTCCTCAGAGTTTGGCTTTATCTAGTATATTTTGAGTTCATAGTTGTATGTGATGAGGTAGTGTACCAACGATTAACTCTATTGGATTCAGCTGGTTATCTGAGTGCTTGTCAAATAGCAGTTAATCGTAAATGTATGACTTCTTTCTAAATTCTCTGTTCTATTCCACTGAATTTCTCTAGTTTTATTCTTTCTTTCTTTTTCTTTCTTTCTTTCTTTCTTTCTTTCTTTCTTTCTTTCTTTCTTTCTTTCTTTCTTCTCCTCCTCCTCCTCCTCCTCCTCCTCCTCTTCTTTTTCAAGACAGGGTTTCTCTGTGTAGCCCTGGCTGTCCTGGAACTTGCTCTGTAGACCAGGCTGGCCTTGAACTCAGAGATCCACCAGCCTCCTGAGTGCTGAGGTTAAAGGTGTGTGCCACCACCACCTTTTGAAAAAAGTTTGATATAAGGAAATAAATTTCCTCCATCTTTGTGAGGTTTTTTTTTTTTTTTTTTTCTTCACTTGTCTAATCCTGGGTCTCCTGAATTTCCCTGCGAATGTTATGATCTATATATTCATCTGCCTAAAAGGAAATTGACACTTGATAAGGATTGTCTTGAGTTTATTGGTCTGTTTTGGGAACATTACCATCTTAATAATACTAAGGCTTCCAACCCATAATGTTCTCTTTCCTTATTTAGATATCTTCTGATTTCTTTCAATAGTACTTTGAACTTTTCTTTGAGACAGGGTCTCACTATGTGCCTTGGCTGGCCAGGGTCTCACTTAGACTAGGCTGGTTGCAGAGATCCACCTGCCTCTGCCACCCTCACACCCCCACCCCAACCCCCCGAGTGCTGGGGTCAAAGTTGTGACCACACAACCGGGCGGGCTACTTCATACTTCCGTGCAGCACCCTGGAGCACTTCTTGAGCATGACACCTACTGCTTTTGATGTTGTGATAATTCACTTCCATGTCATTTTAAAGTTATTTATTGCTGGTTTTTGGCAGTAAGTTTATTTGTGTATTATTTCTGGCAGGACATTAACAGCCTCCAGTTGCTACATGTGTGGCTTAAGAGTTGTATACAGTTGTGTCATCTACCAGGAGTTTTGTTTCTTTCCCTTTTCTTGCCCTGGTAGGACATCCCTGGCTTTCCTGTGGAAGGAGAAAACTGAAGTCATCGGGCATTAGGTCTTCCACTCTTGCATTTACCCTCGTCGTTGTCGTTACCTTAACCTGTTTCTTTTACTTTTGTGACACGGTTTAATCCTGCTAGGATCTTTTCCTACTTTTAGCCTCCCATACAAATTATGCAAAAAACAGAATTTATTACTGTCTTCTGGGAGTGTTTACCCTTGAACAAGGAGAGGGAAAAATCATAGTTGGCCTGGCTCTGAAGGGCTGGAAAAGACTCAACATACAGTCTCCGATTCTGGGTATTCAGAATTAATGAGTCTTAGTGAGTTCTAGGGATTGAACCTGCATTGACTTCATGCTAGACACCCTACTAAGCTACACCACCCCCACCCCCCGCACCCAGCCCTCCCCTTTACTTCTTTAAATTTTGAAGCAGTCTCGCTGGGTTGCCTGGCAGCCTTGAACTTTGAGGTCCTCCTCCCTCACCCTCCAAGCAGCCCGATTACAGGCCTGCACCATGGCCTTGTAAGAGACCTTTAGAATGTCTAAGGTAAAAGTAGATCGGCTGAAGTGAACCGGTGCCAATAGCTCTGTGTACTCTTGGAAGCCCAGATGTCGGCTGGGAAGTGCCTGCAGGAAAGCCAGCCTTATACAGTCTGTGTGTTCCTATTTTTGGTACATAAGTAACCTCTGAGAAAGTAGAAAAGGCTAGAGGGAAACAATACAGTGAAGTAGCATGCTCAGAAGCTACCCAAGACAGGACGTTCCTGAGATAAGCCGGCCAGACTGCCCAACCTGAGCTGCAAGGGAAGATCTGCTCTTTAGGTGATGTTGGTTACATCCATTTGGCCATGAGATACACGAAAACCTGGCCCTTCTCCAAGCCAAGGCAGTCCACTGGTGATGTTTTTGATTTAACGCCAACTGACTTCCAGTTTCCTGTCGCCGGAACTGAACCTCAAATTATACCTAAGAAAGGCAGAGCAGGTGACTGGGGTATGACTCAAACCCTGTGGCTTCTAAATTCTTTTTCTCTCTTAAAGGTGAAGGACATGTGTGGGGTGGTGAACCAGACATAGTCAAAACACTGAGACATATTGCAGTCAGATCCATTTCATTTTATTATGAACAAACACAACCTCAGATGAGTAGAAATACTTTCAGAGTTGGTATTAAT
The DNA here is from genome assembly GCF_949786415.1 of Peromyscus eremicus. Classification (NCBI taxonomy): domain Eukaryota; kingdom Metazoa; phylum Chordata; class Mammalia; order Rodentia; family Cricetidae; genus Peromyscus; species Peromyscus eremicus. Next base: position 17,916,181 of record NC_081416.1, read on the forward strand.
GAAAATTATTAATTACAAATAACTACTGTTGCACATAATAAAGGAAAAATCCCACCCAAGGAAGGAAATGGAGTCCTGCATGTTTTCATAGCAATGAGTATACATTATCTAACGCATCCATTCAATCTCTGAGAAGAATGATGTAGATTAACAATGTCATCTGGGACATAGGCACGTGTCAAGTCCATGGTGGACACAGTTACTATAAAAATGTGCAGGACTTAAATATTCCTCTGCTGAGGATCCCCAAATGTTTTATAAAGAGCATTTAGCCATGCTCAAACCTACCCACTGAGGTAGGTCAGGATTATTATCCCAGTTTCACAGAAGTAATACTGAGTCACATTATTGTTAAGTGACATGTCCAGTGCTATGGTTTGAGTTTGTCCCATAGTTCATGGGTTGGAAACTTAATCCCCAATGCAACAGTGTTGACAGCTGGGACCATTAAGAGCTGATTAGGTCGGTAGGGCACTTCCCTCATTAACATCCTTGTCCAAGGAGTGAATTCATTATTGTCAGAGTGGGACTGTTACCAAAAAATGGAGCGTGGTAGGAGGCCCTGGCCTTCACCACCAGCAAAACATGGCCACCGCTTTCTTAACTTTCCTACTAACCTATTTCAACTAAAGAAGACGCTCAGGATACTAGCAAACCATGAAGAAAAGCTTTCACTTTAAAGGCTACAACCAGCGTTTAGTCTCAAAACAAATAGCAAAACCTACAAATCACATACGTTCAAATTACTTCCACCATCCATCAGCTATGGGCACTTCATCAAAACAGCCCTAAGAAAAATTCCCCAAATGAAGCCCCCAAAGGGAATGCTGCAAATTGATGTACAGTGACTCCTCCAGCCAGGTCAGTTGATACTGCCACATGTACAGGCTCTCCAGGTTCAAGGGACTCCACAGAGGCAGAGTGCAGGCTCACAAGCAACAGATTAAAGAGGTAAGGCACCCAAGTCAGATTTTAGCATGTCCACAAGGCAAGGACTGTTAGGAAGTCACTCAATCAGATCTTAGTTTCTTATTAATGTGTCACTTGATTTGAGCTTTAAAATCCTGAAAGTAGTATTCCTTAGTGAGCTGGTACACCCTTATCAGCAGATACATATATAATGGGGTCCTCAGCCATGGCATGGTTCAGTTCCACGGGGCAGGCTTAGAAGAGAAAATTGCTTTTGTTTTTCACATATTATTTAAGTGGGCACCTGCTAACCAGTGGAACTAAAATCACCCAAAAGGCATTTCCAAGGAATAGGGCCACAGGTCAGCAAATACACTGTAATCTCCTAAGAATTCTGTTTTAGTGAACAGCTAAAGGATAAGGCTGCTTTCATGTGGGCACACAGAGGTCCTGAAGCCTTTATTCCACCAACACAGGAAGACTGTTCCCTCTAACCACTGGGGCGCAGTAGTCTACACAGCATTTGGCACACTACACAGTCAATCTTAATACAACAGACCCACATTTCTGCAGTGCTAACTGAGCTACAGGGATAGACACGCCAATCAGTTTGCTGAACAAAATCCTTTTTTTTTTGCAAAGTCCATGGCATCTCGACGTCCTATCTTAGCCAAAGCTTTGCAGCGGACCTTGGCTCCAGGTATAAGGGACTCCAGCTGAGGCACTTAAGAACACAGACCTGGGTTCTTGTGCTTTGCACTTAGCCAACATGTCGCCCAGGAGTACTGAGGAGCCCAAGGAGCTTTACTGAACATGTGGGGGAGCACTGAGCATGCTCTGCCCTGACTCACATTGCGGCTAAAAACCAGGAACTGTGTCTCGCCCTTCCCCGGCACACTGGCACAACAGGACTATTTGTTTTGGAATGACTCACGAGAAAAAGAGCCTCTCTGAGTCAGGGATGTTTCTAGAAAGTTTGCCAACCTTTTTCTTTACAGTTCCCAGAGTGTCAGAAGCCTAAGGGACAGAGGTGGAGGATTTGAAGTCACTGGAAGGGGGACAGCCAGCTCTCCTTACTACTGATACAGCGTCCTATCTCTGAACGAGAAGCCGCTGGGACTGCACATTTACCGCCTGTGAATACACAGGACAGTTCTGCCCAGAGCAAGACTAAATGTCAAAGAGGAAAGAAAAACAAAACAAACAAACAAACACACAACCCAAACCACAAAAATGGGTAGGAAAAAGAGGCAGACGCGGTAGAGCTAAGAGATTTTGGGCCATGTGTCACAGACAGAGTCCTCCATGTAGGCTGGATGGCCAAAGAGCCAATGAGGCATGAGTCAGTACTGTAAGGGAGCCTTACGATAAAGAGCGAAGAGCTACCATCTAACCTGTTTCACTAGAACACCCCAAAACTTTGAAGCCCCCTGGCAATGTGTCCCCAGCAGCTGTCCTCTGGAAAGTTATTAGGAGCTGCCTTACAATGCCTTCCAACTTCTCCACCTGCTGCCCAACAGTGGGAGGAACAGACAACACGTTCAGCGTCTCCTTTTCGGAGGGAAGCACTCTGAGTATTTGCAGGTTCCAGGGCAGACTTTATGTCTCTTCAGTTTTAAGTGTGGCTTAAGTTCAACTCTTAAAATGCTTCCATTGTTCAATGTGTAGAAATGCCACAGCCATCCTTAATTTATGGGAGCAACCAGACGGAAGAACGGGAATTAGAAGTTGGGCGTGCAACTCACAGAATGCTCAAAAACTATGAGTGACTGTCCTCATCAATTCCAAGCATGCCTCACCCAAAGACCTCTGGCTCTCATGCCCTTATAATCACTTTTTATTTATTTATTTGATGTCTCACCAACTAGCCCTGGTAGACCTTGAACTCAAGAGATCCACCTGCCTCTGCCTCTCAAGTGCTGTGATTTAAGGCATATGCCACCCACCACGCCTGGCCCCATGTCCTTATTATTAAAGGAGAAGAAATTTTTTCTCAGTAGAGACCACTTTCCCTACAGTTTTTTACTTTTTTTTTTTTAATCTTCAGCCTAAACTACACTGAGATACTGATATGTGTTACTTGTACTCCAATGTCACCAAGTCCCATGGTTGTCACCTACTCAGAATTAGGAGAGGAGGCATGCTGTGTGGAAAGGCTCCACTGCCTCTGCGAGACAACAGCTGAGCCTGATCACACAAGATTCCCCTCTCCCACATCTTGGATGAATCACAGCCTGCATGCTGAATTTGGCCCCTTACGATTTACCTTCCACTCCATCTGGCAAAGCCTGGGCTAAAAATAACAGGAGAAATCTCTGCAGATTTTCTTGTATCTCTAACTCAGAACAGCTTAAGAGTTGGGGGTGGGGCACAAACCTTTACTTTTAGACCCTTGGAAAGTTGGTATGCTTTGGAAGGTGAACACTGACCTACGGTGGAGCAGCGGCTGGCTTGGGAGGCGATGAGAAATGAGGTCAACAGGGACAAAGCAAAGAAAAAGACAACGAAAAGAGAAGAGAAGATCAGCTTAGCATCGGAAGGGAAGAGCTGTTGACCTCCGATACTTGTCCATTTTACAATACTGTACCAGAATGGGTTAACGTCATCATTTTAGCATCTGGGTAGCAATACTCAGTAGTTAATTAACAGAACATTAAGCCTCTGCCAAGCTGGCTTTTGGAACAGAAACTGAAAGACCCCAAACTCAGCCACTCTTGCAGCTCCCATCTCCAGTTCTCTTGATCCTGGCCAAGACAGCAGCCTTGGACACTCTCTTCCGGTCATAAGCCAGGCCCAGGGCAGCCATGCAGTCGATGAAGAATGTGGTGAAGTTGATGTGCCAGCGGTACTCACTGGCAGAGTAGTCGTAGGGGAAGGCGTGGTGGTAGTTGTGGAAGCCCTCGCCTGGAACAGAAGCATGGAGAGCAGTTAGGGGGCTCGGTGATGGCTGCTTCCTGCTCTTTGCACACCTCTAACCCAGTGGGTTCCTTAGACCTTGGAGAGTCAGACTGCAGGTGGGTGGGTGACTGGATAAATCCATTATCTTTTACTCTGAGCAAACAGACACCCTCAAAGGCATCACAGTTCCACTTATATTATGGGATCTACACACCTTGTCCAAATTACTTCATTTCCAAGAGGATCTTAGCAATGTAGAGTGTAGGCAATTTATTTCAAACATAAATTAAAGAACATGATCAATGGTAGGTCCCTGAAAAGAAGGCTATGTGCAAATGATAAAAAAGGAAAGTATTTTAAATTTATTTTTAATATTTGCATGTGTATATACATGTGTATACATGCCATAGCATGCATGTGGTAGTCGGAGGACAACTTGCACTTTTCCTTCCACTATGTGGGTCCCAGGGGTCAAACTCAGGCTGGTCAGGCTTGGTGAGCAAATGTCTTTACCTGATGAACCATCGTGCCAACCCAGAAAAGGTACTGTTAGTAATACCCAACCTAGCCTAAGGTAACGAGTGTTCTAGAAAGACAAGCACCCATCAACAGTGCCATTGGGTGACCACTGTCTCTTTCACTAAGGAAGCGAAGCCACAGGTCAGTACAGGGAAAACTAACTCCAGGCCTTTGTCAAACTCTCTTCTTGGGAAGGCAGGAAGATGTGGGCACAGGTCACAGAGGCATGCGTTCATTCATCCTGACAGCTGGGGCTGGATTTATAGGCTGGATCAACTACAATCAAGCGATATGGTAGGATTCCCCAAGCAATGTTGTGGGGAGGAGAACTCTAGCACAAAATAGGAGAAAACAGAGAAACAAAGGACATGTGAAAAGTGGGTGGTAGAGAGTGGAAAGGCGTGTGTGCTAATGGCCACCAAAGGCATCACTGATGGACAAGCCACGTCCAGGCACACTAGAGATAAAAGTACTATCCATGTAACGTACTTGAAATGCACTGCACTAAACTGCAATCATTCTGCCTTTTGTTGTTGTTGTTGGTGGTGGTGGTGGTGGTTTTTTAATCTCGATCTGTACACCAGGCTGGCCTCAAACTCACAGAGATCCACCTGGCTCTGCCTCTTGAGTGCTGGGATTAAAGGTGTGCGCCACCACCGCCTTGCCTTTTATACAGCATGGCTAAATAAAAACATGAGACTTATATTCATGGACACAACCCTCCTTTTCTCTTTATGATCCCCTGCACTGAGTGAGACTGCAGATCCGCCAGAGGTGACTAGGAAATGAAAAAAACTCAAAAGGGCCCATTATGGGAGATTTTTACCTATTGCACAGAAGTTACGGCCTCTTAAAGGCTTCCCAAATAAAATTATCCCCAGTGTTATAGCAGGAAATATACAAAAATCAGATCATTCTGACTCCTCTGGCTCCTGGCCAAGCATCTCCAAGCAGCAAGCTGCCAGATGTGGTCTTGCTGGCAACTTACCCACAGCTCCCATTGAAACCAGGATATTCTCCCGAGAGCTAATGTTCTTGTCGTAGGGGCGATATCCATAGAGGTGAGCGGCACTGTTCACCAGCCAGGTGGCATTGAGCACCACAGCATATCGCAAGAAGGTGCTGACGCACAAGCTGTTCACGAAAGTTTCACCCCAGCAATACCAGGGCACCAGCGTGGGCAGGATGAAGCACATGAGCAGGAGGCCAGGCTTGTAGTACCTACAACGAGATTGTACATTTCAGAGTCCGTGGAGAGAGGACTCTCACACTTCCGTGGACTGTCCACTCCTGGCAGGCAGGCAGGGTTGTTTCCCCCTTATACCATGAGTGAAGAGTAGCAGCAAATGCTGTTATCTTACTGTGTAGATGGGGCAATACGGATACAATCAATGACTCTGCTATCACAGTTGCTTCCTGGGCTGCTGTTGACCTGCCTTTGTGTTTTGCTTTCATGACCACTGGAGTCTTATTAGGTGTAGTGTGTGGTGTCATGCCTCTATTTCCTGCTACGAGCATTCTTAGCTCTGCTGACCCACCCCCAAACGCTCTGAGTGTCCCGGACCAACTGCAGGCCTCCGACCCTACAGCAACACTAGCCCTCTCCATCATGTAGACCAGATACTCCAAGGGAACTGACTCCCACAGCCATGCCTTTCACGTTCACATCATGGGAAGCTTCCCGCATCAAACTCCTTTCTGTCAGCTTCGACCTCGGGTTCCTTGGCTTAGGCTCCTCCTACCACCTAACTTGTGCCCCTCCCATGAGTGGGCAACAGCCTCTGCTGCTAAAAGACCCCTTAGTAACGCTATTGCTTATCGTAACCACTCGAAGTCTGCATGTAGGACTCCTCAACAGGAAGGGCATCAGCAACGTCTTGACCGGCCTTCTTATCTCTCACACCCTGTACTTCAAGCAGAGGGCTTCATTCCTGGAACATTCTTGAGGCTTTACCTCACTGCCTTCTGCCTCCATAGTCCCCCTCTGAAACCTGTGATGTCTCCATGCAGCTGGGAATTCAACATCACTTCTCCTAAGCCCTTCCCTGAACTCCTTCAATGAGAACCTCCCTGCTCTTTGTATCTGTCCAGTAGAGATACAGTAGACTACCTACTCCTTCAAGATAAGGTCTCCATTACACTCAGTTCTCTGTCCTTTTCTCTAGGGCAACAACAGGGTTTTTGTTTTGTTTTGCATTTAATTGGTTCCAATCAGATAACACAAAGAAAAATTAGTTCATTTCTGTGGCCCATAGGACATTAAAAATAGGTTTTAAAATGAACTGAACATGTAAACCCATTAAGTCATGGCTTTAATTTTACAGTTCCTAAGAAAAAAGGCAGAGTGTAAGCCCCACATTCCCAGGGCCAACCCCCTCACTCACCTCCTCTGGAACATGACCAGCTTCTCAGCTTTGAGGTCAGACATGTCCAGTTTTCCACCCTTCTCTTTGACAGCCGGGTGTTTGCGCACAAGCAGCCAGCCCACGTGAGAGAAGAAAAAGCCACGCCGGGAATTGTGAGGGTCGGCGTGTGTTTCTGAGAACTTGTGGTGGGCGCGGTGATCTCGGGCCCATTCATACACATCATTCTGGAGGGACAGGAAAGAGGACCCCAGTACTGAGAAGAGATGCCCTCCTGGGGGAATGCAAGGGCCCTGAACTCTCAGCCTAACCCACAAAATCCTCAGGACTCTGGCTCAAGAATATGCACAGGGTGAAGGTGAGGGACTCTCCTCTGCTTCACATCTGCCTTAGAAGTACGTATAGAAAAGCAGCTTAAAAGTCCCAGAACACAGGAACAGCATGGTTACTTCCTGAGGCTGTACAGAAGGGAAAGCAGATATGCAGTCTTCTTGTTTCATTGGTAAGTAAGATGGTGGATTTTTTTTAAAGTTCATCCTTTTATGTGTGTGTACGTGAATATAGGTGCATATGCACCACAGCACGTGTGTGGTCAGAGAATACCTTTCAGGAATCGGTTCTCTCCTTCCACACAGCAGGCTCTAGGGATCAAGCCCAGGTCGTCAGGGTTGCACAGAAATCACCTTTACTCACTGAGCCATCTTGATGACCCACATAGCAGCTTTTCAGACAGTGACTATGGGACAGAGTGCATGTGGAGTATCTTATCTCTGGCTCGGAGTATGAGGCAAGTGGCCTTGGGTCCTAGGGTGCTACTCTATAAAACAGGCGAGGAATGCCAACCATGGCCAGCGTTAACGTATGAGCACGGGCACATTTCCAAAGGACCCCTGCACTTGTCTGGGTCCTCCTAAACCTTCAAAAGTACACCAGTGTCTCTTCCTTCCCTTTGTCCTCAAGAATCTTGTAAAGATAAAGTTGCTAGGCCAGAGGTAATTGGGTATATCTGATGAGCACCTCAAATCTTAACAAGAGGGGACTAATTTGGTTTCCTAGTTTCCTCTTGCTACAAATTAAACCCACCACTGGCTATCTTGTGTCCTTAAAGCTCAGTAGCCACGAGAGTCCCCTCCCAATTCTCTATCCTTGTTCTGCTAAAGTCTGTTGTTTGAACAATCTTCAAGATGTTTTACTTCCCACCATACCCTTGCACAGGACTGCCATGTTGACGGAACCAATCTCTGGGCATCTCCTCGTCCGTAAAGGGTAGCAACAGTATCTGCTACCTCAAACAGCTATGAGGACTTAGTCTACGTTGAATGCTTGGTGTTTGTTGTAAAACGACAGAGCTCCAGGGTCTATGACACATCACCTTCTGTCCCCCTGTGGTGTAGTCTGAGTGAGTGAACTGTTCACTTATGGTCTAGGAAATCAGGGTCAGTACCTGGCTGTGGTGCCCCATCCTTTATATTGAAGACCCACAACAGCCATGCTGTGTGACACCACAGGGACCTTAAAAACTGACCCAGCACTTGGGGACCCTGTCGTAGTTCCCTTCTCAGTGACGCTATGGTATATGGACTTCAGCACTGAGCCTGCGTTCTCGGTGACCACAGGAGACTACAAAGGGTGATGGCTGTCCTAAGATGCCTGACTACCCACCATGGGGTGGACACACAGCTAGCAGCACCAGCTTCTCACCTGGAAAGCCATGGTGTTGGCAATGATGAGGAAGAGCCGTAGCGGCAGGCGCGCCTTGTAAGTCCGGTGGCTCCACAGGCGATGAGCCCCGGCTGTGATGCCCAAGGCACTGATGACATAGTACAAATATGCTGTAGGACGAGAAAGTGGGGGTGTCACCAACAGGCCAGTTCCGTAAGGGAAGGATGCCAAAGACGGTTTTTGAGCACCAGTCAGCTTCTTGTTTAGCCTTTGGGTAAAGGTCTGGTTTTCCCTGAAGCCCTGAGATGCCTTAGTCTGTGAAATCTCAGCAATTTTACCACTCTGGGGCACCGGTCGTGACGAGCATATCAGGGCATCCTCCCAGGGCCTATCTTCTTTGACCTCTAGCTGTCCTCGAAGATATTCTGGTCAGGGAACTGCATTTCTCAACCTAGAACCCACACCCAAGGGCATATGTGAAGCAACAAGGGTGATGGCTAGTTGGAGGAAACACTGAACAGCGTACTGTACACACGAGGCTTTTCCAGAGGGTACAAAACCACTTCAGCACTGTAGCAGTATAAGGGACAGTCAGATTTGCAGAGTGGTTCAAACATTACCAAGGATAATAAGTCTCATATTCTCCACATACCTCGAACTAGGTGGGTTCTATTAGTACCATACATTCCTGTGGAAGGTACAGATTCTGGATGGGAAGGGTTTGTCTACTGTTTGAAGGTGGGTTTTCTGTCCCCGTCCCTTGTTTCAGTCCTACTATCCAGCCCCCAAGATCTGTGTGCCCAGCTCCTGTCTCTCCTTGGCCACGCTCCTGTCTACGGGAAATGCTCAAGGCTGGCAGATGAGCACTGTCTCGCTGTCCTTGAGGCATGCAAGTTCAGGAAGTGCCAGTCACAGTCTAACTGGGAAAGAGGACAGCAGTTCACCCATATGTCCCCTCCATTAGCAGGACTAGGAGGCAGGGGCTGGGGCCCTGGGAGAAATGGCTAATGCTGATTCCCTCCCAAACAACATCAGAAAACAAAGGGACCTTCAGAGCCTACAGAACTCAGTTGCTACTGGAGACACCACACATTGTGCTCTGTGCCCTTCTGCAGACAGACAATAACTTTCCTAAGAATGTTCTCTTCTCCTTCCTCCCTTCCTGTCCCTCCCACATGATCCCAGGGGAGCAACAGACAGCATACTAAGGGAAATTCTAAACCATACTTATGTCTGGAAAAATCCTAAGGTAACCAGAGACAGGGGAGCTTTAGGCAAAGCAGACGTCCTCAGTGGAACACCAAGGAAACACCTGCACTTGGTCCATGATGCAGATGACCCAGACAAATTGGATCCAAAAGCACGGATAATATAAGGGGGGGAGGACCAGGGAGTGATGGTGGAGGGTAGACCACAGGACACATGGGAGCCCACACAGAACCTCCCAGTCTAGCACAGAAGAGACATAGATCCCTTCCCTGTCTCCCAGAGGTAAGTGTCCACAGTAGTGGGTAGGAAACACCTCATAGCTTTAAATTCAGAAACGGGCTGGGGCAGTTTTGCCCATTAGGCTCTCAGTGTTGTCAAAGATGTCTATTCAGCTCTGGGGTTCCAGAGTCCACGAAGGTACAGAAGACTCTTCAAAGAGCCGAGCCAGGGACAAGGCTGGCAGGGCCCACGGCTAATCTACAGAAGGCAGATCCCATTCTTACTCTCAACAAAGATGTGGTGTCAAGATCACGAGTGGAATACTTGGTACCTGAAAAACTCAAGGCCCGTGTCTCCACACCTGTAAGACCTGGCAGGACAGAGGCAGAGGCAGCTAGCACTCAGACAACCAGCCCTTCTGTATATACACTGTCCTCCAGGAGAGCGGCCATTAGTGTCCAGACTCAGATGTGCTCCAGAAAACCTCCCACCGTGCTGAAGAAGCCCTGGCTCATGGCCCCCCAGAGAGCAGCTAGAGCTCCGGGCTCTCCTTTCCAGTTCAGGGTTCAGAGGTGAAACCACCTGCGAAGGACATGTGTGTATCCAGGAGGCAGCAGCACCACCGGCCTGGACCCATGGATCGCCGTGGAGCTCAGTTAGGCAGCTCTGTGGCGTAGAGGCACACTCATACATCACAACCGCGGGAAGGTTGGGGCTGCTCAAGGCTCTATCCCCTGCCTAGGAGGCATGTGTTAGGTATGGTGTTTGGAGGGGAAGGGTTCGTAGCACGGTGTGGGCACAGCAGATGAGCAGACAGAATAGAAGGTCAAACACTCCTGCAACCTTACTTTATTCTAAGAATGGTCTATTGACTGGCTCGTGCCAAAACCTGGAGCCATACACCCTTTGCACTTGGATATACAGGAGGCCTGCTCTGGCCAGCCAGGCAGAGAGCTCCAAACAGCTGTGCTTATATCCCCTTCTGTTCTTCCTAAATAGTATTGCATGGCTCTGTACCCTCACTGGGCTCAACCCGGTGCCGCCCATGAGGCCCCTGGTCTAGTTCTTGGTTCCAAAGTCCCTTAAGCAGGGCCTGCTGCTTTTGTGGCAGGCAGGGCTGGGACAGGTGCCATCACGTGACTCACACAGAAAAGCTTGTTCAGTGGCCTCAACATCACTGCTAAGAGATTCTTAAAATTCAAGCCCCCCCCCCCATCCTAATCGCACCAGGCTCTTTTCCTAGCCCAGCTGGTCCATCGGGAACCAAAAATAAAGGGCTGCTGCCTTGGGTCAGAGGCTACCTCATTAAAGAGCAAGAAGAAACCTGAGGTATTGGCCCAGAACAAGAGGAGCTGCTCACCGAAGAGGCAGGTGTAGACCTTGCAGGAGGGAAGCAGTGTGATCCCGTACAGGGCCCCCAAGTGCAGCAGGGCCATGAGGATGATATTTCTCCAGACGTACTCCAGCTTGGGCGGGGGCCCCTCCTCATCCTGGTAGCTGGGGTCATATAAGTCATCTTTTATTTCGGGGCGAACATCTGCTCCCCAGTGGTGAGGATTCTTTTCAAACTTCTCTCCTTCATTCTGCTGTCCCCCAGAGGGGGGCGCTGTGATTGTGGTGGTGGCTGAGTAAGAGCCAGACATCTGCCAGGAGAGGGGGTGGAGAATTAGGGCTGCAAACGCTTGGGGGCAGTAGGGGGTACTTTCCTCTAATGTAACTGCGGAACGATGCAATACCGGCCATACCCCAGTGCCAAGGTTGCATGACTGTAGAGAGCACCACGAAATGGAACAAGAGGAAGTTTCCTGAAATGTGCAGACTGGCGGTGATAAACCTTATGCTCAAGGGGCAGGACAGATGTTTTATTAGCAGCACCCTTAGCAACTCACAGAGGAGACCCTGCAAGTATCGAAAAAGGGTCAGGTTTTACTTTAAAGACTAAGAAACACGAGTTGGGGGATCAACTGCCCTGAGTAAAAATCTGGTTATCGCCCGGTAGAGAAGCAATCATTCAAGGTAGAAAAACTCGGAAATGATGGCTAAATGCTCCAGGCTGCTCTGAACTCTCTCCAACCCCCAACCAGCCACCCACCTAGAAGTCTAATCTGCAAAAGTCCAATCCGCACCCACCAACCTGGGAGGGAGGGGCCACCTGGGGGGAGCTCACCTCTTGCAGTATGTGGGCTGGCATCTCTGCGTCGGGTGCTGGGGTCACGTTCCCAGGGAGGAGAATGCGCAGCGGCGAGCTTCAGACCTCAGGGACTGAGGGTGCTATGACTAAGTTTCTGCAGCCCACTGGTGCAGAGACCCTGAGCTCCCTGTACAAGCCCAGGGCCAGAGCTGGCAGTGAGGTAATCGTGTCCTATATTTCCTTAGGTTGCTTTATTGATCAATGAATAGATACAAAAATCAAAAGCTAGCTGGCCAACGCAGCCGCGGGCGGAGATAAGGATAGGAAATGAGAGGACGCCAAAATCGCAGCTTGCAGCCACCAGTGTTCAGGAGTCGGAATACTGCAGACACCAACACCGCATTGTCCCATCCCCAGCCAGGCGGAGGGGGGAGATGCTAATGAGGCTTTCGTAAACTCTGGCTCATCATTGGCCGACGGGAATTTGGTACCACCTCGGCCTGCTGCTCTCATTGGCTCTGCACAATCTGCTGTTCCCTCTGCCTCCAACTCCTCCCCCCCTCCTCCCCTCTTTTTCTGCCTCTTGGCTTCTCACCCATCCCCCCGCTGGCCCTCCACCCAGCCCCCACCCTGCCACGGGGGCGCTTCGGCGCCCTCCCTGGGAGAGAAGACCCAATCCAGCAGTGGGGGTTGGCTTCCAGGCCAAGAAGACCCGGCGAGGTACATAAAGGTTGCACAGTTGGGGGAGCCACGATAGCGCCGACCACTCATAACTCCATCCGGTCTCGGCATTTCCAGAGGCGCGTGGGAGGGGACATGGCTACCACCGACCGAGAGCAAAGCTGAGCGGGCCTGCTGGCCCGCCTCACTCCCCAGCAGGCGCCTCTGTAGACCCTGCTGGAACAATGGCTCTGCCTCGCCCAGCAGCTCCAGGATGCTTACCAGATAATACTCGGAGCTCTGGTGCCATAATCAAGTTTTCATAGATCTGCGGCCTGCCCATTCACACTAGGCGCAGTTACTAAGGTCACTCACTGTACACAGCCACGGTCAGACGGCAGTATCCAACCCCACCCCCATCTTCATGCTTTCCAAATGCACGTGGCACCTTTGGGAGACCCTTCTGTCAGGCTGGAGTTCTGCAGTTTTCTTTATGGAAAAGACCAGGAAACAGCAGGCCTGAATGATTACTGCAAGCCTCACTGGTGACCGCGCAGTGGGTACTCCATCTTTCCACTTTTAAACCCGAGGGACGTGACCTACACAGATGCGAGTGGTCTCCTCCGCCAGTAAGTGGTGGAGCTGGCTGAGAGCACAGCCATGTGAAACTGATGCCCAAGCTCTCCGCCCTTCCTCAGGACCCCGTGGCCTTGGACCCTTAGGTGCTCTGATCTCACAGGCCTCCCCTTCACGGCCCCATCTTCTTTGGTTCTGTGTTAACGCTATCAAGAGAGCCTGTAGCCTCGCAGGCTGTGCGTTCACAGAGTCTGCTTCCGTATGCAGGTCACCCCATTATTGCCCACCTCCTCTAGGGAAAGGACATGATAGAGATTGGGATGTGCCTGGTTGCTCAAAAAGAGAGAAGCAGGGCATTTCCTGGGAGCAAGACAGACCTCTTGCCTTCTGGTTCTCGGGGGCGGGGTGGGGGTGGGAGGCTTGCCAGCTCTCTACTAGCGACCAGACACCTCCACTCCAGGCCTGGTGTCCCTGGCCCGTGCTAGCTAGGAATGTTGAATGAGACCAGGTGTTCTCAGCAAATGGCAGTTGGGCTGTGGTGGCTCAGAAGTGCTGTGTGAAGTTATCTGTAAGTGCCCGCCACCCCTTGGCTGTCTGTGTGATGTCTGACCCGCCTGGTTCTTCTATCAGCTGTGTCCTTGGCTGCTAAAACAAACTCCCTTAGACTGGGAGGCATGTACAAGAGAAATGGGTTTCTCACCGTTTTGGAGGCTGGGCATCTACATCAGCACCAGCCTAAAGTGGGCCTCCGATTCATAGGTGGGCATCTTTTCTCTGTCTTCAATGGGAGGTGGTGAGTGTTGTCTCTGGGGTTTCTCTTTTTTTTAAAAAAAGATGTATTACTAATTGTAATTGTGTGGATGTATGTGTGGGTGTGAGTATGTACACATGAGTACAGATACTTGAGAAGCCAGAGGTGGTGGGTCCCCCAGTGCTGGAGTTGAGCAGTCTAATGTGGGTTCTGAGAACCAAACTTCTCGTCCTCTGGAAGAATAGCAAAACTCCAGCCCTTGGGGTTTCTTTTATAAGGACACCAATATCATCCATAAGGGTGAAGCGTCACCTTCCAAGACACCGTTCCAAATACTGATGAGGTTTCACCATAAGAGTTCAGATTCCCAAGTATTGCACTCTTTCAGGTAGAAGATGCAGGGTTTGCTTTGGGATGCTTTGATTGCTACCGAAGGCAGCTTTATGTCTGAGACAAACTGGCCCTTGCACCTACTCAGCCTGCGGTCCACAGTGCTGCTGGCATTGATAACCCAGGGCTGGTTGGCGTCGTTACTTAAGCCAGTTGCTATTGCATTCATTGTCTTGCAGAGAAAGCTAGGAGAGGCTTGCCAAGACAACAGTGTAGAACAAGAGTCCTACATTCCTCTCCAAGACAAGTTGCTGCCCTGGGGAGAAAGCCCTGGGAGCCTAGATAAGTGCTGAAGTATGGGGAGAATGAATTCCAGGGAGAAAGAAGGTGGAAGCCACGTTGAGGAGCAGGAGAGGCCGCTGCCTGCTTCATCCCCTGTGTGTCCACTTCAGGAGTCCCCGCCTGCGCACAAAATAAAGCCGTGTGGTAGGAACGATATGGGGCAGCGTGAGGCTTGGCAACAAGCCTTAAGTGACCATCAGGTTGAAAGTTCTCGGTGGTACGTGATGAACACTTGTCTACACTTGGGTTTGCAGTGATGTAGGAGCTATTTGGTACAGCAATGCACAGTGTACGAAGATGGACGTGAGCTGTAACATTCCACTGTGAAGCAGGACACATCGTCTTACGGCACTTTTAATCGTGACCCTTCAACTCAAGAGAGTAAGCATAAAATACCCCCCACTTAGGCATCTTAAATAAATAAGTTAATTTTAATTACAGGGAGTTCCTATTGGCCACGGGATGAAGCCTGTACTTCTTACCATGACTTTGGAGGCCCTCTGGACCCTGGACCTTCCCTGCTTATGTATTTCCCTTAAATGTCCTCATTTCTCTTCAGTCCCTTGATATTTCACTGTTAAAACCTATGAACATTCCTTTCCTTTTGCCTAGAGCATTCTGCCCCTCCAGCCTTTACCCACTGTCGACCTTACTGATTCCTGGTTGTTCTTTTTGGTTTTGTTTCTAAATCACCCAATGGTTTACCAGGCTGGCTCTCCATGTCATGTGCTCTTTAAGGCCTTTGTGGATTCTACTTTTCTGACATTTGTACTGAGATTTACGGAGAAGATAGGCTTGAGTGCCTGACCCAAGAGGGGCTTTCAGTGGGTATTTGTTCTTTGAATTTGTTACATCCATCGTAATAGGAGATATTTGAAATATTACCTCCTTATTATCTCTTCCAGGACCATTCTCTTTTAAGCAATAGATGAGCATTATAGGAAAGGTTGTTTTGAAAAGATGCACCTTCAAGGTGTGTATTGTTTCTTTACTTCTCAACCAGGAAGACAAGTCATAGGAATTTCTAGGTACGGAGAAGTGGGGAGTGAAGGTGTGGCACATGAATGGAGACTCTTTGGTCGGGCATCACTTTGGGGCCTTGCAGTCAGTCTCATACTGCGGCATGCTTTCTACCTCTCATTTCTAAGCCAAAGGCAGGAACTAGCCAGGCAAAGAGAATACAGAGGAGGGGGCCACATACTGGACTCTGAGCTGGCTTCATTCTAGTTCAGGAAAGCACTTGCTAGAGAAACACCTTTCAGTTTTTCCATGTTAAACGGCTGTCACAGTGTAAATTCATCATTCTCAGGGCAAGAGAAGAATAAAAATTACTGTAAGCAGTTACTATTCCCTATCATGTTCGGATACAGAGTACGCATTTTCTAATGCGAAGTTAGGTCAGGCTCTTCCCATGAGCTCCATAAGGAATGTAAATTAATAGTCATCTTTTTATTCACTCTTCTCTTTCACTCCCCTCTTCTTCCTCTCTTTCTTTCTCCCCCTTCCTTCCTTCCCCTGCCCTTCCTTTCCTTCATGAACAATTCCAATCCAAAGACAATCGGGTAAGTAAAGTATTTGTCCTCCGAGTGGTTGGACTTCCAGAGCGCAGAAGTGTCTAGAATTAGGTGCTGCTGTGTAAGCCACTGAGGAGTCCTTGTTCAAGATGCTGTTTGGCACTGGGTGCTGGAGCCTGAGTGCAGAAAGCCAAGGACACTTCATCCACCCGACCCCCACTCCGGGAGGAGCAGCCTGATTCGGGGTGTTGGATCCCAAGTACAATGAGGAAGGTGACTGGTTGGTGAAGAAGGAAGAGGCCCTTTCGCAGTCTCTGGGAATCTTCCTTCTGGAAGAGGCCCTTTCGCAGTCTCTGGGAATCTTCCTTCTGGAAGAGGCCCTTTCGCAGTCTCTGGGAATCTTCCTTCTGGAAGGGCCTTGAGAGGGGCTGAAGGTCAGCTCTGCCCAGTCATTCTGTTCTGCTGTAGAACTCGGAACCATCTGAGAAATCTTACTCAAGACTTAGTTTTCAAGTTTAGGAAGGTAGTGTGTCAAGGTAAGAGGAACATTCTATTCTCGTTTTATTGAAATGTTCATTAGCTTGCTTTATAAACCCCTATGTGGGTGTTTCTTCTCTTGCTAGGGCCTTGGTATCTTTTGTTTTCCACTCATTATTCTTAGGAGATAAATTAAGAATGTGTGATTTAATAAGCTGTCTGTGGGCTGGGGGTGTAGCTCAGTGTTAGAGTGCCTGCCCAGCATGTGTAAGGCCCCTTTCTATCCGCGCTGCAAGAAAAAGAAGAAAAGAGTTCAGTGCTGATGTTCCCACGTCTCATTTCCTTACTTGGGAGGCCGAGACAGGAGGAATTTGAGTTCAGAACAAGCCTAGACTACATTGTGAAACCATGTCTAAAATAATAAACAGCCCGGGCCATTTATCACGTAACTCTAAATTGCTGTTACATGTTTAATAAACCAGATGGCACAGGGATAATTCAGGTATAGGAAAAACATGTGCCAGGCACTCATTTTAGAGCCACAGGTCACAAGTGGAAATAGGCAGGCCTGGGTAGTGTGATGCTCCTTCCACATGGTGGGACAGATATGCCCCTGTCTCGGCCCTGTCTAGACTGTCCCTCTGCACTTGTGGGATAGGATCTTCTGTGTGAGTCACTTTGCTCTACAAAAGCCAGGGTATCACAGTCAACTTATTCAAAGTTCATATTTTCAAAATGCCCAAAATTTGTATTTTTCTGAAAAGTGAATTTAAAACCACTCTTGTCTCCTTCTCTTCCTCTCTCTTTTCATTTCCTAGGGCACCATTCTCAGATCAAGTTAATGAGAATTTCTTTTGGTTCTGGTAAGAAGCTTGTTAGGGGGGAAAGTCGATCCGTTTATGCACTTAGCTTTTGGCTTGTCAAATCCATCTCTAAGAAGGCTTTGCCATGTGTCCTTCTGAAAATTCAAATAAAAACAAATTCAAATGAAGAGAAGAGGGAATTTTTATTTTACATTTTCGAGCAACGTTGAAGTTTATTGAGGGAAAGTGTCCACAGATTCAAGCACTAGTAGTGGAAGAGAGACAGAGGCAGGGAGAGGAAGCAGGTGAGGACAGAGAGAGAGATGAGAGGGGAAAAGAGAGGGCAAGAAAACACACAGAACGTCAGCGCACACGCAGGCAGCGAGCAGGCCACCAGGATCCTCAGAGATAACGTGGCCGCTGAGATGCCTCAGCGGGTGAGGCTGCTGGCTGCCATGCCTGAGGATCTGAGTGTGACCCCTGGAGCCCACACGATGGAGAGAGAACCCCTGAAGTCGTCCTCTGACTTCCACACTCAATCTATGGCATGGCTCTCTTGAGCACCCATACACTCACAAAATAAGTTAGTGCAAAAATCAAAGAGAAAACAAGCAAATAAACACAAAAATCAGGTGGGGAGGAACTCAATAATTATTAAACTTTGAGTAGGAAAGGCCAATGAATGTCATTGACCATACAATATGAAACTTGGAAAAAGTGAAGACAGCATTTTTTTTTTTTCCAAGACAGGGTTTGTCTGGCTGTCCTGGAACTCACTTTGTAGAACAGGCTGGCCTCGAACTCACAGAGATCTGCCTGCCTCTGCCTCCCAAATGCTGGGGCTAAAAGCATGCACCACCACCACCATGAAGGCAGCATATCTTAAAAACGGTTTCTCCTGTGACTAATCGGGAATGTGCTTCTCCAAAACAACGAAGTAGCTGGGTGTTGGTTGCTGCCAAATGTGGAGACAGAGACAAGTGGGGGAGGCAGAAAGGGTCAAGTGGCACTCATGAGTAGTGTGTAGAAAAGCAGGAGAGGAAAAGTAGTGACCAGGTCCAGAACAAAGAAAGGTGTGCACTAGTGAGGCCACTGTGTGAACAGTGTTTACAGTCTCTGTAGTTCAAACACTGGTTACGATTTAACTACAGTCATGGCCCAGCTGTATGGAGAGGATGGAGAAAATGAAGTGTGCACGTTCCTACCTGAGTGATTGGACGTGTGGTGGTCACCACAGTGGTGAGTGTTTAAAAATTACATTTCCATCTTCCAAGGCGAGAGGTCAGTAAACGAAATTCTTAAGGCAGTTAATCGTGATATAAGCATGTTTTTTAGAAATACAGAAAGGAATGCCAGGAGCCAGCCAAAAAGAATTCAGAGATGTTCTTCTGAGGTACGAAATGGGGAGGCAAGTGGGGCGCTACTGTTTCTGCCTCTGCCTGTCTGTGTCTCTCCCTCTCTGCCCTGCCTCTGCCCCACCACACTGGGCTACAAGAGACTTTTTACATGAACCAAGTCCTCTAGACACCCTTCCCTGAACCAGTCAATCTCAGTCTCTCTGTCTCTCTGTCTCTCTCTGTGTCTCTCTCTCTCTCTCTCTCTCTCTCTCTCTCTCTCTCTCTCTCTCTCTCAAGTCTCCCAGTGTAGCCCAGCTAGCCTTGAGCTTTTTAAAATATTGAGAATTGTATATACACATACAAAGCATTTTGATCAAAGGTAGCCTTTAACTCTTGATCCTTCTGCCTCAGTTTCCCGAGTTTACAGTTATGTGACACTATGCCCAGCATCTCCCAAATCTCTTAAGACCTTGTTTTATTTCATATTTCCTTAACACCACCCCACCCCCAGTGGCCTATGCCCCAGCACCCAAATAAGGCTATCTTAGGACCAGAAGACCGGGAAGGGGGGGGGGCATGATTCTGGGATCTGTGTCTCTAGGATTAACTTCTAAGTCTCCTTCAGCTGTATTTTATTGTCCCTTGATGATTTCTCTCTGAGGCTATATAAGGGTTGAGAAAAACAATAACAAAAAAGCCCACCTAGGCTGACTCCGTTCTCTTCTGCTTTCTCACTTCTAAATCCTTGACTTTCTCGTAGGAGCCTTTCTCCAGGATCTGCATCTCACAGGTCAGGGAGACCATGGGCCCTTCTGCCTGCTTTAGGTGGGACTCAGAGATGCTGAGTCTAACACTTGAATAACATGCTCTTTTGGGTTTTTTGTTTGTTTGTTTTTTGAGACAGAGTTTCTCTGTGTAACGGTCCTGGCTGTCCTGGAATTCTCTCTGTAGAACAGGCTGGCCTCGACCTCACAGAGATCTGCCTGCCTCTGCCCCCACAGTGCTGGGATTAAAGGCGTGCGCCACCACCGCCCAGCTGGATAATACCTGTTGATATTTTCATACGGAACTATCACTATCTAACAGATTTTTGAGCAGTTTTCTTTTTTCTTTGCTGTGAGTTCCAGGCCAACTCTGATCTACATAGTGAGTCATAGGCTTGCCAGGGCTGCACAGTTCTTGTCTCAAAAACAAATATAAAGGGGGGGGGCACTCCTGAGTGTGGGAGCTGGCAAGTGAGCCGAGGGAAGAGCATGCCCTCAAAGAGCTTCAGGCCATGGTACTCATGACCCTTACAGAACATTTACACGGCACCCCACTTTGAGCACGCTCTGTGGTATGAAGTCCAGGTGAGGAACAGCTTCTTACAGTTTTTCTGTCAATTGGCATGTGCCACCAGACCCTGGATTCTTATGTTCTTTAACATGGTCTTTCCTGCTTTTTTCCCCCTTTTTCTCTCTTTTCAAGTCTCTCTACATAGCCCCGGCTGTCCTGGAACTCACTATGAAGACCAGGATGACCCGGGATTCACAGAGATCCTCCTGCCTCTGCCTCCCAAGAGCTGGGACCATAGGCATGTGCCACCATAGCTGGCTCTCGCCTGCATTTTCAAGCCGCCTTTATTCATGCATGATTTTGTCATGTGCTGCTTTCGATTCCCTCATTTAGAAGAATGCTCCAAAATATAGCTTATTTCATTTTACAAAATAAAAAGGTGTTCCTTAATATCACCACTGATTTTTACCAGACAAGCTTTAAATTGTTAGAAGCTCCCAAACTCCATGCCATATGCAAGGTTTCCAAATGTCTAATGTTTGCTTTAAGAATTATTAGGGCAATTATCATAAATGGTTTCCTTGAAGTAAAAGCTCTACCTTACCAATATCTGAGAAAGTCTGCCCATTACTGAAGTGATTAACAATTGATTGGCCATCACACTTTGAAATAAAAATGTTACATTAAAGAAAAAAAAAAAAAGAGCCAGGTGTGGTGGCACACACCTTTAATCTCAGCACGTGGGAAGGGGAGGCTAGTGAATCTCAGTTCGAGGCCAGCCCGGTCTCAAAAAAAAAAAAAAAACAAACAAAATAAATCAGAAACCGTACACACAAAAACCAGTTAATTCATCTCTTTCAGATAAAGTAACAAGAGTGCTGCTGCCCCTGGAGACACTGAACACTCCACCTTGTGCAGATCCCATCAATAGAGTGACATTAATTCTGCTCCTAAACTCAGATGTCCTTTGCCCTTCCCTCTAGCACCTTTAGGACTGGAAGGTCTCACTCCCTAACAGGCGTCCTGACGAAGCCTGGATCTGGCCTCTTCCAGCCCTAATCTGGCGTCCTCTGCTCTGGCCACCACAGTAACTTTCTGAAACAGAGATTTTCCTGTCCTGCTTGAGTGAGTGCATCTCATGACTCCTTATCACCGAGCAATCTAGACTCTCTGTGCCTGGCTGGCATTCTCAGCCTCCCCTGCAGTCTCCTCTCACACCCCTTCAGGCCCGGGAACATCAGCCTGAGTCGTGACTAAACACTTTGGTCTGTGTTTTCTGTAACATCTTAACCCTTGCCACGACATATTATTGGGTTTTTCTTTGAACTGGAGCCCTACCTCCTACATGATAGATGTCTGCATGAAGCAGTAAGATCGCGCCCTGCTTAGCCAAGTCCCCCCACGGAGGAGGGAGCTGGGGACCAGAGCCCATACCCAAGGTCATCCATGGGGCAGGGCTGGCCATGTGGAGCCCACAGCTCTGCGTCCCTCCTCCTCAGAGAGGGAGGGCTGTACGGAGGTGGGGGGTTGGGGAGGAATCCCCAGGAAGCCATCCATCGGCCCTACACGGGAGGATGACTGATGACTGCAAGGTGCGCGCGCATCCCCCGCTCCGGAGCCAGACGGGGGTGGGGGTGGGGGGCGCAGAAGAGGCAGTAACAGCGACCCGCGCAGCCAATCTGCAGGGGCGGCGCCTCCTGATTGGAGCGGGCACGGGCAGAGCCGCAGCGCGCCTGCTGATTGGCTGCTCGGCGTCGGACGTTGTGGGCCGAGTGAACGCGAGTAACCTTGGGGGCGGGCGCTGACCGAGAGTAACCCCGGGAGGGGCCGCCTCTCCCAGGGTCTCTAGGCGTCTAGGGCCCGGGGCCCGCCCATTGCAGAGAGCCAGGGCGGGAGGAGGCGGACGGTTGGGACGTGAGCGCCTCGGAACTTGGGTTTCCACACTGATCTTCCTTCTGCCCCAAGCTTCCTTGCGTGGGAGTTTAATGGAAAGTTTAGCGAGACCACAGAGGTGTTGGAGCATAGCAGGAGTCACACAAAAGACTGTAGTGTGTACCTTAATGATCCAGGGAATTGACAGCCTGCCCTCCCTGCCCTACTGTGGAAAAGACAAGGCTCGATGCTATTAGGTGCAGTTTCCTCCACCTTATGTCCCAGGAGCAAGAGGCGGGTTGGAGGATCTGTGGGGACTGGCTTTTGTGGAAGCAAGGAGGAGAAAAGGGACAGATGTGTGAACACATGAATACGCAAGGGAGGGACGGTGATTGCCGGTGGGGATATAAAATGGTGCAGTCACTGTGAAACAAAGTTCGACGTCCCCACAAAAAGAAACAGAATTACAATATGAGCAATGAAATCCACTCCTGGCTGCATACAGAGAATATTGAAAGCGGGTTCTCAAATATTTGCACAGAAATATTCATAGCAATTCACATTTAGTGAAAGGTTGAGACAACCATACACCAACAAAGGGAACTTCAAATGGGGTACACACTACACCCCAATATTGATCAGCAGAAAGCAGTGAGGTACAGACATTGCGGTATGAATGAATGCCCAAAAAGTCATGATGAGAGAAGAGATCCTCAGAATACCACAGGCTGTGTGATTTCATTTCTGTGAAATATCGCCAACGGGTAAATCCTAGAGATGGGATGTTGGTTATTACAAGGCATAAGAAGCCGAGTGGAGCTGGAGTTGGGGGAGCCACTGTTGAATGGGTATGGGCTCTCTCTGGGGGTGATGAAAATGATTTAGAACTAAAGGTGGTGGTTGCACATTATTATGAATGTACTAAATGTCACAGCAGCGCTTGACTTAATATGGCTAATTTTATGCTGCGAGATCCACTTCACTTTAAGTATGTGTATGTGTCAGAAATCACAGACTACAGGGGAATTCTGCTGCCCTCCAGAATTTTCTAAGGGGAAAGTATGGAGCCCTGAGTAATTCTGGGCCCTTCTCCGCCTTTCACCCTCATTTCCTTGTTCACAGGTCTTACAGCCTGGCCCGGTGACTCACTGTTCCCTGTGCAAAGTGGCCATGAAGCAGATGTCCCTTTGGTCCCCGGAAGATCCTTATCTGAGCCTAAATCTCTGAGCTAGCACAGCACACATGCTCCTTTTGTTGTTCTTGCTATTGTGTTGTTCTGTTGTGGTGATGGGGATTGAGTGAGCCCAGAGCCCTGTGCATGGTAGGCAAGTACTCCAGCACTGAGTCCCCTGTGCCAGCCCTCTGTGGCATGGGTCTGGGGAAGAGTGGCAGAGGAGCAGACCCGAGTTTTGCAAGGAGAGGAGTTTTGTTTGTGTGTCCAAGAAAGTCTCAGGTCCTTGTAGCTGTTGTTTTAAAAATGATAAGCAGTGCTGGTTACGGTGTGGAAAGGTCATGAGGCACGAGCCACAACAAAACCCAGTATCAGAGCTTTATTAGGAGGAGGGGGGGATGACAAAAGAACCAGGCCTGGGGAAGAAGCACGTGCAGAGAACAGAGAGAGACAGAGGTAATGGGGGGAAGAGAGAACAGAACAGGGCGGCGGTGTGTGTGTGTGTGTGTGTGTGTGTGTGTGTGTGTCTGTGTCCGGCTTTTTAAAGCGCAGGTGGGCTTATGGAGCTACGCCATGCATGCGCAGATTGCGTGACCACTAATGACGGACGTAAGATGTAAGACCCCCTTACTTAGCTGCTGAACTGCGCATGTGTGGTCATGCCGCTGGCGTGGCGGCAGAGTCCTCACAGTAGCCTGTGATCATTGCCTGACGTTTTTGCCCCTGTAAATGTAAAGAGCAGCTAGTTGCCAGTGTCACGGAGATTAAACCTCAGTTACTGCATGCTCCAACTTCCATGACATTTCCAACAGTTTGTAGCACAAAGGGAACTAAAAACGCGTGATATCATCTCGTGATTTCATTGAGTACTGACCATTTAGTTCTGGGAGGCATTTTTATAAGAGAAACCTGGGAGTAGATGGTGTAGCTCAGTGGTGGAGCCCTTGCCTACCAAGTACAAGGTCCTGGCTTCAATCTCTGATCTCCCTGCTCCCCACAAGGAGAAAGTTGGCCTTGAGGAACAAGGACTTTATGAGACAGTGGGCTTTGGTTAGAAAAGCAGAGAAGAAATACCAGGTTTTTCTATGATTTGAGAGTACAGCCTAAAACTCAGGCGTGGCTGGATATTAAGATGGCCATGAGGCTGGAGTAAGTTGGGTCCTTGAAGAACAAAGGGAGCTTGCTTGTACAGAATGATTGAGTAACTTCAGCCTCCCACCATTCCCAGGCGGGAAGCAGGGCCACTCCCCGAGACTTCGCTTTTTGGTATAACTGGGCACAGCTGGCAGGTAATGGCTATAAAAGATGCTTGCCTAAGTCCTTTGTCCCTTACTCTACACAGGAGGCAAAGCCAAGGTTCTGGAGACTCACCACTGCAGACCCTTCACTCTCTTGCTGCTTTTCTCCAGGGGAACTCACCCACATCGTGAACTCAGGTCTGTCACTGACGGTGCCTGCTGCTGCTGCAATAAAATGACACCTCCTCTAGCTGTGCAGCATCCGACTAGACAAATGTCATCGATGTTACCATGGTGTCCTCCAGTTGCTAGACGCAACATATATTTCCCAATCTAAAGAAAGTTGTATTTAGATCTGTGCCATGCCCTGCATCTCCTTTGCCAATGCTGAGCATGCCGTCTTGATTTTTTCCATCGGCGACAACCGCCTTCTTAGACTCCAGGTTAAAGCGGCCGCCTTTGGCATATTTTTTAGCCTTTGTTTTCTTTATTCTTGAGATGGTAGACTACACAACACTGGAATTTAGAGAATACTGAGCGTTTCCTTAACCAAAGTCTTGGGTTTTATCAGTGCTTCTTTAATCTATTTGGCCTTGAATTAAAAACAACCAAATACATAGAATATGCTGGTTTGTTTCAAATAATTTAATTAAAACAATTTATGTGTGAGTGTGTGTGTGTGTATGTGTGTGTGTGTGTGTGCGCGCACACACTTAGAAAGCCAGGTCTTAAATGATTAAATAAATGTCACCATCAAATTAAGTCTCAGTGTGATAACCTTTGATGAGGGCATTCTCAATGACTGATCCACCTTCAGAATAGTTCCAAGTCATGATTTCATCCAGAGTGAGGCCAACTTAGGTTGGAAAGTGAAGTGAATGGGCAGAGTTTCTTCTAGCAGCTCTTAGAAGTCAAGATGCTGGTCTGGAAGCTGTTGCAGGAACACAGAGCTTCCACACACTGTAAAGTCTGCCTCCACAGATCAAGTAGACAAAGCAAAACCACCAAAACAAACCCCACCTTTCCCTGCTGCGGCCAGGAAGTCCTCCCTGTTCCAGGAACATGGAGACCCTGGTCTGCTTCCTTTTCTCCAACTGCCAGAGGTGTCAGCATTCTTAGGGGGCTCTTTGTTCTTTGGGGGCATTCTGTAGACAGGAATTGACTGCCCAGCCTAGGCTGCAAGGTAAGAATTGCTCTCCTGGGCAGCTCTCCTGCTGCTTCTGCTACTGCTGCTGCTGCTGCTGCTGCTGCTGCTGCTCTCAGCCTCTCCCAGGATCTCCATGTTGAGTCTTTGTGAGCGTATGACTCATGGAGTCCTGACATTTCCCCAGGCTGTGGTGTCGGCTTGTGGTGCCTTTGATTTAAAGCCAGCAGACTCTGTTTCCCGCTGCCAGAGTTTAACCTGACACTACTCTTAGGAAGGGCAGGTTTTACTGGGGTATGACTCGGTCTGTGCAGACTCTACTTCGTTTTGATAGTTAAAGGTGCAGAACGTGGACGGAGCGATGGGCCACAGAGGCAGGTCCCTGGAGTCTATGTTGAAGCCCCAAAGCTCCCCAAACAGTGCAGTCAGGTTGTTGGTGGTGCACGCCTTTAATCCCAGCTCTCGGGAGGCAGAAGCAGGTGGATCTCTAAGTTTAAGGCCAGCCGGGTCTACACAGTAAGTTTCAGGACAGCCAGGGCTACACAGGGAAACCCTGCCCTGAAAACTCAAAAGAAGAAAAGTAGGAGTTGGGGGTGAGGGTGGGGTAAGAAAAACAAAATCAAACCCACGAACTTACATCAGAACAGTTAGCTTTAGAACTGAGAGCAAAGAAGGCAATGGCAAACTTGTCCATGTGCCACACTGACCCATTGGAGATTAAAATTGGGATATTAGAAAACTCGGGAGAAAAACTTCTACTTCCAATGCCATAACCATTTCTTATGACTTTCCCTGCTTAATTTGCCACTCTAGACAGTCAGTTGTGTCATGAAACTGTGTCGCTCGGGCTGGCTGTGAACCCCTTATCAATCTACCTCAGCCTCTGGAGTGACAGGTGTGTTCCACCATGCCCATCTTTTGATGTAATGTTGATAAGAATACATCACGGAGAAACCGGGGCTTGTGAAAGGGACCCAGCTTCAGACTCTGTTCATCGGGACGCCCAGTCACTCAGCAAATTCTCGATTTTGGGATGTCGTCATTCAGAAAATAAGGAGCTGCCTGCGGACCCTGTTTCTTGTCAACTGCTTCGCGTCCTTCCCAGCAGTGTAAAGAATGGGTAACCTACCTCATTCCACCTCTAATTCGGTTTCCTCAGCAGCATCCCCGGGCGGAGCTAAAGGTTGTGACATTTTTGGGAGCTTCAGGAACCAGTCAACTACTAGGTCATTCACCTTAAATTTAAATTTTAGGTCGTCTTAACACTACCTTCTAATGTGTGTGTGTGTGTGTGTGTGTGTGTGTGTGTGTGTGTGTGTGTGTGTTTAAAGACAGGGTCTCACTGTGTAACCCTGTGTGGTCTACAACTTGCTATGGAGACCAGGCTGGCTTTAAACTCACAGAAATCCACCTGCCTCTGAGTGTTGGGATTAAAGACATGGGCCACCAAACTAGCATGCTTATCTTTTTTGGATGCCTAGAAATTTTATAGATTATTACTGTGAGAGCAGCAACCGATGATCATGAATGTGTCAGAGTAGAGAAATGAAAGCCATTGGATGAATCCTAGAACTCTGTGAGCCGCTGTTCTCTGGGGTCTAGACACACTCAACCTGCAGACTTCTTGCTGCATGAAATAAGGAGTTTGCTTGCTGTTAATGGGAAATAAGAGCCTTTCCCCCACAGACTGTTTCCTGCTAAGGAAATTCTTCTCCTCTACTCGTCTAAGTTAGAGGAGACTTTGTGTTCCCTGTTGTGCTTAAGCATTACCTCCATCCCCTGCTGTCACACACTCAGGAGAGAAAGAAATAGGCTGTGTAGAGAGGCCGTGAAAGATATGGTTAATGGCTTATTTCCAGCTCAAAGCCAACGTTATTTATGGATTCTACCCTGCAGGCTAACTCCCACTCCTTATTATTTACCTGCTTTCAAGCCCTCTGCCAAATAAAGATCTTTTCCTGCTGAGTAAGATGTGGGGCTCTTGAAAACCAAGGCCTTCCCCAGAGATTGTGTTCTGTTTCTAGCCTGACGCTCAGGAGACCTCCAGGGACTGGGTTATCTGGAGAGACCTTTCCTTTTGAACTCCAGAAAGCTTTCTAGGATTTGAAAGTGATGAGCAGCTGCTTGGGAGGCGTGAGGAAGAGGACAGAGGAAGGCGACAAGAACACAGAAACGGAAGACCAGTGGAAATGGAAGACAGAGGAGGAATGATCCGCTTAGCATCAAGGTCAGCATGACCTTCCAGTATTGAGCATTTTATTGATGCCCTGTCCTGAAATAGGTTTCCATAATCACCATTAGCATCCCGGATCATTAAGCCTCTGACCAGTTAGTTTTTGAATAGGACCCCAAATGACTCCAAACTCAGCCACTCTTGCAGCTCCCATCTCCAGTTCTCTTGATCCTGGCCATAAGCCAGGCCCAGGGCAGCCATGCAGTCGATGAAGAATGTGGTGAAGTTGATGTGCCAGCGGTACTTACTGGCAGAGTAGTCGTAGGGGAAGGTGTGGTGGTAGTTGTGGAAGCCCTCGCCTGGAACAGAAGCGTGGAGTGCAGTTAGGGGGCTCAGTGATGGCTGCTTCCTGCTCTTTCCACACCTCTAACCTATCAGGTACCTCAAACCTTAGAAAATCCTGATGTTGCTGAGTGAATGGATAGACCCAGATTTTCTACACTAGAGTAATGAGTTACCATCCCAGGCACCATAAACAAGGATTTCAGAGACCCTAGTTACCTATGACCTGTCCTGGAGCCTCGGGAGAAGAGCGTTTCTATCAAAGTGTAAAGGTATAAAAGAGAGACTGGTTCTCCTAGAAGAGTTATAGCACTGGAAGAATCAGTGAGCAGATCAGAAGAGGAATGACGGGTAAAATTCAGAGATCCGCCCACCTCTGCCTCCCGAGTGCTGAGATTAAAGGCCTGCGCCACCGCCAGCTGGCTTATGGGTATGGTTCTTACAAACGTGAATAAGCAGTATCTTTTCATACAGCACTGGTGTTCCCTGTAAAGAAGCTCCAAGGGAACGGGGAGCTTGACTGAAGAGTCAGAAGGAGGAGGTCTAGCCAGTAACCAGAGAGTCCCTTCAGCCGCTGCAGGTTCACCACCGGCTGCTCCGGCTACTGATTCTCTCAGCCTTGATCCTTTGATGGGGGAAGTGATGTTAAGCGAAAGCCCTCCGGGTGCTGGGAATGTAACTCAAGTGGTAGAATCTTTGCCTTCATGCCCAGCATGCACGAAGCCCTGGGCTCATCCCTAGCATAGTACAAACAGGCCATTGTGCATACTTCCAATCCAAGCACTCAGGAGGTAGAGGCAGAAGACTAGAAATTCAAGGTGGTCTTCAGTTACACAGCAGAGTTAGAGGCCGTCCTGAGGTACATAAGACCCTGTCACCTAAAACAGAACAATCAAAAACCCAGAACCACTCTTGCAAGTCTTAGAAATTCCCTCCATCTGCCACAATTCTGAGAACTCTCAAAATGAGCTCGTCTCTCTGACTGAAAGGTAAATAAAGTTGTTCTTGACTCAAGACAGTTGGCATAGTAGATAAATGTGGAAACTCCACAATAGTTTGCCAATTACTGGCAGTATTACTCTCCCTGAACCTATTCCAACACCAACAATGCTGAGCACTTATCAGGTTAGTGCAATCAACAGGAAATGAGAAAGGTAGTTGAACAAAAGTACCCCCAGCTAGAGTAGCAAATATATAAATCAATAAGCAAGATAAGTCTTACTAAGGAAGCGACTCTAGCCGGGGTTTCTCAAGGCATGTCCATCTGGTTTTCCACGTTAGGGCTGTACACTGTAAGAACAAAATGGGGAAGTGGCCAGAACTAGAGGAGAGAGTCATAAAACAATGAGAAGATAAACATTCTTTCAGAGTGGCACGTTTAAAGTGTCTTGAAGTATTTCTAAATATTTTCCCTATACATTATAAAGCATAGATCAGTATGAAACACTAGAATGTGGGCTTCTCTGATTCTACTGTTCTACTTATCCAACCTCCTCCCCAAAACAAGACAGCAGGCCAGGTGACTAGAGAAAGGCAAATTATAAGGCCAATGTAAATAGCATCTGATGATGATTTGGGGACCAGACATGCTGCCTGATTCTATGGGT
Organism: Peromyscus eremicus; assembly: GCF_949786415.1. Taxonomy (NCBI): domain Eukaryota; kingdom Metazoa; phylum Chordata; class Mammalia; order Rodentia; family Cricetidae; genus Peromyscus; species Peromyscus eremicus. Next base: position 17,945,703 of record NC_081416.1, read on the forward strand.
TTTCCAAGGTGGTGGCTTCTAGTTCACCATGGAAAGTGTGAGCTTCACAGATCACAACAAGACTAAGCTGGTGTTTCTGGTCCTGTTGTGCATATTCTAATGCGGAGACCACTAGAAGGAGCCACGCTCTTCAGTGCTAATTTATGGAATGTTTCCAGTGAAGCCAGGCATGGTCCGGTACGCCTTTAATCCCAGCATTGGGAGGCAGTAGCAGGTGGATCCCTGTGGGTTCAGGGCCATCCTGGTCTACACAGCAAGTTCCAGAATAGCCATGGCTACACAGAGAAAAAAAAAAAAAAAAAAAAGCAAAGCAAAGCAAAAACCCCCAAAGTTCCCAGTGAAAGACAGTCATTTGATCAGAGGTCAATGTTTTTTCATAGGGATTATATCCGTAGAGATGGACAGCATGGCTTATTAGCCAAGTGACATGACACCATAATGATTCTTAGGAAAGTGCCAACGCCAGGGCACCACTGTGAGCAGAGCAAAGCATATTAACAGAACAGCAGGTTTGCAGTACTTACACTGAGTCTGTGGAGGTGAGACTCTTACCTGCTTGTGTGTGTTCTCCAGACTGGGCTGTGATTTTCCTCTCAAACCATGAGGATGGGGCAGAAGCCAACAGGAGGGAGTGGTTGGAAACTCTTTGTTAAATATTAAGTTTTTGATGAGGTAAAGCCTTAAATGCCTCTTGGAGGATCATCTCATTAGGCTCCAGTAGTCTAAAGGATTGGAACACTCACCCCCTCTTTTGGGAGGGAGGAATTAAGACTGGCTCTCACATAGTCCAGACTGGCCTCAAACTCACTAAGTAGCCAAGACTGGTCTTAAAACTCCTGCTCCTCCAGCCTCTACCCACAAGCTCTGGAATTACCAGCATGCACCACCATGCCCTGATAACACCATCTTTTGATTAGAAACTCATAGTTCTTTTTCCTAGGAGTATAAAGCCGTGTTGGTTTAATAGGCCCAGGTCAAATCATAAATTTACTTTTCAAGGGCTGCTGCCTGGGCTGTTGTTTGGGTATTGTTATATATTGTGTGATATTTTGTTTGTATTCTGACAAATCAAGCTTGTCTGGAGATCAGAGGGCGAGCTAGCCAAGAGTTAACCATAGAGGCCAGCCAGTGGTGACACACACCTTTAATCCCAGCACTTGGGAGAAGGAAGCTGGAAGATCAGGGGTTCAAGGCCACCCTGGGCTATACGAGATTGAACTAGTCTAAAAGAGAAACAGAGCAAATCGGCAGAGGCTCACATCTTTAATCTCAGCGCCAGGCTCATGCTTTTGACCTCAGCACATGGGAGGCTCGCGCCTTTGATCCCGGCACATGGGAAGTGGAGACAGGAATATATAAGGTGGGTGGAGACAGGTCTCGGGCCCATTCAGTCTGAGGATTCCTAGAGACAGAATTTGCACCATTCGGTCTGAGATTTTCATAGAGGTAAGAAGTCTGGTGGCTGGCTGCTCTGCTTCTCTGACCTTTTAGCTTTCACCCTGATATCTGAGTTTTTATTGTTAAGACTAATTAGGGTCACGCTTCAGTTATACCTTCTTTCTGCAGCCTGTCTGGATCTTCAGTGTGTTACCCCGTTCCCTCCTACTTACTTGATTTATTTCCCCGTGGGTAGCACACTGGGTGTTCTTCATCAATACAGGTCAGTCCCTGCCCTGTCCCATCTTGTTTCTCACAGAGTCTAGGTCACCGACATTCCCAGGGAACCGATTGCTTATGTCACTACACAAGGGATGTGTTTGGCTTTCTTGTCACTTAGAGTCCCTGCATCCATCTCTGACACTGCCCCAGGGTTCCTGGAGAATCCTTAGGGTTTCCCCCTGAGAGAGTTGACCCTAAGTTGGCCTGTAGGTCTCCCCAGGAAGGGCTTCGCCTGTCTTTATCATTCTGACAAGGTCAAGCCTTGGACTTGAGGCAGAAGCATTGACTCTGGTCCCCGCTCACTCCCTTCCTTCTGATGCTGTGTCTCTGCTCTCTCCTGCTTAAGACAGTCTACACCGGGTGAGTTCTCTTTTTGTGTGTTTGGTTTTTTTGAGACAAGTTTCTCTGTGTAGCTTTGGGGCCTATACACCAGGCTAGCCTTGAACTCACTGGCTCTGCCTCTCAGTGCTAGGATCAAAGGCATGCGCCACCACCGTCCGGCCTTTGGAGAGTTCCTCCTTGAGAAAACGTTTCTTTCGTCTCTCCGCTGAGCAGTCCCCACTCCCTGTATCTCTCGGGTGGAGACCACACTGTCCACTGTGTTGTGGCTGCTTGTGTGCTTGTTTCTTTACTCTCCTCCCCTCACACTGCGCACTCCGGAAGGGAGCTGCAGCCACGTTCACCACAGTGTCTGTGTGTCCTAGGGAGGGACAAGGCGTTAGACACGTTCTTTGATAAGCAGACAGATAGGCAAAGGGGCCGTGACAAGGTAATGCAGACATCAAACTTCCAAGACAGCCAGCCTGGCTTCTTCCTCACTCTCCTGGCTTGAGACAGAAAGCCTGGCAGCTTAAAGCAAAGGGCCTGCCTTTCTCCCACCGGTAGGAAACCCTTGCTGTTGGACCAGTCCTGTGAGTTCAAGGCAGGATCAGGACTTACTTTCACAACAGTTATGGGCTAATCAGCCACGGTGTCCTTGTTTAAGCTGACTAACCCTAATTAGGGGAGGAAGACCCTTGAAAGACTTCACCCTAGCTCTCCAGGGGAGACTGGATTTTCAGACTCCGAGACCCAATCTGCTTGGCAAAGGGTCTTTCTCCATGTGCTCACTGGGCCCTCTCACCCCTAATAAAAACGTTTCTTCACCGTTGACTCTGTTCCTGTGTTGGAGAATTTCCCTACTGCTCCTGTCTCACGTGAGAATTTTCCTGCCTTTTCATTCTTCAACTGGCACAGAAAACAAACTTGCTTAAGACCCCTAGATGGTAACAGTAGATCAGTGCATGTTTATTGCATTTACTTCTTTTCATTCAAATAGCTTAGAGAGAAAGGAACAGAGAAATAATCCACAAGCCATTAATCTACTCTCTCTCTCTCTGTCTCTCTCTCTCTCTCTGTCTCTGTCTCTGTCTCTGTCTCTCTCTCAAAAGGAGGTTTGAAGGGATGATTTTTGAACAAGTGAGCCAATACACCACTCAACTACTGTTTTATAATTCCTAAGAGGAAAGCAGGGACCGTAAACCCCAGATGCCTGAGGGCCACATCTCGGCCTTCACTCACCTCCGTGGAGCATCACCAGTTTTTCAGCTTTTTGGTCAAACATGTTCACCAGACCGCCCACTTCTTTGATGCTGGGTGTTTGAGTATCAGCAGTCAAGTCCATGGGAGGGCAGTGGAGGGGGGGGAGTAGGGGCAGAGCACTCCCAATCTTTTCTCCCACCAGTAGGAACCCCCAGTGAGATGGCTCAGTGGGTAAAGGCTCTTGTCTCCAAGCTTGATTTGATCCCTACAATCCATATGGCAGGAGAGAACTGTCCCCCATGAAGTGTCGTCTGACCTCCACACGCACACTATGGCACGCCTGCTCCCCCACAAATTAACAGATGTCATTTTAAAAATTAATGAAGAGGGCTGGAACAACAGCTTACCAGTTAACACACATGCAGGCAAAACACTCATACACATAAAAATAAATAAATCTGAAAACATACTTAAAAAGAAGTGTACTACCGGAATTGTGTTTCTCTGAACCTCTGGTGGACACAGTGTTCTCAGGCCCACCCATAAACACTTTTCTAGAGAGACTGAGAAGACTAATCCAAGACTGAGGGGAAATGCTTTCCAAGGAGAATCCAATGCCAAGATGTTTGCAAGGCCTTGGTCTCCCAGCTCAGCTGCATACAGTCCCTGAGACTCTGGCTGCAAAGGAGGCGCACGGCGGGGCCACCCTCCTGCATTTGTCTTTGAAGGTGATGTAGAAAAGCAACTTAAACGTTTTGGAGCACAGGAACATCTCTGCTATTTCATGAGATCAGATGGTGGGAGGAGAGACACCGCTCTCAGAGTTCTTCCAGATATGCAGGACTGGGTCCTAACGCGCTTACTAAGGCCTGAGCACAGAGCGTATAAGGTAGATAGTCCTAAAGTGCTGCTCGGTGATAAAGATGTGGCGATTGCCATCCTGATGCCTTCACTATTGATGGATCACCCAATCCAATAACAAGGCCAGCATGGAACTCATGATCATGACCACATTTTCAAAGGATCTCATGGTTATCTGGGCTTGTTTTGTAACCTCAACTATGAACCTTTATGTTATCCTATAAAAGGACAGGAAGCTGAGCAGTGGCAGCTAATTGCCTGGAATGTTCTGGCAATGGCAATGGTGAGGAAGAGCCATAGGGGTGGCTGCATTTTCTAGGTTTGGTGGCTGCAAGGTCAATGCGCTGCCAATGCACTATTCATGCAACTCAAATAGCAGAAGAATGCTGTAGGTCAAAGCCCTTGAGGAGTCCTCCAAAGGCCGGTTCCATTACGGGGAATATGTCAGGGACACTCTCCAGTACAGCTTGTGGCATGTTGCCATGGTGTCTTCTTTAGTTTGGTGATAAAGATCTGCCTTTTCCCTGGATAGGAGGGATACCAGGATCCTGGGTGTACTCATTAGTTGAATCAGAGTGCTGGACAGAATGAAACTACTGTCGATGGTTTGAGGAGCTCTGTGGAGGATTTCCACTTGACTCCAAACTTTTCCTTTCCTCCTGTGGCTGCAGGGCTCAAGGTCCACTGAGGCTTTTCCACACCGGCTATGATCAGATCCTGTCTGTGGGATGCTCGTCAGCTAAACGTGTACTCCTAGTTGAAGCCGTGGTAGAAATGGTACAGTGCCCTAGTGTACACTTGTAAACAATAGATCTTCAGAGGCTACAGAATTTAGTTGAAGTTGGAGCTGTCACACACTGTGTCCTTCACAAGTAGAGGTGAGAGTTTCTCCAACAGCCTTCTCCCCTCTTTGTTCTTGCCTCCTGAATGCTGTCCTCCTCTTTCTAATGGATCCCATGGGAGTCACAGAGTCAATATTTAAACAAGGAAAGCTCTGGCTGCATTCCTTCTGAGCTGGGACAAAGCTCAAGGTGATTTGCTACCTCTGACCACGTTTAGCTGGAGAGCATCCCACAGACAGGATCTGATCATAGCCGGTGTGGAAAAGCCTCAGTGGACCTTGAGCCCTGCAGCCACAGGAGAAAAGGAAAAGTTTGGAGCCAAGTGGAAATCCTCCACAGAGCTCCTCAAACCATCGACAGTAGTTTCATCCTGTCCAGCACTCTGATCCAGTGTCCTCAAAATAACGTAGCATCGTGTCTTGATGGCAACTGGGACCCGAATCCAGGCATTCTGGTGCCTGTTCTAACCACACCTCTCAGGTGATGTCTCGGGTCATTTAGCTTTGTTTCTTATCTGCAAAGGATGGACTGCTAATGTCAACACCAGAGTTAAGCAATATCTTATAGCGTTGCTCTCAGAGGCTGTCGGAAAAGGTTCTGCCCTCCGTGTTGGCAGAACGTTGGCAGAACTGCTTTAGTTCAGCCCTCTGGGCTTTTCTGAGCAGCTGCAGAATGTAAGAGCCATACCCTCCTCGAGCTAGGAGTCAGGCAAATGCTAGGCCTAAATCACATTTTTTTTTGGGGGGGGGAGCTATAACAAGAAGAGCCCCAGTCAGAAGGTTGGGGGTGACAGTCAAGCTGGACCACCCACCCTTTGTGTTCCACTACAGAGATTTGAGACATACATCTCTAGATTGTCATTCTCTCAGCCTAGCTGCTCATCAAATGATGCAGGCACAGGAGTAAGTAGGTCACTGTGCAGGCTCTATGTGCCAACATTCTCTCCAAAGTTGCAGCACACACCCATCAACAGAACACCGAAAGCTAGCAAGCGCAGCCCTGGCTTTGGGCCAGTGTTCTGTCCCCTGTCCTAGCACTGAGATTGACCAAGCATAGGCAGCCTGATCAGTTCTGGCCTGAGATCGACAGGAAGAGGCTGTAGGGAGATGAAATCGTGTGTGACGACTCCCCTCCCGGGAAGGAGTGGAGAGGTTGTCCACAGTCCACTGCTCTGGCTCTTGGTGCGTGAGACTGCTGTTCGGTCTCTGAGCTGCAGCTCTGGGTGCATGGGGCCGCCGCTCAGCCTCTGGGTTCTCAGAAGAGCTAAGGAACAGAGCTACTCCTCTCCATCCATCACAAACGGAACGGATGGTCGGCCTGCATCCGGCCTGTTCCCACCATGGTCTTCTGTGGCAGTGAGAAAATGACTTCTCTATAACAAAGTGACTTCTCTACTCTAGAACAATGCTCTGTTGATCATAATAGGCATCTGGGAAAATTGCTTCCCTGAGAAAGGAGATCCCAGTTTCATTTTGGTGGAACGTCCACAGGATTTCCCGAGGGAAAGTTAAATGGATCAAATTGTCCTGCCTGCAAGGCCTAAGAGGCCCTGAGCTATCTCACCTGGCCGGTCCAGTTTCTTCCACCACTTCTCTCCAAGACAGAGCTACCAGGGTAGGAAACCTCGTCCTGTCTTCTGGAGATGATGGCTCTGCCAGGCAGACAGCAGCGAGTGGTCCTGGGTCGGTAGAACTTCCTGTTCCCCCTTTCTGACTGAGTCTTCATGGGTCAGAGGTGAAAACACCTGTAGTCTACAGAGCAGCTGTACCAACTTCCCACGCCACGGGCCTCCAAGGAGAGAACTTAGGACGGGGGATGACCGAGTGACAACTGTCTCTCTTAGTCCAGCATCTTGAAGACAAGGGCTGCTAAAGGCTCCATTGTCTGACCTGTCCCTGAGGCTGAGGAAGGATGGAGGCAGCCTGTGAGCACTGACATTAGAAGGTATTTGGTCTTTGGTATCTCTTGGCCTCAGTAGACACCGGCAAGAGGAGACTGGGTGGGGAATGGAACATGAGACATTTCTGCAGCCTTATTTCATTTTAAGAATATTTTGTTGACTGGCGTATGTTACACCCTGGAGACCTAACCTTCATAGCAAAGCTACACATCTCTCCATTTGAATTATACAAGAGCCTGTTTCTTCCGGGGCAACCCAGCCAGGACTGCCCAGTGGTGAGGTCCAGATAGTTTTGTGGATGACTGCCTATTGTTCGCTCCTTTTCAATGGTCTTTCCTCTTCAGTAGTCTCCTCTTGCTCTGTCTTCTGGCTAAGCTCAAAATGGCAGTCAGTTCCCATGCCTCTCGGCTAGGGACTCCATTCACTGTAACAGGCAGAGCAGTGATAGACAGCCAAGCACTGGCTCACACGACAAAGGTCATTCAGGGACAGCTGCAGCTCCGTCATAGGTGTACCCACACAAAGGTCCTGATGCTGGGGCTCAGGGCTTGCTCCTCAACACCCATGTTAAAAGACCCTCCCCTAAAAAAAAACAGATAAAAACCAACCAAACAAAATCCTGAGGTGTCTTGCATCCCAATCCCATTAATCTCTATTTCTAGCCCAATTAGCCTTATAAACCAAAGAGAAGAAGGTGGAAAAACTTGAACGGAAAAGGGCCACTGCCCTGAGGCAGAGGCTACCCCACTGACGGACAGTGAGAAAACTGAGGTACTGCCTTAGGACAAGGGGATCTGGTTATCCTAGGGCCAGATGTAAAACTTGCAGGTGGGAACCAGTGTGGTCCCATGCAGAGCTCCTACAAGCCGCAGAGCCATGAGGATGGTGTATTTCCCATCGTGCTCCACCTTGGGCGGACACTCTTTCTCCTCATCCTGGTATCCTTGCTAACAGCCCACACATGTCTTTTATTTCAGCGTGTATGTCTTCTTCTGAGTTCCATAGCATCTTCTCTGAAAGACAGGTGATGGGAGGGACGGATATTCCATAATAAGGGGCCATGAAAGGAATCTGCATGTACATGTTATTAATGGCTCAGCACGAGTTAATCCCCTAGCCCAGGTGGTACCTGGAGGAGAACAGAAGTGATACCAACAGTCACTAACAGACTCAGCGTCCCGAGTCCTGAACTCCACTGTCCAGAGACACATTAATAAGAGAAAAGTATAGGAGATGATAAGGAAGAAGGTGACAAGCTCAGGGATGAGGCTGGACCGCCTCATCAGAGGGACACGACCTTGGGGATGACTTTGTCCTGCTCCCTCCACAGCCTGCTGTCTGGAGATGAAACGGAAGACAAATTTCTGTGGTGTCAACACACTGCCTTTCTGCAAAACACAACTTAACGACTCAGTCCCCATCTCCGCTCACTGGCATTTGTGATGACGACCTCACAAGCTGCTTCTCTGGTAGCACAGCATCTTTCTTCTATCCTTCAGGCCCCTAGAGAGAGGCACTGTAAGGGAGAGGGGAGTCCTGTAGGAACTGAGAGCTGCAAGGAGCAGAATGAGAGTGTAGAAGAGAGTAGATACAACGCAGCTGGAGGGAGCACTTGATCTGGAGGGAGCACTTGATCTGAAGCTGGAGGGAGCACTTGATCTGAAGCTGGAGGAAGGCAGAAGTAGAAGCATACACCTTGACCCTGTGTCCAAGTAACGGTGAAGGTGAGGTTTATCCCATGATGGATCAGTGTCTGGAAACTGTATTGACAAGGTTGGGAGTGGACCTCACTATGAAGGGGCAGAGGAGTGGGAAGAAACATCAGCCCCTCTAGTAACAAAGGAAACTCCAATGAATATATAAACATATACATCGGTGTTGCCACCGGGCTGTATGGCTGCAGGGCTCTGTCACCTACCTTTCCCAGCCTGTCCCCTCCCAACTGAGCTTCCCCATTGTTCCTGTTGCAACATCACATTACAAAAGAGCCTCTGAAACCAGACTGCTAGGGAAGTAGCAAAACATTAAAAAATCACCAACCATTTTTCAAGGTGTCTAGAGATGGGTTACTTGAAGGAATCGGATTTTATTCAAACCTAGCCTGGAAGACAATGATTCTCTAAACATTACATCTCCATGTTGGGGGAGCTTGGTGTTTTGGAATTTCACAGGGGAAAAAAAAGATTAAGGTAAGACAATGGGCAGGAAATCTAATTGCTTGGCTCAGTGGTAAAGGATTTACCTAACATCCTTGAAACCCTGGGTTAGTCTCCAGTGCGCGCGCGCGCGCGCGCACACACACACACACACACACACACACACACACACACCCACACACACATTCACGAGTACGGTGGGGGAAGTATTCATGCTAAAAATTATACCACAGGAAATAGTAAGTAAACATGAATTCATACATAATACAAAAGGCAATAGGATGTGAAGAACGGGAAATTGCACTGATAATATGTACATTCAAAATGCCAGCAATGCATACAAACCAGATACTTTAAGCCCTACCATACAAGTACTTTCGGGGTCAGTATAACACCAGTACCCACACAAATATGCAGCAACAATGGTAGACATATATATATATACACGATTATATTTCAATTTAGAAACAGCTAAACCATTAGCAGCTCTTATAATCTGGGCACCACAGTCTATGTAATGAGATGGGATTTTGATTTACCCTATGACCCCATAGCAGCAGGTATAGACAAAGATTTAATTACAATTATTACCAGGATGCTCACCTTACCAACTGAAATACTTCAGGCATGTTTCCATCTAAATTAGAGAGGGTAAGGAATTAAGGGAAGCCCAACTCCTACTTAGAGACGTCAGTTGGAAACAAAGAAGAGAAACAGATGCTATTGATTTGTAAAACCCATGGATAAAAGTATATCCTCCCGGGAAAGCTTGGCATTAGAGACAGAAATTCCCACCAGAAAACAAGACAAGGGTCCGTGACAGCAACGAGATATCAGCACTTTCGGCCTGAATAACTGGGGATAGTGGGAGAATCCTATTGTCCACACCGACGCCTACAGTCCTGACTACCACAGCAGTGACAGCAGGGACACTGTCAACCTGTGTGGAAGCCAAGAGAAAGGCCAACCCCAGCGATCTCACCTGCGGCGGTGACGTCTGTGTTCAAACACTCACATTCCAGTTTGACAAAATGTGATGGAGTGGTCAGCCATTTTTCTTCTTAGGCTCAGCCATCATACCTTATCATTGTTCACATTCTTTTTTTGTGGTTTCCAGACAGGGTTTCTCTGGGTAGCCCTCGCTGTCCTAGAACTTGATCTGTAGACCAGACTGGCCTCCAACTCACAGAGATCTAGCTGCCTTTGCCTCCCGGGTGTTGGGATTAAAGGCCTGTGCCACCACACCCAGCCCGTTGTTCACCATGGCTACATCTTACCTATTTTCCTCACAAAAGCAGTATTATTGTTGTCCATCTGCTTGTACCATAGCACGCTCACCAATTCCATAGGTCAGCATATAGAGAACACTGTAGGAAGCTCACAACTGGATCCTTTGTGTAATGTAAACTCTTATTGAGCCAAAATGCTTTACCAAGTCAGTGGCTACATCATGACAAACAGAATACAGAATACAAACTTTTAAAAACCAACTGTACTACACATGACATGCAAAGGCTTATATATACCAGGATAGTACATAAACAAGGATTGGTATATGTATGACCATTATCAGTTTGTTATACACTCAAGGATATTATCCCCACCATAGGTTCAATACTCACATATGTTAAGAATATGGAGACCCTGTATAGGTAATGTGTCATAAGTCAGTCACTGAGGTACAGGTTTATAGTTGTACCCAGCATCAAATGCTCGAATTATTACAGATTCAGAATGCATAAAGTGATGAATGCTATTTATGTAATGTTGGATGGAAAAACCCTACCTAGCCTCATGTGCTCAGGAAATGTTATATAGAGACCTGCCTATACTATGGCATGGTAAAATCCACAAAATCTCATGGGTAGACATGACGCATTTAGACACAATTATTGAACCAAGCCAAGAGGCACTCAAAATAGCACCTTGGTGTGGTGTGGAAGTTGGTGTCTTCCACAAACAATTGGCAAATGTAAAGAATCCAGGTGAGCCCAGCAAGAGTGCAGTTACAGAACTAACTACAAACTCCAATGACAGAAGATATTAAAGATATTCGTACAAAACACACATCCTTCTAAATCAGCTCCTCAAAGCACGTGTATCACACACAGGTTGACAGTCTCATTGGAACCCTCTGATATGGATTATGACTGGCTAATCTAACCTGTACCGTGAATTTTGGCCTTATCTAAACATTGGTCTTATTGTTCGTAATTGTATTGGAATTTTCTCTGCTTAAGCCTCTGTCACACATCTTGTAGAAGGAGCAGTATGTGATTTCTCTTGGTGCAGAATCCTTGGTTCCTGACCTCAGGAATCAGGGAGTGGGTTGTGGAGATCATGCAGTCCTGCTCCCGGTTACTCTATATCATATGAAAAAGTAACTTTCGGGCCATGCTGTGCCCTAAATGGCTCCATTTCATGAAATAGCACCTCTTTCCACTTTGAATGCAAATGCTGAGGCATATGCTGTACATTTTGTTTGAGCAGAATAACAGTCACCATCTCTCTTGCACAAACCATGACACAGACAGCCGGCTTATTCACACAAGTTAAACAGTATCGCCTCTGAAGTAAATCAGGAACGTCCAGACACTAGGCAGAGGGGAAACATATCTGTGCCCATGAAGAGCCAGGCCCATGAACCTACTGAACGCACCAGACCAACAGAGGGTACATCCTCTCACCTAGACCACACAGGAGCAGGCGTGCCCTACACATAAAACCCGCAGGACATTGCTGGCACCCACCAACCTGTCGTCAGACCACTTGGTGTGTGCATCACAGACCACGGGCAACAAAACTTCAGCTGTATCCCAGAGTTCCCATTCAGCACAGTCTCCCTGCTTGAAGCGGGCCACTTGAATTCCCATTCACCTATATACATCAGGCACCCCTGCATCCTGAATAGCTCTGCATTGTAGTTCATAATAAAGTTTTGTTTTGTTTTAATTTGTTTGGGATACAGGGTGTCTCTGTGTAGTTCTGGCTGTCCCGAACTCCCTATGTAGTCCAGGCTGGCCTCAAACTCACAGATATCCACCTGCCTCTGCCTCCAGAGTGCTGGGATTAAGGGTGTGTACCACTATGCCTGGCCCTAACACATCTTATCTAGTACCCTAAAGACATTTTCTTGAGACTTTCAGACCCTTGACTCCATCTTTATCACAGTGGCTTTGCTGTCGCCTCTTCCAACAGTTTTGTTGCTAGTCTATAACTTATATTTCACTATGTAGTGCGATGTGGGATCTGAAACTTAATGTTAGTAATTAAGACGACAGTAAAAGAATCTGTGATTGTCAGTGTCCATATTATCAAGTGAAATCGGAATTCTCTGGCGAGTTCCAGCCAACAAAATCTGCAGCGCTTGTGTATGTATCACTGTTCAATAAATTCTGACATTGTGGAAAGACAGACATACTGGTCTTTATTTCTGACACAGTGAGACACATTTCTGACACACTCACAACTGTGAGCAGAAATGTCTTCGGAACTGTCAGCATTGGTGATAACAGAAGTCTAATTTAAATATTAGCCTAGATTGATTAGGTAAATGACTTTGTTACCTCTCAGATGTTTATAAGGTCCTAAAACTGCAAGGCCAGCTCAACTCCACTGAGCAAAAGCACAATGAAAACTAATTTCTTTGTGCGTTTCACTTACAGAGGTAAACAGGAGATGGAAAAAAAAAAACTTTAACTTCTTATTCTCTTTGCTTCTGAAATAATGGCACCAATGTTATACACAAAATAAGTGTAAATGATGGCAAGCCTTGTTTTCTCTTTTCAAGGGGAAATTAAATAATTTCCTTTAAAAAGTATTTCTTTTATTTTTTTTGAGACTATAATATAAATACATCATTTTGCCCTTGGCTCTCCTTCCTCCAAATCCTCCCATATACCCCTCCTTGATATCTTTCAAATTCATGGCCTCTTTTTCATTAACTGTTGTTACATAAATATATGTATATGTAGATACATATACATTCCTAAGTACATAAATACAACCTGCTCAGTCTATGCAGTGTTACTTGTGTGTTTATTTCCAGGCCTGACCATTTGGTACTGGATAACCAACTGGTGTGCTCTTCCCAGGGGACCATTTATCCCGCTCTCAGCATTTCTTTACCGCCTCTAGTATTTTGTGTGGGGCTGAGGTCATGAGCTTTCCCTCTGTCCGCGTTAGCATGTCTACTGTTGTCTTTACTCAGCTCACGTCCCAGCTGTCGCGTTGGTGAGACTTCCCAGGTGTTGCTTCTGACATTACTAAGAGAAGTAATCTCACCGCAAACTCCTTGATCCTCTTCCTCTTACAACCTTTCCCTGCTTCTTCCACTATGTATCTGTTGGGACAAATCATTTCTCAATTATGAGCAATTAGGTGAAGAACTGGAGAGATGGCTCAGTGGTTAAGAGTGTTTACTGCTCTTGCAGAGGACCTGGGTTCAATTCCCAGCAGTCACATGGCAGCTAACAACTGTCTGAAACTCTAGTTCCAGGGGAATCTAATACCCTCTTCTGACCTCAGCAGACTTTTGCATGCATGTGGCACATATACATACACTCAGACACACACACACACACACACACACACACACACACACACACCAAATAAATAAATTAAAAAACAATGAGTAGCTAAGTAAATGAAAAAAAGATAAATGTTTTGGTTTTGTTGTTGTTATTGTTGTTTTGGTTTTTCAAGGCAAGATCTCACTGTGTAGCCCTGGCTGTCCTGGAACTCACTTTGTAGACCAGGCTCTGTAGAACTCAAGAGATTTGCCTGTCTCTGTCTCCTGACTGCTGGGAATTAAAGGTGTGTGCCACCACTACCCAGCCCAAAAGATAAATGTTTATAAGTGAATTGTTCAGACTTTCACATTCTATTTAGTCAAGTTGTAATTTACAAGTTATATTAAATATATATAGTAGCTTATTGTTTTATAGATTTTTAGATCCCGAATCCTCTATGTTTCTCCAATTCAATAGTGTCCCATAAAATTGCTAAGAACATGAGCTACTCAGGTCCTGAAGCCCTCTGAGCAGGAGCTGGGTAGCCAGATACAAATTTAGGGAGCTACACCCCTGCCTGATGTGTGGGTTCACCAAAATGTTCATGCATCAGCAGAGACATTCAGGTCACAAACCAGTACAAAAGGGAACAATGTCTTGTTGTGACATCCCAAGACATCAGGAATAAGAAACCCACTCATGGGACACTAGCTCATAGGATTGCTACCAAACCACAATGTCACCACCCACGCTCAATGCCACACTGTCAAACTGAAACTTTAAGGAAGCAGACAGATTTTCCCAACAAACTTCTACTTAAAAAGGATTTCCCCAACTACCTTTTACTTAGAAACAGGATTGTAGCCTACTGCTCATCTTACTAAGGAAGTCTTTTATTTAAATCCAGACAATCATGTAGCCTGAAGTCATCTGATAGCATTTGTTTCATGTTAAACAAACAAATCCAACCCCTCAAAACAAACTTAAATTCTGTTATTGACTAATAGGTCCCTTCACTGTATTTTGAAGAATGGGGACTGCTCCAGACATAAATTGCAAATTAAAGTCAACTATAACTAAATTTGCTATAGTTTTGATTTTTAACAAGGTTAAGAAACAAAACACTTGCTATGAAAACACAAAGCCCAGACTTTGATCCTTAGAACTCAAGGAAAAAAGGGTGCTGTCACATACTTATAACCCCAGTGCCATGGAGTCGGGACACAGACAGATCCCTGGGACTTGCTGGCTAGCCAGCCTCCTAGGCTAGCTCCAGGCCAATGAGAATGGTTGGAGCAGTCACGCAGCAAATAGAAGAGAAACCATGGTAGTGCCCACCACTCATAATTCCACCATCCTCCCGGGTACACAGGACAAGACACTTGGCTATGGTTTTGGACCAAGGACATAGATGTAACCTCTTTCTAACAGACACTCAGGGCAAGGAACAGGAAAGGTAATGGCATTGCCCAACCCACAAAATCCCAGGATGCCAGACCAGTACCTGGAGGATCTGTGGATACAGGTAGACACACATTCTGTTCTGTGTGCTAACATGGAACCGCCACACCCATGTACTGGGCATGCTCTGCAGGCACGGACTTTGTAAGGAGCCAATGGGTGCTAGTCCCCACTGGTTCCCATTCGCTCATCCATATTTCCAGAAAACCAGAGGGACAGCAGGCAGATTCTTCTGTTTATCAACTGGAATTTTATTGACCCTTCACTGTGACCCTAAGAGGTGGGTACTACATGGAGAAAAACAAGATCGAGAGATCAAAGAACTCACCCCCGGGGCTGGCGAGCTGGCTCAGTAGGTGAAGGTGCTTGCTGCAAAGCCTAATGCTCTGAGTTCCAGCCCTGGGCCATGCATGGCAGAAGGAGAGAACTGACTCCAGCCAGTTGTCCTCTGACCTCGACACTTGTGCTATGGTAGGCATCCCTCATTCCGCCCACAATTTTTAAAAAGTTTTATTTTATGCTGTCCTAGTTATTTGTTGTTGTTTTCTCAACCCACTAGGAGCTGGAGTTATCTGAGAAGACGGAGCCAAAACTGAGGAAAACGCTCCCAGAAGACTGGCCTATACGCAAGACTAGGGGGCATTTTCTTAAATAATGATTGATGTGAGAGGGCCCATCCCCACCCCAGGGTGCATAAGAAAGCTGGCTGAGCAAGTCATGAGGAGTAGCAAGCAGCATTCCTCCATGGCTGTGTTTCAGCTTCTGCCCTGAGTTCCTGCCCTAGCTTGCTTTGATGATGGACTGTGATGTGGACGTGTAAGCGAAATACACCCTTCCTTCCCCAGCTTGCTTTTGGTAAATTATCACAGCAATAGAAATCGTAACTAAGACACGTGTATATGGGTGTTTCACCTGCATGTATGTCCATTGCACACCTCATGCCCACAAAGGATAGAGAGACATCAGGTCCTTTGGGACTGGAATTACAGACAGTTGTAAGCCACCGTGTGTGTGCTGGGAATCAAACCCTTGCCCCCTTGAGGAGCGACCAGTGCTCTTAACCACTGAGCCACCTCTCCAGCTCCAAGTAAATGTAATAAAAAAAGAGAAAAGAAAAGAAAAGAAAAGAAAAGAAAAGAAAAGAAAAGAAAAGAAAAGAAAAGGACATACTCATAGTTATGCCAATGCATTTGTAGTGGAGCTAGAAAATATGCAGCAGATTCAGACTCAGGTAGAAAGATTGCAAATTCAAGACCAGCCTGAGCAACTTAATCAGATCCTGTCTTATAATTAAAAAAAAAAAAATAAGTGAATACGAAGAAGCCTGGGGATGTAGCTCAGTGGCACAGTGCCTCATTAGCCTGTGTGAGAACCTAAATTCTACGCTTAAGTACTGACCAAAAAAAAAAAAAAAACCCACACAAATAAATCAATATCACCCTTTCCCTTCTAGTTTTACGTCAACTTGACACAAGCCAGAGTCATCAGAGAGGAGGGAGACTTAGTTGAGAAAATAGCTCCATAAGATAGGGCTGTAGGCAAGCCTGCAGAGTATTTTCTTAATTAGTGATTGGTGGCGGAGGACCCATTCCATTGTAGGTGGGGCCACCCCTGCACTGGTCCCGGGTTCTATAAGAAAGCAGACTGAAGGCCCGCCTTTAATCCCAGCACTCGGGAGGCAGAGGCAGGTGGATCTCTGTGAGTTCAAGGACAGCTTGGTCTACAGAGTGAGATCCAGGACAGGCTCCAAAGTTACAGAGAAACCCTGTCTTGGAAAATAAAACAAAAGCAAAAACAAAAACAAGAAAGAGAGAGAGAGAGAGAGAGAGAGAGAGAGAGAGAGAGAGAGAGAAAGCAAGCAGATTGAGAAAGCCATGGGGAGCAAGCCAGTAGGCAGCACCCCTCCATGACCTCTGCATCAGCTCCTGCCTCCAGGTTCTGGCCCTATTTGAGTTCCTGCCCTGACTTCTTTCAATGACGGACTACGAGATGTGGCAGTGTAAGCCAAATAAACCCTTTTCCATCCAACTGGCTTTTGGCCATGGTGTTTGATCACAATAGCAACCCTGACTTAGACATCCTGTTTCCCTTCTCTCTCCTTTTCCTTCCTTTCTTCCCCTCTCTTCCATCCTTTCTTACCCCTCCTTTCCTTCATGATGATCAATCCAAACAACATTGAGTAAGCAAGTTATATGCCTTCAGGTTCAGTGCCTAGAATTGGGTCCTTGAAGGGACTCTAGCTCACTAGAGCATGTGGCTCTGGCAGGTTTTGCCCCTCTCCCCCATCCCTTGGCCTTGCTAAAAAGATTAAATTACATTCCTAAAGCTAGCCACCAAGGTCTGTTCCCTTATTTGGCCACTTCCTCCTCCTGAGACTGACTACCAAGGTCCAGCAATCAGAAGGCCCCTTTGGTTCACCTAACATGCCCAATTAAAATTAAACACCCTATCCTAACACAGTTTCCCCTTTACCTTTATAAACCGCCATTTGCCTATGGGGCATGTCTGTCTCCTCTCTATCCAGAGGCAGTCCTTTGTCCCTCTGAGACAAATATCCCTGCCCCTTCCCTTGTCCCATTCCCCTTCTCTCTCGACTGTCCCCTGTCTCCTTTACCACTGCACCCTAGCCCATTCTAACACAGACCTCCCCCTTTTCTCTTCTTAAGAACACCTGCAAGGTCAAAGGCTGCTGTTTTCCTGCCTAAGTCAGAAAGCAGCCACTTTTTCTTCCTGCTTAATAAAGGATCTCTCTGTGCAAACATGTGTTTGGGTGTGGTTTGTGCCTGAGTCGGGGTCTGGAGGGGACCTCCGCTGTGCGGGAGTCCCCCTTCAGGTCCTACAGTATATGCAGGTGAGGGGCCCCTGCAGGGGACTGCCTGGCCCTGGGTGCTGGAGCTGGGGTGTGGTAAAACAGAAACACCCACATGGGGAGGCAGCCTGGTATGTGGTGTTGAACTCCAACGCAGGGAAGAAGATGAACATTCAGTGAAGGGGAATTTTTAATCATCTCCAGGAAACTTCTTTTTCTGGAAAGGGCTAAAGTTTCAGCGGCGGGGGTGGGTGGGTGGTGTCTGCCCATGTCACTACTCCAGCTGTAGAATTCTGACCTGAGAATTCTAAATTAAGACCCAATCTTCAAGGTTGTGGCACATATGTTAAGGCAAAAGGAAAAGCTACACCTTCATCTTGTATTTAAGAGTATTATGAGTTTGCTTTAGAAACCCGGGTAAGGGGCTGGGGGAGATGGCGCCGTAGAAAAAGTGCTCGCTGTGCAATTACGAGGACCAGAGTTCAGATCCTCCGCACCCACACAAAAGCATGGCTTAAGTGGAAGCCCATCTGGAGACCTGGCGCTCAAGACGCTACTCGGGATTCCTGGGCAAGCTAGCTAGGGGGTCAGCCTAGCTCGGGGGTCAGCGAGACCTTGCTTCAACTAAATAAAATGAGCAGTCGAAGACACCCTGTCAACCTGTGGTCTCTACACACATGGGCCCCTGCCTACAAAGGCCAGGCTAGCTGTAGCCTGACATGCAAGCATTCTCGACTCTTTCATCCCTGGTGACATCAGCCTGGAACGCTCCTGAACACTTGGCTGGCGTGCTTTCTCGCACGCTTTCACGACTCAATCTTTCCTGTGCTTTGCTGAGGTGGCACTCTGCCTCCTACGTGACCGCCTCGCCCTGCCCTGTTTCGTCTGGTCCCGAGACCTCCAAGGCAGCGGTGGCCCGGAGCCCACACCCGAGGTATCTGCGTTTTCTCTCGGCCGAGAGGAAGGTGTGGGGGGGAGTTACAGCATCCCATAAAAGCTCTCCCTCTGATCCAAATGGGAGGGCGACCGCAAGGTGCGCGCGCATCCCGCGGGCCAGGGGCGGCGCCTCCGGACTGGAGCGGGCGCGGCTGCTGATTGGCTGCGCGGGGTCAGGCGCTGTGGGCCGAGTGGACGCCAGTGACCCCGGGGCTGTGAGTGATGGGCGGCGGTTCGGGGCCGCTCCCCGGGTCGGGCTAGGTGCGGGCTGGCTGATGGCCAGGTAGGAGTGTGAGCACCGGGTGTGGTAGAGCAGGGCTGAGGCCTGGCATGCAGCCGCAGCCTTCCTCCCTCAGGATGCTCTGAGGATGTCGCGGGGTGTTCAGTCCGCACCGAGTGCTGAAGGTCCGCAGGACGGTAGTGTTTGCCGGGGTTGCTGGAATGCCTGAGGTCTGTGCCCTTTAGTGACTCCAAGCAGGTTGCAGCCTGCCCTCCCTGCTCCTGAACACGATTCCTGTTCTGGAAAAGGCAAGGCAGGAGGCTTTGCCTGTTGGCCGTCCTGTTACTTGAGATCCAGCTTCTCTCACACTGTATCCCAGGGGTGTGTGTGTGTGTGTGCGCGCGCGTGCGTGCGTGCGTGCGTGCGTGCGTGTGTGTGTGTGTGTGTGTGTGTGTGTGTGGTGGCTTTCCTGGAAGGAGGCAAGGGATTTGTTTATTTGAAGAATCAAGCGCAATGCTTAAAACATTGCTGCTGGGAAAGTAAAATGGCCGAGGCATTGAAAACAGCTTAGTGACCCCCCAGACAGTTAAATAGAATCACACACAAGCAGATTACTCCTGGATATGTACCCAAATCAAATGAAAGCAGATGCCCAAATATTTGTGCGCAAATATTTGCAAGCACTTTTCACATTTGCCAAAAGGTGGAGCCAACTCAGTTGTTCTTCAGTAGGTGAATTGGTACGCCAGCCGTGGTACGCACATCGAGTGGCTGGTAGGCAATAACAAGGAGCGAAGGATTACTTGAATGTTCATTCATAATGGGGACCACTCCAAGGTATGGTTGAGGAGAAAGCGTTTATTGTAAATATGAGTAGGGTACAGCCAGAGGCATCTGGAAGAGTCCAGAGCAGGGAGAGAAAGTAGTAGACCAAACATGGCCAGTAGAGAACCAGGCCATAGAGGAGGGAGAGATGGAGAGAGCAAGAGAGGGGGCCAAGACCAGGAGCTAGGAGGGCAGGTTATATAAGAATGAGAAGCCTGTGAGCTGGAGCAGTTTAGGGTGGGGGGCGGGTGAGGAGAGCTGAGAGGAGCCACAGGTACTGAGTGAGCCTGGAGGCCAGGAGACACTTTGGTATGCCAATAGGCACACACTACACTTAGCCATTTGTCCTGAGTTTTCTTTGGAACCTGGCACTACCGGTTTATGCTACACAGTGCATAAACATTGCCCCAAACATAGTGTGGGTGGGACAGCAGACATGCGATATAAATTGTCTAATTGCATTTCTGTGAACTATAAGGCAAGGACCTTCATACAGAGAGCACAGGGCTTGTTGCTGGGGGTGGGAGAAGGCTGGCTTGTGGGTGATAAGATTAGGTGTCATTGGTGAATGGTTATAAGTTTTGGGTAATGAAAATGTTGTAGAGGTTGGGGATTTAGCTCAGTGGTAGAGCGCTTGCCTAGCAAGCGCAAGGACCTGGGTTCGATCCTCAGTTCCAAAATAAATAAATAAATAAATAAATAAATAAATAAATAAATAAATAAATAAATAAATAAATAAATAAATGTGTGTGCCAACACAGTCCAGAAAATGTTATAGAAAAAATGGTGGTTAGATATTGTGAACGTGCGTTGTATTGAATTGCTCACTTTGGGCTGCTTTTATGTTGTGAAATTCCACTTCAGTTAAGAGTGGAAATGTGTGACATAAGTGAAGTTACCTTTTATATTGCTTTTCTTCCTCTCTCTTGGTTCTCTAGTGGCTCACAGTGTTTGTTATGGCCTGGCCCAGCCTGCACTACTCACTGCTCCTACGTGAGGCATGGTCCAGAGGGAAAGGGCCCATCTGTCCTTTCTGACCAGGCCCGCCCCTGGGCCCACAGCCAACATGAGTCAGTGCAGCACACTGCTCCTTTAGGAGCTCTCTGTAGCTGGGCGAAGCCCAGTGTCCCCAGTGGAAGGGGTGGAGTGGGGTCAGCCACCTCTAGCAATCCCAGAATAGAGTCTCAGTTCTTTAGATCCTAGAGCCTGTGGCATCTGCCCCAAGGTCAGTGTTGAAGAATCAGCCCTTTGCTGATGCCCCAGAAACTGAACTACCGGTTGTGGTACTGGACTCTGTGACATTTCCCATAGTTTGTCATGGAAACATAATGTAAAGAGGTCATGAGGGGGGCTGGAGAGATGGCTCAGAGGTTAAGAGCACCGACTGCTCTTTTAAAGGTCCTGAGTTCAATTCTCAGCACCCACATGGTGGCTCACAACCATCTGTAATGAGATCTGGCACCCTCTTCTGTATACATAATAAATAAATAAATCTTTAAAAAAAAAAAAAAAAAGAGGTCATGAGGTCTCTGCTTCACTTCCCTGAGTACTGATCATAGGCACAACGAGACACTTCCAATCGATTAAGATGCATGTGAAGAGCCCAGAACTGTACATGAGGTTAAAGTATGGTAGGAAAGCTAGAGAACAATGTCGGGTTAGCTTCTGTGGTTTGAGGCGGGGTGCTTAAAATCAGGTGTGCTGAACGTTAAGATGGGCTATTATAGAATCTTGTGCTGGGGTCCTGGGCACAAGTTCAGCCATTGCCAGCCTGAAAGGAGGTCCATGCCACCAGGCTTTGACTTTGGATATAACTGGGTGTGCTGGATAGTTTTATGTCAACTTGACACAAGCTAAAGTCATCTGAAAGGAGAGCACCTCAATTAAGAAAATGCTTCCATCATTGGGCTGTAGGGCTGGAGAGATAACTCAGTCGGTAAGAGCACTGACTGTTCTTCCAGAGGTCCTGAGTTCAATTCCAGGCAGCCACATAGTGGTTCACAACCATCTATAATGGGATCTGATGCCTTCTTCTGGCATTCAGGCATATGTGCAGACAGAGCACTCCTACCTAAAAAAAATACATAGAAAAAAAATTGGGCTGTGAGTGAGCCTGTAGAGCATTTTCTTAATTAGTGATTGGTGGGAGAGGGCCCAGCCCACGGTGGGTGGTGCCATTCCTGGGCTGGTGGTTCTGGGTTCTAGAAGAAAGCAGGCTGAGCAAGCCAGTGAGCAGCACCCCGCTATGGCCTCTGCATCAGCTCCTGCCTCCAGGTTTCTGCTGTGTTTGGGTTCCTGTCCTGACTTCCTTCGATGATGGACTACAGTGTGGAAGTGTAAGCCAAATAAAACCCTTCCTCCCCGACTAGCTTTTTGGTCATGGTGTTTCACTGCGGCAACAGAAAACCTCACTGGGACACTGGGCATCATGGTGAAGTAGCAGGCTCTGGTGTGCCCTTTCTTCCATGCCCAGGTTAGCCAGGAAGCAAAGCTGAAGTGCTAGAGCTGCAGAACTCTAGGGGAGTCGGGGGCGGGGAGGTGAAGTGGGACTCTGCCGCCTTAGGAGTCTAGCTAGGTCAGGTTGAGTGCTCGGCTGTCCTGCATCGTCCAACCAGAAACTGCCATTGTGTCTTCCATCTGGTGGACTCCGAATGTGAGTCTCCTGCTCGAGAAACTTGAGTTGGTGTGTTTGCAGTGCCTAAGCCTTCTAACTGATGTTGAAGGTGGAATCTGGAGTTCTTTCAGTAACGAGACTCGCTCTTCTCGTGATTCCCTGGCAAGTCAGAGACTGAAGAACTTACTCTTGACAGCAATAAGAATATAGCATGCTTCTCTTCATGAAAAACTTGAACTTAACCAACACTTCATTCGTTTATTTGGGTTTGAGTTTCAACTACAAGTTACGGTAACAATAAAAGTCCAGGACATTTTTTCCTCATGCAGACTTTGTGATTAAGCTGGGTAACCAGTACAGTGAGTTAACTTTTTATGGTTTCATCAGTCCCCAGAAAACAATGCCTATTAACAGTCACTTCCTTTTGTTTGTTCTATCGCCCGTGGCTACTTTCAGTCTGGTAACTGACTCTCCTTTTGTGTATTCAGGACATTTCATATAAAAGGAATTATATAACATACTGACTTTTGTGGGTTTTTTTTTTTCTTGGCCTCAGAATGGTGTTTGTCCAGTCCATCCACTTCATGTCATGTATCAAGACTTCATTCTTTTCTATGGCTGAATAAAACGTCAGCATATGAATGTATTACATTGTTTATTCAGTTTTGGATGGATATTTGTGTTGTTTTTGTGCTGGGCTATTCCATAGTGCAGCAGTGGACATTTACGTATATGGGTTTTTGTGGACGTATGTTTTCATTCACTTGGGTATACCAAAGAGTAGAATTACTGGGCCACACAGTACCTTACATTTTAACTTTCTGAGGAATGGCCACTGTGTTTCCCAAAGCAGCTATGCCATCTTAGATGCCCCTCATCAGTGGGTTCCAATTTTTCCATATTCTCAGCAACATTTGTTTTTTGCTATTTTTTTAAGTATTATAGTTACAGCCACTCTAGTGGATGTGGCATGCTAACTCATTGTACTCCTGATTTGTATTACCTGGGTGGTTACTGATAAAGAACTCCTTTTCATGTAATTATTGACTATCTCTGTTTCTGCTTTGCGGAAATGTGAGGTCCAACACTTTTGCTAGTTTAGAACTGAGCTATTTGTCTTCTTATTGCTGAGGTGTAAGAGTTCCTTTTGTATTCTGAGGCCTCATCCCCTATGAGATACATGGTTTGCACATGTTTTCTTCCGTCCTATGGCTTACTCCTCCTTCTGTTTTCTTTTTGATGCAGGGTCTCATAATGTAGTTGAGGCTAGCCTCAACCCTGTGATCTTACAAGTCTTTCAAGAAGAAAGAACATCCAAGGTAGGGAGAAGAGTGTGCAGAGAACAGAATGCCATACCAAAGCCAAGGTTGTCCTTGCTACCTTTCAGGTGCCTGCTCCAGGGCTGGCTCAGAGCTACATCAGCAGCATTTGGACTGGTCAAGACTTATGAGAGAGAAATTGTCTGGGCCAGCAATATCTCTAGAACAGCTTTGCAGAAAAGAGTTTGTCTGGGGTCATCAAGGTGCTAGAAGCCCCAAAGGTGGACTGGAGAGGGTCTGGAGGCCTAGGAAGGTGACAACCAGCTCTGTCTGCTGAAGACAAGGAACAGCTCCTTGGCGTTGTGTCTATAAGGAGGGGAGCTGCTGGGATGCAGACCCTGGCTGTCCTGAGTACACACCAGAGGCTTCCTGTCTGGGGAGAGGAGACAAGTCCAGGAACAGAACAGAGCAGCAGGAGAAGAGAGAAAGGTAGAGCCAAGAAGGCAGAGTGACTGAGTCAGAGGTTCCTACCTGGCCCCAGGACAGTCCTGCAGGGTGGGATGGTTCAGAGCAAGGACTATGGGGGAAGAGGCATAACACTGCAGGCAGAGGCCTAGATTTGATCAATCCAAGAGCAATCTGGATTAATAAAGGGACCTGGCGTTGAAACTGTTTCAGTTGAACAGAGTCCCTACTCAGGAAGCTGACAATCCCCTGGGTATCTTGTAGAGCCTTCTTCCAGGAAGTTACTTCTGAGAAACTACCAACACTGTCCCTCAACCTCTCCATCACTGCCTTGGAATGGGAGGAACAGGTGACCAGATATTTCCTCTGCTGTCTACTTTGTGTCTCCTTATGAATTTCTTTCAAAGATAGAAACTCAGAATCACAGTCAGATAATTAGGTCACCACTCGTCCTGGTCAGCCCAACGCTCTTCTTGCTCCTTTCTTGCTTAGGGAGTTTATAAATCCACAGCCATCTTACAACCGTTAGAGGCAGTCTAGCATCCTAAAGATGACAGAGCAGAGTAATGAAGAAAGTTGGGTGAGCAGCATCTCATGGACTGCTCAAAACTCTAAGAATGTCTTACTCACCCATTCTGGACGCAGCCTACCTGAATACCTCTTGTTCTATGAAACAAGAGATCCTGTTATAACAGAAAAGCCAACTCCATTCCCAGCTGAGACCACTTACTACATAAATGCTTGTTTTAGATGTTGGATTTATGGCTGTGTTTTGACATTGCCAAGCTCTGGGGCTCAGGACAGAAAGGAAGGGTGCTGTGTGTGTGTTGGGAGGGGTGTTCCATCGCTGCTTGAAAAGCAGCTGAGTCTGATCACAGAAAAACTTCCTTATAACTCATTTCACATAATACCAATCCTGCTGAAGAATCATACCTGGCATGGTAACCCTTTCCCATTACAATTTGCGTGCTTTGCACACTCTGACAAGTAAAGTTCTTGTCCTCTCTCATCTAGCAGACCATAGATTCATGACAATTAAGATGTCCTACTCAGACTACATTGCATCTCCAGATTAAGCCACCCACCATGAAGTACAGGGCGCTTCAGTGAAAGCTTTCTGAGGCAGACTTGACTACTGGACTATGCAAAGGATGCTAGACAAGAAAGAACTGATGAGTAACACCACTGGTGTAAGAGATGAGGGAGATATAGAGAAAGGTTAGGATGAAAAGGTAAGTGTATCAGCTTGGCATCATAAAGTAGAGGTATTGCCTTTTGATACCTGAGCATTTTATAAGAGTGCTGTACACAGCAGGGCTGTGGTGGTGTGGTGCACACCTTTAGTTCCAGCACTTGGGAGGCAGAGGCAGGTGATCTCTGAGTTCAAGGCCAGTGTGTTCTACAGAGTGTGTTCCAGACAGCCAGGGCCACCCAGAGAAACCCTCTCTCAGGGGGAAAAAAAGTGCTATACAGGAGTAGATAAAGGTCATCTTTTTATTGTTGTTGTGTTTTGTTTTTCAAGTCAGGGTTTCTCTGTGTAACAGCTCTGGCTATCTTGCAACTCACTCTGTAGACCAGGCTAGCCTTGAACTCAGAGATCCGCCTGCCTCTGCCTCCTAAGTGCTGGGATTACAGGTGTGCGCCACTACTGCCCGGTGGGTTAAGGTCATCTTTAGCATCCTTGTAGCATTCTCTATAGTCATCAACAGAACATTAAACTTCTGCCCAGATGACATTTGGAACAGGAACTCAGTCACTCTTACAGCTCCCATCTCCAGTTCTTTTGATCCTGGCCAAGACAGCAGCCTTGGACACTCTCTTCCGGTCATAAGCCAGGCCCAGGGCAGCCATGCAGTCGATGAAGAATGTGGTGAAGTTGATGTGCCAGCGGTACTCACTGGCAGAGTAGTCGTATGGGAAGGTGTGGTGGTAGTTGTGGAAGCCCTCGCCTGGAACAGAAGCATGGAGAGCAGTTAGGGGGCTCGGTGATGGCTGCTTCCTGCTCTCTCCACACCTCTAACCTAGAAGCTACCTTGAGAAATCTCAGAGAACTCTGCTGCTGTTAACTGAATAGATGACCCTGTGTCTTCTACCCTGAGGAAATAAGTGACCTCAGAAGTATCTTAAATATATTGTGCGATCTCACTTACTGATGGTGTGTGGGTTTTTTGGGGGGAAGTCTGTTTCTCTTGTGATAACTGGATGAGGGAAGATGATTCTACTGGGACAATGGTTCTCCTTGGAAAAAGCCAGAGCCAAGATGGCACTGGCTCTGTGTCTGCGTGCACGTGGTCTGGGGAGAGGAGGCTCTGCTCTGTATGCTTCTAGCCGAGGTAAGCAGGCTCACGCTTCCCGTGCTATTGGTGTTTCCTGTCAAGTGTGGGAGGTTCCAACAGAGAAGACAACAGCAGCCAGAAGTCGAAGGAGGCCAAGGACCAGCGTCCCCTCAGCTCCAGGCGGTCCCCTGAGGACTGCTGTCTTCTTTGATCTGGGGTGAGGGAGGTACTAAGAATTCAGAACCACTCTGAAAATGCTTAGAGATTCCTTCTAACTGGATATTCTGGGAACTCTTGAGATGCGCATTCACTTTGAAAAGAAAACACACATCTTTAGACTCAGGATAATTATCGTGGCGGGTAAATGAAAACCGTACAGACTGTCAGCTGTTGGCAGAGTCTTTCTTTCTGACTGAGTCCCACAAGAACAGCACTACTTCACCAAGTTAGCATAAAGAGCAGCTGGTAAGAGAGTTGGAAACTGAGTGTCTCCAGAGAGACTGGGGTGATACGAAAAACAAGCAAGTAACGGGATTTGGGACACGGAACCTCTTCTAACCAGGGCTCCTGGTGGTTGTGGATTCATTCTATCTGCATGCAGAGTGGTCCACAGTGTAGATGAGGCAGGGAGTGGGAAAGCACCTGGCTAGGGCTGCTAACAAAGGACTGTAACTTCTGTATTGGAGGCACTGAGTGTTAGAATTAAAACAGAATGGGGCAAGGGTTATGTGTAACAACTGGGACATCAAAAAAGAAATCTTCAGAGATCAACTTTCTCAGATAACTTGAGCATATGACAGTGGGGGAGGTAATTCAAGAAGCCAAAAAGAAAAAAAAAAACAAACACCAAAAACCAAACCCAAAAAACCAGCATGGCAGGAAACAGCTGGAGAAGAACCAAGGGTGAGGTAAGCAGACAAAGACAAAAGACCAGATAAGACATGACCGTGGGGTGAAGAAAGGCTGGCAGCCACCCCGGACAGCTAGTCACGGGGTATGAGTTGAAGAGGCTCACCTCATTTCCAGTCACAAAACAGAGCATAGCTCAGGCCACATTATTCTATGAAAATCTAGTAATTGTCGAGTGAAAGTGATTTATTTCAGGAGGATCAAAGTAAGAGCATGTTCAGAGGTAGAAAGTACCTGACTTAGAAAACTAGGGCAGGAAAGATGAAAACACATTCAGGGTGGTGCAATTGGAGTTGAGCGAACGAAGTCGGAATTACTATGCATTTTGCATAGCATGATTAAATGCCAAACCCTGAGCTTTACTGACTGTGCTACTGACCCTGCTGTTTAGTTGATTCATTTCCTAACCCAAGCGAGATCCTAGCCAACCAGAGGAGACAGGGAAGGACAAACTTAAAAGGGCCTGATGTAGGCTGGGTGTAGGCTCACACCTTTAATCCTAGCTCGTAGGAGACTGACCCAAGTGAATCTCTGTGCGTTCAAGGCCAGTTTGGTCTATACAGCAAATTCCAGGACAGCCAGGGTTACACAGTGAGACCGTGTTTAAACGTGGCTTGATACACACGGCATTTGGAGACCGTTTTGGAACCTGATGTTCCTCACCATTTCGTTTTTATGGTAGGCACGTTGCCTGACTTTCAGTTGGGTTTCTTTTATAATACCCAGTTGGTTTAGCTTTTTGTTGTTCTTTATTTCTGAGACAGGGTC
Organism: Peromyscus eremicus; assembly: GCF_949786415.1. Lineage (NCBI taxonomy): Eukaryota > Metazoa > Chordata > Mammalia > Rodentia > Cricetidae > Peromyscus > Peromyscus eremicus. Next base: position 17,973,695 of record NC_081416.1, read on the forward strand.
TCACTCACTATGTAGCCCTAGCTGGCCTGCAACTTGCTATGTAGACCAGACTGGCTTTGTACTCAGTTAACAAACCCTAGTTTTAGACAGAAGAACTGAGACACAACGTATCATTAAAAACAAAGTTAGGAGCCATATGTAATGGCTCATACCTGCAATTCCAGCATTTTGGAGGCTGAGGCAGGGATACTGTTGCAACTTTGAGGCCAACCTGGGCTACAGAGTGGGTTCCAGGCTAGCCTGGATTACAGAGTAAGATCCTGAACTAAAACCCACAAATCTTATCTGGTCTTTCAGATAGCAGAAAATCCTAACTAGTAGACCAGTGGATGTGGTCATGCTGTAGACAGCTGACTTACCCAGAGCTCCCATTGAAGTTAGCATATTCTCTCTGGCTCCAATGTTCTTGTCATAAGGGCGATATCCATAAAGGTGGGCAGCACTGTTCACCAGCCAGGTAGCATTGAGCACCAAGGCATATCTCAGTAAAGCGGCAACATAAAAGCTGTGTTGAAAAGTCTCTCCCCAGAAATACCAGGGCACCAGTGTGGGCAGGATGAAGCACATGAGCAGGAGGCCGGGCTTGTAGTACCTACGTGGAGAGATCACACATAGAGTATGGAGAGGTCACTCTTACACCTACCTTAAGCATCCACTCCTACAGTGTACCTATGCTTTTCCTGCTCCCACTATGAGTATGGGGGGGGGGAGGCGTGGTCAGAAAACCCCAGAAGAGAATGGGGTGGATAATCTTTCGAACACACGGTCTTCTGTACATTTTAAATGAGGCAATGTGGACACATAGAATGACTTTCTAGGGTCACAACACCGGAAGCCAGCGCGTCCAGCATAGAACCGCCTGTTTCCAGACAAGAAATCCATTATTCTTTTCCTCAGAGGAACAAAACTATGTTCGTCAGACAAACTGGGGTCAAATCACAGCCTCATCACCTCGTCGGCCAAGTTCTGCTGTCTGGGTTCTTGTCCATCTGCCTTTGAGTTCCTTTTGTTTGTTTGTTTTTCAAGACAGGGTTTCTCTCTGTAGCCCTGGCTGTCCTGGAACTCACTCTGTAGACCAGGCTGGCCTCAAACTCAGAGATCCTCCTGCCTCTGCCTCCCGAGTGCGGGATTAATATTCTGCATATTCTGCCTTGTATCATGATTATTTCATACTTGCCTTGTCTCTCAGCCTCAATAGGCTAGAAATTCCTTGAGGGGAAAGGCTCAGCTATATTCACTTTTATGTCTATGCCTATCTAATTAGATCAGTGATAGTTAGGTCAAATTGCATTTAATTGTGTTCAGGAAAATTGCTCAAAGTGCATGGAACTGCACAAAACAGTGAAGTATCGTTATGGTCTCTGAGCCATTAAAATGGGTCTTAAACATACAAACCCAGAAATCACTCAGCTTTTATTTACACATTATATACGAGAAAAGGTGGCGTCTCTAAACCCCAGGTGCCCTGGGCTCCACGCCCCCAACCCTGACTCACCTCTTCTGGAACATAACCAGCTTCTCAGCTTGGAGGTCAGACATGTCCAGTTTTCCACCCTTCTCTTTGACAGCCGGGTGTTTGCGCACAAGCAGCCAGCCCACGTGAGAGAAGAAAAAGCCACGCCGGGAATCGTGAGGGTCGGCGTGTGTTTCTGAGAACTTGTGGTGGGTGCGGTGATCTCGGGCCCATTCGTACACATCATTCTGGAGGGACAGGAAAGAGGACCCCAGTATTGAGAAGAGATTCCCCCCTTGGGGAATGCAAGGGCCTTAGGTGTCTCACAGAGTTCCAGGACTGTCTTCCAAGGAGGACTCGGGGAGTCCCTCTTCTGCACACTTGCCCCTGACGCTTATGTGGAAAAGCAACTTATCGTCTCAGACTCAGGAGATAGCACTGGCACTTCCTGAGACTGTGCGGCAGAAGGAGGCAGGTTGGTCACAGCCCTCAGTTTTGTTAGCAAAGAACAGGGGTTCTTCAGTCAAAGAACATTGGACAGGATCCTAACGGATGTGGCAGGTGGCCTTGAGGCCTGGAGTGTTGGTCTGTGAATACAGATGGGGGAAGCTCTCTCTTAGACTTCCACAATGACAGGTTACTCAACTAGTAACAAGACCAGCGTGTAACTTAGGAGCTTGGGCACCTTTTCCTAAGGACCTCTTACATGGGACTCTTTCTAACCCTTTAATTATGCACCAATAATATCACCCTCTTCCCTTTTACCCACAGAAAGCAGGAGAGTTCGGGGTGTAAAGTGCTAGGGCAGAGATGATTATACACATAGGTTGGGAACCTCCAGTCTTACCATGCAAGAAAATGAATTTTGTTTCCGGTTTCTCCTTACCCCACAATGAGCCCCACATTGAGGCCCTCCTCCCAGGTGACAAGCTCTCTGGTGCCAGTTGCTAAAACCTAATACCAGTAAAAACTCCCTTCTCAAACTCCCTTCCTTCTGGGTTATGAGCTCATGCCTCGAACAGCCTCAGGAGCTGACTTAGCCAGCATGGCAGCCACAGGTGGTATCCCAGCCCACGTCTGTGAGACTACTTATTAACCCAATTTCCTCATCTGAAATGAGGGACAATAACAGTACCCACCTCTTAAGACATTCTGAAGACTTAATGAGTGCATCTACGCCAAATGCTAGCACAGGGCCTGCTACCCTGCAACAGACTCACTACCATTAGACATACTTGCGTTCACTATCTGAAACAACAGCCCTTGGATCTGCAAAACTTCATCTTCATCCCCATCGTGGTGGGATCCCAAGACAGGCATCACAAAGTGTACGTTTACTGTTTATTGATGGTCTAGGAAACCAGGGTCAGTGCCTAACTATGCAGGATGGCCTTTTAGACTGAAGGACCACATCAGTCACACTCTGTGAAAGCATAGGAACGTGGTCAAAAATGACCCAGGAGTAACTAGAGACCCTTCCTCCTGTCTCCCTACCCAGTGACTCAGAAGGACCTCACGCTCTGTGGACCTCAGAACTAAGCACATACTTTAGATGACCACAGAAGACCGGAGGAGACAATGGATGCCCTGATGGCTGTCCTCAGGACACTGATTCCCTGTGGTCTGCCCTAGATCATCAGTAGAAGTGACTGACACACAGTGCTGAGCAGAACCAGACTCTTACCTGGAAAGCCATGGTGTTGGCTATGATGAGGAAGAGCCTCAGGGGCAGCCGTGCTTTATAGGTTCGGTGGCTCCACAGGCGATGAGCCCCTGCTGTGATGCTCAGGCCAGTAACTAGATATGACACATACACTGCAGGAAAAGACAGTGGAGATCAGGAAAGTTTGTCTGCTAAGAATGTTAGGACACCTTTCCGAAGCTCCATCGTGTCTTTGTAAGGCTTGGGATGGGGATCTGTTTTCTCCTGAATCCTAGGGATATAAGTAGAAGTGGGATCCTTTGACACTAAAGCAATAGAAACGAGATATATCCAAACCACGGACATATAGGCAAGACATTCATGACTTGTGCAGCTCTCTGAACAAAGGGAGAGCCAATTTGCTCAAGTGGCAGCATGTGGGCAGAGAGACCATCAAGATCTTTAGGTGCACAAGCTGCTGTAGCTGCCTAAATAACACAAAGGAGAGGTATAAGCAAGCACGTGCCATGCTTTCGGCCAGTAACTAGCTGAAGGCCTATGAGTTTATTTGACGCTGTCCTGTTGGGGTGTTTCTAACCGTCTTGGGGATGCTTTGTTCTCTAAGGCTGAAAACATTCACTGCTTGAAGAGAATCCCATCCCCTCACAGACTGTCCACCTAAAAATGGAGATGAGCTAAGGAGGTCTAGGTACTGAGGAGGTAGGTCAGGGAATAGGGTTGCTGTCATTGTCCTGCAGGAGCATTATGCCAGGTCCTGGGTCCTTTGATCTTCGGCTAACTTTCTCTGAGGTGTTGAAGGCCATCAACTGTGCCCACAGGGCGAAGGACCATAAACACGGGTGTTTATGAGCCAGATCAATCTGGGCACTGCCAAATTAGAGGAGACCCAAGTGGCAAGGGACACACATGCAATGCAGAGCTGGGACTGTATAACAGTCAGTACAATAGCATGTCATTACTGTAGAAGGGTGGCTGGATCAGAGACAGGCAGCCCTGTATACAGTCACATTTGCACAGAGGCTCAAGCTTCACCCAGGATATTACTATTCTTATATTCACTGTATACCTTAAATGGGTTAGGTGCTCCTAATGTGACCTCACAGTTGAGGAAATGCATGGAGTAAGTGGTATGTTTTTCTTAGTCCTACGAGACTGATAGAAGTGGAACCATGGTTTGCAGCTAGGGTTTCTGACAACAGTCTATTCTGGCTCCAGCTCTGGCACGTACTTCTGGACAACAGAGAATACCCTACTGACCTCAAAGACCACAGCTCAAGAGGCATTGCATAATCCATGATGGGGAAGGGGACACTGGGTGTAGCCATCTGTTTCTCTTGATTAGTAGCACTAACATAAAAGCTGGGACCTTGGTAAAAAAAGACTATGTACAATACTCTAAGGGCCAGCTGGAAACAATGGCTCCTTAAAGGCTACAGAACCTTAAGGCTGGAGATCCCACACATTGTATAAATGGCCCTGTGTTGTTTGGAAGCCAAAAATAACATAATGGAAAGATACCAAAAAGAGAGCAAACGCAACCCTGGCTTTGGGGTGTCATTCCAATTCCTGTAGGAGCAACTGAGGCCTGCCAAACAGACAGTTTGGACAAGCTGTGAACTGAACTGAATGATGCCTACAAGGAAGGCCCAAAGTGGAAAGGGACTCCATAGTCTAAAAGGGAATGCTACCCACATTGTGTGTCTGTTACGCTGCAACTCAAGTTGGGGTTCTCAGAAGAGAGTACAGACACCACCCAGCTGCCTCAGCGACCACGGTCCTTGACCTACAGATAAACCACCCTGCTATACATGGGAGTGTGACACCATGTGATGAGAACAAGCTATTCCCGACCTGAAAGTGTGCTTTAGGCCACACTGGGAAGGAAATGTGCACAGTTGCATTTCCCTGAGGCATCTGGAAAATTTCCAAGATGAAGCTCCAGAGTCCAGATCTCACCACTTATAAGACCTATAAGGACTGGGCCAGATGCAGCTAACATCTGGCCAACTAGCCTCTTTCTACCACTACTCTTCAAGAGAGAGTGCCTAGAAAAAAACCCACACCAGACGCTGCTCTAGACAACATCCCAGCATCTTCCTGAGGAGAACTTGCCAGAGCAGCAAGTGCCTTGCATCTACACAGGTCCTGCTTACTCTTCCTGTCCAGGCCTCTGGGGTCACAAGTGGTAACACCTGCAAAGCACATCTGTAGATGTCAGGGGCAGCACTACCATCAACTCCAGGCCCATGAAGCCCCAAGGGCCTGAAGATTGGGCTAATCAAGGGTTATAATGTCTGCCAAAGAACTGAGTGCTGGAGACAGGGAAGGCGTGTTAGACCGTGCAGCATCCATAGCACTGGAAGAGATGAGATGAGCAGCAGGAGGCTGGATGGGGACTGGAACATGAAACACTTCTGCAATCTTATTTCATTCTAAGAACATCCTGACCGGCACATGCCACACCCTGGAGACCTACGAGGAGTAGGGGAGCCTACTGTGCATTTGAATTGTATAGGAGCCTGTTTCATTTTCCCCCCAGGCAAGCCAGCCTCATCGGGACAGGGGGTGAGGTCCAAGGACTTGTCCGGATGACCCTCTTCTGTTTTTCCCTGTACAATCTTCATTTGCTTTGTGCTGACTGGGTTCAAAGTGTAGTCCATGAAGCCCCTAGTCCAGGACCTGGGGGAGGGCCTACTTGTGGCAGGCAGGCAGGCAGGCAGGAAGGGATAGAACAGGCAGACAAGCAAGGAATTCACCCAGAAAAGCTTGTTCAGGGTCAGTTGCTGCTTTGTCTCATGTCTATTTCTCCAAGCCACCATGCCCATGGGCTCAGCATCCATGTTAAGGGACTCCTGGAACGAATACTCTTGCATCCCAATCCAACTAGGCTCTTTTTCAGCCCAGTCAGTCCCTCAGGAGCCAAAGGGAAAAGGAGGGAGAATCCCATACAGAACACGGCTGCTGACCTGGGTCAGAGCAGACCTCATTAAGGGAAAGGGTGAGACCAAGAGCACTGGTCCAAGACAAGAGGAGCTGCTCACCGAAGATCCAGGTGTAGACCTTGCAGGAGGGAAGCAGTGTGATCCCATACAGGGCCCCCAAGTGCAGCAGGGCCATGAGGATGATATTTCTCCAGACGTACTCCAGCTTGGGCGGGGGCCCCTCCTCATCCTGGTAGCTGGGGTCATGTAAGTCATCTTTTATTTCAGGACGGATGTCTTCTCCCCATTGTTGGAAAATCTTTTCTAATTTCTCCCCCTCATTCTCTAGCCCCCCAGCAAGAGGCTTTGTGATGGTGGTAGTGGTCGTGGTGGTCATGTAGGAGCTGGAGATCTGTAAGGAGAGGGAGTGGAAAGTCAGTAGGCAGCAAGGGAAACCGTGTTCTTCAGTGTAGGTCAGGGCAGAATGGAGTACAGGCACAGGCCGGGCCTCTGTGCCCTGGTTAAGCAGGGTTAGCTGGAAGAGAAGTCCTGTCAAACTATGAATCCAACTAAGAACAGATTGCACAGTGAAAATAATTTGCTCCATACAACTTAGTCATGGAAATAGAAAGCAGAGGAAGTGGCTGTAATTACCTTATGCTTTATATGATTCAAGGGATTATTATTGTTTGTTTTTTGGATGAAGCCTTGTATTAGGTGACCCGCATCTTAGAATCCCGCCATCCCAGCCTCCAGAGTATTGGGGTCTCAGATGAGTGCCACTGGGTCCTGCACCCAAATTTTCCTAATTTCCTGATCTGTCATAAAATAACTCAAGTCTGGAGTGGTTGGGTATACCTGTCATCTCTACACTATGGAGTCAGAGGCAGGATGGCCGTGAGCTCACAGCCAGGACGGCCTATGTGCAAGCTCCTGGCCAACCTGAACTACGGAGTCAGATGTTGTTGCAATGTTACCCCCACCCGCAAAACAACAACAAAACCCAACTTGGAAGATGAGTAGCCATCCTTTCCATGAACAGTTAAAAAAATGTTAACAATGAGTTAACTAGGTGAATGTAAGTAAGAAAAAAATTTATAAATGAACTTTTAATCTTTTTGAATTATTTTTCTTTAATACAAAAATCTCAAAGTTGTGTTATATTAAACTCATTTGGTAAGAATTTGGCTATAGAGAGTAAAATTATGCTTCTGTTGCAGAATATTCCTTTACACTGGGTGAAGATGTGTGACTGGTTTAATAAAGAGCTGCATGGCCAACAGCTAGGCAGGAAGAGGTTAGGGGGGACTTCTGGGGACAGAGAGGACTGGGGAGGAAGAAAGGCGGAGTCACAGCCAGAGGCAGAGAAGGCAGCATGAGCAGGGTGGAGAGATGAGGTTACGAGCCACGTGACAGAACGTAGATTAAAATAAATGAGTGAATTTAAGTTATAGAGCTAGTGGGACAAGCCTGAGCTAAGGCCAAGCTTTCATGATTAATAATAAGTCTCCGTGTCATTACCTGGGAGCTGGCGGGACAGAGAAAGTCTGCTTCATGCTTCAGAGCATTCTTGTCATGAGATTGAATCCCTCATCTTTGATTTCTTCTTCTGGGTCCCAAATATTTCCAGATGTGTCCATTTCCATGTTGTCCCACCCAATCACTAAGAATAAGAACTAATGGGGTCCTGAAGGCCCCAAGCTAGAGCTAGATGACGCTGTCCTGCCTGATGTGTGGACCACACAGTATTCACCAAAATATCTCACACATAAGCAGAGACATTTTAATTATGCAGCAAAGTAAAGAGGTGGCGAGTTTGTGTCATGGACAGATGGTCTCAAAACTGTCAGAACGAAACTCCTTACCACAATGAAACTCTTACCTTTGGCTATCTCCTTGCCTTGCCTACCTCTTTTACTTCACAAGATACTGCTGTACAATTAATTTTAGAATCAAGTATTGCTGTTCCATCAAACCCAATTATTGCTATGGCCATTGGTCTATCCGATTTTAGGTGATTTGTTTCATAGGGACCTTGGCTAAGCAGCATGTCAAGTCTTACTGGGACCTTAGCCACTAGTTTACTAGGGGATCCCATGTTTTTTAAGCCTATGTACACTGACAGGGAGTCACTGCTTAGAAAATCCCCTTCTCTTTTTGCAAGTATGCTGGCCCCCAGATGCCCAGAACTTACCAGAGCTGAGACCACAGGCTAGAATTGAGCACTTCCAGGACTGAAGCTGGATTTCTGCTTCCGAGTGTGGGGCTGTGTAGCAAGTCAGGTGCTGAACTTGGAACTGTGTTCCGTCGTATATATACAGTGGCTGTCCAGGTTCTGCCTCACTGTGTGGGCTGTTGCCCAGAGCTGTGGATTTAAAGGCATTGGGTGGCTGAGTCCTTTATTTCCTCATACGCCTTTGTCCCCTGCCAAAAGGGGCAAGGTGTGCAGAGGTAGCTGCCTTACGTAGCCCCGGGCAGAGATGAGGTTAGAAGAATGGAGGGAACAAAAAATCCAGGCACTGGCCAAATCCGAGCAGGACAATATTGCATACATCCATGTGATCTTAACATAATACTACCCCAAATCCTGTCCCTGTCTTTTCCCATGAGAAGATGTTAAATGGGGCTGAAGAGATGGCTCAATGATTGTGAGCACTGGCTGCTCTTCCAGAGGTCCCAGGTTCAATTCCCAACACCCACATGGTGGCGCATGACCATTTGTAACTCCAGTTCCCGAGGACTCTACACCCTCTGAGGGCACCAGACACTCAAGTGGTACACAGACATACATACAGGCAAAACACCCACACACATAAAATAAATAATTTTTAAAAAGTTATTAATACATTTATCAATTCTGGCTTCCTCATTGGTCAAAGACTACTTGATGTTACCTTATCCAACCATTGTCACGGGCTCAGCTCCGTCTTCTGTCCTCTCTTCTACCACCTCTTTTCTCTCCTTGCCTTTTTATTCTCCTCTTTGTCTCCTTCCACTGGCCACTGGGCCTCTCCTGTGGGCATGGGAACACTTGAGATTTCATTCTGGAAAACAGTATCTAGTTCAGCAATACAAGCCCTAGGAAACCCAGGCACAGGGTGAACGGTTAGGCATTGGGGACATTACACAGGAGAGAACCGGAAAGCCATGGTGGCAATGACCACTGCCAACACTACCCAGCCACCTATTCTCCCAGGAACACGAGAGGGAAGACGTGGCAATGAGTTTTGAACCAAGGGCTCCATTGTACCCGTCGTCTGTAGAGGAAAGCTCCTAGCTCAGGGAAGAATTATGGCACTGGTCTTCCCACCAACTCTGAATGCTATCCTAACTCTGCAGCACTATATCCACACACACACTCTGACCTGTGTGCATGCACAACCCGTACTTAGTTAATGGGCAGGCTCTGCAGGGTAAGGACTCTGCCAGGAATCAATGGGCATTGGTTCCCCCTGGGTCCACTACCTATGTCTGTCCCCTCAGAACATACTGGGATTGTTTGTTTGTTTGTTTTGTTTTTTCGAGACAGGGTTCCTCTGTGTAGCCCTGGCTGTCCTGGAACTCGCTCTGCAGAACAGGCTGGCCTCGAACTCAGAGATCCACCTGCCCCTGCTTCCTGAGTGTTGGAATTAAAGGCATGCGCCACCACGCCCGGCTCATACTGGGACTTTTGAGAGATTCCTGGTGCCCTCTGTAAATTCTGAAGTGTTTGCGTAAAAGAAACAGGAAGCACAGACAGGCGTTTATACCCAGCAGCAGGCTGAAGGAGTAGGCAGGCTAAGGATTAAGAATAGAGAGCAGATATTGAATGATCTCTGTGAGATTCATTTTGTTGAAGCCTCACCCTCTGAGGTGGCTAATCCATACTTCCGTTTTAAAGTGTCAAGTGGAGTTATCAAACAGCTTGGCCACGGTCAGTCACACCGGCCAGTTTTATGGTAGAGGGAGGAGTTCAGAAATGTGAGGCTGGTGCCCAAGCTCCTGAAGCCCAACCCTGATGCCCTATGCCTCATGACGGCTTGCGGTCCGGAGCCCAGGGCTCCGCGTTTCTCTCCCACAGCCCGGGAGAAGCAGCATCCCCGGGCACCTCTGCCTAGCCTCCATCCTGGGGTGGCCACTTCGCGGTGCCAGCTGCAGGGGCGGCGCCTCCTGATTGGAGCGGGCGCCGGCCGAGCCGCAGCGCGGCTGCTGATTGGCTGCGCGGAGTCAGGCGCTGTGGGCCGAGTGAACGCGAGTAACCCGGGGGGCGGGCGCTGACCGCGAGTAACCCCGGGAGGGGCCGCACGCCTCTCCCTTTGTCTCCTTTGGCGTTAGGCTCGGGACGGGCTGGCCTGCCTGGGCAGCGACAGGGCATGGGAGCGGGGCGGGGCTCTGTGTGCCAGAGCAGCCCGCCACCGGCAAGACCGAAGCGTCTGAGCACAGCTGCTTCCTTCTGCCCCAGGCCCCAGCTTTGCAGGAGTTAAGTGGGGTTCAGTGTGAGGCCGAGCGGAGGTCTCTAGGAAAGAAGTTTATGGAGATCCACGAGTGGATGTGGCGAGTGTGCCTTAGTGACTCTGGAAGATCTTTTGTAAACAGCTTTAAACAGGAAACGGCATAGGCGACTTCTCCTAGCCTGTATGTCGTGGGTAAGGAGTCTGGAGACTCGTCCTGGGACAGTTTCGATCATGCAGAGTCAAAGTCAGGGGTGCGCTTAAACACTGCTGGTGGGGGTGGAAATCAGGTTGGTAACCCGAGAAGGGTTGATTACCACTCCTGTTACCCCAGTCAGTTGGAAGCAAGTACTCCAGTAATTGTGCACACTGTTCATAGTAGTATTACCAGGCACACAGGGCCAGAAAACTTGCCACCTCAGTTTTCTCATTGTGATTAATTTTTTTTTTAATTTTTATTTTGCAATACAATTAAGTTCTACATACAGGCACAGATTCCCTTGTTCTCCCCCCTCCCGCCCCCCTCACCTTCCCCCCAGCCCGCCCCCCATTCCAATCTCCTCCAGGGCAAAGCCTTCCCCACAGACTGAGATCAATCTGGTGGACTCAGTCCAGGTAGGTCCAGTCCCCTCCTCCCAGGCCGAGCCAAGCGACCCTGCATAGGCCCCAGGTTTCAAACAGCCAACTCATGCAATGAGCACAGGACCCAGTGCCACTGCCTGGATGCCTCCCAAACAGATCAGGCCAATCAACTGTCTTACCCACTCAGAGGGCCTGATCCAGTTGGTGACCCCTCAGCCATTGGTTCATATTTCATGTGTTTCCATTTGTTTGGCTATTTGTCTCTGTGCTTTATCCGACCTTGGTCTCAACAATTCTCTCTCATATAAACCCTCCTCATTCTCGCTAATTGGACTCCCAGAGATCCACCTGGGGCCTAGTCATGGATCTCTGCATCCAGATCCCTCAGTAGTTGGATGAGGTTTCTAGCACGACAATTAGGGTGTTTGGCCATCCCATCACCAGAGTAGGTCAATTCGGACTGTCTCTCGACCATTGCCAGCAGTCTGTTGTGGGGGTATCTTTGTGGATTTCTGTGGGCCTCTCTAGCACTTTGTTTCTTCCTATTCTCATGTGGTCTTCATTTACCATGGTCTCCTATTCCTTGTTCTCCCTCTCTGTTGTTGATCCAGCTGGGATCTCCCACTCACCCAAGCTCTCTTTCCCTCGACCCTCGCCCTTCACTACCCCCACTCATGTCCAGGCTGTTCATGTAGATCTCATTCCATTTCTCTGTCATTGGGCGATCCCTGTGTCTTTCTTGGGGTCCTGTTTTCCAGGTAGCCTGCCTGGTGATGTGAGTAGCAGTCCAGTCATCCTTGTTCCACATCTAGTATCCTGTTATGAGTAAGTACATACCATGTTTGTCTTTCTGAGTCTGGGATACCTCACTCAGGATGATTTTTTCTAGGTCCATCCATTTGTCTGCAAACCTCATGATGTCATTGTCATTGAGCAACCCCAAAGATTCCACCAAGGAACTGATACAACTTATAAACACCTTCAGCAACATAGCAGGATACAAGATCAACTCAAAAAAATCAGTAGCCCTCCTATATACAATGGACAAAAAAGCGGAGAAGGAAATCAGAGATACATCACCCTTTACTATAGCCACAAATGACATAAAATACCTTGGGGTAACACTAACCAAGCAAGTGAAGGATCTATATGACAAGAACTTTAAGTCCCTGAAAAAAGAAATTGAAGAAGATGTCAGAAAATGGAAAGATCTCCCATGCTCATGGATAGGCAGAACTAACATAGTAAAAATTGTGATTAATTTTAATTGTCAGCTAGACTGGATTGAGACTCACCAAAGAGGTATACTTCTTGAGTGTGTCTGAATGGGCTGACTGAGGAGGGGGAGAGCTACCCTGAATGGGGATAGCATCTTGACACAGGCTGAATTTAAAAAGGCAAAAGGAAGTCGCAGGCCGCTGTGCACGAGCGTTTCCTGACAACTGACACAGTATCACCTGATGCTCCTGCCGGTGGAGCTGGGGCACCTCCCTGAAATGCCTTCTTCCCACGGGAGCCAAAAGGAAGGCGTCCTTCCTTAAGTTGCTTTTGTCCGGTGTTTTATTAACGGCCAGGAGAAAAAACGGATAGACCTGTGTTTCCACGGAATTAGGAAATGGACGTTGGGAAAGGAAGATGAACCTGTTTACAGTTTGACCAAAAGTCTGGGGATCTGCTTTCCTGATCCCACTGTGGCTGTACATCTCACAGTGTAGAAAACGAAGAGAGGAAGCTAGAATGTATGCAAATTTCGCTGTGAAATAAGTTAACTGGGGGAAGGAGACTGCTCCCCAGGATAAAAAACCAGCTGTGCTGGGGAGGTGGCTCAGTGGATAAGGTCCTTGCCAGTCAGGCTTGAGGTTCCAACTTCAAATCCCGGAACCCAGGGAAAGCCAGATGTGGTAGTGCACATCTGTAATCACATGGCTCTTATAGTGAGATGGGGGAGGGAGAGACGGATGAATGCCCAAGAGTTCTCAGGCCAGCTAGTCTGGCTTAGGCCACACTGAGGAAATGGATAAAGAGATTGTTCTAGTCACAGACAATGGAATGTGTTGCTGGAGAATTTCTCTCCAGCTCCCATCATCAAGTCCCGCCAGTCTCAGAGCCCATTTATAAAATAAACACACAGACTCTTACATTATTTAAACTGCTTGGCCATTAGCTCAGGCCTGTTATTGTCTAGCTCTTACTCTTATATTTAGCCCATTTCTATTAATCTTTACTTTGCCACATGGCTCATGGCTTACTGGTACCTTACATCTTCCTTGTCCTCATGGCGGCTGGCAGTGTCTCCCTCTCAGCCTTCCACTTCCCAGAATTCTTTTCCTTGTCCCGCCTATACTTCCTGCCTAGCCAATGGCCAATCAGTGATTTATTTACTGACCAATCAGCAACACACTTGACATACAGACCATCCCACAGCACTTCCCCTTTTCTTTTCTTAAAAAGGAAGGTTTTAACTTTAACATAGTAAAATTACATATAACAAAACAATTATCAAGCAAGAATTACAGTTACAATATTAAAGAAGAGATCCTATCTATCTTATATTTGTGAGTTTAAGGTTTTATATCTAACTTATCTTTTATTATAACTAAGGAAAATTGTATTTAGTCTTTAACCACATCAAAGACCTCAGAAGGATATAATACTACCTGAGAAATGGAGAAGGATGTAAGCAACTTTTAGGAGTCTTGTAGGGTAGACAGAGACAGCTGGCAGCCTGGACAGTCATTTAAAGTTCTCTTGTAAAGTTGGGGCATCTGTCTTTAGCCCACAGGCCTAGAGTCTCTTATTCATTTTTCTCTGTGTCCTGTAGAATGTTTGGCAGTTTTCTCTGTAAAGCAGGAACCTGAAGGACCATTTTGTCAAGCAAAGTTCAGTGGTCACCTTTGTATGGGTCCTGTATGTCCAGTTGATCAGGCAGTCCAGGCAAGAACAGTTTCTTGCCCAAATGGCTATTTTTGTCAAGGTGAAGATAAACTCCATATGGAGTGTCTTCAATGCCCATCCTCCTCTCTGAAGTAAATCGGTGCTGTCAGGAGCAGACATGTCTCATTGTCCAGAAAGTCTAAATTTTTAAAACATTTTAAATGCCATATTCTGTAGGTCTTTGAAGTGTTTGAAGACTACCTATCTATCTGAAATATAACTATGTATACCTAGAAGACTTAACTAACATGGCTACAAATATGATTATCATAGATGACTAATTATTAATCTATTTTTTAATTATCCATTATAATTTTAAATGAGTTACATAAACATAATACCTCAAACAAGAATAGAAATATATATACAGTATAACAAAATTAAGTTTAAACTTGTATCAATAAACTAAAATCTATAGCGATGTAAAACATTTTAAACAAGTTGTTACTCTTTAAAAGTAGGTTTATTAATCTACCCTTTCATCCTATCATATCTAAACTATCCCCTTTTTTTCTTTAGAAAGAGATTGTATTTATAATCAACCTGCTTTAAATAAAAATATTGGTTTTTGTCTGTCCCACACTGGAGGGCTCTTTTGATTTGGGACATAAGAATCTCTTAACCATTTTTTTTTTTTTTTGAGCAATATGTCTGGGTTTAGAGGGGGAGTGAGCCAATTTTATCTCTAAAGTCAGCTTGGTATATTTGGGAATTTGGGCGTAGCTTCTCTTACTACTTCCTGTTGGAGGGGGGCGCTGTATCTTATGGGGACACGAAGAAAATTTTAGGATCATGGAGTAGTCCATGAGGCTGTATCGTCTGAGCCAGTTGCCTTGAAACCATTCTGGATGTTGAATCATCTGGGCCATGGTGTCACTGGAGACCTTTCAGGGGGTCTTGGCTGGTCAAACCTGATGTATCTTAATCTGGAACAAATCCATAGTCTCTGGCTTTCTGTGGAAACAAAAGCAGAGACTCTTTTTCAAAGCAACATATCCTTATATCCAAATTTTGAAGTCAAGGTACCTTTAAAATATATATTTTGGCATAACTCAACAGCTTTTACAATCAAATGTTTTTCTGCAGTTAAGAATATCAAAGAGAACATAATCCAGATTCTCTGTGTGGTAGCCATCTTTACGTGGCTTATTTTTTTATATTAGCTTGAGCCTATTGCTTTAAACTGTAGCCTTTTAAGCCTGAAACGGCACTGGTGCTGTGGCTGCTGGTTTCGCCCACTTCAGCTTCCCAACATGGCGGTAGTCCGTTTTCCGCCAGCTCTGGGAGCCATCAACTCTCAGAAACAGTGGGTCTATGCTTTTATCAAAGCAGCGTGTAGCGCAGAAACCTCTTTTTTTTTGTTTTGTTTTGTTTTGTTTTGTGCTAGCAAAGGCTAAATTCACCACATAGCTTAATGTGCCATTCACAGAGGCCTCATTCCCGCCATACGGCGGCAGGTCGAGAGCGCACGCTAGGAACCCGCCAGTAGCTCAAACCAGCAGCTGCCGCTCATTTGAGAGAGACAATTAGGAAGCTGTTTTTAGCTCCGTTTTAGAATCTTTTTTCTAAGTTTTTAGGTGGAAACTCTTGCCCCACGTTGGGCGCCATTTGTTGCTGGAGAATTTCTCTCCAGCTCCCATCATCAAGTCCCGCCAGTCTCAGAGCCCATTTATAAAATAAACACACAGACTCTTACATTATTTAAACTGCTTGGCCATTAGCTCAGGCCTGTTATTGTCTAGCTCTTACTCTTATATTTAGCCCATTTCTATTAATCTTTACTTTGCCACATGGCTCATGGCTTACTGGTACCTTACATCTTCCTTGTCCTCATGGCGGCTGGCAGTGTCTCCCTCTCAGCCTTCCACTTCCCAGAATTCTTTTCCTTGTCCCGCCTATACTTCCTGCCTAGCCAATGGCCAATCAGTGATTTATTTACTGACCAATCAGCAACACACTTGACATACAGACCATCCCACAGCAGGAATGCTATTGAAAAAGGAAAGGAATCAAGTACTGATGTGTTACACTGTCAACAGATGCACAAATCATGCTGAAAGAAGAAAGCCAGATTCTATTTCTGTGAAAAATAGTAAACCAAGAGAAAAAGAGCAATTGGTTGTTGCCAGGGGTGGAGACTGGGCTTGGGAGGTGAGAGAGGAGAATAAGGGTTGAGGTGGTGTAGTGTCTCTTTGGAGTGAGGGAAATGTTTTGAAACTAGGTGTGTTCTACAACAGTGTGAGTGTACAAAATACCACAGAATCATTCGCTTTAATTTTTCTCATTTTTACTTTGTTTTTTTTTATTTTTTAAGGTTTATTTATTTATTTAATGTATATGAGTGCTCTATCTGCATGTACAACCTTATGCCAGAGAAGGCATCAGATCCTGCAATATATGGCTATGAGCCACCATGTGGCTGCTGAGACTTGAACTCAGGACCTCTGGAAGAACAGCCAGTGCACTTAACCACTGAGCCATCTCTCAAGCCCCCTCATTTTTACTTTAGATGAAAATTAAATGATTTACAGTTACCATAAAAACTTGTACCAAAGTCTTAAGGAGGATGGAGGAAAGAAACTTGCCAAGATACAATTCCTAGGAGCCCAACAGGGCATGTTTCTGACCTGAGTATCAACCGATCACTGACTACCCACCAGTGTATCCAGACCAGTAGATTGCCTGAAAACTCAGCCATACCAGGACTAGTGTGGTATGGGGGTGTGATTCTAGTCTGTATAATTGTCCATGTTAAAATGGCTAATTCTTTGTTGGGAAAAACCACATCATTTTAAATGGCTATACCAAGAAAAAAGCTTGTGTGTGTGGGGATGCCTTCTAGGTCATCTAGATACAATTTGCTACAAAGTAAGAGGCGCTGTGAGCATTCTTGCGCCCTCTGCTGGCATTATAAAAGAACTCGCTTTCCTTTTCCTGATCCTAAACATTACTAGAAGAGGCCCAGAATGAATACCCCTTTGGGTTTTTTGAGCAGGTCCTCACATGGACCCAGACCTACCAGGAATCAGCACAGCCCACCTGCTCCTTTATAGTTTGGATACAGAAGCCTGGGGCGGGGGCGGAGGTGGGGGGGGTAGTAGAGTGGGACAGAGCTGAGTGCCCCAAGGAGGAAGTTCTTTTTGTCTCCAACAACTCCAAGGCACACACTCCATTTCTTGTGCCTTGTGATTATTATTGGAATCCCCTGCGCCAAATTCAGTGAGCAAAATAAGTCTTTGCCTGCATCATAGGAAGTTAATATAGGTCACAAAACTGGACTTACACTCACGTGACCTCATACTCATGTGACATTTACCATGTTCCAACCAAACACCCGCGAGATGTCTTCATTTCATTGTGCACTGACTGTCTGGTCACAAGGAGACTTTCTAGCAGGGGAAGGTGCCCTTGCGGAGCTGAGGACGTAATAGGGTGGACTGTTATTGGAAAAGAGTGAAGCAAATGTCTGTTAAAACTCAGCTGGGGAGGCAAAGACAGTGGGTCTCTGTGAGTTCAAGACCAGCCTGGGATACATAGTGAGACCCTGTCTCAACAAACAAACAAATTAATGGTTCTGTAATAACTACTCCTGTGCTGATACGACCAAACAAAGAACTCAACTTTATTAGCGACACCTTGATGGAGGAAGGATTGATTGGGGTCCCCGGCTTTAGAGGCTGAGGTCCATCCCAGCAGGGAAGGCATGGTGGAGCAGAGCATGTCACATCATGGGAACACAGAAGGGAAAGAAGCTTTGATTCTGGGATCTGCTTTGCCTTTTCTACTGACTGTGAGTCAAGACTCTTCAATACAGCTAATACAGCCAGAACTGTCTGGGGCAATGCTGTGTTTTCTCAAACACCAATGTCGAAAACAACAGATACATGGTTCTTTCAGGCCAGAATGCTTGTAACCTTGTGACTTGGCACTGCCATCTTGGCCCTAAATCAAAACAGTGTGCCTTGTGAAACCAACCTCCAGTTTCAACTACAAAAGAAGACTATCAAAATCTTCTTTTGAAAGAAGATAAAACATAAGGAAAATAAACAAAAGATAAGGAAAATAAACCAGCTCATGGAATTTTAACTTTTAAACCACATTTAAAAATGTAAGCATCACTTGGTCTTTAACCTTGTTGGAAATTATGTCCTTTGAGGAACATAACTTAGAAAGCCACTGGATGATCTGTCTATCCATTGCCAAGACACTTGTGCCAGACTTTCTGTGTCTTCCTGTGGCCTGTGTTAACCTTCTCTTCTTCGTCTCCTGTTCTTACTTAGTTCCTATATCTTCCCAACTAGTCTCTTCATGTCTTTAAACAAATATTTATATATGTATGTATATGTATGGTGCTTTGCTTGCATATACATTTGTGCGGTACCCAGAGTGGCTAGAAGAGGGCACCAGATCCCCTGGGACTCAAGTTACAGACAGTATGAGCTGCCATACGGGTGCTGAGAATGGCACCTAGGTCCTCTGGAAGGGCAGAGTTCTCAAGCACTCTCTTAACATCTGCCATCTCTCCAGCCCTCTCTTCTATTTTCATGTCTTTTCACTTAATTTTTATTTTTATATAGTCATCAGGTTTCATTAGAATTACTTACATGACCACGGGAACAGATTTGTTTATAGAAGTGGTTACACCAAGAAAGAAAGAGAGAGAGAGGGAGGGAAGGAAGAAAAGAAGGAATGGAGGGAGGGAAGGAAGAAAGGAAGAAGAAAGGAAGGGAGGGAAGGAGGGAGGAAGGGAGGGAGGAAGAAAAGAAAAGCTATCATTCTCTCTCTCTCTCATGAGCCCCACTACTAGGCATGACGTGATGGTGGCAGGCCTGATCTTAGATATTTTGCAGGTAAGTTTAAGAGTACAAAGGCCATGCCCTGCCTGGAAGGCAGTGTTCTATTCCATCACAGCCCTTCTCTTGGGCTCTAACACTCTGCTGATTCTTTTGTGATATTCCCTGAACTTTGGAAAAGTTGGTATGGATGTTGCATTCAGGACTGAGCACTCAGTCACATATTCTCAGTACTCAAACAAACTGTGAGTCTCTGAAGGTAGTGCTGACCACTACAAAAAGAACCTTCTCTGACCAAAGCTGAGCAAAAACATAGTTGTTCAGAAGGTAATTTGATGGACACATTATGTCCATTTAGGAAAACAGTAATAGTAGCTTCCTTACTAAGACCTATTATTGAATACCCAGGGGTCCCGGGGATTTTGCTACATCCAGTGTGCTTTATCCGAGGGGGGGAAAAATATATATGTACACTATGTTCTTATGTGTGTTAACTTTCTTCCTCTAAGACAAAATTCTATCAGTACAGCTACAGCTCCATCAGGCACTTAAGGCAGGAATAACTGTAGATACAACAAGCTCTTTGTCCATCTACTTTATTTCTCTGGGATGAAATCCAGTCTACATAGCTTCAGTTCTGTCCAGTTCCCTAGCTCATAGTCCTGCTAACGACTAAACTCCTATGCTTCTAGCCTCATCTTCGTCCTAGGTTTCCTCATTCTCCATTTCCACTACTCTCTACTCCTGTCACTCAGAAAACTCGAGCAGAGATCTGTTTACCCTCTACGGAACCTCTGTCTTCCTCTCTTTTCTCTCGCCATGCTGTTCAGTCTGTCTCTACAGAAAATGCCTGTCCTCTCCCTGGCCAGTTTTTCTCTGCCTCCTCAGGAATGTTCCTCCATCCTACCTTCCAACTTGATATGTAAAAGCCTCTTTTGTTCTCAGTCAGTTGCTCTGGAGAGCCACTAGGCCTCAAGGCAAGGAGATGGTCTGAGCTTCATTTGCATAAAAAACAAAGCTATGTGTCTCCCCCAGCTTGTCTTTGCCTTCATGACTTTATCCAAGTACTGACTCCAGCAGGGAAGCTCAGCGGGTCTGGGGAACTGAACTGTTAGCCAAATGGTCTGAAAATATTTGGCCATGCAAGAATTTCTAGCAGAAGACAGCTGAAACAGCAAAGTCTGGATAACACCGAATATTCATAATAAATGGCTTGCCTTTTGACAGGCCCTTGGCCAGTCAAAGTATAGCTTTAATACACAGCTTGTTATGCCCAGACCATGACCCCAAAGAGACCACCAAAGACTGTGGATGTCCAGAATGCAACAGCAAGGTTTATTCTAGATACAAGTCTAGACAGGGAACTCGTTCCTACACCCAATACAGTGAGGCAGGGAGGAGTTGCTCTTTCTTTGTGAGGCTAGCTATTTAAAGGCAAAAACCGCAGCCCTTCAGGGAGGTTGGGGGGGTTGGGGGTTTTGCACGGGTGTAACTCGGATTGGTTTATTTTTATTTTTGAAGATCTCTGTTCTCTTTTAATTGGGTGATGGTATGTAACCTTTGAATTTACTGGTTGAGGGTTACAATTATCATTTTTGGGGACAGTCTGGCACAAGTCCCAGGCTTTGTCCTTGAGCTGCCATGGAGGC
Source organism: Peromyscus eremicus (assembly GCF_949786415.1). Taxonomy (NCBI): domain Eukaryota; kingdom Metazoa; phylum Chordata; class Mammalia; order Rodentia; family Cricetidae; genus Peromyscus; species Peromyscus eremicus. The sequence goes on from NC_081416.1 coordinate 17,994,120, forward strand.
TGGCTGGCCTAGCATGTACTGACTGTGGGGGCTGACTCAGTGGTCTAGGCTCTGTCCTTGACTCATGTACATAACTCTTAAGTTGGTGAGGGGTCCCAGACAGTAAACATCTGGCTGAACTTTGAGCATTCAGAGTACATGCAGAAAGGGAGCTACTGCAAGGACTATGTCTTTTTTTTCATGGCCTTCCCAGAAACTGCTTGCTCAAGTCTCAGGAAACTGAAATTGAGGCCTGATCTCTGAGAGAAGACTGAGTAGCCTGTTATGGCATCTCCTTGGTCCTTTCAAGCTGAATCTCTATAATATATTCTTGCGGCCTACAAGAGCCTATCAACTCCACAGCAGCTACAGGCTTTAAAAAATTAATTAAAAAATTACTATCATTGTTGTGTGTGTGTGTGATCTGTGTATGTGTGGGGTGCACATGTAGGTCACAGGACAACTTTTGGAAGCCAGTTCTTCCACCTTGTTTTTGAGGCAGGGTCTTTCTCGCCAAGCTATTCCCAGCTAGCTGGCTGGCAAGGTTCTAGGGAATTCTCCGTTCTGTGTCTCCCTCCCATCTCTCTCTAGGAGTTCTGGAATTACAGAAACTTACTGTGTTCAGCTTTTTACATGGTCTCTGGAATTGACCTTAGCTCATCAAGCTTTCAGAGCAACCCTTTGCCTGCTGAACCATCTCTCTGGAGCCCAGCCACAGGCTTTTTGATGGTAAATTCCCTTCCAATGAGTGGGTCTCAGATCTACACAGGAAACAGTTGGTTTACCCCCAACAGACTCGCTGCTATTGTACTGGTGAGCACATTGCCTGGCCAGTCATTTTGTTGAATACAGGGTCCACAGTTGAGGAAGACTGTTGATGGACATCCCCCCGCCCCAGCAGCCTGCTTAGCATCTTCTGGCTGTTTCATTAAACTAATTATATGCAACAAATATTCACTGACCTAGGTTAGTCATGAACATAAAGTTTAACAGGAAGGAATGAAGCAAGGAGCAAAATGCTGTGGAGGGATGCCTGGATTTTATCAATCTAAGCAGCAACTTGGACTACTAAAGAGACCCAGCTTGGAGACTGTTCCAGAAGGACATGGAGTCCTCCACTCAGAAAGTCTTCAGTCCAAACAGCTTTTCTTCAGAAAGTTATTTATGAGCTGCTGCCTACCAACACCATCCCTCAACCTCTCCATCTCTGTCTTGAAATGGGAAAAATTGCCTTGCCAAGCTCTGGGACTCAGGACAGAAAGGAAGGATGCTGTGTGGAGGGGCTCCATGTCTGCTTGGGAAGCAGCTGGGTCCAGTCACAGAAAGAACCTCATACTTCTTCCATGGAACACCATTCCCACTTAAGGGTCATAGCCAGCCTGCTGACTCTCTCCCCTGATAGTTTAACAAAATGCAAGTGCAAGCGCGTGCATTTCTTTTGTTTGTTTGTTTTCATCTTTCCCATGGCCTGATGGTAGTTAACAGACAATGTCCAGGAGGACCTGGCTGGAGTTTTAGCTTGAGACATCTACCTTGAAGCTCAAGAGAGATCAAAGTAAGAATGCTACCTGTGGAGTCCTTTAATTTAAAACATTTGCTGAGCTTTCAAAGGTCTCTTCTAACCTACTGCTCACCTGCAGTTCCCTGGAAGGCAATGAAGTAAGGAGGTGAGAAGGAGTAAGCAATGAAAAAGCCCCGGGAACAGAAGACTAAGATGGAAAAGTATCTGCTTATGTCATAAAAGAGTTTTTGCCTTTTAATATTTGAATTATTTTACAAGAATACTGTCTTGAAACGAGACTCTTTAGAACATTGATGGTATTTTTCAGTATTTGAATAACATTATTAAACCTCTGCCCAGCTGGCTTTTGGAATAGAAACAAAGACAACCCCAAACTCAGCCACTCTTGCAGCTCCCATCTCCAGTTCTCTTGATCCTGGCCAAGACAGCAGCCTTGGACACTCTTTTCCGGTCGTAAGCCAGGCCCAGGGCAGCCATGCAGTCGATGAAGAATGTGGTGAAGTTGATGTGCCAGCGGTACTCACTGGCAGAGTAGTCGTAGGGGAAGGCGTGGTGATAGTTGTGGAAGCCCTCGCCTGGAACAGAAGCATGGAGAGCAGTTAGGGGGCTCGGTGATGGCTGCTTCCTGCTCTTTCCACACCTCTAACCCAGTGGCTAACAGAACACTTGGCTGTTGTTTGGTGAATGGTTAACCCACTGCCTTCTACTCTAAAACAGTGAGTTGAGAAGCCCTGGTTGCCCTTAATATTTGAAAGCACTGTGGAAGGAATGTGTCTCCAAGGCCAACAGGATACGAATCTGATTATTCTGGGGGAATATTTTACATTGGAAATTGCTAGAATGTCAATATGCTCTGAGACTCTGTGGGCTCCTGGACTGGGTATGTATCAGTGTCTGTGTTTCTTACAAAGGTAAGAAAGCAAACACACCTTTCCCCATGGGACTGGTGTGCCCTGTAAGTGTAGACAGCTACAAGAGGCAAGGCTAGCCAAAAGTCAGAGGAGCTGGGGCCCGGCTGAGGTGGGACTTCTCTCAGCCATTGCTGGTTCACAGTCGCTGCTGGTGCTGCTGCTCCTAGAGCTTTGACCCTGGTGCAGGGGGATGCTCATAAAATAGAACTCCTTTAATAAATTTCTTGTATCATCTGCTATTTAATTTTTTCTGAAACTTATGGTTTTTTTTTTTTTGAATGACAGTTACTTTTATAGTGGATACTAGATGTAAAGCAAAGGATAACCAGACTACAACCCACAGCTCCAGAGAAGCTAGGAAATAAGGAAGACCCAAGAGGGATGCATGTGTTGCTCTGGGAAGGGGAAATAGATGAGATCTCCATGAGTAAACTGGGGATAGGGGTGCACAATGGAGGGTAGGGGATGGGGGATGAGAACATGAGGGAATAGGACAGTCGAACTGCGACAGGGATGGAGTAAGAGAGCAGTTGCTTTCTCTCGTTAGCTACCTTGCTGCTTGCTCTCACCTCCCTCGCTAGCAAGTCTATCCCTTTACTGGCCTTCATCTTCTGGATTCTGGCTATAAGAAAAACGAGCTGAGACATCCGGCCTCTGGACAGAGCAACTACCGGATTCTTGGCCCTTCTGCTCGTAGGCAGCCATTGTTGGACTAGCTGGACCACAGCCTGTAAGTCATTCTAATATATATTCATTCTACAAGCTCTATTACTCTAGAGAACCTGACTTTTCTAAAATTCCTGATTTGGATGAAAATGTGCTATTTGTACAAATATATTACAAGAAATATAAACTGTGACTTCAAGAAGTGTAAGAATCATTGGGCAGTGGTGGCACACGCTTTTAATCCCAGCACTTGGGAAGCAGAGGCAGGCAGATCTCTATGAGTTCAAGGACAGCCTATTCTACAGAGCGAGTTTCAGGACAGCAAGGCTACACAGAGAAACCCTGTCTTGAAAAACAACAAAACAAAACAAAACAAAATTAAAATCTTACTTCCTTTTATAATTTCTATGTACATAGACAAAAATATATGGGAATGAATATTAGACAACATCAACATATAAAGTGCTAAATTTTATAGAATGTCAAAAACATAGAAAAATTTATCACGAAATATAACAAAACAGGTAAGCCCGTGACTCTGGGATCTGGATTTATACATTGTTCCTTGGTACTGGCTGTGATTACAGCTACCTAGAGGCTGAACTAGGAGATAGAAAGTTCAAGTCTGGCCGGGACAAATTAGAAAGACTATTTCCGAGATAAAAACAAGAAAAGAGCTGGGCAAATAGCTTATTAGTAGAAATTCACAGTCAGCCTGAGCTTCAGAGTGAGTGCAAGGCCAGCCTAGACTGAGTAGTGAACTCTTGACTCACAATGTAGAGTAGTGTAAAGAGGGCTTGGGGATGTAGTTCAGTGATGGAGCATCTCCACAAGGCTGTAAGGGTAGTCCCTCGTACTTCAGGGGGGTCGGGACAAAGCAAAAGGGAAGAGGGGGGAGGGGAGAGGAAGAGGAAGTTGAGATTAGAGTGGCAGGAAACAGGAAAACAAGATGAAGTGAGGAAGGAAGAGAAGCTGTGGAGAGATAGGACAAGAAGAGTTGCTGGCTGCCACCTCCAGCAGCCAAGTCGTGAAGAGACTGTATTGGGAAAGTTCATATAATTTCATTTACAGAACACATCTCAGCCCACGTGACTCCGTTTCTATGGCAGTCTAGGAATTGTAGGGTATAGCTTCAGTAGGTAAGAGTCACTTAAACATTGGTGAATGGAAGAACACACGGTGGGGGGGTGTGTGTGAAACACATTGGGGAGGTGAGGCAGTACTCTGAGAAGGCACACTTTTAAGTCCATTGAACAAAGTCCTGATTTCCCTTTTCTTTTTATAGCATGGCTAGTCAGGACACACTAGGCTTACTGTGTTCTCCATTGATACTGCTGTTACAGTCACGAGTCTCCTGACCCTAGCAGGATTGGCCCAAAGAAATGAATCACAGATGACTGGAGAAAGGCACACGTAACCAGGATCATTGGGAGGTTTTTTTGTTTGTTTTTTGACCTTCCAAACAAAGGCAGTATTTTTTATCCTTTCCGTTTTCAACATAAAACGTGTTGCCTGCCTGTCGTATTTTGCCCACTACCACAACCCCTAGTTTTACAGTGGGAGATGTGAGAAACAAAGTGCCTATAAAAACAGATGACTCCTATCTTCCTTGCAGCTCACCAAGTGAGGAGACTGGATGGCAAGAAGAAATAGCAAAGGAAAAGAACGTGGCTGCTCCTAGGTGTGTGGAGGAGGAGGCTCATTGGAGATATGTGGGAGAGCATAGCCAGAGGCAGGGTCATCTGGAAGAGTCCTGAGTGGACGTGACCAGACTGAGCTGTGCCATGTGAGGAGAAGGGGGAGGGGAAGGGAGAGGGAAGAGGGGGGAACCAGGTGCAGCAGCCAGGAGGCCCAAAGGTGCAAAGAGAGCAGATAAACAAAATGATTAGATTATATAGGGGAGAGCAGCCCAGCAAAGCCCCCCCCCCCCCCCCCGCTGGGAAGTTTCAGGGCAGGGGGCAGGGTGTGTTAGCCAGGAGGGCCCTGTAACAAGTAAGGACTAAGACCTGGTGGCCAGGTCTGCTCTGAAATGTTAAATAGGCACCTCAGCCATTTGTCCCAGGTTTGAAACCTAAAAGAGACCACTGAATTCGATAATGCCATAGACTGCTGACTTACCCAGAGATCCTAGGGAAACCAAGGCATTCTCTCGTGGGTCAATGTTCTTGTCATAAGGGCGATATCCATAAAGGTGGGCAGCACTGTTCACCAGCCAGGTAGCATTGAGCACCAAGGCATATCTCAGTAAAGCGGCAACATAAAAGCTGTGTTGAAAAGTCTCTCCCCAGAGATACCAGGGCACCAGTGTGGGCAGGATGAAGCACATCAGCAGGATGCCAGGCTTGTAGTACCTACATGGAGAGATCACACACTGAGTCTGTGGAGAGAGGATTGGCTCTTCTCAGTGGGAGGGGCTGTTGTCTTTCCTCATACACCATGAGTGCAGGTGTGGGGTGGGACCCCCATCAAGAAAGAATGGGGGTGGAAAATCTTCAATGCAGAGTGTTATTATCACTTTCAAGATAAGTCTATGTTGAGCTGAGATTGTCCTAAACTAATCCTACCAGTTGCCAATAGAACAAGGTCTCCATTGTTCTTATTCATAGAGGGATGAGGCCAGTTACCCAACAGATCGGGACCAAACCACATCCTCAGCCTGTGAGGATGCCTGGGTGTTTTTCATCTGGCCCAGAGCTCCCCTGTTTCTCCTATCAGGGTCTTTGACATTTCTCCATTTCCTGCTAACCTCCTCCCTCAAGGTCTTCCCTCTGCAAAAGCTCCAGGAAGCATAATGAATGTCCTTGACCACCTGCAGCTTCTGTCCCTCTAGAGGCCTTGTCCTAGAACCACTGGTTTCCAGAGAGGATTGATTGATGTCCCCTCAGCAGTCAGGTCCTCACCTTCCCAGTCACGGGCATGGCCTGCGTCCAGCTTTCCCGTCTTGCACTGCTTCCCTGTTCTGAATCCTCTCTACGGTCTAACTTACATGCTTTCCTCACTGCTCAGGCTCAACGTTTTCTTCACCTGACCTCCCCTGACCTGACCTTCAAAGCACAGCTCTGATTGTGCCACATGCTGTTGGAGAAACAAGCTCCTCATGGCCAACTGCGTTAATCCCATCTGTGTGTAAGACGCTCGGGATGACATCAGTCTGTCTGTCATCTTTTTTTCCTGTCATATCTTGTAGGTCAAGGAAACAGACTGTATTTCTGGATCATGCATCAGGCTTTAGTTCATTTTCATACTTTCTGTCTGTACATAAACATGCAGGACACTGTCTTTCTGTTGTTTCTGATGCTGTATTTTCTTCAACCCTTCTTGTTCTCCCGGAGCCATCTCTGGCCTTTTCTTGCCTCTCACAGTACAGACAGTATTTTGCCTTGCTTCATGGTAACTTGGTGAGTGTATTATTATTCCTCACCCTATAGGCTATAATCTCCAGGAACCTAAGGGCTCAATGGAATTCATTGTGTCTGTGGCTCTCCTGGATCAGTGAATATTTGTTGCATTTAATTGGTTTAAAAAATAGTTCAGAAAGAAAGGAACAGAGTAACACCACATGACTGTGGACATCCAGCCATTAAAAACTGGGATTTGAAATGAATTGTTTGTTTTTATTTTTGTTTTTTTTTTTTTTTGAAACAGGGTCTCACTATGTAGCCCTGGTTGTCCTGGAACTCACTATGTAGACCACACTGGCTTCAAACTCCCAGAGATCCACTTGCTTCTGCCTCCAGAGTACTAGAACTAAAGACGACACGTGTGCCATCACATTTGGCCGACGGACTGGTTTTTTTTTAATTATTTTTTATTTATGTATATGTGTGTATGTCTGTGTGAGTATATGCCACATGTGCATGTGTGTCTGTGAAGGCCAGAACTGGGTGTCAGATTCTTTGGATCTGGAGTTATAGGAGTAAGCCGCCCGACATGAGTGCTGGGATTTGAACTAGGGTCTTCTGGAAGAATAGGAAGTACTCTTAACTGCTGAGCTACCTCTTCAGTCCCCAGAGTATCTTTGCTTTTTTGAGACAGTCTCATTATGTAGCTCTGGCTGATCTGAAATCCACAGAGATCTGTCTTCCTCTGTCTCTCCAGTGCTGGGATTTCAGGCATGCATCTTCACACTTGGCTGAAATGATGGTTTTGATCATATAAACCTAGACATTCATTCAGGTGTTCTAAGTGCTAAGAGAAGTTCCATCCCCCTGACTCACCTCCTCTGGAACATGACCAGCTTCTCAGCTTTGAGGTCAGACATGTCCAGTTTTCCACCCTTCTCTTTGACAGCCGGGTGTTTGCGCACAAGCAGCCAACCCACGTGAGAGAAGAAAAAGCCACGCCGGGAATCGTGAGGGTCGGCGTGTGTTTCTGAGAACTTGTGGTGGGCGCGGTGATCTCGGGCCCATTCATACACATCATTCTGGAGGGACAGGAAAGAGGACCCCAGTACTGAGAAGAGATTCCCTTCCAGGGTACTGCAACGGCCTAGGTGTCTGCCAGGGCCTGGAACTCTCAGTTTAACTCGCAGAGTTCCAGGAGTCTGACTAGTAAGGGAGGGGGTCTGGAGGAGCACCCTCTCCGGCACACTTGTCCCCAAAGCTTATGTGGGAAAGCAAGTCAAGGGCCCAGAGCTCAAGAAAAGCAGTGTTGCTTCCCAGGGCTGTGTGGTGGGAAACGGGAGGTGAGTCCCAGTGCTCAGAGGGTTTCTTTAGCAGAGAACACAGTGACTCTTTAAACAAGCGACATGAGACAGGGTCCCCTGGAGATGTCTGATCTGGGGGCAGAGAGAGCATAAAGCAGAAGACCCTGGGCGCCAAGGTCCTGCTCTGTGGTAAAGGCACAAAAAGTCGATGTCAGCGTCTTCACAAATGGCATGCCACCCAACCCAACAGGACTAACGTGTAACTGATGAACCTGAACACATTTCAGAAAGACCTAGGGGCTTTGCTAAACTTTATCCATCCCTTTAAGAACGTGTCAGCATTTCTCTTCTTTCTCTTTGTCCTCCAAAGGCAGAAACTGGGAGCCTTCACTACAATAATGATCAGAGCAGAGGTGATTACACACACGTGATAAGAACCTCAGCTACTGTCAAGGCAAAATAACTAATCCATGTTCCGACGTGATTGCCTCATCACCCAAGTCAAGCCCCACACTATAAGCAGCAGCGTATGGCTCGGTGAGTCCCCCTTCCCTAATTTCCTACACTCTATCCATTGCAAACACCATCCTGAGAACTTGACCTGTCCATCATGCTAGCCCTTGACAGAGCAACAAGGTCAGCCTATTTAATGGCACAGTGACTCAGTTTCTTCATCTGTTCAGTGGGTAGAACAATAAGGCCTACCTCCTGGTGTGGCCATGAAGACTAAAAGAGTTAACCTGTGTCAAACGCTGGCACAGTGGCCAGCACATGGAACTATAGACATGTTTGCTCTTATTGTCTGAAATGAGAGTGTTCTTGAGTCTGTGACACATCCCACTCTGACCTCATTATAGTAGGGTCCTAAGACAGTCAGAGCAAAGCATGATTTTCTTGTTAGCTGAGTGTTTAGGAAACCTTCATCAGTGTCTTGATAATGTTCCATGGTCCTTTATGACAAAGGACCACAGCAGCCACACTATGTGATAACCCAGGGAACTTGAGGTAAAAATAAAAGTTATGCTAGAGAACCTGTTCTACTCACTTCCTGTTCCCCTTCCCAGTGACTCGGAGGCGTCCCATGTTGTGGGGGGCTCTGTAGCAAGCACGCACTTGAGAGGCCCACCAAAGACTGCCTCTCTGGGTGCTCATGTCCTCCAGTCTGCCCTGGCTCACCCATAGAGTAGAGACAAAAATGAGCACGGGCAGCTTCTCACCTGGAAAGCCATGGTGTTGGCAATGATGAGGAAGAGCCGCAGCGGCAGGCGCGCCTTGTAAGTCCGGTGGCTCCACAGGCGATGAGCTCCGGCCCCGATGCCCTCAATACTGATCACAAAGCAGACAAATGCTGCTGGGACAGCAGAGGAGTCAGCTGACTGGTAAGTGTGCAGCCGGGAGACGCATGTCGGAACACTCTCCTGATACCAGAGTACGCTTCTCTGGGTTTGAAGGAGAAAGTCTCCGAGACATCATAGCGTTCACCACCTCAAAAAATCATCATCACCTCAAAGCACTCCCCCTAGGAATGGATGTGAGTCAGGAAGACCCAGGCACCAAGTGAGCAGAAAGGCAGGATGTGGAAAGAAGGCAAGTCGTCAACACTGTCTAGCTTTCACTGTTGGACCATAGGAATGTTTTTCCAGGTCCTATGCACTTTAACCTTCAGATCATTTCTCCAAGGGGTTCAAGGTCATCTACTCTTCCAGACCTAAATACCCATAATCAAGAATGTTTGGAAAATGGCAGTCAGAGCTCAATAGAAGGACTCCTCGGTTGAAGAGGAGACTCATGGGACATAGAGCCCGTTCACCTGTTGTGACTGCAGCTTTCAGCACTGTGGAGGGTCTCAGGGTGAGCCAGCCCTGCACACAGTCACGTTTCCATGGAGGTTCGAGCTTTCCTGATTGCTAGCATTATCATAGTCACTGCATATCCTAATGGGTTGGAGTCTAGTAATGCCACGTGGGAGGTGACGGGAAGACATGGATGGCAGCTGCATCCTCAAGAGCAGGGCTGGAAGGGTTCTGTACTTGGATACTCCTTGTCATCAGAGATGACTCTTGGGGTGAGTATGTAGATGAAGTTAAAAGCTAAGTGTTAATCCGGAGCCACAGCACTGGTAAAAGTGGACCCACGGTTTGAAACCAGGTCTTCTACCAAGAATCTGCTCCAGTTCCAGCCATATCGTACATTTCAGTAACACGGCACCCTAACTTAGAACCCATAAGATCAGGAGGTACCATGTGGGTACTCTTTAATGAGGAGAGGTCACTGGGTATACCCAGATGTTCCTCTGATTGTAGCAATAGCCATGGAGCTGAGGCCTTGTTAGAAGCAGTGTAAGATACCCAAGGGGACACGTGGAAACCATGGAACCTCAGGGGCTTCAGAACTTAGCCAAGACTGGGGACACCAAACATTGTACAAACTGCCATGTGTCCTGCGTCAAGAGGCAACCGTTTCCTAAGTGGTCCTTTACTCTACTCTTCTGCCTTCTGTGTCCCATTCTGTTCCTTCCATGGGATCCCAAGGACAACCACAGAGACAGCATCTGTCCTCAGGAAAGTGCTGGCCATATTCTTCTGAACTGGGATGTTAGGCCCCAGAAGATCTCCAGCCTCTGGCTGTGTGGTGGCTGAGATCTTCCCATATAGGGGATCTGGCTGTGCATGTAGAGAGAAACCAGGGGAGGGTGAGCCCTGAAATCACAGGAGGAAAGGGCTTTGGCCAGAGCAGGAGGACCAACAGTGTCCAAATTTGCTTCATGCTGCAGGTTGCCCAGGTATCTTGGCTCCACAGACAATGCTGTCTTAACAGTGGGAATGCCCACACACTGAGTCATGTTTTTATTCTGCCAATAGCAGGTCACATAGATCCCTTCCCTGTCCCCAGGAAGGATTGTGAGTGTCCACATGGGAGGTGAAACTGCTCTCCCCTTAGGGGAGGGTTGGGAAGGTTCTGTACTTTGGCTCTCAGTGTCGTCAGAGAGGCCGTAGTGCAGAGGTCTCTACTGAGTGGTTCTAAAAGGAGAGAAAAGCTTTTAAAGTCCCCGAGTCAGGAAAATGGCGCAAATACAGTCATTCATTTTCCTTTGGGGTAAAACAATAAAAGCCTCTAAAAACTGAAGGAAGACAATTCCAGCTGAGACTTCAGTCCTTCTTGTTCCTGAAGAGTTCTGCTAACCCACATTTCACAACTGCCATTCTATGAGCTTAAGCTACCGACCAGAGCCCGGGGACAAGAGTAAAACAATTTACCATGCAGGTTCCATGTGCCAAATTTCCTCTCCAGAATCTTGGCACACACCGAAGGGAAGGGTACCAAAAAGTCAATGACCACAGTCTTGGCTTTGGATGGTATCTTTTTCCTGAAGTAGCAACCAATGCCAGCCAAGAACAGGCAGTTTGGTCAAACCTGGGACTGAACTGAATGAGGCTTGTGAGGAGTACCCAGGCTGGAGAGGGAGGGAGCTTGCTTGCCGGGAATCAAACTACCCTGAAGACTCCTCTCACCCCCAGGCTTCCTGGTTCCGATAATGTGTCATTGCCTTAGTAGGTAACTAGAAAAACCGAGATCCCAAGAAAGGGGATTTCCTAAGTTGTATTTTCTTGGGACATTAGGTGGATTTCCCAAGATAATGCTTAAGGACCCAAATCTAACCACCTACAAGATGGAAGAGGCCCAGGACAGAAGGATAATACCAGCTCTTCTACACCAATAGAAAGAGAGAGAGAGAGAGAGAGAGAGAGAGAGAGAGAGAGAGAGAGAGAGAGAGAGAGAGTTGTCAAAGAGTTCTAATACCTGGCTCTGTTCCCCCAAACTTTCCAGGAGTATCTGGGAAAAATGGCTGGTTCACCAGCCCTCAGAGAAAGCAAGGGGTCTGCAGAGGCCCCAGAGTCGGGGCTTGTGTTGGCCAAAGCCTTCTTCAGGGCTTTATTCTCTGGCATGCCTGTCCCTGCCCAGGAAGGATGGGTAGAGGGTAAAGACAACTGGTGTTAGGAAGTCTTAGCCCCATGGCATGATACGGCTTCAGGAGAAAGGGGCAGCTGCAGGCTCGGGGGAGACTAGAACACGAAACATTTCTGTAATGTAAATATTCAAAGACCATCGTGTTGACTGGTATGTGCTGCACTGGAATACCTACCTGGAGTGGCAGAGCCACTCACTGTACACGTGGCTGTTACGGGAGCCTGCTTCACCCCGCTCCAGGACAACCAGCCTGGTCCGGCCAGGGGCTTAGGTCTGAATGGTTGTGTGGATAAACAACCCTCTCTTGAACTTTCCTTCTCAATGGCTTCTCCTCCTGTTCAGCATCTCCTGTGTCCCCTGACTGAGCTCAACATTTAGCTCATGGAGTTGGTAAGGTACCTTTCCCCATGTTCCCAGGGAGGGCCTGGTTCTCCTGTGGCAGGAAGGGCTGGGACAGGCAGCCAAGCAAGGGATTCACACAGAAAATTGGTTGGGGCTGGTTGCCTCGTTGCCGAGGTGCTATCCCTCAGTGAGTCCTGCTCATGGTTTCGGGGCTTGGTCCCCAACACTCATGTAAAGTACCCCCAAGGGTTAAGGAGAGGACACAGGGGTAGAGTACCTGTCCAGTATGCCCAGGGTCCTGCACTTACCAACAAAGAACAAGGAAACACCCCAGGCTACTTTTGCCAGATATGGTAGCTCAGGATATAATCTCAGCAGGATGAGGCAGGAGGATTACCATGGGTTCAAGGCCAGCCTGGACTGCATAGAGAATTCCAGGACAGCCTAGGTGACAGAGTGAGATTCTGAAAAATCAAATGAACAAAACAGTCGTGGTGATGGTCGCTGTAATGTCTGCACTTGGGAAGCAGACCCAGAAAAATCAGAGACTTAAGGTCATTCTCTGCTATGGAGTGAGTTCCCAGCCAGCCTGGGCTACATGAGAACATGTCCCACTAGAGAGAGCGAGAGCGAGAGCGAGAGCGAGAGCGAGAGCGAGAGCGAGAGCGAGAGCGAGAGCGAGAGAGAGAGAGAGAGAGAGAGAGAGAGAGAGAGAGAGAGAAAGAAGAAGAAGAAGAAAACAAAACAGACACTCTTGCTTCCCAGTCCCACTGGGCTGTTTTCAGTTAGTTCTATGAAGAACCACAGAGAAAAGCTAGGGAAAGCTGGACACAGAGGGGCCACTGCCCATTGCAAAATCCCTTTCCTTAGAGGGAGGGGAGAAACTTGAGACACTGGCCCAGAACGAAGAAACATACTTACCCCAGAGCAAGGTGTAGACCTTGCAGGCGAGAACCAGCACAAGCCCATACAGGGCCCCCAAGTGCAGCAGGGCCATGAGGATGATATTTCTCCAGACGTACTCCAGCTTGGGCGGGGGCCCCTCCTCATCCTGGTAGCTGGGGTCATGTATGTCTTCTTTCATTTCAGGACGGATGTCTTCTTCCAGGTAGAGGGGCATTGTCTTTATCTTCTCTCTTCCTTTCTGCATGACTCCAGAGGGAGGTGCTGTGATGGTGGTAGTGGCTGTATAGGAAGAGGTCATCTACAGGGATAGGGAGTGGAGAGTTAGGAGAGCAGACGGCAGTAAGCACTTCCCTCTGGCATGCAGCGGGCAGAGGGTGCATTAGACGTCCAGCCCTCATCCCAGGGTCTGGTTTAACTAAGGGCTGGTGGAAGAAGAGGTCTGCAGAAAGTGTGCAGATTGGTTGCTGTCAAACCAACAGGTGCAGGGGCAGTAGGAGAGGAGAACGAACCTCTTGTATCACTGGCAAGCCAAAGAAAGCCCTATATGTACACACAGAGGTTCAGGCAGAGCCTGATTATCCTTTAAAGCTTGGGAAACAAAAATTGGGAAATCAAGTATCCAAGGTGCCATCCACATTTCTACCAACTGATGGCAGTACAACTTAGAAAAGACAATAATGGGGAAATCTCAGAAACCAGCTCCATCTGGACACAAGGTTAAGACTGAACTTGGATTCATCATCTCTGCTCTGGTTCTCTAGAGAAACTCTAGAAGGAATCCTGGGAAGCAACTTTTGCTCTGACTTCTGAGTGTGGACTCTTTGAATAAGATGTTATTTAAAGATTTAATTCCTGGGTTTTATGTATGCGAAGGGCCATATGGACCATTTTCATGTAGTCTGATGTGCTGTGGGATGGTCTTTCTGTATGCTGTGAATATGTGTTGCTACCATTGATTAATAAAGAAGCTGCTCTGGCCTGTGGCAAGACAGGTTATAGCCAGGCAGGAAATCCAATGAAAAATACACAGAGAAGAAGGGCAGAGTCAGGGCAGATGCCAGCCCGCCACCCAAGGAACAAGATGCCAGCAGACTGGTAATACCACGGTCATGTGGCAAAACATAGATCAATAGAAATGGGTTAATTAACGATGAAAGACCTAGCTATCGAGAAGCCTGAGCCATAAACCAAACAATTTGTAATTAGTATTAAGCCTCTTACTGGTTATTCGGGTACCAGCAGGCAGGAAAGATTTATCTTTCTACACTGATGGCCAAAGGGAGGGACATGTGTCTCTTTAGACTATCTCCTTTTTTGCCAGGGCGGTTAAAGCTTCCCTCTTTAGACAGTTGAATTAGGGTGATATTCTGGATTTGCTGTAAAAATTTCTGAAATATGCCACTTTCTGAAACAAATATAAACAGAATAGAAGTAGGAGCCAAGGTCGGGACACATAAATTTGTGTCTAATAACTGTGTGTAAGAATCATTTCCCCCCACACAACCTCTCGGTCTTAGTCACTTTCCGTAGGGTTGGCACCAGTGACTGTTTCTGTTGCTGGCTTTGAAACACAGTCTTGCAATGAGGTGCATGCTAGCCTGAAACTCATCCTCTTGCTGTCGTCTCCCAGCTTCCCAGATTACAGGCAAGCACCACCATGCCCAGTGTAGTTCATTTGGGTTCCCATAGCTTCCTCCCTGGTCTTTGAACAGCTTTCTCTGAAGACAGCACTGATAAACCAGTGGTTTGGTTTTGGCTATTCCATGTTTCCAGATATGTCCTTGTTGGTTTGATCTGACTCCATACTGGAGAATGTCCTGGTTGAGGTTTATTATTATTATTAGTAGTAGTATTAGTATTACTATGATGATAATGATGTTACTTTTACACAAGCTAGAGGAACGTCAATTGGTAAAATGCCTCCATCAGATTGCCTGTAGGGAAATCCGTAAGGCATTTTCTTGATTAATGATGACTATGGGAGGGACCAACTTTCTGTGGGGGTCCTTAGTCTTATAAGAAGCAGGCTGAGCCAGCCATGAGGAGCAAGCCGGAAACAGTGTTCCTCCATGGTCTCTGCTTCAGTTCCTGCCTTTAGGTTCCTGCCCTGACTTCCCTCAGTGATGGAAGTGCGACCTGAAATTAACCTTTTCCTCCCCAAGTTGCTTTTGATCTTCTTTCTTTTCTTTCTTTCTCTCTTCCTCTCTCTCTTCCTCTCTCTTTCTTTCTTTCTTTCTTTCTTTCTTTCTTTCTTTCTTTCTTTCTTTCTTTCTGTCTTTCTCTCTCTCTGTTTAAGTCACAGCAATAGAAACCTAAGACAGGAAGTGACAGACATTAAGGAGTCAGTGTCAATAAAGGTCATTTTGTGTCAAATTCAAGCATCAAGTGGTTTAGAATGCTCTTAGGTTAGCCTCAGTAGGAATCTGTTCAGGAGTTGAAATCTGTCTGTCCTGTGGGTTATATTCTAGCATCTTAAAAAAATACTATTTATATTATTTTGTTAGAAGTGTGCCTTTGTAAAACATCAATAGACAGGAGTTACATAGTTGGGTTCTGTCTGTCTGTTTGCTTGTTTTATGTCTGAGACAGACTCTCAGCTTAGGTTGGCCTCAGACTCAGTATGTGGCCAAGGATAACCTTGACCTTCTAATTCCCCTGCGTCCCTCTACTGGGTGCTAGCATTACAGGTGCGTACCAACACATCCAGTTTGGGGGTATATATAATAATGACGTGTTTCTTTTTTTTTGGTTTTCTGAGACAGGGTTTCTCTGTAGTTTTGGTGCCTCTCACTCTGTAGACCAGTCTGGCCTTGAACTCATAGAGTTCTGGCCTGCCTCTGCCTCCCAAGTGCTGGGATTAAAGGCATGAACCACCACCACTCGGCTAATGAAGTGTTTCTTTAATTAAGCCAAATAGATGGACACCAGGGTTTCAAATAGCAGGACTACCCGTAACATGGCAGATCTTTTTCATCTGAATGTCATCCAGAAAAACAGAAATACACGGAAACTCTGGAGTTAAACAAATTACAAATCAAAATAGACCTAACACATCTACAGGATATGCCATGCACACGCTTGAACTTTTTCGTTAAAAGCAGTACATTTCTTCAATGTAGGTTGTAATCTCTCCCTTTGCGTCTCTAAACTTTTTACTTTGGATTCTTTCTCTCTAATGGTTAATTCAGTTAAAAGTCAAATTTGTTACTCTTTTCAAAGAATCAGCTCTTATTCATTCTTTGTGTTGCCTTTTTATTTCTACTTCCCTAACTTTAGCCCTGATTTTGATGATCTCTTCCTAGCTACATTTTTCGGCATTTGTTCTTGTTTTTCCGAGGCCTTGAGGTGTGTCGTTAAGTTGTTAATTTGTGAGCTCTTGAATTGCTCGGTGCAGGCACACAGGCTATCAGCCTTCCTCTTAGGACTGCTTTCACTGTGTCCCACACATCTTGTTACGTTGTAGCTTCGTTTTCATTCAGTCCTAGGATTTTTAAGTTTTCCTTCTTGGTTTTTATCCTAGGCCAACAATCGTTCTATAGCATGTTGCTTCGTTTCCACGTGTTTGTGTACTCTCCGTGGGTTCCACTGCTGTTTGCGTGAGGCTTTGCTCCATTACGGTCAGGTGGAAGGCAGGGTGTATACAGCAGGTGACAACATTAATCATTGTTATATACATATCTAAAATTGGTGTGTTCTTCCCTGGGGAAGACTGTTTCCTCTGTTCTCATCAGTCCTTAGTTGCCTGTAGCTCTAAATATCGTCGAAGTGTGATGACCACTGTGTTATGGTCACGGAGTTATGTCCACTATGTGGTGGCTGCCATGTGAATGTGACTGTGTCATGGCCACACTGTGATGACCACTGAATGATGTGATAGGCACTATGTAAATGCCAGTCTCTGATGATCACTCTGTTGTGGTCACTGTCTAATATGGTGTCTTCAGTGATAGGGACTTACCTTCCACACTTGGGAAGCAACCATGGGCAATAGCGATAGCCTATAATATTTGAGGGGCCTCTGGAACAACCATGACCACCAACTCAAAAGAGGACTTTAGTAGAACCTTTTTGATTAAGTATTCTAGAGTTGTTTAACAACAACAATCATTAGTTTTCCCAATCACAAAGAACAGGTATCAAGGGAAAGAAATCAGAGAAACAACATCACCCATGATAGCCTCACAAAAGAAGTAAAAGACTTATGCAGTGATCATTTTAAGACATAGAAAAAGAAATTAGAGAAGATCCCAGTATAAAGACTCGCCATGCTCATGGATTGGCAGGGTTAATACTGTGGAAATGGTCATCCTACCAAGAGCAATCTAAGAATTTAGTGCCGTCTGCCTCAAAATTCCCAAGCAATGCTTCACAGAAGTTAGAAAAATGATCTTAGATTTCATATGGAAACATAAAACAACCAGGACATGAAGAGAAGGAGGAGGAGGAGGAGGAGGAGGAGGAGGAGGAGGAGGAGAAGGAGGAAGAGGAGGAGGAGGAGCAGGAGGAGGAGGAGGAGGAGGAGGAGGAGGAGGAGGAGGAAGTCCTGAACAACAACAGAACAAAAATAAAACAAAGCAAAAACAAAAAACAAAATCTGCCAGAGCTATCACCATTCTAGATTTCTAGCTATACTGTAGAGCTATAGTAATAAAAAGTTCATGGTACTGGCATAAAAATAGATACATTGACTAATGAAATAAATTTGAGTGTGTATATATAAGCCCACATCCCTAAAGCCACTGATTTTTTTGGAGGGAAGGGGCTTTAAGACAGGGTTTCTCTATGTATCCCTGGCTGTCCTGGAACTTGCTTTATAGATCAGGCTGGCCTTGAACTCATAGATCTACCTTCCTTTACCTCCTGAGTGCTGGGATTAAAGACATGTGCCACCACTGCCTGGCTTAAGCCACTGATTTTTGACAAAGAGGCCAACAATATACATTTGAGAAAAGACACCATCTTCAACAAATGGTGCTGGTCAAACTGGATAGCTAAATGGAGAAGAATGAGTGAAATGAAATCCTTATTTCTCATCCTGCACAACACTCAACTCCAAATGATTATGGACCACAACATATGATCTGATGTCCTAAAACTGGTAGAAAGAGAAGGGGAATATGCTTGAACTCATTGGCACAGGGACAGACTTTCTGGGCAGGGCCCTGGTAATGCAAGCGTTAAGACCAACCACTGACAACTGGGGCATCATGAAAATAAAAAGCTTCTATACAGCAATGGACACCACCATTCAAGTAAATAGGCAGCTCACAGTATGGGGAAAAAATCATTACTAGCTACACATCTGATAGAGGGTTAGTATCTAGAATATACAAAGAACTCAAAAACTAAGCATTAAAAAATGCCTTTAGTCCCAGCACTTGGGAGGCAAAGGCAGGGGGATTCTGTGAGTTCAAGGCCAACCTATTCTACCTAGCATGTTCCAGGACAGTCAGGGCTACATAGAGACCCTCTTATTTAATAACCAAAAAAAATTAATGAAGAAAGAAAAAAATCAAATGTGAAAGTGGGGCATGGAACTAAGTATAAAGTTCTTAAAGGATGAAATACAAATGGCTGAGAATTTTTTTTAATGTTCAACAGGGGCTGGAGAGATGACTTAGCAATTAAGAGTACTTGTTGCTTTTGCAGAGGACCTGTGTTCAGTTCCCAGCACCCACACGGAAGCTCATAACCATATATAACTACAGTTCCAGGGGATGAGATGCCCTCTTCCCACCTCTGTGGACCCCAGGCATGTATTTGGTGCACATATGTACATATAGACAACATGAAATAAAAAATAATAAATCTTTGAAAACAATGTTAAAAACATTCACCATCCTTAGCTACCAGAGAAATGCAAGATAAAACTACTTTGAGATTTCATCTTATGCCAACCAGAATGGCTAAGATAAAACAAACCAAAAATGCTGACAAATGCTGGCATGGATGTGGGGAAAGAAGAACACTTATTCACCGCTCATGGGAGTACAAACTGGTTCATCCACTGTGGAAGTCAGTGTGGAAGTTCCTCCAAAAGCTAGAGACAGATATAACACACAATCCAGATGTATCACTCGTGGCCATATACCCAAAAGACGATACATCCTGCTACAGAACGTTTGCTCATTCATGTCCATTGTTGCTCTATTCACAATAGCTTCAAAATATGTCAACAGATGAGTGGATAATGAAAATGTGGTATATTTATACAATGGAGTATTGTTTAGATGTTATGAAGGGAATTATGAAGTTTGCAGGTAAATGGATGGAACTGGAAACAGTCATTCTGAGTGAGGTAAACCAGATATCCAGAAGACAGATGTCATGTTTTCTTTCTTTCTTTCTTTCTTTCTTTCTTTCTTTCTTTCTTTCTTTCTTTTTTTGTGGTGTTAGATTAGAATTTTTAGATACGTGTGTTTCATTTGGAATAGCCACAGAAGTTAGAAAATTATCAAGGGGTCAGGGGAGTGGGTGGGGCAGCTTTTAAAGGGAGAAGGTAGACAGTGATACCAAGGGGAACGGAGGGTAATGGGACAGGGCTGGCTGGCTGGCTGAGTTGGCCCTTCCCAAGCAGCATTCCTGTCTGAGCCAGTTGCCAAGGTAGTGGCCACGCAGAACTTGACAGCCGAGAGTGAGAAGGTGGCCAACAGGGGCTGAGCCTGGACAGAGGAGCATGTAGCCAAAGGGGAAAATCCTGGATACTTTAAATGCGACCTTTTTTTTTTTTTTTTTTTTTTTTAATTTAAGAATCTGTCCCAAATAACCCAGCAGTTATACTGGCAATTGTATCCACACTGGTAAGCCAGATGTCTACTGGGATTAATGCTGTTTTATCCGGTGGCTTGGCCACACCCTCCTGTACCTGGTTTGGGGAGCATTTCTCTAACTACCATTTGGGCTCCCTTCAACTTATTCAGGGTGGGTTACAGCCCTGATATTTAGAAAGGATTTAATATGTCACATGGACCACCAACACATGTGTGTGACAAGATCTTATAATGAGAGCAAATATAATTTGCAAATTAGTTGGGACCCATGTCCTGGGTGCTTAAACCAACAATAATGATAATCTGGGTATGGCCTGATTACATCCCCACATCCTCCAAGGGCTATCTTTAGCCCATTATTAGCAATTCTTTTTCCACATCTGGGTCTGGTCTAACATCCTGTGACTATCAGGTAAAACCTTCTGAAATGCGTTAACTTAGCAGTAGCTTTCACCAAGCCTAAGACGAAGAGTGTTGCCAGGCAGCGTCTGGGACCTCGGGCAGAGTTCGCTTTACTGTAAGCCACATCTCCGATGTTTCCACCAATGCATTTAGAAAGTGTCTTGATTTACAACTTCCTTTGTTCTGTTACTGTGAAAACTTCACGAAACTAATTCCATGTTGGAACATGGAAACTGGGGTGACCTAAATCAGTGTTCTTAGGCCATAGTCACTCATATTTGGCTCCAGAATAAACTATCATCTCCTGTCCCTTTGGGGAAGACACTTGTGTCTTTATATCAACACTATTGTTTTAGGTAAACTGTGGCCTTAATAAATATCTCGTATTTATACATTGCATATATGAATATTTTTGGAAAAGAAACCCATCTCAGTAATTTAATTTAAATTTTTAAGCCAGCTGTGGTGGTGCAAACCTTTAATCCTAGCGTTTGGGTGATTGACATTTGTGTGATATGCCTAGTGTTTATCAACTCAAATCCTACTGAACTGTGTGAACATCTGTTGGAAAGGAAGCTTGAATTGTGTTGTTGATAGCGGAAGGATGTAAGAGACACAGAGAAGACCTCTACCATAATTTGGGTAGCCATAAAAAATAAACATCTGTACTTGGTGCCTCCTAAGAAGAATTCAGTTTTTTTAGTAGTCAAGGGTAATAGAAAATGAGATATCATTAAAAAATGCTTTATGTTAATTAAAATATCTTTAAATAGTGCATTTGATACAGGGCCTCACTATGTACTCTGGATGACCTGGAACTCACTATATAGACCAGGCTGGCCTTGAACTCACAGAGATCTGCCTGCCTCTGCCTCCCAAGTTCTGGGATTAAAGGCATGAGCCATCACCACCTGGCTTAATTTGACTCTTTTCATTAGCTTATTGAGAATAGGTAGCTGAACCTGGCTTACTGGGCCACGGTCTGTGTCTCTAAATCCATAGTGACCCTAAGTCCAGCCACACAGTGCTCCCCAAGTCCATCTTTGTGAGTCTTGACATGAGGGTTTTATTTATATTATTAAATATAAAAGTTCGTATTTAAATAGGAGGAAGGAGGTACATGTAATGAAACAGTACAGTTAGATGTGATCCTTCCCCAGCACTGACACATCCTTGTCAACACTGTGTGAAGTCTCTTCCTAGGAGACAACCTTTCCCTTCCCTTGGGATGGGATTCCTGGCAAGTTTTTAACTCTTTGGGGTA
This sequence comes from Peromyscus eremicus, assembly GCF_949786415.1. Lineage (NCBI taxonomy): Eukaryota > Metazoa > Chordata > Mammalia > Rodentia > Cricetidae > Peromyscus > Peromyscus eremicus. Next base: position 18,015,496 of record NC_081416.1, read on the forward strand.
CATAGCTAAAGCAAAGAACAATGTTGTATGTTTAGCATCTCTCCTTTCCTGTTAGGGTATTTACAATGGGACTCATAGAGATGAGGCTTTTCCCTAAAATTCTGGAATCAGAAATGAGTCTGGCTGGATAGTATTGGGCAGCTACTTAAATATCAGCAGGCATAGAGGTCCTTGTGGTTAGACTCTTCTTCAAAATGGCTTGTAGAACCATGGACTAAATCTGCAAACAAGCAAACAAATAAATCTCAAGTTCTGAGTCCTCTATCTGGTCCTATGTGGGGATATGACTTGCTGAACTGTCTGGTAGGTCCATAATAGACTGTGACAGGACAAGACAGTACAGAGGTTCTTGTATTCTTGCTGAGGGCATTTCAGGTTTAACTAGAATTTGATCTGCTTGATGGTGAATCCCATGGACAATTACCCAGCTCTTTTCTAGGAACAGGAGGTCAGGAACCTCATCTTAGTTTCTGTTAGACTGTCTGCTTGTACGGAACCCCCTCCAGCTAACCGTCTGTCTTAGCTTCTGTTAAACTGATTGTTTCTGTGAAGGAGTGAGATGCCAGGACATGGTTTCTGGACACACTATACTTCAGTCCAAATACCTGAATACCTTACTGTACTCCCAGCTGGCCGGAATAAAGACTTTCAATTGGTTATAAACTGTGTCTGAAGGTCATCTCTCTGTGTGTGTGTGTGGGGGGGGGTTCCCCATACCTAGACAAATACTTGTCAAATACTTAATTTTCCCCTGAGGTAGGGTCTCTTTATATAGCCCTGGCCTGGCTGCCTTGGAACTCACTATGTAGACCAAGCTAGCCTCTAATTTACAGAGATTCACCGCCTCTGCCTCCTGAGTGCTGGGATTAAAGGTGTGTGCCACCATACCCAGCTAAATGTTATTTTCAGATTATTATTTAGCCCAAGGCTTTCTGTCTAAGAAGGAACAAGGGCAAACTATCCCTTTCCATAAAGGTCAATTCTATAAAGCCCATTACTCACCTAGATAGGTAATTACCCCTCAGAGAGAAATTAGGATTTAGACCAACTCTCTGGTAGGCATACAGATGGGGAGAGGGGCTGTGACTAGGTAATAAAGGTGACGGATTTCCAAGACGACCAGCTTCGTCTTCACCTTCCTAATTTGAGAGTTAAAATCTGGCAGCTTAAAACAAAGGTATTATAGGCTTTTGTTTGCCCCCACCAGGCCCCCTGCTGATGGACTGACTCAACAAATTCAAGGCAGGATCAAGACATGATACACAACATGTTGAGCCAATTAACCATCCAATCTTTTACCACAGCAATAGAAACGGCAAGATAGAGCACTTCTTGCTCTCGCAAAGGATTGTTGGTTCCAAGCTCTCACATCCGGTGGCTCACAACTGCCTGCTCTTCCACCTCCAGGGAATCTGATGCCTTCTTCTGGCCTTCATCAGCACTTGGAATTCACATTCACATAACTCACATACAGACGTATACACATAGATTAAAAAAAAAAATAAATCTTTAAAAAAACCTTCTGTGGTGGTTTGAAAGAAAATGGCCCCTAAAGGGAGCGGCACTATGAGGAGGTGTGGTCTTTTTGGAGTAGGTGTGGCCTTGTTGGAGGAAGTGTGTCACTATGAGGGTGGGCTTTGAGGCCCCCTATGCACAAGCTACACCTAGTGTCTCAGTTCACTTGCTGTTGCCTTTGGAATAAGATGTAGAACTCTCAGCTCCTTCTCCAGAGCCATGTCTGCCTGCACGCCACCATGTCCCACTATGATAATGGACTCAACCTCTGAGACTGTAAGGGAGCCACCCCAATTAAATGTTTTCCTTTGTAAGAGTTGTGTAGTCATGGTGTCTCTTTATAGCAATAGAAATCCTAACTAAAACAATTCCTTAAATTTTTTTTTTAAAAGATCACTATAACCGACCATTGGGTGATTAACAACCTTACTTAGACACTGAAGCCAATGAGGATAAAGAAGGTAAAAGGATGGCCAGTGTTTTGGCCCCTGCCCCAGGTCATCCAGTTCCCAGGAGGTGAGAAGACACCTCTGGAAAGGACCCTATACTTCAAGTAAGTCCCCCATCCTCTTCATCAGGAACACTATGGAGACCCCAGAGGTTGAAGTCTAATCAGGGTACATTCTGTAGAGGAGAGTCATTGCAGAGGGAGATGTCCTCAGAACTTCCAAGACAAGCCACATGGACAGCAAGACCTTGATGTCCCCCGGCAGATGACACAAGTGACGGAAGAAAAACTAAAGGAGCCATGAGGTTCCCTCCCAGTCCCTGGGGCCTCGGCTGACCTTAACAATGTAAAGGAAAGGGATGGGGGTGCTTACAGGGCTCCCCTTCTATGGTTGCTGTGGGTGAGGCATTTTTTTTTTTCTTTTTCCAGATAGGGTTTCTCTGTTTAACAGCCCTGGCTGTCCTGGAACTCCCTCTGTAGACCGGGGTGGCCTCAAACTCACTGAGATCCACCTGCTTCTGCCTCCCAAGTACTGGAATTAAAGATGTGTGCCACCACTTTTAAGGCCATGTCCCTCCCAGAGGAGCTATTGGCAGTTCTTGGGTGGCATTTTCTATGCTGGTGTAGGCCAGTGGTAATCGCCCACGTTCCCGTAAATAACCCCTTACTCATGTTCATATAAGCAGCCCTGATTAAATTTATCAGGACACAGACACACACATACCCATAAAGACATAAAATTAGAAGGAGGACTGGCTAGGAAGAATAAGGTAATAGAGTGGGGGGGGGTAAAAAGAGAGGGTAATGGGTAATTGTTATCAAAATACATTATACACATGTATGAAAATGTCATAATGGGGTTGGAGAGATGGCTCAGAGGTTAAGAGCACTGGCTGCTCTTCCAGAGGTCCTGAGTTCAATTCCCAGCAACCATATGATGGCTCACAACCATCTGCAATGAGATCTGGTGCCCTCTTCTGGCCTGCAGGGGAACATGCAGGCAGAACACTGTACACATAATAAATAAATAAATAAATCTTAAAAAAAAAAAAAAACAGAAAGAAAGAAAATGTCATAATGGCCGGGTGGTGGTGGCACACTCTTTTAATCCCAGCACTTGGGAGGCAGAGGCAGGCAGATCTTGGTGAGTTTGAGGCCAGCCTGGTCTACAGAGTTCCAGGACAGGATCCAAAGCTACACAGAGAAACCCTGTCTCAAAAAAAAAATGTCATAATGAAGTACATTATGTATAAATTAACATATGCTGCTGTGGGATGATCTTTCTCTATGCTGTAAATATGTGTTGCTCTCATTGGTTGATAAATAAAGCTGTTTTGGCCAATAGCTGGGCAGAATTAGGTTAGGTGGTACAATTGAACTAGACATGAAGAAGGGTGGAGTTGGGGTAACTGCCAGCAGCTGCTGAAGGAGCAAGATGCCAGAGCACCAGTAAGCCACAGGCCACATGATATATAAATTAATAGACATGGGGTAACTTAAATGTAAGAGCTAGTTAGTAATAAGCCTGAGCTACTGGTCAAACATTTATAATAATGTAAGCCTCTGAGTGATTATTTGGAAATGGCTACAGTTCAGAGCAGGACAGAGAAAAGCCTCCATTTACAATATGCTAATAAAAAAGAAAACAGAGGACTAGAAAAACAGTTCAGCAGGTAAAGACACTTGCTGCCAAAGCTGAGGGCCTGATTTCCTTCCCCTGGATCCAAATGGTGGGAAGGTAGAATAGATTTCTGCAGGTTGTTTACATGTGCCATGACATTCTCATTCAGATGGACACACACACACACACACACACACACACACACACACACACTGTTAATGTAATAAAAAAAAAAGCAAAGAGAACATACCAAAACAAGATATTAAATGAGAAAGAAAGAGTAAAGATTAATTTTTGACCACCTACATGGTCTTGGGGTTTGTCTCTGGAGAAAGCAATTGGTAAAGACACCAACCATAAAGAACTAAGAATTTGTTTTGTTTTGTTTTTGTTTTCTGAGACAAGGTCTCTCTACATTGCCCTGATGTCCTTGGAACTCACTATATAGACCAGGCTGACCTCGAACTCACACAGATACACCAGCCCGACTCCTGAATGCTGAGATTAAAGATATATGCTGCCACATCTGGGCTAAGATACACACATAGAAGCAAGAGACGGATTCATTCTCTACATGCTCCCCCATTAGATCCGAAGTATGCTAGGTGGGACCTCATAGTCACACCAGCCGTGTGCACCTGGAGGACTCTCACGATTTCCTAACTGGATTTTCTCATGCCTGAAGCCTGAGGGAGGCTTTAACATCTAACCAGTAAAGTCCCTTGTGACCGGCTTTTCGCCCCTGCCAGTGACTCTGTAATATGCAAATGACTCTTTTTAAATGCCAAATGGAGGCCTTCATCACATCCTTTGCCACTGTGTGTGGCTGGAGGCCAGGAAGATGCACTGGATAGCAGCCAACTCTCCTTTCTTAGTAGAAGAAACCCCTTTTGGAGCTGGATCTCAAGGTTTCCACACTGGAAAGGGTTACATCTCTGCTTATAATCCTAATAGTGATTTATTTCTCTTTTAAAAGAATTTTATTTATTTTTACTTTATGTATATGAGTATGTGCCTGCATGCATGTAAGTGCACCACATGCTTACAATGCCTGCCGAGGCCTGAAATTTCCAGATCCTCTGGAACTGGAGCCACAGACACTTGTGAGCCGCCATGTGGGTGCTGGGAGTCCAGCCCAGGTCCTCTGCAATAGCACTGTGGCTATTCTCCACTGGGCCATTCTCCAGCCTCTTGTCAACTCTTCTTATAGTCAGTCCACCTTTAGATGATACTGTGGCAGTCTAACTCATGTATCTGGGTCCCTTTTATCATCCTCTGAGGCCTGAAAGGAAGGGTAGAGACCCTAAATACTCTACAATCTATTTCAGCTAGTAGTAGCCAGATCCGCTCAATTCCCATCTCCCAAAGGATTTTAGAATCTCAACTCTTAAGTGGAGATTCTTAGGTAGCTAGTTAGATATTTGTGGAGTGGAGGCCACTGGAAATGGACATTCCTCACCCCCAGCTTATAATCAGCACCTAGTAAAACCATGGAGTGAACTTGCAGGACTCATTGATGGCCAGAGAATGGAGTCTAGTACCTCAGGTCCTGGGTAGAGACATGACATTCTGAACTGTTCAGAAGGTCAGTAGTAGGCAGCAATATAAACCTTATAATTATTTAGCCAGAGGCTGTCTGATAAAGAACAAGAAGAGATCATAGTCCCTTCCTGTGAGACTCCATCCAAATGAGTCAGTCAGTATCAGAGAAAAACCCTGGAGACAAGCTGCCTCTTCAGAGGCCTTTGAAGTAGTATAAAGCCTACCTAAAGGTAGCTTGGTAAGAAGGTCCCCTTGCCACCCCACTCTCGTTCCTTGAGAGTAAACCATTTTACTTGTAAATTCTAACAGTATTCTACACTATGCTCTCCCTGTCTCAATTTGAATTCTTTTGATAGATCACAAGGATCAGAGAGCCAAGGAGAGTCCAGACAGAGACAACAGCATACAGTAACTACCACACGTGGAAAGAGACAATTGCACTGAGAGATTTCACTTTAGTTCTTTGAAAGGCTGATCCCAGAGCAGAGACATATCAGCAGTATGTCACTTAGTGAGAAACAAGACTTTGCCCACATTGGCTGGGACCAACATGGAGACCCAGATAACCAGTGAAACAGTGTTTCCCTAGACTGGCATTTCCACATTAGCGTTGCAGTTTGGGTTGGCCCCGTCATACACACAACCACACAACACATCTGAGAACCCCACATGAGAACAGAAAAGAGGAGTGGACCTTATCCAGGAGTCCCCCTGGCAACCCATCTGAAGACTCCACACCCTCTCCAAGCATAGTCCTCTCTCATTGCTCTTGACTGTGAGATATGCTGTCCAAATCTCAAGGGTGCAGTTCTTCCTGAGAAAGCCAGTACTCCTTCCTAGAGGAGACATTCTCACTTGGTCACTAAAGCAGTCTCAGGGGCCCTCTTCTGGGTGATTTTTCTTTTTCAAGTGAGGACAAGAAACTGGAAACAGTGGGTTGAGGGTTGGTCTCTCTCTGTCCTTGAGACCATGCCAGTACTTCAGAGGCAACAGTATGGCCACAGAGATTTCACCTCACTACTCAGGAGGAGACAAGATCACAAGACAGGGAAAATTAAGGAGATTCGGAAAGGAAGTCCCAAGTGTGGTTGAAATCAACCAGCTAAGAGTTAAAGATTTTGATATAACTAACAAAATTCACTGTGAAGACTGTCTGCTGCACAGGAGTCAACATTCTTTTCCTTCCTTTCTTCCTTCATTCCTTTCTTCTTCATCATCATCATCATCATCATCATCATCATTTTGTTTTTGTTTTTGTTTTGTTAGTCTCGTGTAGCCCAGGCTGGCCTCAAAGCCACTGTATTTTGAAGGATGACCCTGAACTCCTGATCCTTTTGCTTCCACCTTTCAGGTGCTGGAGTCACAGGTATGGGCCACCATGCCCAGCAGCAATATTATTTTTTCATAGAGATATTTCAAAGAAGAAGGATGAAAGAGCAGTGAGCCATGCTCAGAGCCAAAGCCTTATGCAATCTTATTGCTGGCCGGCTACTGTAGTCAGACGAATCTTTCCTGCCCGTCTGTTCCCCAATAACCGGTGGATTTCTCACATTACGTAACTTTCTGAGAATCTTACAAACAAGATTATGAACTTTGTTTACAGTAAATAGGTGTCTTAATTCCCTTGTGACCTAGTACAGTAAGGGCTTCTTTCTTTATTGTTTTAATTGTTGTTGTTTTAATCTTATTTGTATGTAACTATCTAACGCTCCTCAGAAAGTATTCTGGAATCTCATTTAGTAAAAGAAAAAATCAAAGTTCCATAGAAATTCTTTGAACAGTGTAATCTCATAAGCTACCAAATTTGGCTACTGTTTTTTGTTTGTTTTATTTTGTTTTTTTTTGCCAATTCTCATTTATTTTTGAGTCTTGAGGCAATGTCATCTTTTCAATATGGAAAAAAAAAGCAGCCAAGTTCAACACAAAATAGAAGGGTGGGGCAGGACCAAACCAGGAGGAAAATGGCAGAAGCCAAGATGTCACTTCCTTCCAGGGAAGGTCCCAAAACACCCAGGTGGCAGCACACCTTCCCAAGTTTGGAGGTTAAGTGGATCGGGCAGTTTCTGGACATTCAGAGACCAAGGCTCTGCCCCCACCCCACTCTCACCTCTTGGAGAAAGGAGGAACAATATAGGAATGATACCTCCAGTGGCAGATTTGGCTCAGGACAGCGGGGAGGCTATAAATGGAGATAATACTGCTAATACCTCTCCTGAGGCTGAGAGATGAAGCAGGGAAAAGAACTGTCAATTGAAAAAGCCTCAGTGGATTCTCCTATGTAAATGGCCTTGGCTGGAAAACCCCACACCTCTGTTCCTAGTGACCTCTCCCTACCCGTTACCCCCTTCCTTTTCTCTGATCCACTACTTAGCTTTAGGAGGGTGGCCACTGTCTGGGTTTTTAGTACTGGGCTGGTTCTACACAAGATCTGGAGCAGAACTCAGGTTCCCGTAGAACATTTTGGAAAAATATTAACTGACAGTTATGAGAAACAGATAAAAATATGGAACGCTTCATGATTTCCATGCCATCCTTGCACAGGGACCATGTTAATCTTCTCTGTATCGTTCCAGTTTTAGTCTATGTGCTGCCGAAGCGAGCACTTGGATATTGACAAGACATTTAAAAGTAGACTCGCTTGAGAAGCCCTTCTGTTAGACATACACAGTTTTTTATTTTTCTCTCTCTCTCTCCCTCAAGCTAAACCCATGTTAAAATCCTTTTTGTTATCTTTTGAGACAGTCTCACTATGTAGTTCACTATAAAACTCACTATGTAGACCAGGCTGGCCTCAAACTCATGGAGATCTGCCCGCCTCTGTTTTCCAGGTGTTGGGATTGAAGATGTGTGCCGCCACACAAGCAGTGAAGCCTTTTCTTAATAAACCCCAACTCATCTAGGTGTGGTGGTGCACGCCTTTAATTCTGGCACTGGAGAGGCAGAGGCAGGCGGATCTCAGTGACTTAGAAGCCCACATAGTCTAACACAGAGAGATCCTGTCTCAAAATAAATTAAAATAAAATAAAAATAGACTCCAACCCTGCTTCCTACCGACTCATCCTGAAGTTCTTTTCTGCCACAAAGTCAAGAGTTCTGGCTTCCCCTGAGTAGAGGTCTCTCAAAACCCCCCAGCTGCTGTGACTGACGATGTGGTACGCATCTCTGACTCGCAGGGCTGCTGACAAGAAGAGCGCACAATTTAAATCAAGGGTCCAGTCATGGTGGCAGTGTGCTTACTCCCAGCGTTCAGGAGGCTGACTCAAGAGGATCCTGAGTTCAAGCCAACCTTAGCATTTTGGATTCTTTACTTCTGGAAGTTTCTATTTAATATTTTCAGATCACAGTTGATACCATGCAATTGAAATGAGGCCATGGTTGGGAAGATGTAGGGGGGCTCCTACACCGCATGCATGTGAACTGCAGCTTTGAGGATCTTCCCGGGTCCTGGGTGCGAGACACGTCCCCCATGTTGCGTTTGTGCAATTCCCTCTAAGATACATCCATTACTTAGGTGGGGAGGAATCACTGGCTAAGCATACCAAAGAGATCTCGGAACTAACTCACACGTTGACTGGCTGGCATGCTTTGGGCACGGAAGAACACTTAAGGCAGACATCGACTAAAATTAACCGCAGGCAGAAGATACTCGGGAACAGAACACAGCTGTGCCTGCTGGCCTTGGGAAAACACTCTTGCAAAGAAGGAATACTGTAAAAAAGTATGATAGGACCAAATTCCAAGGTGTCACCTCCTGCAAGTCTTAGCTCTGGGAGACCCAAGATTCACTGTACAAAAGGAACCTCTTAATTTCTAAGGAATGAGTTTTCCACCATCCAGCTACTCTCCTATACATCTAAATATCAGACATTGGAACCTGCAAATACCAGCCAAAGTGGCTTATTGTAGGCCAGGACCTGGGTTCACTTGCAGCCCTGGGGGAAAAAAAAGACTCAAATTAGGTCAACCAGGGCACCCATCGCTGCTCACAAGTTTCTGAAAAGATGCCTAACAAAAGTTTTTCACCTCTTTTCAAAGATCCTTTATAAGGCTGCAGAGAAGGCTCAGTGGGGAAAAGTACCCACTGTAAAAGTGTGAGGACCCAAGTTCTAATCCACAGAACCCACACAGAAAAGCCAGCAACAGAGTGTCTGCTACCCCAGCACTCCTCCAGAAAGGTGAGCGGGGCAGACAGGAAACTCCCAGAAGCTTGCAGGCCAGCTAGCCTGGTGTATAAAGTGGAAAAACAATAGACTCTGCATCAAAACAAACAAACAAACAAAAAACAAACAACCCAAAACAAGGTACAAGGTAAGGCCCAACCCCTGACGTTATGCTCTGACCTACATGCTCTGTGATATGTATATTCTAACGTTCATGTACAGAAACACACATGTACATACACATATGCATACATGCACACACACACACACACACACACACACACACACACACACACACACACGAAGCTGCTAAGTTGAGAAACCAATTCTTCAAGGTAAGTCTTTTGCCATTCAACTGATGAGTTCAAACAGGTTTCTGAATTACCTTGTGGGCTCAACTGTTTGCTCCCTCATAAAATTCTGTATATTTTATGAACTTCACCTCCCTTTCTTCTTAGTTTATTTTCTTGTGAGACAAGGTTTCTCTGTGTAGTCCTGGATGTCCAGGAACTCACTCCATAGACCAGGCTGGCCTCAAACTCAGAGATCTGACTGCCTCTGCCTCCTGAGTGCTAGGATTAGAGGTGTGTACTACCATGGCCTGGCTCTTCTTTTTTTTTCTTTTAAAATTCTGTGTCCATTTGAGTTCCTCGTGACTCACCTAAGAAACACATATAAACTAAGTCTCCTCCTAGTCAAGACTCTCTTAGAGAGCGGCCATCTTGATAGGCTAACCACACAGGGCTAGAATGCAGAGCTTTTCTCCAGGGACAAACCTCGAGGCTGCGGGCTGCAGCAAATGTGTATCAAATGCATTTTTAAGGTCTTCTTTTTCTTTTTGTTTATTCCCATCTTGCAAATCCAGGGGTCTGCTGCCGCTCAACAGGTGAGGAATGGAAATCACCCCAATTAGATCTACAAATTTGTCAAAATTTTTATTTTTGGCAAGCGTAAGAAACACAAGTTGGAGGCTGGAGACAAGAATCAGTGAGTAAAATGCTCACCGCATAACCGTGGGGACCGGAGCTCGGTCTCCAGAGCTCTCAGAAGTGCTGTTAGGAAGGGCAGCCTGTGGCTGCATTCCCGCTGAGCTACTCCTGGCCTGGCTCCAGAGAGTAGCGCCTAGTCTTACCTAATCCATCCTTTGTTTAACCAACACCTTCTGTTTCTCTTATCACTCTATGTGAATCTTGTCTCAGAGTCTCCCAAGGATCAAAGGCCTATGCAAAACTTGGTTCGGGAAACCCAGAAAACCGTGGTACCTGAGAAATCATGGAGTTTGCACTTGGCATTTTATCTCTGGGAGCTCCTTTCCAGTTGCTTTGAAGATATAGAAATTAACTGGCTAAATTGTAGATAGAGAGAAAATAAAAATGCCCTCGGCGAAGGGAAAGTGTTTTAGTCATGTAAAGCTGGACCCGCCTGCAGCCATGACAGGCTGGATTCATTCTTCAGGTGTCTCTGAGTCTTCTTTCTATGGATCTGTGTGAACACACACACCATGCCTCGACAAATGCCATGGCAGCCAGCCTGCAGTTCCAGTGGATGGCGAAGCTGGCCAGCAAGACAATCCATATCAGAGAGCTCTGGCTTGACTGAGAAGATGTGCCTCAGTAAGTAAGATGGAAGCATGATTGAGATGAGCAGTTACAAACTTTTTCTGCTTTGCAGAGTGCCCGGGTTCAGTCCTTTGCACCCACATGGAGGCTAATGACATCTATAACTCCAGTTCCAGAGCACCTGATACCCGCTTCTGGCCTCTATGGGCAGCAGGCATGCTCACAGTGCTCATACATACGTGCAGAAAAAAAAAAACACTGATACACATAAAAAATGAAAATAAATGAATCTTACAAAGATCAAGGATGACTCCCAACATCACCCTTGGGTCTCTACACTCATACACACATGCATGTAGTTACACCCCCACACAACATGTGCCTATGAACATGTAGATATGCATCCACATACATGCAGAGCACAAACACACATGAAAAAGGAACAAGAAAGAAATGTTGGCGAGCTGGGCGGTGGTGGAACACGCCTTTAGTCCCAGCACTTGGGAGGCAGAGGCAGGCGGATCTTTATGAGTTTGAGGCCAGCCTGGGCTACAGAGCGAGATCCAGGAAAGGCGCAAAGCTACACAGAGAAACCCAGTCTCGAAAAACGGAAAAAAAAAAAAAGAAAGAAAGAAATGTTGGCGGATCAAGTTTGCAGATTATAGTCCACATCCTCAGACAGCGGAATGTGGCCCAGTGGCAGGGACAAGTCTCTCTCAGAATTTTTAACTCTTTCATAGCAGATAGTTTACTAGCATCTCAGTCAGGGCCTGCACACACTGATGGGGACCCACGGCATGGACGCTTACCTCTTCCTGCAGCAAGTGTCTTGGCATGCTGGCTCTTGGATGCTGAGAAAGTCTTCCAAGGAATGAAAATTGTGATGTCTGGGCCTGCAGGACAGAGTAGCCTTCTGCCTGTAGTCAGCCTTTCCCTGTACCGCCAGCTCCCAAATAACGACACAGAAAAACGAGCTAGGTGCTGCCACGAAAGCCTCCCCTGCGCCTTTTACACAGGGTGGTTGTCCGGGTTCACACTTGGTGTATGTGTACTCTCCCAAAGCCACAGATTTAAAGGCTCTGGCTGACACTGAGTGACTGGTCCTGTTTCCTCACGTACCTTTTATCTGCTGCCAATAAGGGGTAAGGTGTGCAGAGCTGGCTGGCCTAAGGGTAGGAGAGGCCAGGAGACAGAATACAGTTAGAAGGAGACTAAGCCAGAGTGATGGGATACCTCGGATATCAACATCCCAATGGCCCCCACCCTTGCTCTTTGCCGTGAGAAAATGCTATGGTACTTTGTCAACTCTGGCTTTGTCTTTCATTGGTCAAAGGGGATTTGGTGCCATCTCAACCCACAGTTACTCTTGGTCAAATGTCATCTGCTGGTCTCTCTTGTGTCATCTTCTTGCTCTTCCTCCCTCTTGGCCTCCACCCATCACCCTGTGACTTCAGGAGCACAGGGGTATTCCTTTCTAGAAGAGGAAAAGTTCATGGTCCAACAGAGAGGGTTGGGTCCAAGCCTAAGGAGAGTCCATACACACCACAAATGCTGGAGCGGATGCACAAGAGACAACAGGCAACCGAGATGCTACCCCTCACCTGTGATTCCAGCCTGCCTTTCCATTTCCCGCAGTCTTTGGGAAGGGGAACCTAGTCTCCAAGCCCAGGCCGTGAGCCAAAGGTGTGGGTGGAACTTGCCTCTCCCTTTAGCTAATGCTGTCCAGAAGTGGCATGCAGATGGCCCCAACAGCTCTTCTCTGCCTACGGACTCCAGGACCAGGAGCTCTAGCAACATCTTCAGACAAACACACAAATTTGTGTATCTGCATATGAACCCACATTTGGTCACTAAGCCTGCTCTGCAGGGCACCACCAGGAGCCAGGGAGCAATTCCACCTCTGTGACCATACTTCCAGAACATGCTAGTGAAATTCTCTTGCCTGTTGAGTTGGGAGTTTGTTTTGTTTTGCGTTTTTGATGTTAGAGATTGAACACTGGTTGCTGTACATGTTAAGCAGACACTCTACCACTGAGTCCTATTCCCAGAAATTTGGACAGGAAGCATAGACAGGCGTTTTAACCCGAAACAGCCCAAAGGACCAGTGTGTGGGATAAGAATAGAGAGCAAGCATAGAATGGTTCATGCAAACCAATTCACAAGAGACCATTAGTTGAGCCCTCCCTGGGGCTCTGGGAGATGGGTACTCCCTGGATCCATTGTAAAGAGGAGGAGAGTGAGATGGGCAAAGATTAAAAAGCTTGCCCATGGTTGTACCAGCCACTTGTGGTTAGCACAGGAATGAATTTCTCAACGTTCTGGAAACTGGAGTCTAGATCAGAGTGCCAGAAGACGTGTTCATGGTACAGTGATACTCACAAACAGGATGCACTCTTTAAAAATTGTAGGTTTATAGCCGGGCGGTGGTGGCGCACGCCTTTAATCCCAGCACTCGGGAGGCAGAGCCAGGCGGATCTCTGTGAGTTCGAGGCCAGCCTGGGCTACCAAGTGAGTCCCAGGAAAGGCGCAAAGCTACACAGAGAAACCCTGTCTCGAAAAACCAAAAAAATAAAAAAATAAAAAAAAAAATAAAAATTGTAGGTTTATTTATTTTATTTTGTGTATGAATTTTGCCCGCAGATATGCATGTACACTGTATTTGAGCTTGGTGCCTGAGGAGGTCAGGAGAAGGTATCAGATCCCCTGGAATTGGAGTTACAGATGGTTGTGAGCCACCATGCAGGTACTGGGAACTAAACTCTAGTCCTTTGCAAGAACAAAAAATGTTTTAAATGGCTGCCAAGCCATCTTTCTAGCCCAGAAGGACACAGTCTTGTGCATTTATGTGATCTCAGTAGCATAACCCAGTTCTACAGAAGGAAAAAGGTAAAAGACAGGCCAGGCTGAGCTCCTAGTTCTGGAACCTGCTGAGACACCAGCTTAACCCTGGGCAATTAGCTCTGTGTGCTTCAATTTCATCATCTGTGTGATGGGAATGATACTTTGTTTTGCAAGGTTACTCTGATTATTCAATAGGTTGGTACAGAGTTAGATTCACGGTGTGCGGCAATTGTTACCATTGCATTTATATGCAGACTCCTTTACTTAGGTCTTCAAACTACTCCATGATTTGACCTGGAATGTCCCTTTCAGACTTAAATTCCCTTTCTGCTTAGCATAATCTAAGTCATCATGACCCACTCTTGCCAGTTCCTTTCCTGTCCTGTCCTGTCCCCTCCCCTCCCCTCCCCTCTCCTCTCTTTTCCTTCTTTCTTCCTCTCCTCTTCCTCTCTTGTTCTCACTGCTGTTGCTTTATTTTGTTTCTGGGAAAAGATCTAGAAAAATCATCTAATTGGGGCTGGCTTACAGTTCAGAAGTTCATTCCATTGTCATCATGGCAGGAAGCATGGCAGCATGCAGGCAGACATGGTGCTGGAGAGTTCTACATCTGAGTCCACAGGCAGGAGGCAGAGAGAGAGAGAGAGAGAGAGAGAGAGAGAGAGAGAGAGAGAGAGAGAGAGAGAGAGAGAGAGAGAGAGAGAGAATCACTGGGCCTGGCTTGGGTTTTTGAAACTCCAAAGCCCACTCCCAGTGACACATATCTTCCAACAAGGCCATACCTACTCCAAGAAGGCCACAGATCCTAAACCTTTCAAATAGTGTCACTCCCTATGAGCCTACAGGGGGCATTTTCATTTCAAACCACCACACAAACTATCTTCCACTCTACTCGTTCCATAAAAATACTGCTCATGATCTTGCAAATTTTACTCATAGGTATACACTCAACAGAAATGAAAACAAGACACACACACACACACACACACACACACACACACAACTGTGTCAATGAATTTCATAGCATCCAAAATGGAAGCAACACAGGTCTTAATCCACTGAGTAAAGGGTAGTGATAAATGGCATGTTCACAAAAATAAAGTATTACCATAAAAACGGAACATATACTAACACATAAAGTAGCGTCGAAAGCCAAATAATGAGTGAGAGAAGCCAGGTTCAAAGAACCACTTATTGCGTGATTGTGTCTGTAGGAAATGTTCAGAAAGGAAACTTTATAGAGGCAGAAAGTAGATTAGAAGTTGCTAGAAACTTAGAAGTAGGTTGGAGGTAGTGCTGGTTGTAGGATGATGGCTAAGGGGAGCAGGGTTTCTTTGAGGGTGTGGGGATTAATCTATGAATAAGCTAAATGTCATGACATTCTTTCATTTAATGGGTGAATTCTATGGTATAGAGATTATATCTCAAACAAACAAACAAACAAACAAACACAAAAGCTCTTCTATTCATTATTGGTGAAGCAACTTAAAGCCAGAAATCCACAGAGTCTGCTTAAAAGGCAAAGGAATTTATGTGGGGAGAAAAATTCACTGCACAGAACTGTCACAGGTTCTGGAATTCTGGGCACAGTCTTACATGGTTCCAGCCATCTCAGTCAGTCCTGCATCCAAGTCCCATGAAGGAGCAAAGAGAGAGGCCTATGTGCATCTCAGGTCTTAAGGGTAGCTGAGAGGCCACACCCTAGGGGCGTGTACTTCAAGGTCATAGGCAGGTAGAGCAGTTATCTGCTGTGTCTCTAGGGCTGTGCTTCAGGGTCATAGAACAGGTATCCACTACATCTCCCCCTTTTGTCTAAATAAGAAAGTTCTAACCTAATATAAAACTATATACAATAGGAACATTATCAAGTATTGTCCAGGAGAGGAGAAAGGTAATAACATAAACAAAATAGAAATACAACCAACAAGAACAACATCAAGGAAGAGACACATACTAAAATCCAGAGATGTCCAGAACATAGGTAAATGGCAAGTTACAGAGATTACTCCAATAATGTCCTATTCTAAAAAATCTAACTTTAGTATCTGAAATGTTCTTAGCTAAAATATGAAAGGATTATAATTGTAACGATCTAGTCTTTAACCCCATCAAAGACCTGAGAAGGACATAACAATATCTGAGAAAACAAAAGACACAAGCAAGCAATTTCCAAAAAATTGTGAGAATAGACAGAGACAGCTGGCAGCTTGGACAGTCATCTGAAGTTTCTCAGCACAGTTGGGGCATCCATTTTGGCTACAGGCATAGAATATCTGACAGACCATTTTCAGAAGCAGAAATTTTGAGAGACCATCTTACCCTATCTTGGTAGAGTTTAGTAGTTATTTTTTCCTTGTGTCCTCCTCATCTGGAAAGGACAGCGTTCATACTGTCAGCAGTCGAGGTAAGGGCAGTTCTTTGCCCAGCAGGCCATTTTGTGCAAGAAGAAGACAAACTTCCAAATGGAGTGTCTTAAAAGCCCAACATTCTCTCCAGAGTAGATTGGTGCTGCCAGGAGCAATTGTGTCTCATGTTAACAGAATTCTAAGTTATCAAACATTTAAATGCCATGTTCTCTAGGTCTATGAAGATCAGCTATCCATATGACATATGTTTCTATAAATCTGGAAAACCTAACTAACATAACTATAGATATGACAAGCATGGGTGACTATTAATCTGTAAGTCTTATCTATCTAATCTAAGGACTAAGGCTTCACATTAACAAGGTAAACAGTCTGTAAACAGATATACAGTATAAGGATAATGACCTCCAAATTGTGACAATATATAAAATATCTTAAATAGAGGTAAAAATGTATAGTGCCAAAGGCACAAGGCAACAAAGGCATTTTATTGTCAGCTTCCTTCCCCAAATCCCTGCAAAGGCTCCAGTCATTGTCCAAAGCCTACAGCCATCTTGGATCCTACAGCCATCTTGGATCCCAGGAACAGCAGAGATGTATCTAGATACGCTGAGGCCACCCCCCAAACAGAAACAGTTACCTCTTAGGAACTGGGTTATCCTCCTGAGGACAAGGACTTACCCATGACTAGAACTAGAACTGACATACTGATCAACCAAACTGCAGTTTAATCAAGGCTTTGTAAGTACGCTTTTGTCTTCCTCCTCCGTCTCAACTCTTCCTCTATTTGAAGCTACTGTCAAGGTCAGCACCTCAAAGGTGGGTTGAAATTCTCGATTTCTGCCATTCCAAACTGGCCTTGTGGCCAGTCAATGTGGCCAATGTCAAATGACTCCTCATCTTTTCACCACCATTTTGTTTTCTTGGGGTGAATGACCAAAGCTGATGTACTACAGCTCACAGAGTGGGACTCTGGCTTAAGACTGCTGTTACAAAATAAGCAATAGGCTCTCTACGCTGGGAGCAGATAGATCAGGCATTCTGTGAATAAGCATGGGACATCCATGGGATCCCAGCCACAGGGGTAAGGATGGGCTTCCCAGGAACTTGTCATGGGCCTTGTTTGGAGGAAACTTCCGTGTCTCCAGCTGATGGAGTTTAGCCCAGGATGTCATCAACTGCAGGAAAAAGGTACAAGCCGGACTAGCATGGGAGAAGCAAGGAGACATTCTGGATGATAGAGTAGTGTGCAATCCCAAGCGGCCCTTGGTGTTAGGTGTGAAAAGGAACAGATGATGTGGTTCAGAGCCCAGCAGAAGAAAAGACACTGACTAATATCTTTGGCTCACATCTCCTTTCAGGCCCAGGCTAAAGGATCTATGGTGAAGAAGTCAGTGAACTTGTCCCTGAGTTATGAGACATTTGTCTGTCCACACAATGCAGAGTCGTCCACAATCTCTCTCCCCTCTCTCTCCCATCCTTTTCTCCTCACTTCTTCCCTGTCCACTACAAACTACAGTGTGTGTGGGGGGGGGGAGGGGTAGGTGTGGGGGCTGGGGAGTGGTCTCTGTCAGGCTTCAACCACCTGTCTCTGAGCCCTGGTCCAGCTCAGCAGACCAGAGTCAGTGTGACTGGGATGACTGATGTCTCCGGAGTAGGGTATATGGTCAAGGGCTGACAGCCTGCGCAGTTCAGACCTGGGGACTAAGGTCTCAGCATAGGACCAAGGGTGGCCTGACCTCTCTCTTTCCAGGCCCCAGGCCACTTTCTCCCTCCTGTGTAAACCTGTAGGGGACTTTCCCCAGCCTGCAGAGCCTGTGCTGTGTACAAACTTTCCACACGGATGGACACAGACAACAGGCTGACACAGACCCTGGGCCTCCAGTGACTGACTCCTCCTGTTGGTTTCCTACAGTGGCCACAGAACCCTGAAAGAGGAACTGGTGTTCTTGGAATCCTGAAGTTCTATTCCCCTTTCTCCCTTAGGTACAAGAAACAGAATCCAGCCACTGCTGTCCCTTAGGGGCCCAATCTTGCCCCCTCCACAGTCACCCCCCCCTCCATGCTTTCTCTCCATGTACTCAGATGTCACAGGAACATGGACAGCCGGCCAGCCGTCCCCTGCTTCCCTCACCCTACAGCAACTCACTGTTCTGACGTAACCCTTGCTCACGTAACACTGACTCAATACTGAGAAGACCACGGAGAGCAGCTGTCTCTGACCTGACCTAACCTAATGGACATCGGGTGTGGGTTCACACGAGTCCATGGAAAGAAAAGCAGAGGCACTCTAAGGATGAAATGTTTAGCCTTTCTAGCTGCAGAGGAATCAGCCTCTCATGGACTGACTCACGGTAGCTTAGTAAAGGGTTTTGTTGTTGTTGTTGTTGTTAAGGAATACCACAGTTTTCCAGGTTATTCCCCAACCAAGTTTTGCAGAGGCTTTTGAGGCCCTAGGAAACTCTCAGATAAGACTTCAAGCAGAAGGTACCGGAGACAAAAAGGTTTACCAAAGGCAGTTCAAAGCTAGGTGCTAACACTCCGGAGTCAAACCAGCTGCAGCTCTACAGGAACCCCCTCAACAATCTAACCTAGCCTAATGCTCCTCCTCCTTTTGTGTGCTCTCCCGAGAATTTCCCAGCTGGGGGCTTTCTACTTCTCCCCCCCAACCTCCCCCCCCCCCCCCCCCCCCGTACACCTGCACCAAGGCAACTACCTGCCTATGGACTGAATGTTGACTGAGACTTCCCTGTGCCCAGCAGAAAGTCAATGCTCTTCTCCATGTAGGGCAACTAAGCCAAGCTCACTGTCACCCCAGGAGCTCACAGGTTCCTATTGTCTCTTTGCTATTGTGTTTTTTTTTGTTTGTTTGTTTGTTTGATACAGGGTCTCATGTATCCCAGGCTGGATTTGAACTCTCTGTGTAGCTGAGGCTGGTCTTAAACTCCCAATGCTCCCATTTCCACCTCCTAAGTGCTGATATTACAGGAGTGTGGCACCACACCCAGCTTGAACACACAAATTTCTAAAACAAAGGGGACACATCCCCAAAGCAAACTATACATGCCAGCATGTGATGGCACAGAACACGGCCACAGTGCATCAAATGGGGAAGGGATAGAGGGGGCCTTCTCAGTAGAGAAACCTCTAGAATCAGGCAGGACAAGGGAATGGGCTTGAGGTAGTGTGATGGAGCAGCATTTTAAAATGTCTTCATGTATGCACTGTGCTAGGAGGTCTGAGAATCTGCTCATGGTTATCTACCCCTTAGCCGTTTTGCAAGGATCAGAAAAGTTCCTGGCATTGGGAATGCCATGGTGAGAAGATACCAGAACTTAACATCTACTAAATGTATGCAAAGACTTTGCATATTTTGCCCAGTACACGGTTCTTTCCAACTAGAGAGCAGAATTACTAACTAGAAACTTTGAAGTTTATTCATTAGGTCTCACTCCTCTGGGTCCCACCACTGCTCCTGTTCCATGGGCCCACTCCAGGCTGCAGACACCCTGGAAACTGTGGCCCTGACCTCTAGGGAAGTCCCCCTTGGCTAACTTCAGGTGTCTTCTACTCCCCTCTCCAGCTCTGTTCGCCTTCGTATCTCTTCCTGCTTAAGAGAGAGAAAGGAAAACACCCATGCCACCAGCTTTACCCTTGGCCTCCAGAACACAGGCGATTGTCACCCTGATGCATTTCATTGCTTAGCTGCCAGGGGCTGGGAAATTCCCTTTCAAAGTTCAGGAGTGTTTTACTCTGGATTTGCAATATCATCTGGTCCAGATGTGGTCTTGCGGGTCCTGGTGCTCTGTGTGTTCTGTTGAAACAGCAGAGGGTCAGTTGCATTTATCCCCCCCTTTAGCTGAGGACCTGCAGTGGGAGAGGAGCTGAACCCAAAGCCATACTCAGTGGGACCTTCAAGGCTGCCCCAGAGCTTCCCCCCTCAAGAGCATTCACAGAAGCTCGAGTGAGCTTGTGACCTTGACTGTGGTCACCCTAGGACAAGCCAGGCACCCGGCATTCTCATCCCTCATCACTCTGTTTACATTTTTTTTTCTACAGACAAATGCCAGCATCCACTTACTGATATCCGTAGCTACCAGATCCTCTGGGCCACCTGGAAAAGCTGTGGCTGCCCTGTCACCCACTTGGCCTTGCTTAGGTGTCCTGGTTAGAGTCACTGTTGCTGTAATGAAACACCATGACCAAAGCAACTCGGATGGAAAGGGTTCATTTGACATACACATCACAGTCCATCCCTGAGGGAAGCCAAGCCAAGAACTCAAGCAGGGCAGGAACCTGGAGGCAGGAGCTGATGCAGAGGTCATGGAGGGTGCTGCTTACTGGTTTTCTCTTTCGGGCTTGCTTGGCCTGCTTTCTTAGAGAACTTAGTACCACCAGTTAAGAGATGGCTTAACCAACAATAGACTGGGCCCTCTCCCATCAATCACTAATTTAAAAAATGCTCTCAGGTCTGCCTGCAGCCAGATCTTATGGAGGCATTTTCTCAACTGAGGATCCTCTCTCTCAAATGACTCTAGCTGGTGTCAAGTTGACATAAAACTAGTCAGCACACCAGGGTAGTGTGTGACCTTGTTAACTCTGATACCATGGTAGAGTGACCTGTGAAACTGGGTGTCCAGAAAGGATATAGGACCTTATGTTGGCTAATCAGGCTCCTCCCCAGGCACACTAGTGCGTGGGCCTGGGTGGAGGGGCTGAAGCTAACAGGCATTCACAGTTAAAGACTATAGCAAGGAGTCAAAGACAGAGGTGGGAAGAGCTAGGGCTGACTTGGTGAGTGTGTCTGGGTGTTCAGAAGAACAGCAGGAGTCTCACTCAGGGAGGCTGCTGGGACTTCTGCCCTGGTTACTGGGGACGAACTGACAGAAGGCAATGAGGTGTGAATTGTCCTCTCAGAGGCGGACAGGCATGGCACTTGGTAGACATTTCCAAAAACTGAGGCTGCCGCTTCTCTAAAGCATGGAGGCCACAAGTGGAAGATCTCTATCACACACAGACCTTCAACTGCAGGGAGAGCCACTAAGATGCTTTAGCTGGGGCCACATCCGCCTTGATAGCTCTTAGCCCAGAAGCAGAGAGTCTCAAGCCCAATCCTGGGGGGTGTAGGACTCTGCTGATGGTCTATTTCTTTTTAAAGATTTATTTATTTATTTTTTATTGTATGTGTGTGGGTGTTTCACCTGCATGTATATCTGTACACCATGTGCATGCCTAGTGCCCTCAGAGGCCAAGAGAGGACAATGGAACTGGAGTTGTGAGCCACCATGTGGGTGTTGTGAATCAAACCTTGGTCCTCTTGAAGAACAGTCAGTGCTCTTAACCACTGAACTTAGTGTTATATGGAGTGGGGGACTCCAAGGTTATCCCACGCACGCATGGAAATATGCTCTCATGCTGGGCAGATGCAGCAGTAAACTGGCAGGTCACCCACACTATGCAGGCATGGTGGCAGGGTGGCGGCCGATAGTCATTCACAACCCAGACGCTGTATCCACGCAGAAATGGTTTATTATAGTAGAGAGACAAAGAGAAGATAAGAAAGAGAGAAAGAAGAGAGAGAAAGAGAGAGGTAGAGAGAGGGGGGTCGAGGGGGGTCGAGGGATGCACACCTCATGGGAGGAAAAGCAGAAGAGAGAGAGGAAGAGGAGGGGCCCTTCCCCAAAATGAGGCTTTTACATCAGGATGTAGGGCGGTGCCAAGGGGCGGGTCAGAATACCAACATTGGTTTCCAAGGGGCAGGTCAGAATATTAACATTCTTCCATTTTGATGATTATAAAAAGGTGAGTTATAGAAGCAAGTGGGGAAACAAGGTTGTTGAATTCCCAAGACTGCTTCAAGCTGGCAAGGGGTGAAGTGTGGAGAGGGAACCGGGAGTCACGCATGGCAGAAGATCTCAGGAATGTTCCTTGAGGGAGCTGAGGAGGCAGGTTGCAGCAGTGGTGTTCCAGGAACTTGGGGGGAAATGGCACGCCAAATCAGGGGTATAGAAGCCATGGCATCTGCTGTTTCTCTGGAGGTCAGGTGGGAACAATGAATCTGCAAAATATGCTCGAAAAATAGGTGGGGTCAGACATGGGCTCTGGAGATGGTTAGTTTTCATCAGACCAGATTTCTTGATGCAGTAGCAGAACTTTCCCCAGAAACCTGTAAGACAGCTGGAATAGATTTTTATCATAGCAAGGGGGTTAAAAATCCATTTAAGGACTCTTAACTACTCTTTGTAGTCAATGTTTTATCAGTTTATCAAAGCTGCATTTATCAATACTAAAACTTTGAACCTCTGGAGTTATATCTGAAACAAGACTATCCTGTACCATGAAGTCTGTGAATGAGGCATACCTGTCTGTAATTTGAGAGCGTATATATATAATCTTGGGGTTGGGGCTGTTAAATTGGTACCCTAATCATCAAACATCATCACATCTGAGAAGGATGAATTTAAGAAGAAGTGAGACAGCTTTCCAGCTACCTAGGCAGCAATCCCAAGTCTCTCTGTGGTTGTTGGGGGACAGAGGCCCCAAAGTCAGCACTTGTTCTGACTGATAAGCCCAGAAGATCTGACAGATTTTTTTTTCTGTGAAGTAGAAATTTGGGGAGACTGACCCACCTTGACTTTGCAGTATGGGACAATTGGTCCTCCATTGCTCCACTTATTCACAGTCTGGGCAGGATCTCAGCTTTTTGCTGCGTGGCCAGCCTTGCCATGAGCTTCTGGGCAGAAGTTCTTCTGTGGCCATCCATCTTCTTGGAGGAGATACAGGATGCTTCCAGGAGCTGACATGTCTCTCTATCATAAAAAGACTTTTATATTAAATGCCATATTCTCAAATATCTCTACTGGTGTTTGAGGACTAGGGGAACAAAATCTGTTTAATGTATAAATTAAATTAACTTTGAGAGCATATATAAATTAAATCTGAATATATAGGTTTCCCTGTTAGTTGCAGCTTCATGAGGTTAGCAAGGACAGAGAGGCTTACATTCTTAAGCCTGAATAGACCTTGAGTAAGGAGAGACATTTTTTAAGCTGTTGGCAGTGATATCTGAATCCACCACCATTTTAATGCCCTGTAGCTATAGTTCTGATCCCTGCATACAGCTAGACCACAATCCTGAATGACTTATATAGAAATAATTGTTTCCTAAGGTCATACAATACTTCCCTATTTCTACATAAAGGAGGTCAAGTGTCTTATTGCAATATTGGGTTCAGTTTCTTGGTACATCGATGGGCACCCTCCAGCCTGTCCTGGGAACAGGGAGCATAGGATGATACATTCTCCTCCATAGCTGCTTCAAGCTGAAATGGGGTGCAGGTGGTCAGGACTCTGAATAGTTAAAAGTAAGGAGGGAATCCAGGCATGTGATCATCTGACCTAGTCATAGAGAAAGGAAATAATTACATTTGGCTGGACTTATCTTACATCAGCCTTCAGCAGGTCCATGTCTCACAGGTTGAAGTCAATAGCCAAGGCCTGGATATGTCAGTCAGCCAGATGGAAGCTGAAACAGACAGACTAGAGCCAGGAGTGTTGGACAAAGTGCTAAAAGGTCTTATTAATAAAAGCAAAGCAAAACAAAAAAAACCCCAGAGCCAGATATTGGGGTAAAAAGATGAGAGCTCAGAAAAGCAGAAAGAAGCGAGCCGCATTCTTACCACTTGGAGATCCTCCGCCAAAGAGACCTACTTCCTGTGTCCCCATGGCTATATGCCTTTCTTTTCTGTACCTCACTTCCTCTCTCCACACAGCTATATCACTTCCTCTTCCTGCCTAGCTCTGTTACTTCCTGTCTGTCTGTACAGACCTCTAGACCTTCATGGTTAGTGCTGGGATTAAATGTATGTACCACCACCCCAGCTCTGTTTCCAGTGTGGCCTTGAACTCACAGAGATCCAGATGGATCTCTGCCTTCTGAGTGATAGAATTAAAGGTGTGTGCTATCATTGCTTGACTTCTTTGTTTAATATAGTAGTTGGCTTTTTCCTCTGATCATCAGATAAATTTTATTAGGGTGCACAATATTTGGGACACAATAAATCACCACACAAGAGCTAAAATTTTATGAATTTATTTTGAACATTCTGGCCCATGGTCTTAGTGATTGGGAAAGGGAGACCAGGAAGGAAAGAAATACCATACTCAAGAATAGATAGGTGAGGAAAAAAATAAATAAATAATTTAGAAAAATTAGTATTATCAATCAGTACTGAAATCCAAATTGTAGAAAAGCAGGTAATGAGTAAGCAAGGAAAATTTTAAAATCTGAGCTTGTGACCCAAACTGTATCAGAATTGTATTAATGTTAAGATCTGAAATTTTAAAATCTTAATGTAATGATACCGCCTGCTTGTGGTTCTGCTGATGCCCCAGAGGGGAGCGCATACATCTCCAGGCCCCAGCCTCATGAGCAGCCGCAGAGGAATGGACGCTAGGCCTTGACTGGACCTCCACCCCTCCCAGATGGGGCCAGGTGCCCTGCCCATTCGGGAGCCATGGACAGGAAGTGACTTTTTGCTGCCCCTAGTAAAGATGGTGGTGAGGCAATATTGTAGCTGGAGTTTTTTCTCTCCAGGTCTCACCAAGCTCCAGCAGTCCGACAGCCCACTTGCCACAAGGCTAGTGGCTTACGGGCATCTTCACATGCTGCTTGTCATGGCGGCAGATGGCAGTGTCTCCCTCTGCCTTCCTGTTCTCTCAATTCTCCTCTCTGTTAGTCTCGCCTATACTTCCTGCCTGGCCACTGGCCAATCAGTGTTTTATTTATTGACCAATCAGAGCAACATACAGACCATCCCACAGCACAATATGACCTAACTGTTTGGACCTTATTTAAGATGGCGGCTTGACCACATGATTGCCCTTATTTAAGATGGTGCCGCCTGACCACGTGATCACCCCTATGAAATATGGCTCCTGAGCATGTGTTCATGTGGCTTTTATTTTTTCCAAAATAAACTGAGCAGATAAGGAACAGATAAATTGAAGCATTTAAAAGTCAGTCAGAAAATATATATATATATATATATATATATATATATATATATATATATATATATATGGCCATCTCAATCATACATTTCCATTTGCACATAGGAAATAGACATTGTGAAAGAAAGAGAAAAGCTTTTTTGGGAAACTTCTACAGTTAATGTATTGGACCTCGGAGGCAGTGCTGTGGAGGGGATCAGGAAACAGAATAGCAGTGCAGCTGGGTGGGAGAGAGGGATCCCCTCGGGCTGCAGCATGGCGTGAGCAGCTGCAGAGGAATGAACCCAAGCCATGGGTAGCAATGGTGGTGGGGGCGGGGTGTGTGTGTGTGTGTGTGTGTGTGTGCATAGGCACATTTCACACAGTGAGGTATAAGGCCCAGCAGATTGACCTCCAGCATCCCAGAGGGTCAGCAAGGGCCGATGAACGGCTCAAGATAGCCAATGGACCCTTGTAACAAAGGCTGTGGGCCGTGGAATTGAGTGGGCAAAGACTGTTTCCATATGCCATCGCATGGGGACAGGGGCCGGAGGTCTCAAAGCCTGAAAGACACGTGATGCCAGTACCATGATCGAAAGATGAGCAAATCCTCAGTTGTGGGAAAATGTCCAAAAGGGAGGCTTATCAAAGTGAGGGGGGGGGGGCTTACAGATTATGCCGGTGTTGGATGAAGTGAGTGTTGAAGGTTCCGGGGCTCCTAGCGTGTCTCAGACTGCCGGTGGGCAGGAGAAATGCGCCAAGAGGACCTCTGCTGAATCACTAGCACCAATGTTACGATATACCCCGCGCACGGGAGACCCCGAGGGTATCCAATGTGTGCAGGGAAACATGCTGACATACTGAGCAGATGCAGCAGCAGGCTGGCGGGCGCCCCACACCATGCGGGCATGGCAGAGGGGTGGCAGCAGACAGTCATTCACAACGCAGTCCCTGTATCTGCATGGAAATATATTATTATAATAGAGAGATAAAGAGAAGATAGGAAAGAGAGAAAGAAGAGAGAGGAGGGGGGTCGAGGGGTGCACACCTCATGGGAGGAAAAGCAGAAGAGAGAGAGGAAGGGGAAGGGCCTTTCCCCAAAATGAGGCTTTTACGTCAGACACAGGGCGGCACCAAGGGGTGAGTCAGAATACCAACATTGGCTTCCAAGGGGCTGGTCAGAATATTAACACCCAGGACCCCTGATGATTGTTTTGATTCCTTGAAGTTTCTACCAACCATTTTTTAGGTTACACCACAGCCATTCACACTTTCCTTCCCTCTGTCTCCCTCACTCAGAAACAGACATGAGCACCAGGACTGATACACCACACTCTCTCCACCTCCACATCCCCCAGTGAACTTAGCCCCACCTCCTGCTTTCTCACAGGGGTATCCTGACTAAAAGCTTTGCACACCAGTCGGCTTCTCTGAAGAAGGAGCTCCTCATAGATGTCTAGGAAGCTTCTGGAATGACCAGTCCCCGGGAATTAAGACTTATTGCTGGATCCAGACAAGAGCCCTCAGATCCCCCATAGGAAAAGAGGAGGAAACAGCAAGGAGCAGGGGAGAGGGAAGATCCCTAGACCTGTGAGTAGAAGCATTCCACACTGGCCTGGCTGCATCTTTCAGGAGACCCTCCATCGGTGCTGAGGCAGAACCCCCTCCTGCTGCCACCTGGTGGCCACATCAGAAAAAGCACTTTTGTAGCTCCTTTCAGAGGAAGGACAGTTTATTTTGTCACTTCCCTGAACCCCTATTCCAGAAGAGGTTCTTATTGTGATCCCCAGGTATCTTTATCTGATAACAAAAACTTATCCCATGTGGGAGTTAACTAAGATAATATGCTGTAATGTGCTTGGCCTCTGAGTGGTAGACACATGGTATCCATGCTTTCTGTCTCTGGTAGACACATGGTAGCCATGCTTTCTGTCTCTGGTAGACACATGGTAGCCATGCTTTCTGTCTCTGGTAGACACATGGTAGTCATGCTTTCTGTCTCTGAGTGGTAGATACATGGTAGCCATGCTTTCTGTCTCTGAGTGGTAGACACATGGTAGCCACGCTTTCTGTCTCTGAGTGGTAGACACATGGTAGCCATGCTTTCTGTCTCTGAGTGGTGGATACATGGTAGCCATGCTTTCTGTCTCTGCTAATGTCATTCACCTAGACAGCTGATTGCAATGCCATCTCCCTCTAGCTTCCCTTCATGACTTGCCCACTTCCTGGCTCACTCACCCTGCTTGCTCTGAGCCACTGTGAGCTGCCGTCCCTCCCAATGTGGCTCTCCTCACACTCAGCACACATGTCACCATATCCCTCCCCAGCGTGTCCGAGTCTGGTGAACCTGCAACTCTGAAGAAGCTTTTCAGGGTGGCCATGGTGAGAAATGGGAAAGTGCTGGTGACAAACACGGGTGGCCATCCTCCCACTCCATACTAGGATAGCACCAGACCAAATTGTCATGCCTGTGGAGAAGTGGGAGCCACTCACCAAGCGGATCAATGGGCTTCCTGACCGGTGTGCTTTTGGTTCTGATGGTCCACATGGCCAGTCATCAGTCCACTCGGGAGTTCTCTCATTCAACAACTTTCAAATCCCTCCAGCCCATGGGCCTCACCCCAGACTTCTGGTGCTAACTGCTAGGATGACATTGTGCAGACACAGCCAGTTCTCCATGTCACTCAGAGACAATGTCAGCACAGTCCTGGCCCAAAGTGCCCACCTTACCATGAACTGCAAGAGTGGACTGACTACACAGGAATGGATGGTATGGGAAGACATGACGTCTGGCCTGTGCTTTAAGAACACAGGTTATAAAGTCTCTATTTGGTGTTTTAGGCCTGAAACAGCCCTCCAGGTCAAGGGATGCTATTGTCCTCAACACTCTGCGGACAGTAAACTAGCCTCGATAGCTTCTTGTTCAGAGACATCACTGGTGAGTTAGAGAGCCAGCGCTAGATCCAGGAGTTTTGTTCACATTCAAGAGTCTGAGGTCAAGAGGGAGCCTGAGCCTGAAGCTTCCCCAAGCCGCACTGTTTGCCCTTCTTAACAGGGTGAGTTAAGAGCCCATGAGGCTTGAGAACTTGGAGAAGTATCAGACAAAAACATCATGAAGTTTCTGTTTGATTTGTGACTTCTTGAGTAAGTTTGAACAGCAGAGGAACGAGGATGCCTTCTGAGATTTCTCAACCCATGCTACCCAGCCTGCCCCGTAGGGCGGTGTGGTCTGATCCACACACCCAAGGACTCAGCACTGAGCAGGGAAAAACAATCGATGGGTGTCGGGTGGGTGACTATGAATAAAGCATCAGTCATGGTCTGGAGCTCCCAGAGTGGGGAGACTTGTCACATGAGGAACGTCCTCAAGTCCATTCAGACCTCCGCTGATCACAGGCCTCCTCCAGATTTCAGAATTGCCCAAGGGAGTGGGAAACCATCTCATGCTCCTCTCTCTGCCTCTCAGGGACCACACTGTTGCCATCCTGTTCCTGACCCTGTCCCAGGGTCCAGTTTTATAAGTCTGGAGTCCTTGTGCAATTGTTCAAAAGGCTCTTGGCTGAGAGCCAGCAGCTTGCCCCTTCCTTACTCAGCTGATCCAACACAAGATGCTCCTCCCTGGCCCAGCTCCTCACCCTTTTCTTCAAGGAAAGCGGGCGCCTCAGCCATCTCACTGGCTGGTAGAATGGAGAGATGGACACTTGTCCTTCTAAGGAGGGTCAGATGGTCCCCAGATGCAGACAATGGAGGGTGTCACCCCTTTCCAGTGTCTGGGCCTTGGACAGGAGATTCATGATAGGTTCAGGGGTATGAGAGCTACCTTTTCTACCCTGTCTTAGAACTTAGGAGACACAGTTTAATCAGGGGGGTGGAGTCTATACCAGGTCAAGACCTCTCCCTGGGAATACTTAGGACTGGAGATCTCCGGGCTGCTGTGCTTTCTAAACTTGAAGGTGGGCTTCAAAAGCCAGTGTGCTAAAGTAGCCCTAGCAAATATTCATGGTTATGAGTCCCCTGCAGCCATCTCTGATAAGCATTTGTAGAATAACCATCAATACTACGGCACCAACACTGTTCTGGACCAAAGCTCTTGCTTATAGGTAAACCTGGGCAGGCGAGCAAAGGTTGGAGATGGCCATAAGCATATGATCAGAGGTCTGTGCCAAGTCTCTATTCAGAAAGTCAAGGAAGAGGGAATGCAGACCAAGCTCAGCAGCTCTCAGACTCAATTCATGCTCAGGTTTACAGTTCTCAACCTAATGCTATGTCATGTCCCAGGAAAAGACGACCAGATCATCTGGTACAGAGATCTTCTTCTAAAGGCTCCAAGTCACCTCCCCCTTGCCCTAGGCTCTGTGAAATGTCCTTCCTCCCAGACCATAGCCTGTTTCCCTAAACTGAGGCCCACATTCTTAAGAAGTACATCTCTATGAGTGTGGGTCCCCAATAAGCCACGAAGCCAAACTTCAGGAAAGCAAAATCAACCTAGAATTCTGCAGTCCTGTCCCGTCCCCATCACCAGCAGAGACCCTTTTGTCTCTTAAGATCTGGGTGGGGCTTCCCTTTGCCTTTGCCTCTCACTGAGATATAATGGTGCAGTGGGAGCCGCCTTCTCCAGTTCTAGGGGCCAGCTCAAGGAGGCACAGTGAGGGGCCGAGAGATCACTGAGCGGGTGGGGAGGAATGCCTTTGGCCTTGGTCCTCACCCTAATCCATGTTAGTCCTTTCAGGAGATGTTTGTTCTTAGTGACTATCAACTCAGACCCACCCCAGAGTTCTGCAGCCCTCCCTTCCCCTAGCTCCCATACTGCTCTTGGATCAGCTCAGAAGCGGGAAGTCTGGACCTTCCATTTGGGGCTCCATCTGACCCCAGCACTCCCCTGTCTCCCTTCCTCCCTCCCTCCCTCCCTCCTTCCCCACTCCCCTTTCTCCCCCCTCTTTAAATCTCAATTCTAGTTCCCTAACAGCTCCTTTCTTTTGTGCCCTGGCTCGAGAGAGAGAGAGAGAGAGAGAGAGAGAGAGAGAGAGAGAGAGAGAGAGAGAGAGAGAGAGGAATCTGACAGGATTGATTACCATCCTGCCCCATGTCTTTCCTACTCCCTCCCCTAGGTGAGCTCAGCTCCCTCACCCAGACAGGAGGCAGAGGAGAGGCTGAACAGAACAGCTGCTCCTAGACACCATTCCCTGGGCCCTCTGCTGCCAGAGTCAGGCTGGGCCTTTGTCCCTGTGTTACCTGGGAGAGTGGGCACCTGTGGTGCCCAGTCCCCACCTCCTTCCCCGTGAATATTATGGAATATCTCAAGGGGCAGGAGCTGCAAACACTGGGGAGTGGAGCCTGGGACAATCCTGCCTACAGCAGCCCCCCTTCCCCAAATGGGACCCTGAGCATCTGCACTGTCTCCAGTGGGGCGTTCCCCCAGCCTCAACCCAAGAAGCCTGAAGACAGACCCCAGAGAGCCCTGATGTCCAGCTGCTGCTTCCACATCTGTCACAGCATTAGAGGTACTGGGCATGAGGAGAGGTCCTCCTGGGGTGTCAGAGTCAGAAGAGGGGCCACCTCAAGGTTTGATGGGGGAACAAAAATGACCCAAAGAAGAAGAATTCTTGGTGTCTGCAAATTGTTTGTGTCAGAGTTGCTTGTCCCAGGACAAGAGACCAGGCTCCTGGTCTACCAGAAAGGTCGCTCGGCAGTCATCACTTGGGGACCCAGAGGCTGTGGGGAGTGTGGTACATGGAGGACTGAGGTGAGGAGGCCCTACCTGAAACAGATGCCCACTGTTTTCACGGCTCCACTCTGATCCAACGTTCTCACCCTGTCTCCCACAGGGACTTTGAAGGAGGGCAAGCAGGGGTGTGGGTGGAGTAACCAGGTCTGAGGGGTCATAGGATGGGCAAGGAAGGGCTGAGTGGAGATGGGGTGAGGTCTAGGGACAGGTAGGAATGGATAACTGGAAAGAGGTGCTGTCGGGGACTCTGAGCATCTTTTCATGCCCGTAGGACTCTGGGGAACAACCCTGACTGAGAATACAGCTGAGAACAGAGAACTCTATGTCAAGACCACCCTGAGGGAGCTTGTGGTGTACATCGTGTTCCTCGTGGATGTCTGTCTGTGTGAGTAGCCACTGCCTGTGAGAGGCACACATGTGTGGCATGTTTGTACACAAGTATGCAGGTAATGATTGAACATCCGTGTGTAGATCCTGGGACTTTTGTGTACACACCAATATACAACTCCTATGGCTTCTCACACTGAGTTCAGTGGAGGAAACCTAGATGGTAGACAGGTTGTTAATGGAAGGACATTTCTCCCAAATTCCTGGGTAACCCAATTTTCAAGTTCAAGTACCTAATACTGAGCCAACAGCCAACAACAGCCATGGTGTGTTGACAGGTGGAAATGTTTAGGGGGTTTCGTGAGTTTTGTGTGATTGGTTATTGTATAACAGCTGATCCATGTTTCTCTACGGGCAGAAAAAAAAATGATTCAGGTCATAGAGGGTTCCTGAGAAGAGAGACGGGGTTCAGTGGTGTGGCAGTGCCCTGTCCCACACAGCAGCTGGGACAGACACTAGCTGGGAACCTTGGTGTCCAGGTTCAGAGAAGGGAGTAGAAAGACCATAAATGTAGACTGGAAAGATGGCATCAAGGAACACGCAAGACGAGAATGCTGGGACGCACAGGCCTGTGGGTGAGGAAATCGCTTCTGCATTCATTCAAGAGTTGCACAGCAGGTCTTGTCTGCCTCGTGCAGCAGTGTTCTGCATGCTGACCAATGCCGCAGCTTGCGCTCCCCCAACTGCAGCACCTCCCTAACCAGTTGGCATCTGCCCTCTTGCTGGCTTTCTACTTTCCAGGATGCACAAATCACAGGCAAGAGACTCTGAAGGTCTGATAATGCGGGTGTTGATGGGAACTGTCATCTATGCC
This sequence comes from Peromyscus eremicus, assembly GCF_949786415.1. NCBI lineage: Eukaryota > Metazoa > Chordata > Mammalia > Rodentia > Cricetidae > Peromyscus > Peromyscus eremicus. Next base: position 18,047,462 of record NC_081416.1, read on the forward strand.
AGCTACCAATAGTTGTGCATTCCTTCGGTGGTTGAGCAGGTTCACTTTTGGGGCCTACGTTTTGATGCTCGGAACATTTCCCTCTTACAGTAAGCCATGCAATGTGAGGCAGAGGAGATGGGACAAGGGCTGTGGGCCCCATTCAAGCCCTTTGAGCACATGACTACCAGAGACTGGTTTGTTGATGTGTTTTCCGCTGTCACCATCTGTCAGGGCAGGAGGTTCCTCCCCTCCTTGTACCCGTGACAGCTGCCAAGGCTCACAAAGAAAGCCTTTCTCTGCAAATAACTGTCATCAAGCTGCACAAGCTTTGAATAGGGTTAGCAGTTTTCCAGCTCTCCAGAGTCACAGTGAACCATCCCGACTCCTGGGTATGGGGCTGGAAAGGGTGGAAGCTTGAGCCCTGTCTGTCTGTTATCTTATGAGCTCACTGCTCTGATGTGGGCCAATGGTCTGGGACTGGCTCACGTTTGCATCCTGAACCAAGCTCACTTCCTGTTGACTAGACACTTCCTAGAGACTAGAGCTCACTTCCTATTGGAGAATCCTAGAGACTAGAGCTCACTGTCTATTGGAGAATCCTAGAGACTGGAGCTCACTGTCTATTGGAGAATCCTAGAGACTGGAGCTCACTGTCTATTGGAGAATCCTAGAGACTAGAGCTTACTTCCTATTGGAGAATCCTAGAGGACGATTCAGATGGTGTGCAGGCCAAAGACACAAATGGTTCAGTATCACTTCATCATGACCCCTTCCATAGGGTTCTGTTTGGTACCCCTCCAGTCCCACCCTGGGGATATCTTCGAGGATTTCTTTGTCTCACAGGAAGCCAATTCTACCATGGACAGCTCTGCTTTCTTTTATTTATGGAACTCCCTTCTCTGTGCCAGATATTGGCATATCTGTGACTTTCTGCTCCAGGAGTTAACCTCATTTCTAGATCTTTCTTCTTTTGCACTGCATACCTCTCTGTTCTCTCCAAAGTGGCAGCCTCTAAGTGCGGGAATGAACGTGTAGTGTCCTATTTGTTCTTAGGCAGCTAAGAACAAATTTGTTCTCCAAGCTCAGGAACTTCCTTTTCTCATGAAAGGACTCAGTGCCACATAGTGACCAGGGGTGGCTTATGCAGAGACTGAAGTCTGGGCTCTGAATTTGCAGATTTAGGCTCATCTGGGAGACCTTCAACTAGTTGCTCAACTTCTCTGAGCCTCTGTGTCCTTATCTCTCTCTACCTGATCCAACAGGATTATGTGCCCATCATGTTGTGACAGCAGTTTCAAAGTTGCCTCATCTCAACCCTGATCAGTTTGATGCCTTTTACTGGAAGAAATGTACCAAAGGGCATCTGATGTGCACAGTACCCTGTGGCATCATTACTTCTGTGGTAAGCAGGCATGTTACAATGTGGCAGCCCTCACAGAGCTGAGTTCTCTCCCTCCTGCGTGCAGCTACCAATGGGCCCCACTCCCACTACCCAAACACAAGACAACCTTGAATTATGACTCTTATCCTCACAGAGGCCACATGGTATGGAACTTACACAAACAGCCCCCTGAAAACCTATTCATTTTTTTCTAAACTGAAGGGACCGGCTCTCCTGCCTCTCCCTTGGCCTACCCCTACCCTCATGGCTGCCTGTGGCTATGATACATTTCTCCTGCTTCTTTAGACCTGAAGCCTTGCTCTCCCACTTCAGACCCTGATGCTCTTAGTCTTCTGACGAAATTCATCTCAACTTCCTTTTTACATGCCTGCCTTTCTATACATTATAACAAGATTACTTCTGGAGATATCATGCAGGAGGAACATCACTCAATCTCTGGAAGTAATTTATCTTTGTATTCTCTAGTGGAATTACAACACTTTTACATGCCCCCCCCAGCCTGGTTTTAAAAATAAATAAAAACAAAAATCTTTAAAGAAAGAAGTCAGTGTGGAAACACTATGTGATGCATGATTCCAGCTGCATAGTATTCTGGAAGAGATGAAGAGCTGGCAATGGTTGCCTGAGATTGAAGGGAGAGAGAGATGAAGAAAGAGGGTTTTTAAAGGTGGTCTCCATGCATCAGTTACAGTGTCCGGACCATTGTCTAACCAGTGTATCTTTCTGTTTAGGATTTTCATACAGGGATGGCTGTATTTACATGGAAGCCAGAGGAGTATGGGAAACTGTGCCTTTTATTCACCACAGTGAACCTAAAACTGCTTTAGAAAACAAAAACAAAATCAGGCCTGGCGTGGTGGCATACACGTTTAATCCCAGTACTCGGGAGGATATCTGTGAGTTTGAAGTAGGCCTATTCTATATACAGAGTTCAGGACAGCTGGAACTACATAGGGAGACCCTGTCTCAAAACAAACAAAAACAAAAGACAAAAGGAAAACCTACCTTTATTAGTTTATTCAGTTCGTTTGCTGTTGTTTGTTTGTGAAGACAGGCAGCCCAGGTTAGCCCAGAACACTCCATCCTTCCTTTCTCTCCTGAGTACTGGGAAGATAAGCCTGGGCACTCTGCTCAGATTTTTGTGTTGATGTTTTACATTACTGAATCCTGAGCCCAGGACCTCATCCATGCCAGACAAATTCCCCATTGATGATTGATACCCCTGGTCCTTACTTTTTAAAATGTATTAGAAGGTAACTTCATTAAGACAGGAATATTAATTGGTACACGCCTTTAATTCCAGCATTTGAGAGGCAGAGGAAGGCAGATCACTTGAGTTTGAGGCTAGCCTGGACTACATAGTGAGTAGTCCAACAAAAATAACCTCTACACTTAATTAGAAAGCACTATAAACTTCTAAATAACTAAAAAAGAAGTTTAAACATTTTTAACCACAAAAACTGATGAGTGTTAGAGGTAATGGCTGTTTTGATTCGTCTTAGTTGGTCAGCATACACAGCATAAATATGTAATGAAACATTACCTTGCCCCATATATTCATGCAAGTATTATCTATTATTGTAAAAATAAAGAAGGGAATTGGAGAGATGACTCAGCATTAAGAACCTGGTAGCCGTTGGAGAGGGCCAGGTTTGTTTCCCAGTACCCACATGGTAGCTCACAGTTCTATGTCTGTAACTCCAGTCCAGGGGATCTGATTTCCTTTTCAGGACTCCACAGACACGGCATGCACGTGCTGCATTTACATACTTGTCGGCAAAACACTTCACATAAAATAAAAATGAAGAAATAATACATATGGAAATGCCTTTAAATATTGTATTTGGTTCCACCAGGTACAGTATCATTTGAGGATCCTTCTAGAGACTCCAGACCTTTAAGTTAGCAATTTCTCCAAAAGGTCTCAGTTTACCACTACCATTGGCAAGATCAGAAATAGCAGGGCTTTACTGATCAGTTTCTGGAGCTACATATACTGTCACCAACTGCTCCCAAGGTTTCTGCAAAACTAGATCAATTTTTACTCCCATTTCACAAACAAGGAAAAGTGTCATTGTGTCAAAGAGCTTCCCTGGGGACTTAAAGTAAGAGGAGGAAGCAGGAAGCCAGTTCGACAGCCATTGGGCCTTCTCCAAGGATGAGATTTTGAACCAGTACAATGAATACTTGATGTAAACGTTACTTTATTGACACCAATCCATATCCTAGCTCAGTGATTAGAAGCGTTGTTTCTCATGACGAGGCGATTTCCCGTCATGATCCAGTCAATCGACTCCCTTCCCTACCCAAGCAGAATTAAATCTCAAGAGGATGCTGCTGTCTCCATTTCTTTCTTCTATTGCTACACTTAAACACGAGGCACAGTCTCCAAAGAACATTTTTATTTATAATTCACTTCCACCCTGTCCAAAGGCATTAAAAAATCTTTGTACTACCAACATTTATTCGTACACACACACATTATACACGTTCATATATAATTACATCAGCAATACTCTTTCTGAATTTCTGAGTAGTTGATATATTTTAATTTTATGATCACAGTTGCATCACAGTTAACTGAAATTTTCTCTTATTGCTTGAGTATTTATTGTGGGTAAGCATGCCCATACCTGTTGCCTTCTCTTGCTTTTGTTAAATTTGTTCCTTGGGCATTGCTGAGGAGATTAAGCCCAAAGTTGGGAATATCTTCTTGGTGTTGTGTGCTGCTGTTGGCCTCTGTGTAAGCACTGCATGTATTTATTACAGCACTCTGGCTATAAGATCATACCAGTGTAAGACTTCATCAAAATTGGATGTTCTCATTCATAATTTTTAGTATTAAGTAGGTATAAAATGATACAACCATCTGCCTTAATTTTCTTGTCTTTGATTCATAGTGGAGATAGACAGTTTTCTTATGTCTACTTTGTGATTCATACCCATTTTGTATAAATTGCCTAAGACAGACTTTGCTGGGAGGAGAGGGGGATTTTAGGAAGGAAGAATTGTTAGACTCGTGGTAGGAATCACCTGCTAGGACCGTCATTTTAGAATGAACTGAAGTTGGACATTACCAGTTGGGCCTGGGGTGAGCCCCAGGATCTAACAGTTGCAGACAGCCGTGCCGACCCAATGTTCTGTCCCTTGTGTTTTGCTCTAGCAGCTTGACTGTCTGGTGACTCATCTGGCTAACACAGAGCTATCTTCTTTAGTCAGGCAGCATGGGGGAGCCATCAATCTCCTCATAATGTCATTATGTAGCCCTGGAAACCCCACAAAGAGCACTCACACCTATGACCTCACTTGACCATGACGGCAAGTCTGTAAAGGATCGATATCATGATTTCCACGCCAAAAGATGAGGAAAATGTCATTCTTGTCATTATGAATAGTGCAGGAATGACCTGCTGTTCAGAAAGGCTCATATTAGCGGAGTCCATCCTGTCATAAGTATTGTCCAGCAGAGACATACAGGGCAGTGAATGATGGTCCTGCCCCTCCTCAGCCTCCCCGCCTCCCATCATGAGATTTATGAAAGCTCTTCCAGCCCTTTGTCTTCTTGGAAGGACGGCTGTGGCCTTTTGTTGATGGAGGAAACACTGAAGGCCTTTGTTAGAAACAATGGCTGTTTGTTTTAGGAAACATTTTTGTTATCTCAAAGGTGCACCTGGGACTGTCCCTATATAGGAGAGTCTCTGAGCCATGACCTAGGCTGGATCTGGTCACCAGGAGTTGGGGAGGAGGACAGAGACCTCAGCCTTTCACCACTCCTGTCTACTCATCAACCAGTGTGGGTTGATTGCCCCTTGTCACTGCTGGCTGTAGGGAAGTGTGCCTGCCTCGCCTCCCTCCGCCTTTAAAAAAAAATCTATCTATCTATCTATCTATCTATCTATCTATCTATCTATCTATCTATCTGTCTGTCTGTCTGTCTGTCTGTCTGTCTATCTGTCTATCTGTCTATCTGTCTATCTGTCTATCTGTCTATCTATCTGTCTGTCTGTCTGTCTGTCTATCTATCTATCTATCTATCTATCTATCTATCTATCTATCTATCTATTTATGTGGGGCACGGTGGAGATAAGAGGACAGAGTCAGTTCTCTCCTTCCACCACGTGGGTTCTAGGGACCAAACTCAGGCTGTCGGGCTTAGCAGCAGGCACCTTTATCTGCTGAGCCTTCTCACCAATCCACCGCTCTGCTATCTTTCAGTGGGAATCAAGTTTCAGGCAGAATCTTGCATCATCAGGATATTAGGAAAAACTGTCCTTCTTAACTGCACATTTCTAGAACTGATGATGAAAGAAACAGACTATGTGGGGGAGACCCAATCAGAGTCTGCAGGTGAGCCCCTGTGTGGCTGCTAGGATGGCCTGATAAGGCCACCTGATTCGAGTCATGGTGCCAACAGTTATTAGCCAGAGAGCTTAGGATGCTTAAATCTCTTTGAGCCTTGATCTACTACTCAAGAGAGGCTGGTACCTGCTTATCTGAAGTTGGAAGAAAACAAAGAGGATACTTAGTGTCTGTCTCAGGCTCTCGAGGAATATCAGTTGCCATTCTACATTAAGGTGCAAGTCAGGCAGGTGCTGAAATCTCCAGTCTGGCTTGCTGTAGGTGAGATCAGGGCTCTGGCCCCACTGGTAGAAGGGGCCAGAAAGAAAAGACGTTGCTGGTATCAGCTGGCACCAATCCGAGTGCTCGCTCTGCTAAGCAAAGCATGGAAACCGAACAACACAACTCACAGAGAACTTCGCTCGTGAGTGAAGGGTCTGGGGTGTAAGGTTCAAGAGGGACACTGAGGCAGATTATCTTTTAGAATAAAAAGAAAAAGGTTTATTAGGTCTGGAGAGATGGATCAGTGGTTAAGGGCACTGGCTGCTCTTCCAGAGGACCCAGGTTCAATGCCCAGCTCCCACAATATGCAGCTCACACCTGCCTGTAACTCTAGCTCCAGGGTATCTGATGCTCTCTTCTGGCCTCCGAGTATGCTGAATGCATGTGGTGCTTAGTCATACATGTAGACAAAACATTCATACACATAAAATAAAAATAAATAAATTCTCAAAAATAAAAAAACAAAAAGGTTTATTAGAAGAGTTATTAACACTATGAACAGACAGACAGACAGACCGCTGCATGGTGGAGGCTCTGAGGAGAGTTCAGGCCTCAGTGTCATAAATGGACATCATGGCAGGGACTCTGATGATTGCAGGCCTGTGAGACAGAGTAGGGACAGCCTTTTATAGATCTCGGAGAAGTCTGCAGCCAGGCTGCCGCTGATTCTCCAGCAGGCAGCGGGGAAAGGGGTAAAAAGGGGTGCATGTCAGCATTGGCAGGGTGCCAGGTGGTCTGCTGACAACTTTATGTCAGCCTGACACAATCCAGAGTTGTTTGGGAAGCAGGAACCTCAGCTGAGAAAATGCCCCAATTAGACTGGCCCGTGAGAAAGACTGTGGTTCGCTTTTTGAACTGATGATGAATGTTGATATACCCAGCTCACTGTAGGGTGCGCCATCCCTGCTGGTGGTCCTGGGTGCTATAAGAAAGCAGGCTGAGCAAGCCATGAGAAGCAAGCCAGTAAGCAGCATCCCTCCATGGCCTTTACACATGCTCTTCCTTCCATTTCTGCCTTGACTTCCTGCTCTAACTTCCCTGGATGATGGACTACAAGCTGTAGAAGGAAACAAATCCTTTCTTCCCAAAGATACTTTTGGTCACTGCGCTTCATCACAGAAACAGAAACCCTAATGAAGACAGGCACCCTTTGATATTGGGTGTCTGGCAACCTCACTCCAGAAAGAGAGAAATCTGGGCACCTAGGGAGTCATGGCAGCAGGCTCTTGGTCTGGAGCTTGCTGGCAGCTGGAAAGCCAGGGGGAGAAAGGTATCTTGGCCTTAGCCCCAGTCTTGGCTGGATTCTAGCAATGGGTGAGATGGAGTCATCGGTGTGAATGGCAGGCTGTTGGGAGGTAGTCTGTAGAAAGATCTTTGAGACTATGAAATAAAGTACACAGGTGAGGAGTTCTAATAACAAACTCTGTGTTCTGGGTGGTGGCGGCAGCTGTCAGGCTTGGGTGACGTCTCAGGCCTGGGTGGAGGTTCTGGCCCCAGAAATAAGGGATAGGGCAACGGTTCTTGAAGGTGTGCTTAGAGGAGCCTGGGGCTTTCTGTGACCTTTTCAGGGACAGTGTAAGGGCTTCTCTTACCCAATGACATAACTGTGTAAGGTCATATTTTCTTCCACCTCAGCTAAAGCAACAGATTGTGACACATTGACTACTAAAGCTGACATGAGAATTGAGTAATCTTCTACTAAGCTGAGCACTCAGGGACATGTAAATTCTAATGCAATGTTGTATTTTTCAGTAAAAGACAATTGTTTTTTCTTTTTAGAGAATATAGTAGTTATAAGTACAAATGTTATTTATGTTTACATGCATTGTGTTAATCATCTTTTTTGTTTGTTTGTTTGTTTTTTCGAGACAGGTTTTCTCTGTGTAGTTTTGGTGTCTGTCCTGGATCTCGCTCTGTAGACCAGGCTGGCCTCGAACTCACAGAGATCTGCCTGGCTCTGCCTCCCGAGTGCTGGGATTAAAGGTGTGCGACACCACTGCCTGGCTCACCTTTTTTTTTAATGCTAGGGATTAAACCTGGGACCTTATGCTTGCTTAGCATATGCTCTGCCACCAAGCTACATCCCCAGCCTCTCAAATGAGATTACCTCATAGTCTGGAGGGGAAAGTGGATGAGACAAGAATGAGATCCTGGCCATTCACACACTCATTCATTCAAACATTATGAAGTTTTATTATGTACGAGACCCTAGGATGGCTGTTAAGGGCTTGAAATATACCGGACACATCTGCCTTTGAGGAACAAGGGACTCTGATGTTTTGTGATGGGTGCTGCGGTGGAAGGCTGATTCAGAACCATGACAAGATGTGGGGGACAAAGAGGCCGGGGGAGACCTGGGAGTCTTGCAGGTCTCAGAGGCTCCATTGAAGCCTAAGGAAGCATTGTCAGGCAGCCCCGAAGTCACCGCCATGTGCTGGCTTGTTTATTGTGACAGTGGGCTCTCTACCTGGCTATGTTATTTGTTGGAGGATGAAGTATTAACCCCCAAAGCTGCAGGCTAGGAATATGCAAGACCTTTGCCATACACCCCAGCTCACAAGAAGTAGGAAGCCAGAGAGGGAGGCATGTCCTTCACTTCCATGACACGAATCAGAAGTTGTAAGTGGAAGTCTGTCCCTCCACTCCCATCCTGCTGCCTAGAACTTATTTAAATGTTTATCACACTTAGATACAATGAAAGCTTCATAATGTAGCATTTGGTTGGACAGAAATGAAGCCCACATAACATTATATTATTATGAAGAGGAGCGGGAAAGGCATTTCGAAGGAACTGCCAGTCTGTACCAGTTAACATGAGAAGAAACCTTGTAGCTTGGCACCAGGGGCAACAATGGTAAACGTAAATGGAGAAATCAGGGTCCTGCCCAAAGTAAACCTCCCAAGTTCAAAGTCACCGGAGAGACTGGTGAAAGGTTTTGTTTTTCCTACTGTGACAAGATGTCACGCTGATTAGCGAAGGAATTGTGAAAGTATTATCGGAGGCTGTAGGGAAGGCATAAGAAAAGGTAGACTCTTGACATTGGATGCTAGTCCTCCAAGAAAGCAGAAACTTGAAAATAGTTGCCCTCATCTCTCCTCAACCCTAATTATGTATTTGATAAAGGCCACACTGAGTCCAATTTGTCAAGAAATAGCCAGTCTTTCCAGAGAACTTCTCAGCAAGCCAAGTGCCCAGAGGGGCTCACGAAGAAGCCTTCAGAGGTGCTGAGAGATGTCTAGGCCTGTCAACTCCAGCCACCAGAGAACGTGGCACAGCGGAGGTGGTCTACACAGGATGGCTGTGAGGGTGGGCATGGAAGAGACCTCCAGGCAGCAGGAGAAGCTCTGAAACCTGCCATTCTCCTCAGCTTGTTAGCAAAGAGCAATGGGCTTTGGGTCTGAAAATGTTTTCTTTCTTTGCTATTTAATTTCTGCAGTTCTTTGCAAATGCTGGAAGGAGTCCCTTGTCTGAAGTGGGGCTGGGAAAGATGTCCCCGACTCCGGGGGCTGTCTGTTATAATGCTCCACTGATTGCTCCCTTGGTTGTACAGAATCCTTTTCCTTTCATGTAATCCCGTCTGTTGAGATTTGCAAATATTTTCTCAGCTGTTAGTGTTCTATTTTAGACTTTTTGCAGGGACCTGGAGAGATGGCACAACAATGAGGAACGTGTGTTCCTCTCCTACCGGACCCGAGTTCGATTCCTAATATTCACCTCAGGTGACTCACAGCCACTTTTAACTCCAGCTCTGGGTGTGTATGGGGGTCCCACACCTCTGACCTCCACAGGCCGAATGCACACACATGCACGTACCTGTTCCCTCCCCCTGCAACACATACATACACATAGCTAAAAACAATTTTTAAAATGTTTAAAAAAAGCAAGCTTCATAACCACACAGAGTCATAAGGGGTCATTTGTTCAGAAAATAGTCTTGCCAGCCCAATGTCTTGAAGGTAACCCCTGTGTTTTCTATGAAAGTTCCAGTGTTTTAAGTTAAAGTCTTTGATGTCTTTTGAATTGATTTTCTCGTACAAGGTGAAAGGTATAAATCTAATTTCACTCTTCTGTAGGTAGGAATCAAGTTTACCCACCCCATTTGTTGCTTAAGTTTTTTCCAAGGTATGTTTTTGCCTCCTTTGTCAAAAATGAAATGGCCATAGCTTTGCCATTTCATTTCTGGATAAATTGGCATGAGCTATGAAAGAGGGGAGAACATTCCACTTCTGTCACTGATTTTTTGTTTTGTTTTGTTTTGGCGGTGGATAAGTGCATAAAGTGTATTTGATATTGAAAGTGTAAAATGTAATGTGAAGCTTCACAGCTTCCATTTCTAATGCCTATTCTAACTGTATAGACATTCCTCGAGTTGTATCAACTTTGGGTCTGGTTAATTTTGGTGTGTTGTTTTTTATTTATTTGAATTTTTTAAAATGACAAAGTTAGAAAAAATAAACTATCCATTTTATTTTTAAACATTTTATTTATTATTGCTATTAGTGTGTGTGTGTGTGTGTGTGTGTGTGTGTGTATGTGTGTGTGTGTTTTGTGGGTGCACATGTGCCAAGTGTGCATGTGAGGATCAGAAGATAACTTTCAGGGGTTAAGTTCTCTCCTTCTGCCAGGCTTCAGGGGGTTAAGCTTTCACCATTGGATTTTTTTTGTGTGTGTGGGGGATAACATGGAAAAGTGCTTTCTTCCTTCTCTTTCTTTCTTCTCTTCTGCTCTCTTCTCTCCTTCCTTCCTTCCTTCCTTCCTTCCTTCCTTCCTTCCTTTTCCTCTTTCCCTTCCTCCCTTCCCTTCCCTTCCCTCCTCCTTCAATTTATTTTACATCTCAGCCAAAGTTTCCCCTTCCTCCTTTCCTCACAATCCCTCCCCCCACCCCACCCCCTGTCCCTACTTCCCAATCCACTTCTGTTCAGGAAAGGGCAGGCCTCCCATGGATATCAAGAAAGCATGGCCTATCAAGTTGCCATAAGACTAAGCACCTCCCTGTGTATTAAGGCTGGGCAAGGTCCTAAAAGCCAGCAAAAGAGTCAGAGATGGCCCCTGCTCCCACTGTTAGGAGTCCCACAAGAGGATCAAAACACACAACTGTAACACACATGCAGAGGGCCTAGATTGGTCTCACAAAGGCTCCCTGGTTGTCAGTTCAGTCTCCATGAGCTCCTACAAACCCAGGTTAGTTGATTCTGTGGGCTTTCTTGTGGTGTCCTTGACCCCTCTGACTCCTACAATCCTTTCCCCTCTATTCTGCAGGGTTTCCCAAGTTCTGCCTAATTTTGGCTGTGGGTCTGCATCTGTTTCCATCAGTTACTGGGTGAAGCCTCTCTGATGACAATTAGGCTAGGCACCAATCTATGAGGATAGCAGAATATCATTAGGCATCATTACATGGACTTTTTTTTTCTCCAGTTGTGTCTGGTTCTGTCCTAGATCTCTGGGCCATCCAGCCTCTGGATCCTGGTGCTCCAGGCAATGTCAGGGTGGGCTTACTCTCCTGGCATGGGTCTTAGTCTATACTGGTCATTGGTTGGCCACTCCCTCAATCTCTAGGCCACCCTTACCCCAGCACGTCCCATTGGCAGGACAGACTGTAGGTCAAAGGTTATGTGGCTGGGCTGGTTTCCACTCCTTCCTGGTCACAGGAGATAGCCAGTACCATCCGGTTTTGCAGCAAGCACTTTAACCTGCTAAACCACCTCACTAGCCTGAAACACTCAATTTCTGACACAGGAGTAGAGTAGGTTCATAAAAGAGCTGTACACTTGCTGCCAGAGGTGACCCAGCTCTCCAAAGGTCACTGTCAGTTAGTGCAGGGAACGCATCCTGATCCTGCCCAAGGAGAGGCTGGCTGGAAGGGCACACCTGTGTTCTGTTGAGTCGTAATTAGGGGCAGGGAGGCATGCTGCAGCACTTGGTGGCCCGTGTGGCAGCTCCTGGGAAAGAAGCACAAATCGCTGTGCCTGTTGCTCTGAGCTGGGCTCGTCTCCCAGCAGTTCAAAAGACAGGACTAGACTGTCCCGTCTCCAAGCACAGGAGCGGATAAAATCAGGTTCTTACCCAAGCTCCTGATGACAGCGGTTAATAATGATTTCAACACTCAGGCTTCTTTAGCAACAATGTATTTTATGCCCCGCCCATGTCTAAAAGGGACATAGGTGGGGCATGTGTATGTCCATTAAAAAGCACAGCTATAACAAAATATAACCCACTAGAATATAATAAAGGACATAGCGTAAGAACTAGGAAAAGATAAGAGAGGAAAAGAAATTGTACCAGGAAACGTATAATAAATTAAAGATTGTTGATGCGTACAAAGCCTGAGGCTCCTGGGCAGTCAACGAAGAAAACACAAGTAATTTACATAGTTTTCATTGCTGAGTAAAGAAATAAAAAAGAAAAGTACTCCAATTAATAACAAGATGTAAACTTCAGGAGAGTTCGTGTTGGCCATTTTGATATGCAGCATATGGACTATAAAATTGATCTTAAAGTGTTAAAAATTAGAGGTACTTTTCTTACAATTGCCTCCCTTAATCCATGTTTAATACTCATAAAGTAAATATGTACATATATATGCATATATATAATTTTTTGTATTCTAAAGATCTAGATTTACCTATTTTTAAAAAAGCTTGGGAATGTTCAGGATGAGTAGTAGGCATGTCCTAGAATTTCACCACAGATAGTTTGGTCAGCAGGGTCCCATTAGTAAAGCTTAGAATGTCTTGATTGATCTAAAGCTCCTATTTAGGTGGTGAACCTGTGCGTTTGCCACTCACTTTCTGACTCAGCTGCTGGAGCTTGCTCATGAGGAACCTTATAAACTTGCACCGTCCTAGGGGTTTGGGTTGATTCTTTTAATGAGGTTTTTGAGAATTTCATGTGATGAGTTTTGACCATATTTGTTGCCTCCTCCAACTCCTCTCGGATCCATCTCCCCTCCCTGAGTTTTAGAAGGAGAATCAGAGTATCCAAGGAGAGTTAGAGCGGTAGAGCAGTCCAGTTAAGTAGTGAAGAATGGCGGTAAAATCCCTGGTCTTGGCGGTAAGGGAGACATGAGTCTGAATGTCTGCTCTGCTTGTTTGTTTTGTGATCTTTGAAGAAATGATTTAACTACATTTTGTTTTGTTTTGTTTTACTTCTTGAGACAGGCTCTCTATAGGTATCTCTGGCTATCCTGGAACTCACTATTAACAGCATTCTTGACCTTAGTTTATCTGCATGAAATGGAGATGGTAATTCCTACTTTCCCAGGTTTTTTGTCAGCCTTGTGGTAGATAATGTATACTAAGCCTGGGGGATGTCAAGTATCAATCAAGGTGATTATTTTATAACTACGCTTGGGCACCTGTGAATTTGGCTCGAGGCCATGAATATGAAATATGATTTAGCATGCATCACAGCCAAGAAGAGGAGGGGGAAGAGGAAGAAGAGGAGGAAGATGTTATCTACTCTTGGTGTTTGACCGTAACTCCTTTTCCTGGTCTCTGATCTTTCCACAGCATCGCATGAAGTCATTATCTAGCATTATCTAGTCCCTAAAACCTGCCTGACATACTGGCATTCAGCTGTCGAGGTCCAGTTCTGAGTGCGTCCATTCCCTGGTCTAGTGTCACCGTTTGAGATACATAGGACAATGCACTCCTTCATCAGATCCTGAAGGAACAGGAAGGCCAGCTCCACCCAGATCAGGCGGAGCAGCAGACAGTCCTTTATTGACACACCCAGCAGTGAAAGGAGTGTTGGGGACAGCAACCATTTCATATCAGAAGACAGTAGTGGCTCAGAAGGGCTGTCTTTTATGGAGCCTGGGTTTTTGCCTCATGAGTTCACTCTTAAATATAGTTCAGTTCTCAGAGCAGTTCATAATCAGCTTACTATGGAGGTGGGCAGATTTGCATCTGAATTTTGACTTTATTAATTTTTTACCTGGGGCAACTGGCAACCTCTCTCAAGGCTGGAAAATGGGGGCCGCCATAGCACACACTGTCACACGAAATGAAAAAGCATGTCAAGTGCACAGCCCAGGATGCACCCAGAACTGGTGTGCACAGGCAGGAGTGGGCACTCTGGTCACTTCTCTTCTTGGATAGAAAAGGATGCCAATGAGATGGAGTCCTTATCGGAGACATCTGAGCCCAGTGTTCCAGGCAGACAAGCTGCTTCTTCATAGGAAAGTCGGCTTGGCATCCGTATTACCTGAGTAGAAACCGATCCGAAGCAATGCAGATGCTAAGAAAAGGCAACACGTGGTTTGCAGTGTTCTTCCGCCCCAGTGCCCCTGCTCTGACATCTAGTGGTTCAGACGGGCAATGAACTCTGTAGTTTTCCCCCGGGGAAACTTCAAATTCCAGGGAGATTTTAAGACCTCCTGGAAGAGGTATAATTCCTTTCCATCCCTAATCTTAGAATCACTGAACTAGATGATGGGGAAACCCACGGCCTCTTGATGTCTCCATGAAGGACAAGTGTGACTGAGCACCTGACTGCCACAGGTCACAGCAGTGGCACTCCACATGTGGCCCCTGAACCTACAGCATCGATGGCACAGGGGGACTTATTAGAAACACACATGTTGAGCCCCGCACAGTGCTACGGCAATGCCCTTTAACAAGCTTCTCTATGTCACATACCACAGGTTGCTTGTGGGTAAGATACAGAAGGAGCAAATGTGACAGGCACTATAATCACTGTCCCTTGGAGCAGCTCTGGGCTTTTCTTATCTTCGCTTGGATTCAGACCCCAGCAACCTCCAAATTTGATGTTTATTTTTTAAACTGTGCTTCCTTCCAAGGTATTGCAGAAGTCGGGCATTGAACCCAGGCCTGGTTCACCATAGACAGATGCTCTACTACTCAGCGACAGCCCAGGTCTCCCCATTCAGTTTTCTGAATGAATGACCACGAGGGAGACTGACCTCACACTGTAAAGTCGCTGGCCAACTGAAATTCCTGTTAGGTGAGCCAAGGTCTGGCTTCACTGATCTCACCCAAGTCTTAAGTGAATTACTGTTCTCTTTTAAACCAATGAATGTTCCAGATTCTTTTCAAACCTATTAAACAAAAGTTATCTTCAACTATTTTATTATATTGCTCATGGGTCAAATACAGTTTGAAAATGATTCACTTCATTTTTACTCTGTATTTTGGTGTTTTTAAAAAGCTCTTGCATGGGAGTCTAGGGAGATTGCTCTTCCAAAGGACCAGAGTTTGATTCCCATCTACATCAAGTGGCTTAGAAACACCTATAGCTCCAACTCCGGGGGATCCAACTCTTTGGCTCCCTGGGCACCTGCATATACCCCCACAACAGGCACACACAAATACACATAATTAAAAATAATAAAAGAAACTAACCCCTCTTCCACTGTTTGTCCAGCAAAGAGTAGCATCTATTGGCCACTCACCAGTGTAACAGTTGAGTGCAAGGTCAGCAGGGAGAGTCCACTGGGCTCTCAGTTCTGTGAGGTGGCTCTTAGCAGCCTGTCTCAGAACATTGCCTGTCTTCCCCCACGTACTGGGGAAAGGTGATCACAGACACGTTAGGAGGAAAGCCATGGCTTGGCCATTATTAACAGATTGGAAAGGGATAATGCCGAGGGCCAATGCTTTCTTCTTTGCTGGTGGCCCTCCCCAGTGAACTATGATGTCTGTTCTGTACCTGTAACCAGGGATCACTCTAGACAAGCTCTAGTTCACCCAAATCCTTCTCTTCCTAAATAGGGTGTAAAGGAAAAATATGATCCAAGATCTGAAAAATAAAGTTATTATTTTTAATGGTGTATATTTATATACATAGTGGTGTGTTTCACAAAGGCATTTCTTTTTCATTTTTTTCTAACATGTACTTATTTATTTTGTGTGTGCGTGCCTACACATGTCACGGCATATATGTGTAATGAGCCACAGAGGACAGCTTGTGGGAGTTAGTTCTCTCCATCTACTATGTGGGTCATGGGAACTGAACTCATGCCATGAGGCTTGGCTCCAAGTACCTTTATCCACTGAAACGTTTTCCCAACCCTCATAAAGATACCTTCATTCAAGTATACCAAAAACTTTGGTAATAGTATTCCTCAATAACTTTCCCTTTTACCCTTTTCTCCCTCCTCTAGTCTCTTCCCCCTTTACCCCCTCCCCGTGTGTGTGTGTGTATGTGCGTGTGCGTACGTGTGCGTACGTATGTGTGTGTAATGTCAAGCTAAGATACACATAAGAGAGAAAATATTTGATATTTTTCTTTCTGGGTTTAGTTTTCTTTGCTTAGTATAATAATTTCCAATTCATCAGTTTTCCTGCAGATGACATAATTTCACTCTTCTTTACAGCTGACTTTATTGTACATGTGCTGTATTTTCTTTATACCTTCGTCTGTTGATGAATGTGTAGGGTGGTTGTGTAACTTGGCATTGAATAGTGATATAGTAAACATGGATCTGCAGGTGACTCTGTGTTATACTGACTTGGATCCCCTTAAAGATATTCCTAGGCATGGTGCAGCCGGATCACACTGTAGTTCTAGTTTCTATCTTCTGAGGAGCCTGCATACTGACTTCCACAGTGGATGGACTCACTTATACTCCATTAGCAGTAACTAAGGTTCCTTTTCCACTTCATTCTCGTCAGCATTCACTGTTGTTGTTTTCTTAATGACGGCCATCCAGCCATCACTAGAGTGTGATGGAACCTCAGTGTAGCTTTGATTCGCATTTCCTTGACGCTAAAGATGTAGGATATCTTCATATGTTTATGAGCCATCTGTGCCTCAGCTTTTGAGAACAGTTTGTTCATTTCATTTGCACATTTATTGACTAGATTGTGTTACTATTTAACTTTAAAAATTCCTTATGTATTCTAGATATTTTATTCTATCAGATGTACAGCTAGTACAGATTTCCCTCCACCAGGTGGCGGTGGTGGCGCACGCTTCTAATCCCAGGCAGAGGCAGGCAGATCTCAGTGAGTTTGAGGCCAGCCTGGTCTACAGAGTGAGGTCCAGGATGGCCAGAGCACACAGAGAAAACTTATCTTGAAGGAAAAAAAAAAGAAAAGAAAAGAAAGAAAAGACTTCCCTCCTTACTGTAGGCTGTTTCTCCACTCCTTTAGTCACTGTTTTTTGTTACACACTTTTATTGTGTTGAGGCCAATCTATGCTTTTATATATGTTTGCTTTATGAAATTGGGTGCAACAATATTTGGTGTATATGTGTTTAGAATTGTTATAGCTTCTTAATGAACTATTTCCTTAATCAATATCAATTGACCTTCTTTATCTCTTCTGACTAATTTTTGTTTAAAGTCTACTTTGTCAGATATTAGTATCTGAGTTCTGTTAAAAAAGAAAAAACTTTTTAAAGGAATTGCTCACAAGAGTCTGAGAAGTCCTACTTTAAAATTTGAACGTAATTATACACATACAGAAAATTATAATGAAGATATAAAGAATTCATACATTTCACCTAGATACTCAAATATGAAGATGCTCCATAGCCCTGTCCCCTCCCCCACTGTATTTTGAAAATAAATTTGAGGACATAATGGGGTAAAGCCTCATTATTCCCAAATACTTTAATGTATATTTTCTTAAGATGGTGAATATTCTCTTGTCAAAATTAGGATATTGTCATTGATCTAGTACTTTTGTTTAATGAACAAGCCTTACTACAATTTCACTAACTATTTTACTAATAGCTGTTATACAAAAGAGAGAATATGACCCAGGATCTATTTCAGAAGCTCATACTATGTGTTGTTTTCAGTCTTTCATCTTGTTAAACAAACAAACAAGCAAAACCCCAAACCCAGCCAGGTGTGGTGGCACATGTCTTTCATCCCAGCACACAGGATGCCAAGGCTGGCAGATCCCTGTGAGTTCAAGGCTAGCCTGGTCTACATAGCAAGCTCCATGGCAGCCAGAACTACATAGAGTGACCCTGTCTCAAAAACAAAACAAACAAACAAAAATACCACTGAGTAACAAGAGAAATAATAATGTCAAATCAGAACCCCCAAGGGGAAGAAGCCAAGCATTCGTAAGTGCAAACTGATAAATAAAATCTCTTCCTGAAAAGAACACCAGATTCTTAGTGTTCTATTGCTGTGAAGAGACACCATAACGAAGGCAACTCTTATAAAGGAAAATATTTAATGGGACCTTGCTTACAGTTTCAGAGGTTTAGTCCATTATCATCATGGTGCTGGAACAATAGCTGAGAGCTATATCCCGATCTGCAGGCAGAGGGAGAGAGACAGAGAGAGAAAGACACACACACACAGAGAAAGACACACACACAGAGAGAAAGACACACACACACACACAGAGAGAGAGAGAGAGAAAGAGAGGTTGAACCTGGCATGGGCTTTTGAAACCTCAACGCTCACCCTCAGTGACACACTTCCTCCAACAAGGCCATATCAACTCGGACAAGGCCACACCTCCTAATCCTTCTAATCCTTCTCAAACAGTTCTACTCCCTGGTGACTAAACATTCAAATATGTGAACCTCTGGAAGCCATTCTTATTCAAACCACCACAATCAGCTAATAAATGTAGAAGAAGTAATTGATGGAAAAGAAACCCACCATTTGATATTCATCTTAGTAACAGACAACATTCATCAATAAATACTTTAATCTCATAGGTGAAAGAGGAATGAGTAATAAGAAATTTACATAGTGTCAAACTTTGTCCCAAATGTATATTAATTCTAAAAAGGAAAACCATAAATTTATATTGAAGAAACAGAGCAGACACTGTTTGTTTGTTTGTTTGTTTGTTCATTTGAGACAGGGATTCCCTGTAGCCCTGGCTGGCCTGGAAATTGCTTTGTAGACTAGGCTGGCTTTGAACTCAGAGATCCACCTTCCTCTGCCTCCCTAGTACTGGAAACAAAGGCGTTTGCCAACACACCTGGCAAACTTCATCTTAAGGGAATAGAATTAACTTCAGTAGTTAGATATCAGCAGACAACTGTATCTTTGAGGCACATCTCCCTCAAACCCATTACCTGAATTTAATCCTGAGGAAACATCAGACAAGCCCAGATTGGGGGACAACCTCTGAAATTAGTGGTATATACACGTTAAACCCTGCCTTTAAGAAGAAAATGTGGAGCTTCTCTATTTTTGGCACACAGGGCTGGTCTGTGGGCGTGAGGGTGGTCGAGTGAGGCTCTATTATTCAGAGCAAAGGCCAGCTTTTTTCTGATCTGCAATGCAATGAACCCTGTTTACAGGAGATGCTGATGCTCATGCTATGAATCAATGACTTTAGAAGGTTTCCTTTCCATTGCAAGATATTTAGCCTGAGTCCTACTCTGGAATTCAGAGTCAAAAATCAAGAACAAATAACAGGAAATATGTCCCAGTGCAGACATCCTTTGGCTCTGGCAAATAAGAACTAAGCAGTTAATCTGAGTGTAGGGAGAAAAGTGAGATTTCAGAATGGCAATGCCAACAGAGAATTACCAAGTAGAGTGCAGCATTTCTAGGTGACCTTGCAGTCACATTCTTCCCTAAAGCATCCCCTGGCTTCCCTAGTGGCACCATCACCCTCCCCAGACAATTCCAGGGGGAAGGTCTGGTGGGATCCCAACCGAAACAGTGAGATTTCTTGACTCCTCTGGGGAGATGGACCTTGAGGACACGCCTCTCGGGTTATATTCTAGTGACCTACGGAATGACAAGCGCTAGTGCCTACTACTACACCAAAGTGATGTCTGAGCTGTTCCTACATACCCCATCAGACTCTGGGGTCTCCTTCCGGACCATCAGCAGCATGGCAGACTTCTGGGACGTAAGTATGACACTGCCTTCCCCCTCCCTCTCCTTCTTAATGGTCTGAGAGACAGGCCAGAGTCCAGGGAGGTCAGTCTGGAACCGGGGAAAATTAAAGAATAAAGCTGGATGAACAGCTTGGACCAGAGTGCAGCTGGAGGTTGGAGAGAGATGGGGTGTCGACTGGAGGTTGACTAGCAAGAGTAGGACTAGCGTTTGGGTCAGAAAGGGAAGCTGAACTTCAAAACACAATATTCTAAACTGTATTTTAGTCAAGTTCAGAAGGTCAGCTGTGAGGGTCCAAAAACAGGCAAGTTGAAGGCCAGGGAATGAGGGCAAATGTCATGCACTGGGTTAGGAGGAGGCTGGACCAGGCCCAACCCAGGTTCTGGTCCAGTTTGCTCAGGGCCCACTCCTGGACAGTTTATACTGGACAAAGTGGTACAACAATCAGAGCCTGGGTCGTGGCTCCCACTCCTTCATCTATTATGAGAACCTGCTGCTGGGAGCCCCGAGGTTGCGGCAGCTGCGGGTGCGCAACGACTCCTGCGTGGTTCACGAGGACTTCCGTGAGGACATTTTGAACTGCTACGATGTCTACTCTCCGGACAAGGAAGATCAGCTCCCTTTTGGGTCCCTCAATGGCACAGCGTGAGTGAGCCCCTGCCAAAAGTGCAGGGCCACCCCTTTGAGCTTGCCATCAGCCCAGGGTGTGGGAAAAACTTGTATGAAACTTAAAAACCTGAAGGGTGGGCATCTTAGGAGACTTGGAGACCACTCCCTAAGTCCCAACAATGCCTCTTTGAGGACACGCATTTTGGTGTGTGTTGTTCAGGTGTGGAGGAGGCAGGTTAGCAGAAAAGACATGGCCTTGTTCCCACACATAGGCGCCGGTTCCACCCTTCCTGGAAGGCAGAGTCCCTTGGGGTATGTGGCCCATGAATGAAGTTCATGCAGCCGTCCAAGCCATGGTCAGAGAGTTTGACTCCTGGGTCCTGATGCAGGAAGCAGAAAGGGATGGAAGATGGATGAGGGAGGAAGAGAAGAAAGGAGGAGGGTAGGGAGGACGGGAAAGGAGGAGGGTAGGGAGGACGGGAAAGGAGGAAGCAGGAGAGAAATGGGGGTGGGGGAGGCTAGAATAAGGTATCCTGGGGTTGGCCAGCCAGCTACAGAACCACAGGAACTAGAAAACCATTTCTGGATTTATGGCCCAAGTGTTTCCTTCATGTACACTACACAGCCTGGGCCCAACAGTGCATTTTACATAGTGAAAAAAGGGAGATGCTTACAATTGAGTTTCAGGGATATCACTGGATAGATAGCTGTCTTGGGATTCCCTGAGTCTCCATTTCCTCTACTGCAAAATATGGGCAGTATTTTCCCTCTCTTTCCAAACAACTGTTAGTAGCAAACAAAATGATATATGTGCATCTATTGTATGTGATATTATGTGCACTATATGTGACATTACATACAAGGTGTATAAGATACGTTTCTCACAAAATTATGTGTGTATCACATATAATACATGCACACATATACATGTATAGTGCAGTAAGTATATATAGATACACAATGCATGTGGAACTGTGAAGCCAGGCATTCATAACTTCCTTAGGGGCTGAGTGTTTAGCCTGGTTCTGACCTCTTTGTACAGATGGCGTTTTTTCTTCTGCAGGTGGACATACCATTCACAGAGTGAGCTGGGGGGCTCCTCTCACTGGGCCAGGCTTACAAGCTACAGCGGGGGTGGCTACTACTTGGACCTTCCAGGATCCCGACAAGCCAGTGCAGAGGCCCTCCAAGGCCTTCAGGAGGGGCTATGGCTAGACAGGGGCACTCGGGTGGTCTTCATCGACTTCTCCGTCTACAATGCCAACATCAACCTTTTCTGTATTCTGAGGTAAGGACCCTTCCCCCACTGTATCTCTCTGTCCACGGTTCCTGGTCCATCTGATGTGCTTGAGACCTTTCCTGACCCGGTACCCTGTGGTGGACGTGAAGAGCCAGGGGGACAGGAGGAACTGTCCCAGTCAGGTCCCCACTAGCAATCTCACCTTCCTCACAGACTGGTGGTAGAGTTCCCAGCCACAGGAGGGGCCATCCCATCCTGGCAAATCCGCACAGTTAAGCTGATCCGCTACGTGAGTAACTGGGACTTCTTCATCGTGGGCTGTGAGGTCATCTTCTGTGTCTTCATCTTCTACTATGTGGTGGAGGAAATCCTGGAAATCCACCTGCATCGGCTTCACTACCTCAACAGCATCTGGAACATTCTGGACCTGCTGATCATCTTGGTGAGGGACTTGAGACATACTGGAGGGTGGAGAGACCTTTGATAGGGGGTCCAAGTTCTTCCTTTTGGAGACTCAAGCCCTCCTTTGGACTCAGTGGAAGCACTGTGCCAAGTCTCCCCAAGAGAAAGGTTGATGCTCCCTGGCTCAGACTTTGGGAAAACTTGTCATGCACGTCTCCCCTCCTCCTCACCCATGAATGGGTCCTCCTTTTTCCTTTATGCAAATCTTTTTGGAATCTCTCCTGCCTTTTGTTTTATGACCTGACCTTTTAAGAATCCTACTGTTTCTCTTTTATATTTGAATACTCTGGCCCTTCTTTGTCATCTCCTTCCTACTAACAAGACACATTTGTTTTGTTGTTTTATTTTTATATTTATTTGTGTGGATGTGTGTGCATGTGTGCCTGTGTGTGCAAGTGTGCCTGCGTACGCATGTACACATGCAACAGTGTGTTTGTAGAAGTCAGAGGACACCTTATAAGAGTTGGTTCTCTCCTTCCACCATGTGGGTCCCCTGGACCAAACAAACTCAGGTGGCCAGGCTTGGCAGGAAGTATCTTTACCTGCTGAGCCGTCTCACTGGCCTGTAGACGAATTTCTAAACAGTCCCATCAAATAAGAAACACAGAGCCAAACACAGAGGCAATAGCCAAAGAGATCAGAGAACTAGCGAAGAGCCACAACTACCTTATCTTACCACCTTGCTGCCGTTGCTTCCCCCAGAGAGTTTCTTCCCGTCTAACTTGTGTTTTTATTGCCTTTCTGTTCTGCCTTCTCACTGGCGCTAAGCCGAGCCACATGACTTCCTCGTCACTGCCTGTCTATTCAGACCTCCAGATCTCTGTGGTTGGCACTAGGATTAAAGGCTCGTGTCACCATGCTTGACTGTGTCCTTGACCACACCGAGACTCTGCCTGCCATGTGATCAGACCAAGGGCCTGTGCTACCACTGCCTGACTCCTGTTTATGGCTATGTGGCCTCGCTATGTGACCTCTGATCTCCAGGCAAACTTTATTTATTAACATACAAATAAAATCACATTTCAGCACAATTAAAATATCACCACACTGGCCCACACATTTATTTCTTTTGACCAAGGCTTGGGAGTGATGGGGATGCGGAGACATCATATTCCTCAGTACCACTTCCCCATAGTTCTTTACAACCTTCCTATTTCCTATGGCCCCAAAGCCTTCTCTTGGGCTGTAGGGAATTTAAGCTGCTCCCTGGTCACCCACGCTGTTCCATCTGGACCTCAGTTAGTGAACATCTCAGCAGAGAATGTTTCTTGCCCCAGCTCTCCTCTGGGAGCTCATCTTTGAACTTCCCTTAACGTTCCTTTGACTTCTCTGACACCCCCCATGACTCCTGTGTGACAGCTCTCCATTGTGGCTGTGGGTTTCCACATATTCCGAACCTTGGAAGTAAACCGACTGATGGGAAAGCTCCTGCAGCAGCCAGACACTTACGCAGACTTTGAGTTCCTGGCCTTCTGGCAGACACAGTACAACAATATGAATGCCGTCAACGTTTTCTTTGCCTGGATCAAGGTACCCGGGACTCGCCTCCCACCTCTGCCCCAAGGCTCTCACTTACCTTCCTCCACGTGGGTCTCGTGGTCTGATTTGGTGCCTCCTGGGGCCTCCATCGGTCCCTGGAGTGTTCCATGCTTTTCATCTTTTCTCTTGATTCTCCGTGACCCTTGCAGATCTTCAAGTACATCAGCTTCAACAAAACCATGACCCAGCTCTCCTCCACACTGGCTCGCTGTGCCAAGGACATCCTGGGCTTCGCTGTCATGTTCTTCATTGTCTTCTTCGCCTACGCCCAGCTTGGCTACCTGATTTTTGGGACCCAAGTGGAGAACTTTAGCACTTTCGTCAACTGCATGTGTGTGTCCTGCCCCCCGCCCCTGGGCCCCTCTCTCTCCAGCTCCCAGGGTGTGTGCAGCTTGGGGAAGAGGGTCACATGTATGGGCGTGTCAATGCTTAAAGTTTCTGAGAGTGCCCTAAAGTTCAGGCTTGTGCTCAAGTCATTTACCGGCCATCTGTGTCTATGATATTGCATTTATTGCATTAGATGCAGTGAGGGGTCTGTTTGTGGTTGGGAAAGTGGATGGGGTATGAATTGGGGCAAATGTTTGTCTAGGCTCTGGGTGAAGCCCTGATCTGATTTTTCAGTTTCACTCAGTTCCGGATAATCCTTGGGGATTTTGACTACAATGCCATCAACAATGCCAACCGAATCCTGGGTCCTGTGTACTTCGTCACCTATGTCTTCTTCGTCTTCTTCGTGCTCCTGGTGAGGGTCCTTCTGAGGGCTGGGGACAGGAGGGCCTCCAGGTGGGGCTTTGACCCCACGGGCCTCCCACTTAGGATTATAACTGGTTTCTCACAGCATGGGGGAAAGTGTGTGGAGGTGGAGTTCTTTTGGGATTTCTGAGAGCTGGTTAAGGTGACAATGACACCAGATGGCGGTAGTGTGAGGAACATAAAGGAAACTGCGCATTCTCCCGGGAAAACCGACTTCTCATCTTCCAAGGATAGAAAGGAAGTGGGGAAATGCCTCATGAGGAGCAGGAGAGACTGCTAGAAGCCTCTGTGCCTGTTCTCCAAGAGGCCCTTTCCTCTGTGGCATTCATGATGGTTTGTTTCTATTGCCAGTGTTTGCCGGTAGCTCTCTCTTGCCCATGGGGAAATATCTGAGATTTATTTTTTAGACTTATTTATTTTATGTGTATGTGTTTTGCTTATATGTGTGACGTATGCATATGCAGCATGTGTGTGCCTGGTGCCTGCAGAGGTTAAAAAAAGAGTTGAACTCCCTAGATTTGGAGTTCCAAATGGCTTCGAGCTATGGCATGGGTGCTGGGAACTGAACTATGGTCATCTGTAAGAGCAACAAGTGCTCTAAAGTGCCAAGCCATCTCTCCAAGTCCCTGAGTGTGGTTTTTATTAATATAAAAGGAAAGTATCCTTATTTGATTAACTGATGGAGACAGAGGCATGGGATTGGGATCAATGGTAAAGAAGAGAGCACATTTGTGCTTTCACATTGAAAAATGACAACTTCAGTCATTGGTGGGCCCTTGTGTAGGGGAGGTCCATGGCATATGTTGGGATATCTTGGTGTTTAGCAAGGTCACTGCAGCATCTGAGAATGAACCTCAGGCATGAAGGAACATGATCTGTCCTTAACAGAAATGTGCCAAAGGGTGGACTTTCAGGCTCTCGAGAGGCAGGTATGGGTGGCCTGCAGTGCTGAGATTCAGAGCATTTTTTTTTTGTTTTTTGTTTAAAAAAAAAAAAACATGTGTGTGGGACATAGAGTAAGAAGGCTCAGTGCTTTTAGTGGGGTTGAAGGTGAAAACCTGGGTTACAAGCCAGGCATGGTGGTGCACACCTTTAATCCCAGCGGGGGAAGTGGAGGCAGGCAGATCTCTGTAGGTTCGAGGTCACACTGGTCTACATAGCAAGTTCTAGGATAGCCAGGGCTACACATAAAAAAACCCATGTCCATACTTTTTCCTTTAGAACATGTTCCTGGCCATCATCAATGACACATACTCAGAGGTCAAGGAGGAGCTGGCTGGCCAGAAGGATGAGTTACAGCTTTCTGACCTCCTGAAGCAGGTGACTCCTCAGTGTCTTTGAGGAGCGTGTCTCCCTCTGGGTTTGGCTCCAAGGTGCTGCGCCATGGTAGTGTGTTCTTGCCTGGTGCAGGCAGGTGTCTGTGCTCTTGAGAGCCTTTGACTTGCTCTTGGGGGCTTGAGATTTTTAGGTGGAGGTGGGGGGCCGATGGCCGTGAGGACCATGTGGGGACTCCTGCCTGCTCCCTTTCCCTTTCAGAGCTACAAGAAGACCCTACTAAGGCTGCGCCTGAGGAAGGAACGGGTTTCAGATGTGCAGAAGGTCCTGAAGGGTGGGGAACCAGAGATCCAGTTTGAAGATTTCACCAACACTTTGAGGGAGTGAGCAACTGAAGATCCAACCTTATTTGAAATTAGTCTAATTTGTGACCTTCAACTACATATCTTTTGCTGATAAGCCTTGATCTCTGGGCCTGTGGTCTTGACTTATGGCTCCTGACCTTGACTCATGAGTCTTTCTAATCCTGACTTTCAGAATTATGACCTTGCTTTCCAGATCTCTGACCATCGTCTATATATATTCTGGACCTTATTGAACAACTTTTATACCTAATGTAACCGTATAGTTATCCTATTATTATATACACCCCACCCAAATTATTGGGCAAATATATTGAGGACCATCTGTGGATCAGGCTTGAGTAGGGGATGACACAATTAAATGAGGCAAAAATCTTTGTCTCTTAGGAGCTCAAAGGCATGTAAGCAAATAAGCCAAGACAGATTAAGTTCAAGAACAGCAGTGACGGGGCTGGAGAGATGGCTCAGAGGTTAAGAGCACTGACTGCTCTTCCAGAGGTCCTGAGTTCAATTCCCAGCAACCACATGGTGGCTCACAACCATCTTTAATGAGATCTGGTGCCCTCTTCTGGCCTGCAGTCATACATGCTGTATACAATAATAATAAATAAATCTTAAAAAAAAAAAAAAAAAAAAGAACAGCAGTGACTTAAAGAGAGGGAGGCATGGAGTAAAAAGAGCTATCAATCCCCTTTGAGATTAAAGGGAGGCTTTCAGGAAGAGGTGATGACTGAAAAGGATTTTAAAGAATGCCTAGCTTACACATGGACAAGCAGAGGAAGGCCAGTGTGATAGCTGAGCACCGCTAAGATATCAAATGAATGGTGAGTTAAAGGGGGAATCGAGGCCAAAGGCCATGTTGGGAAAGACCTTCAACATCACCACTGTATCCAAGGAATAGGGTGCCCAGGAGGGACTTTAAAGCAAGGAATTGGTACTCTTAGATGTGTGTTTTCTATTACATTTTATTACTTTGGAGTTTGGTCTCACTTTAGTACCCAGGTTCACCTTGAACTTGATTTGATTCTTCCTCTAGCCTCAGCCTCCCAAGTACCTAAAACTTGTAGACATCTTCCACCATGCTCAGATATTAAACCTGCATTTTAAAATGTCAGTTATTCTCTTTATGGAGGATGGATTTCAGGAGTAGGGAGTGTAAGGGAAGCTAGAGTTGTGGGGGTAGCAGCAGGCTCTCTAGGAGCAAAGAAACGTGATAATCTCTGTGTGAGATCCTAAGGCCCTAACCTAGCCAGCAAGAGTCAGGACATGAAGAAGAAGTGAAAGAACTTGTTGGGGGTAGAATCACTAGACTCTGAAGATCCTGGCTTTCCTGTGTGACCCTCTTCTTCCCCAGAAAGCAAGACCTAGAGATCAAGACTCTTACAAGAGTCTAGTAAAAGGGCAGGGAGACCATATTTGAGTGATTATGGCGGGGAAGCCATGTTTGAGTGACTATGGTTACTTCATCGCCTTGTTCTCCTTAGACTGGGGCATGCAGAGCATGAGATATCTGAGCTCACGGCTGCCTTCACCAAGTTTGATCAGGATGGGAATCAGGTTCTGGATGAGAAGGAGCAGGCACAGATGCGACAAGATCTGGAAGAGGAGAGGGTAAGTAAGCAGGGCTGGGTGACAGGGAGGAAGGATGAACACATTGCTCACTTGTCCTCCCTCTCCAGCATACCCAAGATAAACCCTCCCAAAAACGAGCAGGAAAGAACTCTCTAGAACAGTGGTTCTCAAGCTGCTGCATATTAAATATTCCAGAGAGTCTTTAAACAGCTTCACTCTTCAGGCCACATATCCTAGACCAATTAGATCAGAAGCTCTGGGTGGTAGGGCTGAAACATTAGAACTTTCTAAAATTTCCAAGGTGATTCCAGCACGTAGCCAAGGGTCAGAACCATTGCTTTGCAAAAGGGACCAGTCCCCAAGATCATCCCTTATGATCCTCTAGAAGAATCGTCGTGAGCATTGCTCCCCAGGTCTTTCTAGAATGTCCTCCCTAACTGAGTGGGAAATAAGGTGGATTCCAGCTGTAAAGAACTCAGAGGACGCAATTGAAATTGATCCTACTATACCCGCTCCATCCCTATTCAGTGTAGGTCACAAAGTTCAAGGGCGTGCAATCAGAGACAGGGAATGACAACAACAAGAAAGGGAGCCCAAAGAGACTGTGAGCCTGTTCACAGCAGAGGACAGATTAAAGCCTCCCAGAATCGGGGCTGGAGAGATGGCTCAGCACTTAAGAGCTCTGGCTGTTCTTCCAGAGGTTCTGGGTTCAATTCCCAGCACCCACATGACAGTTCACAACTGTCTGTAACTCCAGTTCCAGAGGATCTGACACCCTCACACCAATGTACATAAAATAAATTTAAATAAATTATGTATAAAGAAAAGCTTCCCAGACTCATCTTATCCTCTCTAACATCCATCTTCCCAATCAGGTGGCCCTCAGTGCTGAGATTGAGAACCTAGGCCAGTCCATTGGATGTAGCCCAGCAGGTGAATTGGGCACAGAAGCTACGAGAGGAGGATGCTGGGTTTCTGGAGAAGAATTTTACAAGTATGTGGAGGCAGGGTCCAGGGATGGCTGGCTGTGACATCTCTGCTTGAGAATCTTTCCACACCTTCCCAATTCCCTTTCCTAGTCCAGGGGGGATTTCTGTTCCCCTGTGATTCTCCCTTCAAGGTTGGGCCTCACATTCCTCATTCCCATCCAGACAAGCACCATTGTATTATCTCCAATACACACCCCTGTGCATATCCAGACACATATTTCTGCTTCCTTTGTCTCTCTCAAATCCTACACAGGCTCACAAGGAGAGTTCTGCAAGTGGAGAGTGTTCTGGAAGGAATTGTGTCCCGGGTTGATGCTGTGGGTTCAAAGCTGAAAATGCTGGAGGGGAAAGGGGACCTGGCTCCCTCCCCAGGAATGGTGAGTACCCTTCCACTGCATCTTCTGAGTTCTTTACAGCTGGAATCCATCTTATTTCCCACTCAGTTAGGGAGAACATTCTAGAAAGACCTAGGGAGCAATGCTCACAATGGCCATAGATCAGCGGAGGTGGAGGGCAGGCCCAGAAGTTGCGTAAGTTCTTTGACCTTTGAGGAGGGCCTTTGTTTTAGTTTTTTTCCAGTTGTTATAATAAACTATCAAAGATTAGATTGCTTATAAACAACAGAAATGCACTTTTCAGAGTTTGGGAGGGTGGGAGGAGTCTAAGACAAGGTAACAGTAGGTTCAGAACCCTGTGAAAGCCTCTTTCATGCTTCATGGACTGCTCAATTCTTGAAGGGTTCTCATACGGCGGCAGGAAAAAAGGGCACTAATCCCCTTTATAAGGGCTCCACACTCATGACCTCATCACCCAGCAAAGCCCTCATTTCCTAGTACTGTCACACTGGGGATTGATCATGTCAGCATAAGACTTTGGGGAGACACAGACATTAGTCTATAGCAATCTAGATTCTCTGTATTTAGATTCAGAGAAAAATTAATCACTCCTTCAAATGAGCTATTCCTTTTTCTTCCAACAGGAGGAGCTAGCTGTTTGGAAGAACCTATAGTCCTAGTTGTCATTTCAACCCCCTTGGGAGTCCAGGGTGGGCAGGAGAATGGAAGAGATCCCCAAACATCAGACAGCAAGTTCTCTCTATATACCTTCCCAGAAGCCTCTTCTCCATGTACCCCCCACTTCTAGGGCATCATGTCTCATGACAGCTGCTGTGGAGTCCCACCCTGTATCTGTCCTTTTGAGCCAGTGTTTTTGTGTGTAACTGGGCAGCATGTATAGGCTTGGCCCTTGGTGTTTCTATATGTAGTCACACAGCTCTGAAAAGTAGCATTTCCTACCTGGCTTCTCACTTGCTGTGCATTTACTTCTGCCATAGTGATTAACATCAATATAAACAAAAAGGAAGAGATGGCAATGACTCTCCTAAAGAACTCAGACAGCCATGATTGGTCAAAAGGTAGAAGCCCAAAGAGTAGGCAATGGATATGTCTCCCTACTTTGCAGTCAGTCACACTCTTCTCCTATGTGTGTCTAGAGATCTGCCATTGGCACGCATGGGTGTGTGGAGGGGGTTTTCTCTTCCCCTATGGAGTTTCCCTGTAAGAGAGGAAAGGAAGCCCTGGGGGAAAGTAGACTCTTGTGTGGTGAGATTCCGACAGAGGAGTTAAGAGGGACACCCTCAAAGGTGAAGTCAATTCGGGCTCTGCTGGAGGAGCCCACCCTCCGATTCCGATGTTCCACTGAACACATAGAACCAACCAAGAGGACTTCAAACCTGGAAACAGAACCCAAAGGGAGTCAGGGAAGGAAGTGACGTCAGGGTTCATTGATCGTTGGACTAATATTATGTGGTGGTCTCTGATTCTGTTCATCATAGGACAATGTGGGGTTCCAAGGTTACTATCAATAAAAACCTTTAGAGAACAGGTCTTTGCATTTGCTTCTGGGGTTATAGAGAGAAGACAGGAGGATAGAAACGTAAGCTACTCGAGTGCACTCTCTGGAAGGTACAAGAGTGGGAGCCAATCAATGTCAAGGAGTTTGGCTGTCCCAGGAGTCTTGAAGTAAGAAGCTCTGGCTCATAGGAATGCTTGAAATGGAAGATACCATGATTACCACAGAAAAGAGTGGAGATGAAGCACCTAGGGAGAATGAGTCCTGCAGAGGAGATAGGTTAGGAAGGCTGGGGAGAGGAGTATCTGTGGTGTATGTGTGTGTGTGTGTGTGTGTGTGTGTGTGTGTGTGTGTGTGTGTGTGTGTGCTAGCATGAGTCAGTGGAGGATAACTAAGAATAAGACAAGAAACTCTTACACCAAGGTTTTGGATGCTCAGGAGCCTGCATCCTGAAAATTCATACCGCTTCTCCCTCTCCTGTGAGCCCTTCTCCTGCACCTCCCATTGCTCCTCAGTACGTCTTCTCATTCAAACCCTTCACTCATGCTTGTTCTCACATCCCGTTGAGTATTCCATAAACCTAAGAGACTTGTGCAAAAACTAAATACAATCAAGATAACCAATGTGTCAACTATGATGAACACTTCCTTCAAGAAAGGCGCTTTCAATTAAACAGCGTTAGGAACTAGCTTGCAGTTTAAGAAACACGAGTCAGAGAGTTGATATTAATCCAAGGCTTGTGGGAAGGGGAAAGGAGAGAATATTTAGGATCAGGAATCAAGGCTGAAAGCTTGTGGGAGACAACTTGCAAAAGCATGGATATTCCCTGAGCCATTCTTTGGTGAGTGAAACACGTCAGGGTGCTAGAGTCTTGGGAGGAGGCACCTATCTTCAATAACTCCAGCTGACAAATTATGGGTGCGCTGTGGGGCCACCACCAAGACAGGCTGAAGCCAGGTGACCGTTCTAGGGTATGGCCGTAGACATGAACGCATCTTCAACACCAGGTACTGTGATTCTCACCAGCGGGTTGATTCACAATAGCCTGGCTTAGCTTCACTTTCGCCTTCATGCTTGGCCCTTTGATAAAAGGTCATTATTTGAGGCGTGACTCAGTCAAGAAGAGCAAAGCCGGGAGGGTGCGAGCGCGCGGCGGGGCGGGGCGGGGCGGGGCGGGGCGCTCGCGGTGCGCACGCGCAGACGCTTCAGAACCGGAAGCGGAGTTGGGCCGGGCATGGCGGCGGCTGCGGAGGGCGTCCCTGCGACGCGACGCGAGGAGCCGGCTAGAGGTACTACCCGGCGTGGATGGAAATGAAGCGGCTAGTGGGGGGCTGGGTCCGGATGCAGGCGCGGGTGCACCTGTCGGCCTCGTCGGGGCACTGAGATGAAGGTCTGGCCCCTGAGCAAGGGAATGGAGTTGGCGATTCAGGTGGACGAGTGCGAGGGGGAGGGCTTGAGATCACGGCAGGTGGAGAGCGAAGGCGGCATGAGCATAGGTCGGGAGGGACGTAGGAAGAGTTGGCTTTGGCTGGGTTAGGTCTGGGTATAGAACATTTACGCACACACACACTCCCACCCCGCCCTCCTTCACTCCCTGGACCAGATGATGCTGCGGTGGAGACAGCCGAGGAAGCAAAGGAGCCCGCCGAAGCTGACATCAATGAGCTCTGCCGAGACATGTTCTCCAAAATGGCCACATACTTGACTGGAGAGCTGACAGGTGAGACGCCATCCTGGCTGATCCCGGGCGTGCAGTTGCGTTTTCTCTGCAGAAACCTGAGAGGTGCTTTAGTGGCGCCTGTCAGTGGTTGAATGGGAGGAAAAGAGCCCCACCTCTTCTTTCCCTAGGGTAGCTCAGGACCCACTTTAGAAACACAAATCGCAGGCCTCTTCTAATGTAGCTAACGACAGCTAACAACAAAAATTCTGCACTATTAGTCAAGAAGTGCCTCCGTAGGGGAGGTGTGTTTTAAGCATGATTGTGAAGGAAATGGAAAAGGGGAAACGATACAATTAGTAAAAGAGTTGGGATCAGCAAGCAATTTGATTAGGCCAGTAGGTTAGTGTGAAGATTTGGTGATCCGCTCTTGGGACACAGTTAGATTCAGTTCAGTGTGCCTGCACTCTGTGTCTGTATGAGGTAGAGTTAGAAAGTGGAGTCTGTTGTAAGCACTTACATGGTTTTGCTTCTCCAGATTTTTTTTTTTAAATCACACTTACTTTGTGTTTGTGTGTGTTTGTGTGTATACACGCACTCAAAGGTCACATGACTACTTGTGCGGGCTGGTTATCTCCTACCATGTCGGTCAGGAGTACCACCCCCAGAACTGCAGGCTTCATAGCCAGTGCCTTTACCAGCTGAGCCTTCTCACAGGCCCCAACCCCAGAAATTGTCTGGGATTTTAATTTGTGAACCAGAGTCTATAAGGAAAGGCTTAATAGAGATGTTGAGGGGTTGTAAGTCACCGATTTATCAGCCTGATTATTCATTTATTTTTGAACAAGAGGAACCGAGTAACCAAATTCAGATTTGTGGGTTATCTCTGCAGATTCTAAAGATTTGGCAATAGTAACTTAATCATTTCTTGCAGACTTTTTTTTTTTTTTTTTTTTTAAATCTATCTAACTAGCCACTAAAGCCCTTTATGGTTATAAACTATATAACCTTCTTCAGTGCTCACAGCCCACAGGTACCTACCTACCTGTGGCAGTGGTTTAAGACTAGTTTATTTTGGCGTGGGTCCACTATGAGGAGCCCACATGGAAGGGCCCACCATTAATCCCAGCCTATTTTAGCAGACTTTTAAAAAGACCGTATGATTTGGTTTGTTTTCACTACTCACTGGTTCCTCTCCTTTAGTGTGACTGAGTGTCCTTTGCCATGTTCTTTTACTGTTGTTTTTCATTTGTTGCAGTTTAGAAATATTTTTCTGTACCAGTGCCTTAAAATTAGTAAACAGGGTGCTGGGCTGAGAGGGAACATATTCCTCGGTGGAAGTGAATGATTTCCTTGTGTTTATTATATAAACTCTTGCATCACTTCATTCACATTCTTTTGCTGGCGTCCAAGTGTGTGGCCCTTGTTTTAGAGATTATTATTTGATAGCAGTGAGAGGGCAGATGTGGAGGAGAATAGGAACAGAGGAGCAGTTGTTCAGAAAGCAGTGGGAGTCTGAGGCAAAGTGAAGAAATAACAAGAATGAAATGGAGAGTGTGGGTGTGAGCACATGACAGCAGGACACTTCACAAGGTATGTTGAGGTGGGTATTGAGCAGCCTAAGATACTTGTGAGGTTTTCAGTGTGGGTGGGACCATCAACCAAAATACGGAAGCTGAAAAGAGGAACCATGTTTATGTGGGAAACTGTTTCAGTTTGGGCTTGGCTGTTTGTAGCTGTTACTGAAATGCTTGGGTGGGTTATCTGAAGATACTCAGGTGCCTCGTGCATGTGAGTCCAGAGCTCAGAGACTGATCTTTGCAGGGAGGCATCATGTGGAGGTGGAGGCTATGCAGAACAGGATTGCCAAGGAAGAGCTTACTGGTGGACATCTTAAGGGCCTAGACTGACATCAGGAGATGGAGCAGTTCATTGTGAGTTGCTAGGGATTGAACCCAGGGCTTTGCATATACAAAGCCATTGCTGTCTAGTAAGCTACATTTGCAGCCCCAAATAATTTTTGTAGATAATTACTTAAAGTTCCAAAGATTCTAAGTGATTATAAAACTAAGTTAAGCCAGTGTTATTTCTCCACTATGGTCATTCTTACTTGTACAAATGCTTTTTGAGAAGAAAGATTTTAATTTACTAATTTGTGTGCACATGCACATGCATGTCACAAGCCCACACATGCATGTGTATGTAGTTACGTGCCGTAGTTCATGTGTGGAGGTCGGAGGACAGCTTTTGGGAGTCAGCTCTCTCCTTTCACCATCTGGGTTCCAGGGACTGATTGTTTTGAAAGCATGAAGACCTGAATTTTGGGGAGGTAGAAGTAGGAGGATTCCTAGAACTCACTGGCCAGTCTAGCAGAATTGATGAGCTTCCATTTCAGTGAGAAATCTTGTAGGAAAGAAATAAGGTGGATAGCAATTGAGAAAGACCCATTGACCTCTAGCCTGCACACACCTATGTACACACACACACACACACACACACACACACACTAGTTGATGCCATATATACACATACACATATGTGCATAGAAGGTTTATATCTCTAGTTGATGCTGTATATAATATGATGAAAACCTTTAAATTATATATATATATATATATATATATATATATATATATATATATATAAATAATTTGGGGTTTTTGTTGTTTTTTTTTTGTTTTTTTTAACTTGAGACAGTGTTTCCCTATGTAGCCCTGGCTGTCCTGGAACTCACTCAGAGATCTGTCTTCCTCTGCCTCCCAAGTTCTGGGATTAAAGGTGTGTGCCACCACAGTATATATTTTTTATTCTATAGAAGTACCAAGACTATTCTTTCCCCTCTCTTTTCTTTGACATGAGTTTACCATTTTCTAACTATGACACAAACTCTTCTAGACATTGCTTAGTTTATTTTGTTGATTGCTGCCTCAGTTTCTACTTAGATATTCAGGGTATAAGCTAAGTATAAATGTCACAGGTTGAAAGTAACCTGGGGGTCCTCCCTTAAACTTCTACATTCCCTCCCTGAACTCTTTTGACCTAGAATTCTGTATTCCAGTAATTTCAGACAAACCCTAAAGGCATCTCATTCTCTGTTTATTTTTTAAAGCCACCAGTGAAGACTATAAACTCCTGGAAAATATGAATAAGCTAACAAGCTTGAAGTACCTTGAAATGAAAGATATTGCTATAAACATCAGCAGAAACCTAAAGGACTTAAACCAGAAATGTGAGTACTAATTTCCATCACACGAATAAGTACTGCTTGTACTTAATGTTTTCCAATGCTTGGGGAACAGGGTATTCCTGCCTCCTGGGAGCTCCTGTTCCAAAAAGCATTACCAACCAAGGGGTATTTTTTCCATTCTGAAGAGAGTGTGCTTCGGTGGGATGGTTATTTCTGCTCCTAAACCTTGCTTTTAGTCAGTATATTCCTAGAAGGAAAGTGGGCAGATGAAAGTCTAGAGAATTGATTTAACAAAGCCCCAGGCTGGAGAGATGGCTCAGTATGGTGATATTTTATTTGTGCTGAAATGTGATTTTATTTGTATGTTAATAAATAAAAGTGCCTGGGGGTCAGAGCTAATAGCAAGCCATAGCAGAAGTCTGGCAGTGGTAGCACTCGCCCTTAATCCTGATCACATGACAGGCAGATCTCTGTGTGTTCAAGGACACCACCAGCATGGAGACACAATCTCAATACCAACCATAGAAGACCTGGAAGTCTGTATAGACAGGCAGTGACGAGGAGGTCATGTGGTTGGGTTTACAACCAATGAGAAGGCAGAACAGAAAGTCAATAAAAAGACAGACACACAGGAAGTAGGTCTCTTTCGGAGGGGACAGACGGCAGCGGCATCGAGGGGTAAGAAAGGGTTTTAGTCTCAGCTCTTAGCTACTGCTCTGACCTCTTGGGCTTTTAACTCTGCATTTGGCTCTGTGTTTCCTATTTAATAAGACCATTATATCTACAGCTCAGAGGTTAAGAGCACGGGCTGTTCTTCCAGAGATCCTGAGTTCAGTTCCCAGCAACCACATGGTGGCTCACAACCATCTGTAAAGAAATCTGGTGCCCTCTTCTGGTGTGCGGGCATACTTGCAGGCAGAACACTATATACATAACAAATAAATAAATCTTAAAAAAAAAAAAAAAGAAAGAAAGCCCCAAACGACTACTTTATAAGCAAAAAATCTATAAATTGAAAATGTTAATTTAGAGTGGTCTGACATTTTTCCACTGGAAAATGCTCTTTGTCACTAGGACATCCTTAGTATGGGCATGCTCAAGATGCTGACTCCGGAGCAGAACAGTAGCTTAAGGAATAAGAACTTGACAGAGAAGGAGAATCTGAAAAGGAGAATGACTTACTTTGGCTGGGTCACTGATGTACTGATAAGCTAGCTGTGTCTTTCCAGAGCATCTGCTCTGCTAATGACACTCATGTCACCCACCCTGGTCTTCGTTGGGCGTAGCAGGGGAAACGCTAGCTTTCTTACTTTCTGCTCTTTTCTCTATACTTGCTGACGCTGTATACGGACATTTGGTTTGTTTCTCAAGATGCCGGACTACAGCCGTATCTGGATCAGATCACTGTGATTGAGGAGCAGGTGGCAGCTCTCGAGCAGGCAGCCTACAAGTTGGATGCTTACTCAAAAAAACTGGGTAATTATTTTTACTTGTATTTTGGTCATTTAAGGTTTATAAATGTTTGGCCTACATGTGTATATGTGCACCATGTGCATGCAGTACCTCTGGAGGTCAGAAGAGGGCATCTGATCCCCTGGATTTGGAGTTACAAATGGTTTGGAGCTGCCATGTGGATGCATGGAACTGAACCTGTGTCCTCTGCAGCAGCAATGAGTGCTTTTAACCACTGAGCCATCTCTCCAGTCATTTTGTTTTAATTTGATAAAGAGTACTCAGCTAGGCATGGTAATACACATCTATAAGCCCAGTACTCAGGAAACTGAGGCAGGAAGATTGGAAATTCATATTCAGGTCAGGTTATACAGTAAGCATGTCTCAAAAAAAAACCAAACAAACAAACAAAACTTGAGGAATTAATTATTTACTAAATAGCATTTTCTGTAGTTACTGATTTATCAAGCACTGTTCTGAATGATTCACATATATTATATTCTTTATTCTCCCAATAATCTATGAGGTGATTTTTGGTTTTGTTGTTGATGTTGTTTTGAGACAGAGTCTCCTTAGATAGCTCTGACTGTCCTGGAAGTCACTGTGTAGACCAGGCTGGCCTCAAACTCACAGAGACTCACCTGCTTCTGCCTCGTGAACACTAGGATTAAAGGCATTTGTCACCAGGCCCACAATTTTTTAAAAAAAAATTCCCATCCTCTAGGGAAGAAAAATGTGATTTAAGAGACAAAGTACCTTAAGTGTACAAAGATGATAAAATACATGGGAGAGCCATACATCAGGTGTCTGATTACAGTGCCAAGCTCTGTTTTGTAGGTTTTGAATTTTATTTTATATGCATATGGTATTTGGCCTGCATGTATGTGTGTGTTAGGATGCCAGATCCCCAGAACTGGAGTTACAGACAGTGGTGAGCTACCATGTGGTTGCTGGGAATTGAACCCGGGTCCTCTGGAAGAGCAGTCAGTGCTCTTAACCACTGAGCCATCTCTCCAGCCCCTAGTGACAAGATCTTAACTGTGGTTCACCACACTGAATTATCCTTAGTAATGTAGACACATATGCCTTTTAAAAGTGGAATTACTGGTTCTTTGTGTTTTCCTGAAGAATTGCCTTTTCTCTGAGGAGAAGGCTGGTACGTTCACTGTTGCTTGCCGGCTCTGGCTGTTATCTGCTTGGTAAAAAGTACTGAGTGTGTTTTCATCCTAGATAGCTTTTGTGGGTTCTTTTATTTTATCATTGCACTTGCTGACTGCTTCAAGACAGTGGTTT
This sequence comes from Peromyscus eremicus, assembly GCF_949786415.1. Classification (NCBI taxonomy): domain Eukaryota; kingdom Metazoa; phylum Chordata; class Mammalia; order Rodentia; family Cricetidae; genus Peromyscus; species Peromyscus eremicus. The sequence goes on from NC_081416.1 coordinate 18,085,495, forward strand.
GTCAGTGGCTGTTTAACAGTAGTTATCAACAGTTTCACCGTTCACAGTTGTATTTAATAAGTGTTCGCTGTGAACCTCACCACGTAGAAGGCATCACCCCAAGAGCTACTGAGGCTTTAAAAGACAAGAAAAAGTGTTGGGTGTGGTGGCATATGCCTTAATCCTTTGGGAGGTGAAGCCAGGAAGATCAGGAATTCAAGATGAGCCACCTCAGGCTGTCTGAAAATTTGTAAATGAAAAAAATTTTTTTTCAAAAACATCAGGCTTATTTGATGACATTTTCAATCTCTGTATCTTTAGGCTTTTGTATTTTTGCAAACTGCTTTCCTAAAGTGAGATATAAGAAGAAAAAACATGAAAGGACTGGGAATACAGCTCACTTGGTACAATGCTTGCTTGCCATGTATGAAGTCCTCTGTTTAAGAGCACCACATCCTGACCTCTATCTAGAACACTAGGGATGGATGCTCAGTGCTGGGTTCTATACCCGGCACTGGACAGATGGCACATTGGTGTGGGCCTGTGGCTCCAACACTCAGAATGTGGAGGCAGGAAAATCAGAAGTCCAAGGTCAGCCTGGGCTGCACAGTGAGTCTGAGGCCAGCTTGAGATTTATTCTTGTCCTTTTTTTGTTGGTTTGCTTTTGGTTTTTTGAAACAGGGTTTCTCTGTGTAACCCTGGCTGTCCTCCAGGACTCACACTGTAGATCAGGCTGGCCTCGAGTCTGGAGATCTACCTGCCTCTGCCTCCAAATTGCTGGGATTAAAAGGGTGTGCCATCACCGCCCGGCTCAGCTTGGGATTTGTGTGACCTGTCTAGGCTAGGTAGATGTGGGGCTAGGGGTAGGGAAAAGAGTAGCGAAATGAACATAAAAGCAAAAACGTATATTTATACTTCCTGGGTGTTCCAGTCTGGTTCTAGAGGGCACCAGGGATTGTTTCTGGAAGGGCAGTTTCAAGATTTAGTAAGGCTCCCAATAGGGCAAGTGCCAATAGATCGCCAATAGATCTTGCTTCATTCTGCCTGAGCTATAGAAGCATGTGCTCTTGGCACAGTTAGGACCTAGTGACTGTGGTTTGGACTCTCAGTCAGGGTGTGTACATTTGACTCTTCCAAGCTGGGCAAGTCTGTGATCTCTGTATTTGGGTAGATGATGAGATCGAAGCCGCTGTCTTCTTAAGAATATAGTAGGTATATCTGAACTTGCTTGAAGACCTAATAAATGTCTTTGTGAGAGCTAGGATTGAAAGATATAACTCCTCTTTTTCCTCAAACAGAAGCCAAGTACAAGAAGTTGGAGAAGCGATGAAAAATGTGTTCATGTGGATCAGGTGGTTTGTTTTTTTAATATGGAAGAATGTCTTATAACCACTAAATCCTGAGGCTGATGAATCATCACAGCTCCTCAAAAGAACTCTGTGCTGGTGAATCCCAAAGCCATGCGATGCTGGATGAACTGGAGGGCTGTGGCCGCTCCCGGGTCTCCTCCGAGGCGGCACCTCACAAGCTCAGACCTGGAACTCCTCCTCCTCAGCTTTGACTTGAATGCTTCATCATCCGTTCGTTCGAGAGGGAGACTCTAGAGTTCAGGGTGTCCTGGGCTTGCCAGCAGTCAAGTGAGAGAGCTTTCCCTGGTAGTGGTCAGTTAGCACATTGTTTTCCCAATGGCTGGGGTGTTTTGTTTATTGATGATGCTAATGTATTGTTAATAAGATTCTAAATTAAAAAGGAAAACAAAACAAATGTGTTTATTGCAACTTATTACTATCTGTGTGTCAGTAATTTGCTTTTTCATAACACTGCAAGTAACAGGAACTCCTAAACTAATTCCAAGCCTAGTCTTAAAGATGGACTAGAAGGAGTGAAGGAGTATTTTTATAACTTAGTGTATGAGAGGTTGCCTCCACCCCACTCCTACCTCAATTAGGGATCGAACCTAGACCTTGAATATGCCTACTCAAGTGCTCAGCCAGGGAGCTATTTCCCCAGCCCCTTTACTTTTTATTTTAAGGCTGGGTCTCTTTTAAGGCAATGGTTCTCAACCAGTGGGTCATTGGCCCCCTCTGGGGTCACATGTCAGATATCCTGCATATCAGATATTTACATTATAATTCATAAGAGTGTCAAAATTACAGTTATGAAGTAGCAATGAAATAATTTTACAGTTGTGGGGGATCACCACAACATGAGGAACTGTAGGAAAGGATCTCAGCATTAGGAAGGTTGAGAACCCCTGCTTTGAGGTATTCAATAGGCTTTATATTTTGGCCCCTCTTGCTTCAGCCTCCTCAGAAGCTGAGCTCATTGGCTGGTGCCACAAGACTCAGTTTCTTATCTCTTTCTTCTTGAGTCAGATGTGTGGGGGTGAGATGACACCCTGACATCTGTTCCATTTTGGAAATGTGATAGACAAGATGTGTATGTGTGCCTGGGGTGGTTGGAATAAGTTTGGCTCCCATAGACTCATGAGCTTGAATGCTTGGCCCATAGGGAGTGGCACTGTTAGGAGGTGGTGTGGCTTTGTCAGAGTGGGTGTGGCCTTGTTGGAGGATGCGTGTCACTGTGGGGGTGGGCTTTGAGGTCTTACATGTTCAAGCTACACTCAGTATGGGATACAGTCTCCTTCTACTGCTGTGTATCAAGATCTAGAGCTCTCAGCTCCTCCTCCAGCACCATGTCTGCCTGTGTGCCACCATGCTTCTTGCCAGGATGATAGTGGATGAAACTTCGGAACTGTACGCCAGCCCCAATTAAATGTTTTTCTTTATAAGAGCTGCCATGGTCATGGTGTCCCTTCACAGCAATAGGAACCTTAACTAAGACAGTGCCTGTGTGTTAGATGGGGAGGGGAGGGAATAGCATTCATATAATAAAGTGTTTTATGATGTGTATCCTATTAGTATCTGTGGAGGGGGAGGGGAATTTTGGGGAATTCAGTTGCCTAAAGGTATCAGATGATACGGGTTAATAAAGAACCAGTCTGATTGGGAAGAAATGTAACCTTATCTACAGTAGCATGCTATTAGCTCGCAAGGTGCCTGATGTTCTCAATGTCATTCCCAAATATGGTAGTTTGAATCAGAATGGCCCCTATAGGCTCATATATTTGAATGTTTAGTCACTAGGGAGTGGCACTATTTGAAAGGATTAGAAGGGCTATGAGGTGTGGCCTTGGAGGAAGTGTGTCACTGGAGGTGGGCTGTGAGGTTTCAAAAGCCATAGCTCTGCCTGTGGATCAGGATGTAGCTCTCAGTTACCTCTCCAGCACCATGCCCACCATGCCTGCTGCCATGCTTCCCACCATGATGAAAAGGGACCAAACCTTCGAAACTGTAAGCAAGCCCCAACTAAATGCTTCCTTTTATAAGAGTTGCCTTGGTCATGGTGTCTCTTCACAGTAATAGAACACTGACTAAGACACTAAGAGAGATTAGTTCTCTCTCCACCTCCTGACTGCTGTAGACCATCATCATTTATCCTTAATTCTATAATGGGCCCTTTTCTTTAAGAAAAGATGTATGTGTACCCATGTTCTGTTTGCATGTATTTATGTACATCACATGTGTACCTGATGCCTACGGAGATCAGAGGAGGGTATTGAATCCCCCGGAACTGGAGTTACCAATGGTTATGAACCACCATGTGAGTGTTGGGAATGGAATCCAGGTTCTATGCAAAAGCAAAAGTGCTCTTAACCGTGGAGCCATCTCTCCAGCCCCCAAAAACTAGAATTCACATATATATATATGTATATATAAAATATATGTATATATATGTATATATAAAATCTATTTCTTATGATTCCTACGCTTAGAATGTGTTAAGCCATCTTCAGCTACTTTTTATTCCTATGGGTGAGTTTTCATTTTTCAAATAGATTTGAATCTACAGAAAAGTTGCAACACACCACCAATTCACTAACTCTAAATGTTTCTAAAACAAAAAAAATAAAAACAAACAAAGCAAAAACCTAATTTTTCTTTTCTCCATCCCTTTCACTTTTTCCAGAGTTGGTTTTCCATTTTTTTTTATCTATCTCTCTTCTCTATCTCTATCTATCTCTCTATCTCTCTCTCTCTCTCTATCTGTCTGTCTGTCTGTCTGTCTGTCTATTTATTTATTTATTTATTTATTTATTTATTTATGTATGTATGTATGTATGTATGTATGTATGTTTTTCGAGACAAGATTTCTCTGTGTAGCTTTGGAGCCTGTCCTGGAGCTCACTCTGTAGCCCAGGTTGGCCTCGAACTCATGAATGCTGGGATTAAAGGCGTGAGCCACCACAGCTCGGCTGGTTTTCCTTTTGAAGCAAAGCCGCGTAGACTTTTCGTTCCTCCGCACTCCCTGTAGATAGGTGATTTCTCATTGGCTGCTCTGCGTGACGTCATATCTCCGCGCTCTGGCGTTCTAACCTTCAGCGCGTGTTCTTGTTTCCAGCTTTGAGTGGCTGTTCCAGCGCCGGCTGTCATCGCCGATGGCTCAGCAGCCGCTGCGTCTGTGAGTTACCTTGCATCGGAAGACTCAGGAACCTAGTGGGGAAAGGAAAGGAGGAGAGACGCGGCGGCGATGCGGGGGTCGTTCTCCAGACCGGAAGGGGCAGACGGCGGGGAGGTCGCGGGGCTGCTGGGAGCTGGAGTCGAGGCTTCCTGCTGTCCTGTCGTTTTTCCACCCTAGTATCTTCAGAGTCTCTCCGGAGAGATAAAAACTTGCGGAGCCAGACTTCCTTTTTTCATTTAGGCCTACCCTACCTGCGACACACCATCTCCCCTTCATTTCTCCCCTCGTGGCTTTTATTGATTAGCCGAATACTTGCAGACATCAGGTGCAATGATGGGTATTGGCAGACAGGATAATTATTGCCCCTGCCTCGGCGTGCTTTTGTGGCGTGGTCGGTTAGCGAAGATAAGACTTCATTTAGAAAGATTACTGAGTAGCGGCAGTGTGTCATACATGGTGCCAAGCGTTACCCAAACGAGTTCCCGCCTTGATAGCTGATAGTCTTGACCAGAAGAACAAGTGTCAACGAATGCGGAAAATGTAGAGAAAAGGTTGACGGTTCTGGAGGATATGTGATGATATTTGGCTTAATGGAAGGAATTAAGGCCTTCCTGAGAAAATGAAGATTTGACTCTGGTAAATATTGTCGTTAACCCAGAGAAGTCATTGACATGTTTAAAGGCTCCTTAGCGTGATCCAATTTTCGTTGTGGAAAGTGATCCTGCTTGAAAGGTGGGAAACAAATCAGAGCCAAAGTAGAAGGAAGCTAGGATTAGTTAGCGTGAGGGCAGAGGGAAAAAAGTTCAGCATTGATGGTTTACTAAGCAAGTGTAATCGGCAGGGCTTGGTGATGTTTTAGTTGTGAGGAACTCCCACTGTAAGGTCACAGATTTCCGTCTAAAATCATTGGGATCAGGAAACATGGTAAAAGGACCCACACCAGATAATGAATATTGAATGTGCCTCCTGGGAATTGATAATTAGCGGAGCAGGGCTGAAAAGATTTCTAGAGGTGCTTAGAGAATAAATCAGATTGCTTAGTAGTTATGACAGAGTTTGTTCTGAAATGGTACATGGGTTTCTGAGATTTTGAGCAAGAGTGGCTTTCTCAGCTCACCGGGAAAGCTCCAGAGATTGACTAGGCCTTGATGGGTGGAAAAAGCTTTGAGGATGAATACAGTGGAGCTGTTAGGAGAGAGAACTTTCCTAGAGTATAGAGAGTCAGAGAGTGACCTCTGGGCAGTTTGGGAAGAGTTCAGTTAGGAAGACTAACTGGAAGCACTGGAAAGACGGGCCAGGACCTGAGGAGAACTGTTTCTACAGGAAATGAGTGCCTGGTGATGATTTTGAGGAAGGAACATTAAACTGATGGCTGTATGTTGAATGAATCGAAAGAAGAGAAGGCACGAGAGGATCTGTAAAGTCCGCCTTGTATCCCAGACTAGATAACTAGGTTTGTCTGAGTCTGCCTTAGCAGAACTCAGTTGCTCAGCCTTGTTGTCCTCCATTCCTACCTCTCCTTTCCCATTCTACTTCTCTCCTTAGTTTGTGTTCAAATTCTTTAAGTTTCTCACCTGATTTTCTCTTCCTGTTTCCATTGGCCATTGCCCTTGTTTACACTTTTGGTTGTAGTTAACTGTTCCTCCAGACTATCATTCACTGTTATTAAAAGTATTGATGAAGTCTGTATAATCATATCATCATCATATCATTATGCTGCTTGAAAATGTTCAGTGGTAGGACCAATAAGAGAACACCAGAGAGACATACTGACAGAACAATAGAGACTATAGTACTTTGAGTTAAACCATGTTAAGACAATAAGTAAGGGCTGGTGAGATGGCCCAGTGGGTAGAGGCACTTCCTGCCAAGCCTGGTGACATACCTGGTGGATGGAGAGAACTAACTCTGATTGTCCTCTGACCTCCACATGAGTACTGTGGCTTACATATGCCCTCCCCAGTATAATACCTTCCCCCAAATAAAAACAAACAAATGACTATGTAAGTCAGAATTCTAAAGGTCATAAATTAGAGGTCAGGACAAGTTACTTCCCAGCCTGGTGTAGTCCACATTATCAACCTCAGCTCGTAATGTTTTCTCCTTCCAGCTCCGCAACACGATGCTCCCCTCCCCTCATAGCTTCTTCCATATAAATTAGGATTGGAGCTTCCCTTATTGTAAACTCTGCTTAAATGAGCCTTCCTCCTCTTATAATTCTAATATGTCCTTGGGGTAGTATTTGGCACATTGAACTTTGCATAGTGTAGTTGTTCGGTTTGTGTTTACCAGTGGATGCCTGGAGCTGTGCAGTAGGCACAGGCCGTGGAAGTGAGGAGAACAGAATGGTTATGAAAAATGTTTGGAGAAAAGATTAAATAAGGGACTTGTTGACTTAGTGACCATGTTGGTGATAAACCTAGCCACAAATCTTGGGAATGAAGAGCTGGCTCAATTTTGAAGACAAGAAGAGCTAAATTTTAGATATGGTGCGTTGGAGGTGTAGGTGAGATCTCCAGGAAAATCTACCTGGTGGCTAGTAATATTTGAAATAGTCCCCAAATAGAAGATACCTGCAGACTGCAAAGCCTGTGTCCTATCGCTAATCAAGAAGACAAGCCTAGCAGATCCATCTGTGTCTCCTGAATTGCCATAATGCTTCTCTCTTGTTTACAGGTTGGCTTGTGGCGATGTTGAAGGAAAGTTTGATGTTTTATTCAATAGAGTTCGAACAATTCAGAAGAAAAGTGGGAACTTTGACGTAAGATGACAATTTCTACTCACATTTTATTACTGTAGTCAAACATTAAAGTGTGGGATCCTTTGTTAATTTTGTGATTGACTCTCCATTTTGTTGTTAGGTTGAATTTTCTTTTTGAATATGAACTTAGTAGCTATGGACTGATGGGAGAAAGGAGAGCTATTTACTGTCCACTTTACACTGTTTGAATTGCAATCTTGTTACTTTCTTACTGTACCAAAAACCAAACCAAACCAAACACCTGGGTTTGGTAAACAGATCTACTTCATGAGTGTGTGCTATGGATTAAATCAGGTAACACGTGCAGATGCTTCACAAAAGAAAGAACTGGAAATGAATGTTGTATATGGTTGCCAAGTAGATTATGAGTCCATAGAATACAGAAGAGTATTGTAGGTGTGGGAGAATTTGTTCATTGTGTTAAAGGTTAGTAAATACAGTGGGGAGTGAATGTGTTCTTATGCTCCATATTTCTGAAGTCTAATATTTAAGTTTCGTATTTCACAGAGGGATTCTTTACATGTCTGTTTCAACACTGCTGTGTATTCCCAGGAAGGAAATGATAGAGAGACCCTGGGAGTCTTTGGAAAGCACATAAATTCTGCCTTCTCAAAGTTCATATCCCCCACTCTCTCCCCATCCCTCCAACTTAGATTTGATTGTCAGTGCACCAAAGTTTAGTAATTCATAGAATTACCAGTTAATTAACTGTTCTTAAGGATGTTTTAAAATTCTACAAATTAAATGAAGAGTAAATGCTTGGTTTGAGACTACTAAATAGAGTAATTAACTGAATATTACAGTTGAAAATGTACTGTTTGTTTTGTTTTAATCTCATATATTTTTAAAAAACTCATTTTAGCTGCTGTTGTGTGTAGGAAATTTCTTTGGCTCTACCCAAGATGCTGAGTGGGAGGAATATAAGACTGGCCACAAGAAAGGTACAGGAATTATTTTTATTTAATGTGTGATTTCTAACAAAATGTCAGGGGCTGTAGTTGTTGGGTTGCTTTTCACATATTAGTTGCTGAAGATTTCTCTCATGCATTGGTGAGCAGAGCTGCTTTCAGAGAATTTCTCTCTTGCCCCTGGCGGCACATGCCTACGGCGCACACTTGAAAGGCCAAGGTAGAAGTATCATGGATCCATGACTAGCTAGCTTGAGCTACATGGCTAGACTGTCTGAAACAGAACAAATAATGAAGAGTGGTGTGTCCCTCTTGAGCCCTGCATTGAGCTGAAAAGAATACATATGTATAATCCATTTTTTTTTTTCACATTTTGAATTTCCAGTTTCGTTCTACCAAAAGAATACTCATTTAGACTGGCAAGAATTGAATAAGTGCAACTGAGCATGCCCTTTCATTTATTTTCAGTTTTAGTGCTTTTTTTTTTTTTTCAGCAAGTGCTTTTTAAAAAAATACTTTATTTTCTTTATTTCCAGAGAGCTGATTTCCTAGCTCACTTTTTTTTTTTAAAAAAAGATTTATTTTTATGTGCATTGATGTGTTTGCCTGCATGTATGTCTGTGTGAGGATGTCAGATCCCCTGGAATTGGAGTTACAGACAGTTGTGATCTGCCATGTGGGTGCTGGGAATTGAACCGGGGTACTCTGGAAGAGCAGATAGTACTCTTAACTGCTGAGCCATCTCTCCATCCCTGTCAAGTGCTTTTATTTTAGGCTGTTTTCTTCATTTGTATATACACTGACCTTATACTTTAAGATGATAATTCATTGGCCTAGTGCTGTCACTTAGTAGTTAAGCCACAGGGTTGGATTAGGACTCCTTAGTGGTGGGGCTCTACATTTAGGAAGGAACTCAGGCTCTTTACTCTTGCTATGACTATGTGACCCATGAGGAGACATTTCAGAGCAGATCCAGTAACCATATGGTGCCACATCTGTTTCCCTCATTAGCTCCTATTCAGACGTATGTACTTGGTGCCAACAACCAGGAGACAGTACAGTATTTCCAGGATGCTGATGGGTATGAATTAGCTGAAAACATCACTTACCTGGGTGAGTTAATATTCGTTGTTATAATGAATTTAGTAAAAGATTTCCAGGGATTGGTCCCTCAGGAGGAGTTTTGATTGGATCCTTCTGCCATTAAAGCTTGGGAAAATAGGAGTTTGTTTTGTTTTTCCCTCTGGGGAAGATTTTTTCCTCAAAGTCTGCATCTGTACCTCTCTGAACAGTGATGTTTCTTCTTTACTGTTTCTCTATTGCCCTCAGTCTCCTTTGTTACTGTAGCCCTGTACACAGTTTTTCAACCGTCTAGAGTGACCTTGCCCACAATACATGGAGAACATGTATTAAGGTGTACATTACGTTCAAATAAAAGAAAGTGCGTCCTTATTGTAGGTCTTGCTGCATGCATATACCTTACTTGCTAATTTGGCTGGCTAGCTTTACTCTAGGCTTCAGTCTAAGGCTTTGGCAGCTCAGATTTTTCATGATCATCCCTGAGCCTTTTCTTTCCTTTTGTCCTCGTTCCTAGTTCAGGGCCACATAGGTTGAAGCTGTTCACAGCCCCTGCATTTCTTCAGTGTCAGAATAAAAGCAGTGGTCAAGTTCTCCTGTTGCTCCCTCCCTCCCACCTCTGCTGCGAGCTTACTGTCTCGGGCCATCAAGTCATTGTTTTCTACAACGCTTCTTCACATTGTTCTTGTGTCTCCAGAAAGCTTCTGTATTTCCTTGGTCAGAAGTGCCCTTCTTTACCCTTCCCACAGTACCCCGTCATTGCCTTTAGTCCTACATGCCAGTGTGGTCCCCGTAGAAGCAGTTTCCGCTTTCTCCAGTCACATGAAACTCCTTTAGGCAAAGTGAAGGAAACATTTTTTATATGATTTAAAATGTATTATTTTGTTATTATTTGTGTTACTGGAGATTAAACCCAGGGTCTCGCACATTTGCTAAGTGTGTGCTCTGCCACTGAACTGTCTCTATAGTCCCCGTGCTTATTATTTTTACATATTTTCATCAGTGTGTGTGTGTGTGTGTGTGTGTGTGTGTGTGTGTACATACATTTGCCACAGTGCATGTGTAGAGCTCAGAGGACAACTTTGTGGAGTTGGTTCTCTTTTCTCACCTTTATGTAGGCTCTAAGGCTTGAGCTCCAGATTTTAGATGTGCAAAGCAAGCGCCTTTCCTTGAGTCATCCCACCAGGCCTGCTTTTTAAACAGGAGTTAGTGTTATTTTCTCTGTGTGGGTGTATTGCCTACATATATGTATGTGTGTGTACCACATGTGTGCCTAGTGCTGTTGGAGATCTGGAACAAGAGTTACAGATTTTTGTGAGCCACCATCTGGGTGTTAGGAACCACACCCAAATCCTCTGAATAATGGCTGAGCCATCTCTCTGGCCCCTCTGCTTAGTGATTTTTAGCTACAGCTGTGAGACAGACATTTTGAAATGCGTTTGTTATAGATATGAACATGGGTCTGACTTGTCACAATCTGTGTGGTTTTCCATTTGTATTAGGAACACCACTGTATTTGTCAACCATTTTGTCAGGTGAAGTCCACTGAGCCACGTCTTTTCCACAGTGATCTTGTTGGTGGACCTGTGATAGCCTGACGCATCACAATTGTATATAACTTGATAGTTCTTTCTAGAGTAGATCCATTAGTATAAAATTTGGGGAGTTGGTACTATAAAGATGAAAAATAAAGCTAAGAAAAAGGTCAAGTTGTTAAGGAAATAGAGTGAGGGGAAGCAAGGAGATGATAGTATCTTTTTTTTTTTTTTTTTTTTTAGGTTCAGAAAGCTTTAATTTGATAAGCATATATGTATTGCTTTTTATTTGTGTTCCATAGTGTGAATCAGACAGAAAAAGTTAATTAGAAGCTTATAATGATGTTTGGTGTACAAATAGTTTATGTATTATTTAATTTGGGAAGAGTGTGTGTTCAGTTGTGAGTGGTACACACGGGGAGGTATCATCCTAAAGAAGGCAAAAATGCTTCTCTTTTATCTTTCAGTCGAGATGATAGTATCTTGGTGAGAGGTTGTCATCAGGGTGGGGGAAACAGGTACTGGAGGACAGTTCAGTGTGCAGACATCAGCTTTACAGAATCTGAGAGAAGGGTAAGAGGCCACAGGCAGTTTCAGTCTGTGACCAGCAGCCACCACATAAGAGCTGTTCCAACCTATGGAACAGGAATGTTGTCAGAATCAGGCGGTCTGGGTCCCTGGCAGCCAGGTGGGGCTGTGGGAGTTACACTCCTTCAGGGCCTGGATCCCTGGCAGCCAGGTGGGGCTGTGGGAGTTACACTCCTTCAGGGCCTGGGTCACTGGCAGCCAGGTGGGGCTGTGGGAGTTACACTCCTTCAGGTGTGTAGAAAGACAGAGAGCCAGGAGATGGAAGCATGGGGAAAGAGAGTACGTGCTACATTTCCTTCTGCAGTTTTGACTAAAACTTCATTTTTCTTTGAACCCAGGTCGAAAAGGTGTCTTCACTGGAAGCTCGGGGCTGCAGATTGCGTATCTCAGTGGGACAGAGTCCTTAGATGAACCAGTCCCAAGTTACAGTTTTAGTTCCAAGGACGTTTCTTCTCTGAGAACAATGCTGTGTTCGGCATCCCAGTTTAAGGGTGTTGATATCTTGCTCACGTCCCCATGGCCCAAGTATGTGGGGAGCTTTGGGAATTCTTCTGTGAGTAGTGTTTGTTCAGTTGAAAATTTTAAAGCAAATTGCACTGGTTTAAGTTGGGCTTTTAACATTCTTTTTCTTTTGACTATTTTAACTCTTAGTATCTTTTATTAGAAATGTTTTATGGGGGCTGGAGAGATGGCTCAGTGGCTAAGAGCACTGGCTGCTCTTCCAGAGGTCCTGAGTTCAATTCCCAGTAACCACATGATGGCTCACAACCATCTGTAATGAGATCTGATGTCCTCTTCTGGCATGCAAGCAGAACACTGTATAAATAAATTTTAAAAAATGTTTCATGAAAACTTTCAAGATTCTAAAAGCTACATCTGCTGACAAAAACAGAAGTTGATCTCATAAAAGTGTAATTTATAGATGAGATTGCTGAATCTTAATTATAAGTGAATGGTTCCTGAAATTATGTTCTGTATAAGTATCCTCCGTTTACCTTACTCTTTATATATTTTGCAAGTTTATTAATTCTCAGTGGAAAGATTTACAGCTATTGGCATCTCCCCAGTTGCATTTATTTTCCCCTTTCCATTCCAGAATACTGTTTCTGGACAGGGTTTCTCTGTGTAACAGCTCTGGCTGTCCTGGAACTCACTCTATAGACCAGGCTGGCCTCAAACTCACAGAGATCCACCTGCCTCTGCCTCCTGAGTGCTGGGATTAAAAGTGTGTGCCACCATGCCTGGCCCATAAAAGATTTTTATGGGAAAGAAAACAATATAGTTAGGTAATCTTTGCGATGTTACAGCTAAGTTCAAGGTCAGTCACCTGCCTTTTAGGAAAAACTTGAAGCAGGAAAGCATAAGACAAAAGCTAGGAATGTTCTGTGAGCAAGTCTACCCTGACAAAATATTTTATTTGCAAGCTTCTGTTTGTTTTATTTTGTTTGGTTTTGTTTGAGACAGAGTCTCTATGTAGCCCTCGCTGTCCTGGAACTTGCCAGGTAGACCAGGCTGGCCTCAGACTCACAGAGATCTGTCTGCCTCTGCCTCCCGAGTGCTGGGGTTAAAGGTGTTTATAAGCTTTTTAACAAAGGTGTGGTTGTGCCACTTCCTTGACTGAAACAAAAGGAAGGCTTATATGCATATGAGGTCCCTGAATGTTTGCTGGGCCCTGGGAGCTCTGAATGTAACAGTTCAGTTTATTTTCTACATTGACCATGACTTACTACTCTATCAGATACATAGGTGCACTTTAAAGCTTATTTATGGAGACATAATTTATAGGCTGTAGGGAGAGACTTGTCTTCAAAAAGAGCTCTTAATGTGTATTTTAGAGGTCATTATGGAAGGGTTGCTTTACCTTGTACCCACTGGTTTCCAACGATTGTGCTGTTTCTGAAATTATAATAGTCCAATACTTTTATGTGTTTCATTGCCCTAGGTATGTAATTCACTGCAAATCCTGCAGTCCACATTTGTATCTGTGTATGAATTAGAAAGATATTTCAAAATGCTTTCTTGTTTCTTTGCATTTGTTCATAATTCTTGAGCCTGTGTGGATAACCAAGTTCCCATTTACTAGGGAGAAGTGGATACAAAAAAATGTGGCTCAGCTTTGGTCTCCAGTCTTGCTGCAAGCTTGAAACCAAGGTATCACTTTGCTGCTTTGGAAAAGTCATATTACGAGAGACTTCCGTACCGGTGAGTAACACCTCAGGGGGCTTTTCTACAAACTTCCCATCACCTTGTTCACTTTCAGTCATGTGTCTTGGTTCCTTCTAGTACTAAGGCACCGGAACAAGTGATTGACTGTATTAGCTCCACTTTTGTTACTGTGGTAAAATGTCATGGCCAGAAGCAACTTGAAGAAAAAAAGGTTTCTTTTAGCTTATAATTCCAGGAGAATCCACCATGGAGGGGAAGGCATAGCGTGGTAGCAGGAGGAGAAAGCTGGCTGATCACATTTTATCTATACGTAGGAAACAGAGAAAGAAAGAGCAGGAAGTGGGCCAAGGTATAAACCTTCAAAACTCATGACATACTTCCTTCAACAAGGCTCCACCTCTCAAGGGTTCCCCACATAGCACCACCAAGTGTTCAAAAAACCCATGAGCCTCTGGAGGACATTTCCCATTGAGACACCACACTCATAAGTCACTCATTTTCTCTGAGTTTGTTTCCTAACTTGAAATAAAAGAGGTTAGACTATAAGACTCCTTAAAAGTTTAGGGTCTATCTTTACAGTGCTGGGTGATCATTGTAGATCATTAGGTCCTGTTTTGTTGTTGTTTTTGTTCGTTTGTTTTGTTGGTGGTGGTGGGTTTTTTTTTTTTTCAGACAGAGTCTCTCTATGTAGGCCTGGCTGTCCTAGAACTTACTATGTAGACCAGGCTGTCCCTAAACTCACAGAGATCCACCTGCCTCTGCCTCCGGAGTGCTGGGATTAAAGGTGTGCCACCACTGCCTGGCTCACCCCCCCTCCTTTTTTTTTTTTTTTTTTTTTTTTTTTTTAGAGAAAATGTGTAATATTTGTCTTTCTGAGTAGTTTAGTTCTCTTAACATAATGATTTCTGGTTCAGTCCATTTTCCTGCAATTGTCATGCTTTTGTTTTTATTTATGGTTGGAAATTCCATTGTGTGTGTGCACTATTTTATCCATTCATCTGTTGCACAGTTAAGTAGTTCCACTATTCCAAGTGAAGAGTGTAGCAGTAACCATGGATGTACATGTTTGATTAGAAGCCGAGTGGTGCATCAGGGTCATATGGTGGCTCTGACTTAGTATGTGAGAGGCCCCCTAATGCTGCATGATTTCACATTCCCACCAGCAGCATTTAAGGGTTCCCCTCTCCCCGACCCTCACCACCTCTATAGTCCCTGTTAGAATGACTTGAAAGAAGGAGGAGGAACTATTTGAGGGAAGGAAGAGAACCAGAGTGGTTGGCAAGGGGAGGGTCATGAATTAAAGCAAAGTATAAAGGTTCCTATATGGAAATGCCATAATGAAACCCACTGCTCTGTAAAATAAAATAAAGTGACCGAGATCTGTTATCTTTCAAATACAATCTAGAAACCATGTTGTTCTACAAGAAAGCGCACAGCATGCCACCCGCTTCATAGCGCTGGCGAATGTTGGGAATCTGGAAAAGAAAAAGGTAAAGATTTGAGTGTTTGTGGGTTACTCTTCACTGTCTGCGTGGAAATGTTTTTCCTCTAGTTTGGCATTCAGACCTTCTGGCCTCCAACCGGAAGCTCCAGCAGCTTCAGTGACTCCTTTGTAAAGCCAGGGGTCCTGGGTGGCTTTGTCGGAGGTCTTAGAGAAAGGCGTGGCTCAGTGGGACAGGCAGAGTTAGAACGGTGTTCCTTTCCATTCACATCCACGTGCTTGCCTCTGTTGTTACATGTGCTTGCCTCAGATGAAAGGCTTACTTGCTTCTAGCAGCTTCATTTAGCTGAAATAATAAAATCCTCTCAGGAATATTCTTAAAGCTTGGTGCAGTGGCACATGCCTTTAATCCCAGCACTTGGGAGACAGTGACAGACAGATCACTGAGTTTGAGGCCAGCCTGGTCTACATAGTGAGTTCCAGGGTAGCCAAGGTTACATAGTAAGACACTGTCTCAAAAACAACACCAGCAGCAGCAAACAAAATGAAACATGTATGTGTGTGTGTGTGTGTGTGTGTGTGTGTGTGTGTGTGTGTGTGTGTGTATGTATATTAAGCCTTCCTTGGCTTTCTGAATTATTAGTTTTACCTGAAATCTAGAAAATAGTGCAGATGGTGAAAGGAAATAAATCGGCAAATAGGTAGTATGTTTCACTTCTCTGGGAATGTTTTGCTAGGGCTGAAAATTAGACTGTTGACTGAGACAGCTAATATCCACTGAGAAAATAGACAGAATAACCTTCCTCTCTAAGCAGTTGTTTTCTATAGCATGTTATCGACAGTGTTTAAACATAAGTAACCTCGTGCTCATTCTCTATGTTTTAAGCTTTGAAGCTCGTTCTTGGCAGGTCTAGACTGTGATGTCTTAAGCTGACCATTCGGGCTGAGCAGTGCTCTGTGATTTCAGGTTCTTAGTTTCAAAGATGCACAATGCAGCTCATGTCGCGTAGTCAAAAGTGCAGTTTTAACTTGACAAGCACCATTCACCTCAACATTTTGTCCCAGTCTATTCCTTACCCTTTTCTTGTACTCTGATTGGGTAGTATCAGTTTTCCCCAGTACAGTTAAATGGAAGATAGTGTATCCCTGTAACTTCAAGTTTCATTTCCATATTGTGTTGAGGTAAAGCATATATTTATGCCTAAAGTTTTCTGTCTTATGCTATTAGCCCAAGAGTTATAAAGTATATATGAATTATTTTCTTGTTTGCTATTCATCCCCAAGGCAATGAATCAGCATATGTGAGAACTGTGTAGTGTCAGAGAGAAAGCTTACTTTGTCCAGTTGGTGTGTTCATTAAGAAGATGATTCTGTTGACAAAGTTCACATAAACAAAAGATGCAGTGACAGGAACAGAGTGTCTTCAAAGCTTACAAAACAAGTCCCCCTGAGCCTTGTGGTGAGGGTTGTCACAGTCCCCTATCCAAGTGAAGGACCGTGTCTGTCTAAGGTCTGGGCCTTTGATTGGTTGCTCATTACTGTGTGAGCCCGCCCTCATTAGCCATTGCAGAAGCCACCAGAATGGCATTTGCTACACTACTGTGTATTCTCAGAGCCACAAGCAGGCTTGTGATTTTACTTATGTCGGAGACTTTCTGTGAAATTGTCATCATAACCTGGGTTGATCACAGTGACAATAACAGTACTTTCTCTAACGTTATTCTGTGTTTTTTTTTTTTTTCTCCTGGAGTATCTTTATGCATTCAGTATTGTTCCCATGAAGCTAATGGCTGTAGCAGAACTGGTAAAGCAGCCTCCGGATGTCACTGAGAATCCTTACCGAGAATCTGGAAAGGAAGCAGCTGTAGGAAAACAAATTCCTGCCCCTCAGGTGAATTTTGATTGTGGGCTGGGGTTCAGGGCCAGGTTGTCCTCTGTATGTATGCTTTTCCTGGTTATAGTTTCATACATCAAACAAGTTCAGTTCTAGACTCATAAATGTTTTTCCTCTTGGCAAATCATGATAATTTTTAGAAGATCCTAATAGTTTGTAATTAAGCTCAAATTTTTAATTGTATTTTGAGGTTAGCAGTTCAATGTTGAGTCTTTGCCTAAGTTGACTCATATTTTTTTTCCTTGTCTGAAGTGGATTATTCTCAGTTTTTTCAGGCAAGAGTCCATTGGTAGCAGAGATTTATGATTTCTAGTAGAGAAATTTACTTTGAAGAAGTTTCTTAGTAGCAGACCTTTAGAAATTAGCTTTTCCCTGACTAAAGCAAGGGCAGTCACGTTTTCATGGTAGGACGCAAGGTCTGCTTTCTTGGACTTCTCTGTCCTCTCAGAACCACGTTCTGCCTCCTCTTTCTACCTTTGCTCCTAATGGCTCTTTGACCCTCTCATCTCATTAGTTGAAGTTGGCTCAGACTTGTTTCATCTCTGAAATTTTAGGGCTACTGTGTGTCATTATTGGGAGAGAAAGGAGAAAATGTAATTGGGTTTATACTGCTCTGCTTTGGGGAAGAATTGCTCTATACATTTTTTTTTTTTTTTTCAGAAGAGATAAATGTGGTAGTGGTTGGATAGGTGTGCTGAGATATGGGACTGGGTGGGAGTCCAGACATCAGAGCTGGGAAGATACTTCTCTTCCCTAGAATAGTCAGGGAAGGGCTGAGAGGAAACAGATGTGAGTGGCAGGAAAGTTCTCTTTTGTTTGGTGGTTGGTTACTGTGTAAAAGCTAGCTGAATAGCATACTCCTCCCCACTGGCCATTCCAGGAAGAACCTGCCTGTCAGTTCTTCTTCGATTTGAATGAAAAGCATGGAAGGAAGCGGTCATCCACAGGCAGAGATAACAAGCCTCCTCAGGCCAAGCAGCCTCGCAGACCTCGTAAGTACCTTGGTCTCCTTTGGGAGCAGTAACTTTGCAGGGGTTAGGGGGGGTGGGGGGGTTGGAACATGGCATTGCTAAGAGCATCTTCTGGCAAAGAAAAGTTTATGGAGCTACTAGGAGCAAAGTGAAAATAGAATAGTATGAAAATGGCCTGACTTTGAGGCTGTTTGAGACTCTTCCTATAAGAATATAGAGGGCTGGAGAGATGATTCAGTGGTTAAGAACACCGACTGCTCTTCCAGAGAACCCAGGTCCAATTCCCAGCACCCACATGGCAGCTCACAACTGTCTATAATTCCAGTTCCAGGGGATCTGACACCTTCACACCAATGCACATAAAATAAAGTTAAATAAATTATTTTTTTTTAATTTAATTTAATTTTATTTTACAATATAATTTAGTTCTACATATCAGCCATGGATTCCCTTGTTCTCCCCCCTCCCGCCCTAAATAAATTATTTTTAAAAAAAGAATATAGAAGAAGCTCCTTTTGTCTCTGTAAAACATGGTAAGAGTGTCTAAAACTGAGGAGAGTTTGTAAAGTAATAGAACTGTCAGTAAACCGAGAGGAAGGACTTTCAGACTAGCTTTCATGAGGTCCTCTTTCTTCCCTCTGTTATTTTAAAGAGGTGAATCTGACCTTAGGAAGGTCAGCTTGTGGTTATGTGGCTAGATGATGTCATGGCTGGGACTAGAATTGGGGTGCCTGACAATCCCCCACCCAGGTCAGTGTTCTTTTACTGTAGCCTATTGCCAATTTCCTGCTGCTTTTTTTTCCCAATATTTAGATCAGATAGTGTGATCTATTTGTGGATCACGTACCTGTAGATTATCAATTCAGAAGGCTTCAAATAGTGGGTTAGTTTCATTGAAAATGGTGCCAGACACAGGGCAGACACAGTGAGAAGCACAAGTCCAGCCCACCGGGGCAGTGCTTTGCAGTCTTTGCGGTATGTATAGATCAGACAATGACGGATAACAATGAGTTCTCTATTTAAAGTTATTAATATTGTCGGCATGTGTGAGTGCGCATGCACGGCTGCTGTGACGTGCATGTGGAAGTGCAAGGACAGCTCTGGAGTGAGTTCTTTCCTTCCACTGTGGGTGTGGGTATGGACCTCAAGTTGTCAGGCTCATGTGGCGAGCACTTTTACCTGCTAAGTCATCTCGCCAGCCACCAGGATAAATTCTGTAGGTTGATTATGCCTGTTGTGATTGGAGCATAATAACACTTGGCTTTCTTTCATATGAAGCTCAGCCTCCAGGACCTTGTTGGTTTTGCCTTGCCAGCCCTGAAGTGGAAAAGCATTTGGTGGTCAACATTGGCACACATGTGAGTTACTTCCACAGACAGGTAGCAGAGAAGAAAATGCCTATTGCTTGGTTTTTACTAATTGCACATGGTATATGATCTGCTTATCAAATTTACTCTCTTTTCTTTTCCTCCCCCTCCCTCCCTCCCTCCCTCCCTCCCTCCCTCCCTCCCTCCCTCCCTCCCTTTTTTCCTTCCTTTCTCTCTTCCTCTCCCCTCCCCACCTTCTTTTCCCTAGGGTCTCTCTACATAGCCCAGGCTGTTCTGGAACTCACTGGGTAGACTAGGCTGGCCTCAAACTCCCAGAGTTCCTTCTGCCTCTGTCTCCCAACATTACCCAGCAAATTTACCCATTTTAAGTGTATAATTCATTGATATTTTAGTAAGCTTATTAAATTATGCAACCATCACATAATAGAGGTTTAGATGCCAGGTATGATGGTGCACACCTTTAATTCCAGCACTCAGGAGGCAGAGGTAGGTAGATCTCAAGTTCAAGGCCAGTCTGCTCTGGTTCATAGCAAGTTCCAGTACAGCCAGGGCCACACAGAGAGACTCTTGTCTCAAAGAAAGAAAATAAAAAATAAAATAGAGGTTTAGAACATTCCCATCAGTGCAATAAAATTTCTTAGACACATTTACAGTAATCTCAGTTTCCATCCTCAGCCTTGGCTACCGCTTGTATATTTTGTGTCTTTTTAAGGTTTGTGGGGTTTAGACATTACATTTAACTAAAATCATATAATGCATGTTTTTTGTGTATGGCTTCTTTGACTAGCATATTCTTAAGGTTCATTCATATTGTGTTTGATATATAAATGTTTTATTCCTTTTTATTGCCAATTAGTGTTTTATAGATATACTGTTTTTGTCTATTTACTTATCACTTGATAGACATTTAGTTTGTTACCATTTTATTACTCTGAGGAATAATGTAATTTTTGCACATGTTTGTGAATGGAAAACATGAAATCATGTTTTAATTTGGCAAATCTGTGTTTAAACCTAAAAGTTGTTAGTTTTTTGTTTTGTTTTGTTTTGTTTTCCCCGAGACAAGGTTTCTCTATGTAGCCCTGGCTGTCCTAGAGCTTACTCTGTAGACCAGGCTGGCCTCAAACTCAGAGATTCACCTGCCTCTGTCTCCCAAGTACTGGGATTAAAGGCATGAGCCACTATTGCCTATACTATATTTTGTTTTTAAGTATGTGTATGTGTGTGTTTGTTGGTATATGTACATGTAAGTGCAGGTGCCTGAGGATTCAGGCCTTGGATCCCCTGGAGGTGGAACTACAGGAAATTGTGAGCCACCTGATATGAGTCTGGAAACTGAACTTTGGTCCTCTGCAAGAGCAGTATGTGCTCTTAACTGCTAAGCTCTCTCCAGCTCTGTTTTGACTTTTTAAGAAATTGTTAGACTGATTTCCAAAATGATATTATTTTATGCTCCCACCAATAACGTTATGAGAGTTCTGGTTCTTCCACATCTCATTTGATATTGCCTAAAGTCTTTCCCCTCCTTTCTTGATAGTGTCAGAGATGGAAACAGGGTCTTGTGCGTGGTCTTGTGCGTGTTGGGCAAGAACTCTGCTACTGAGATACATCATTCGCCCATGTCCTGCCTTTTTGATTATAGACGTTACAGTTTTATGGAATCAGTTTCACAAGCACTCATTCATTCCTGTCTCCCTCTATAGGATGAATCTTCTGTATATTTCTTAGATTAATCTATGTTTCTTAGAGTATTGAGTTGATTTCTTAATTTCTCACTGTTTTCCTTGCTTTAAATAGTAAGTACAGAAGGGAGTCACGTGTTGCTTATCTACACATATAAGATTTAAAACGTTGATATTGTTAACCCAGTGTTGTGAGCCACCTGATATGAGTCTGGAAACTGAACTTTGGTCCTCTGCAAGAGCAGTATGTGCTCTTAACTGCTAAGCTCTCTCCAGCTCTGTTTTGACTTTTTAAGAAATTGTTAGACTGATTTCCAAATGATATTATTTTATGCTCCCACCAATAACGTTATGAGAGTTCTGGTTCTTCCAGTAATCCCAACACTCAGGAGACTAAGGAAGGAGGATTGTCACAAGTTTAAGGTCAGCCTGGACTACATAATGTGTTCTAGGCTAGGCTGTCCTTCATAGTGAGGGTTTGTCTAAAAAATACAACAAAGCCACTAGGAACTGAAGTTCATTAAGCATAAAAAAAGACTAAAATGATAAATTCAGTTTGGCACTCAAGGATTTTATTAGTCAAGGTTCTCTAGAGTAACAGAACTTATAGAATGAATCTCTCTGTATACCTATACCTATATCTATCTATATCTATATATACACACATAGGTATGTATGTATATGTCTGTATATATGTGTATATGTATGTATGTGTGTATATGTGTGTGTGTGTGTGTGTGTGTGTGCGCGTATATATGGTATTTATTAGAATGACTTACAGACTGTGGTCCAGCTAATCCAACAATGGCTAACTATGAATAGAAAGTCCAAGAATCCAGTAGTTGCTCAGTCCATGAGGCTGGATGTCGCAGCTCGTCTTCAGTGTACACTGGAATCCTGAAGAAGTAGGCTCTAATGCCAGTGAAGGAATGGACTTGCTAGCAAAGGGAGAGCAAGCAGGCAAAGAACAAAAGCTTCCTGCTTCCAGGTCCTTATGTGGGCTTCCAGCAGAAGGTGTGGCCCAGCTTTGAGGTGGGTTTTCCCAGCTCCAAAGATCTGGATTAAAGATCTAGATTAGAGGCTGGAGAAATGGCCCAGACTCTTCCAGAGGTCCTGAGTTCGATTCCCAGCAACCACATGGTGGCTCACAACCATCTATAATGAGATCTGGTGCCCTCTTCTGGCGTGTAGGCATACATATAGGCAGAGCACTGTATTCATAATAAGTAGATTTAAAAAAAAAAAAAAAGATCTAGATTAAAGTTGTGTCTTCCCGGCTCAAAGATCCCAATTAGAAATAGATCCTCCCACTTCAAATTAAGCAGAAATCCCTCACTGGTGTGCCCTTCATTTTGGGGTTTTAAGTAATTCCAGATGTAGTCAAGTTCCCAATCAAGCCATCACAACTATGTAGCTTTGTAACTATATACCATGCCTGATGTATCTAGGATAATGATTTTAGTCACATGATTAGAGCGCATTGACTCAGTCTATGGAGCTGATGATCCTGAGTATGGTGACTAGGCTAGACAAATCCCCACCGAAAATCTTGTGTCTTAGGGAAGTCATTCAGTTTCACATTTCTCAGATCCTTTTCCTCAGAGGCTCAATTAGACATTAAATATTCAGGGTCTGTAAAGATGATTGTCTTTTTCTTTGACTTACCGTGAAGCCCGCTTAACCAGCAGAGTTAGAATTGCATTCCAGCCCCCATGACTAGAGTTGGATGTTTCCTAAGGCTTGCTTAGTGTGTACAGCTTCTGCAGACAGGTGGTGCTCATCTGTTTCTCGTTGATTTCTTCCAGTTTGGGTTTCTAAAGGTGACATTCCTCAGTGCATCCTGACAGCCTGAAAGCGCCTTTCTTTGTGGCCTCCTGGAGAACAGCTGGAGCCTGACTTTGAATTTTCACTTCTTTTCACACTGAGGAGGCCTAGAATTTCCCATTTATGTTTTGCATCTTAACGGTTGGCACTGTCTAGGGAGGTATTCTGGAATCAAGGTCTGTGATGCACACAGTTGGCCCTTGGGGCCTGAGGATGAATGCTGGGAGCAAGCTTGAGGGGTTTTTACTTTTTAGATGTGCCCTTCTTGATCGGCTTTGGGCTTTCCCCCTCGTTAGATTACTTTATGCCATTCTTCTCTCACGCAGCCTGTAGGGAGGCAGGCTTTGAACTGCCCTTTGTTTGGGAAGCCTTAAAAGTTCAAGAGCCTGGGTAGAGGAGGAGGGTTAGGCTGGGTGACTTGGCCTTATGCTCTTCCAGACCTTGGAGAGAAATGTCCTTTCTTTTCTTCCACATTCTCGGACCCAGGAAATGGGCCTGGGAATGATGATGGAAACCTGTTCCTCTGTCTGAAGTCAGCAAAAGACATCTTCAGTCGTGCTTTTGAGTGAGCCCGAGCCCCAAGTAGAAGGCCACATGAGCATTTTATCTTAGATTAGTACCTGCCTAGTGGTCACCTCCATTACCCTGCACTGTCTTCTTTTTTCTGGGCTTCTGAGTCTCTAGCAGAGGGCTTACAGTCTCTTCCTGCAGCCGTTCTTCTTGTCTTTTATTACATTTTCCTCTTGGCTTTCTCTACCTTTTCTGTGACTTCCTTCCTTCAGGGATGTATGTAAAGTATGCTGATGGTGTGGCCACAGACTGGTAAAGGGGAGAGTGCTGAGTCCAGAACAGCTATTGCAAGTCCCTGTATCCTACAGGAGAAACATTCATTTATACATCTATACAGATAACTACATGTATCCACTGTACTTTTATACAATGTTAGAGATCACTCAAGTATAGGACAGTTAGAGAGCTCGAAAGCATGGGCACAGATTGGGAAAGTGGGAAATGGTTCACAAGAACTGGAGGTACTATGGCAGCTATTTAGTCTAGACTTTAAATAGCTAAAGAATGTACTTCACAATGTAAAAGCCGATGTTCATGACATTGACCTGTGACATAAAGAAAAGGCTAGAAGATGAGGGCTTCTAGAGTAACCCTTTCTAACAAAAGCAATCAAAAGTGGGGATTAATAAAACTTTTAATGCCTCTGAGGATTTGGGGAGGGTGTTGTTTTGATTCTTGGTAATGAGGTCCCTCCTCCATTACCTAGGCTGGCCTCAAATTGAGATGCTACTGTTTTAGCCTCCTGTGTAGGTAGAACTACAAGTGTGTCTCACCATGCCCTGCTCCTTGAGGTTTTGGTGAACTTAAGTCATGTGGGAAATCAGCTGTGGATGTGTTTAGTTCTCTGTTGGATAAATCAAGGATGAGCGTGCTTTGGTTTATATCTAGTATATTTTTAAGTACTTACGTATTTGCATGTGTTGATATTCCTCGGCCCTTTCCTGCTCAGAGCATCTTCCTTTCAAACAATGGCTTTAGAACAGTACAGCGTTTTTGATGATTTGGGTTTTTGTTTTATTCTTATTGGTTTTTGCCTGGACTGAGGCTAAATTGTACTAATCTTCTACCTTTTTTGTTTGTTTTTTTTGTTTTTTGAGACAGGGTTTCTCTGTGTAACCCTGACTGTTCTGAAACTCACTCTGTAGACCAGGCTGGCCTCAAACCCAGAGATCCACCTGCCTCTGCCTCCCAAGTCCTGGGATTAGAGGCATGAGCCACCTCACCTGATTTACATTTTAGTTTTTATCTTTATTTATTTACTTTAAACACTACAGTTTGTTTTCTATTTATCATCACACCTAGACAGAGTTTGGTAATACTATTTATTTATTCGTTCGTTCATTCATTCATTCATTCATTTTACATCCAACCACAGTTTCCCCTCCCTCCTCTCCTCCCATTCCTCCCCATCAACACTTTAATTTTTTTTAATCTTCTTGATTTATCTGTTCTTCGTGTCTTTCACATCATGCATCTCTATCCCATTCATTTCCCCGTCCCTTCCTATCTGCCCTCAGCCCTTGTAACCTTCCCCCAAAATAAAGTAAAATTTAAAAGGAAAAATCAGTCTTGATATGGAAGCTGTAGTGGGACACAGTAAGTCACACCCTTTTATCCATATATCTTCACTTGCAAGTGTTCATTGCAGAGTCATTGGTCTGGTTTGAAGCCTCTGGTTTCTGCTACATTATCTATGCTTAGCTCTCACTGGAACTCCTCTTGGTTATCCTGCTGTTGCCCTGTGTCATGGAGATCCTGCAGCTTTGGATCTGCTGGACCGGCCCCTTCACATGCTCCAGCAGATCATGCATGAGGTGGATGTTGGGGTGGGCCAACTCATAACCCTGGTTCTGGGCCTGGGTAGTTGCAGAGTTGGTCAGCCCGCTATCCCCCTTGTCCTCACCACCAGCATGAGTTCTCCTGCATTGCCCTGGAGTTCTACCCTTGCAGTGATGAACAGGGGGCGGAGCCAGTTCTGCTTTCACACCCTCAGGGTCGGTTCTTCCACACCTACACCTTCAGGGCCAGCTCTACTGTTTTGCCCAAGCCTGGTGCAGGGGCCACTCTCCAGAGTGCTACAGCTGATGAGGGCCAGGGATTGCTCTCCCACCTGTTTCAGGCATTGATGGGTAGTGGGGGCAGTGGGGGTAGGGGAGGGCATCTCTCCCCTTCCCATGTGGCCACATGGCAAATGAGTAATGGGGACAGCTCTCCCATGCTCAGAACTTAGGGGCTGGCTCACCCATACTTCCACCGACAGGATTGGCTCTGTTGTGCTGCCCAGAGGAGGTACAGGGCCTGCTCTCCTGGGTGTTGCAGCTGGTGGGGGACAGGGGCAGCTCTCTACTCTTAGGGCCTCAGGCATTGATGGGCAGGGAGAGTTTTATTTTTCTAGAGATTTATTTTGTGTGCTGAAATGTATGTGTGTGTTGCTATTAAAGACTGGCAATCCTTGGAAAATAGAGTGCTCTGCCTCTTTGGTATGTCTGACTTGAGGGTTCTCCTCACACACCATTCTGGTGTGTGTGCTCTTCTTTCACCGTGTGGAACTTAGCAGCTGTGGGAACACACATGCTCAACGTTGTGAGCCTGAGAGAGTATTGGGGATAGAGATAAGGGGTTGCATGTTCCTGCGGGGGAGGAAGTAGTCATTTTCAAATAAGAAGTAGTATCTTTCTGTGGTTGAAGAGATAGTAACTGAAGATGAAAGTAACTGAAAATTGTTTTAAAGTTTAGATCCTGGTTCTGGTCTCTTTGAACTCTAGTGTTTAAAGCTAAAACCCTTCGATTGATTTGATGTTTTCATGGAAATTTGTTAGAATTGATCCCATTCTTCAGAAGACATTTAAGAATGTTGTTCTAACCCTTAAAAATAATGTATGTATGAATGTGGATATGTTGCTGCATCATGTGTATGTCTCTTGCCTGCAGAGGCCAAATAGCACATTGAAACTGGCATTACAGATGGCTGTGAGCCACAGTGGGATGGCAGGAGTTGAACCTGGGTCCTCTGGAAGAGCAGCCAGTACTTTTAACCACTGCGCCATCTCTTCAGCTCCTGGTCTAACCTTTAAAATCAATATATGAATATATACTGGTTTTTTCGAGACAGGGTTTCTCTGTGTAGCTTTGCACCTTTCCTGGAACTCACACTGTAGCCCAGGCTGGCCTCGAACTCACAAAGATCTGCCTGCCTCTGCCTCCCAAGTGCTGGGATTAAAGGCGTGCGCCACCACCGCCCAGCTAAAAATCAATCTTTTAAAATATAATTTTTGTTAAGCATATCTTGGATTGGGTGTAGTGATACAGGGCTATAGTCTCAGTACTTGGGATGCTTGATGATGATTGTGAGTTTGAGGCTGCCCTGTACAACACAGCAAGATCCCGTCATCCTGTCTGGTGGGTGAGTGGGGGGCACATCTTGAGCATTTTCTCCTGTACATCAGGCTCACTGTGTATGTACAGGTGTTTCTCCCTGGAAGAACATGTTTATGTAGCCTTGCTGTCTTGCTTCTGTGGTTCTTCTTTAGTGCTACCTCGCCCTGGCTAAAGGAGGCTTGTCTGATGACCATGTCCTCATCCTGCCTATTGGACACTACCAGTCAGTTGTGGAGCTCTCGGCAGAGGTGGTGGAAGAGGTGGAGAAGTATAAGGCTACTCTGAAACGCTTCTTTAAGAGTCGAGGGAAGCGCTGTGTTCTATTTGAAAGAAATTATAGGAGCCATCACCTCCAGCTTCAGGTAGGTGTTTTCTGCCCAAGAACTTGGAAATCACCATGGGGACCTTGAGATTGATACATATTTAAATAATTATTACCTCAGTATTGAATTTTAATTTAATACTTAGAGCATTTAATCTTATTTTCATGATAATATTCAAATAGTGGTCATTTAGAGGGCTAGGAGTGTCTGCTGATAATCCCAGAGATATCATCAGGAAGTTCATGCTGGGGGTAAGTGACTAGCAGGATGGTGTATGCCCTGTTTAGAAAAAGAGGGTAATTAAGAAAGGTTCCAAGGCAGATAAAGACATGCTGGGTAAGACATGGATATTTTGTGTGGAAGTCCAGCATGAATGAAGGCTTAGCAGTAGGAAATAAGTGTCCAGCTAGCATGGGGCTGGTACATTGGGAGTTGAGTGATTTGTTTCTTTGGTGGTAGTGTCTTTCTGGCACATTTGTTAAGTGTTCAAATGGGCCTGACTCTGCCACATACATTATGCAGGAGCCAGCAAAGTCTTAGAGACAAAGAGTCTCTCTTGAGAGTTTCCTGATGACAGATTGGCTCCCATAAGTGACTAGTTCTCATAAGTTTAAGTCCTACAGCCAGGCCGATGGAGGCTTTGTGGCCTGAGGAGAGTCTATGCTGAGGGGTGTTTCTCCACCCCAGTGATGGATTTCTTACTCCTCTGAGACTTTAAAGATAACTTCTTTGGAATCAGTTCAAAGAGTTTCTTCTATTCCTCCCACACCAACCCAGGTCATTCCTGTGCCCCTCAGCTGCTGTGTTACAGATGACATTAAAGAAGCCTTCATTACCCAGGCCCAGGAGCAACAGATAGAGCTGTTGGAGATTCCAGAGCACTCAGACATCAAGCAGGTGAAGCAGGAAGAGCTGGTGATGCTCAGGGAGTAGTTAAGATCTGGGTTTTGACAAGTAGAATCAGAGGTACTGCCAAGCTATTCCAAAAATACTGAATAGTGGGCTGTTTGGTACTCGAATACAGGATGTTGATAAGACTAGAGATGAAGACGTCATTATAAGAGTCTTAGTGCTTTCCTAGGAATAAGGGATTAGACATTTCATGGAGCTGGGAAGATGGCTCGGTGAGGACTTGAGTTTCATCTCTAGCAGCCTTGTAAAGGTCAAGTGCTGAGGAGGTAGAGACAAGATGATCTCTGGCCAAATTGAAAGGTTGCAGGCTCAGTGAAGGACCCATCTCAAAGTATAAGGTGGAGAGAATTGAAAAAGTCACCCAGTGTCACCTGGCCTCCAGGCACGTGGATACACCCACACATGTAATCACACACATGAGAATAGGTACACACATATATAAACACACATGAATTAAACAAATTAGACACCTTCTAAAATGGGAATTTAGACGGATGGGTACCAACCACTGTGAATATATTGGCTTTTTAAACTCTAGCTCCTATACTGTCTCACTTTTTTTTTTTCTAGACCAATTTCTTTGCTAAATTAAGAGTTTGCAGGAGATGAGTGAGCTTTTTAAATTTGATCTTATTTGTCCTCATACAACTCTGTTTACTTCAGATTGCACAGCCAGGAGCAGCGTATTTTTATGTTGAACTCGACACAGGAGAAAAGCTTTTCCACAGAATTAAAAAGAATTTTCCTTTGCAATTTGGAAGGTTTGTTTGTTTTTACTTTTTTAGTGTATTTCATTAGACCTATAATGAACACAGTGATGGGCTGCATGGACAGTCGAAGAAAAACCAACGAGGGAATGGTCCATCCCAAGAAGCTTGCGGTTTTAGAGCAGATCAGTGTTAACAGTGTGTGATGTAGAATTTGAACAGTACCATGACTGAATCCTGAGGAACATTGTACTTTAGAAACTCAGAGAAAGAAGGGTTTATTTCTGCTAAATGTAAGGCGCCATGGAAGGCCTGAAAGTGAGCTTAAGAGATAGACCCAAGAGGGAAAAGACAGGATGAGAGCACTCCTGTTGGAACGAAGTGCTACCATTGAGCATGTGCTGGGTCAGACACTGGCAAGAACTTCACATGCATTATCTCATTTAACCTTCCAGTTCTGTTGTTTATGTCCTGTAATCCCAGTTGCCAGCGTGAAGAATAATGCTCTGGAGCAGTGCCCAGCAGAACTTCATACAAAATGAAAATGCTCCATAAAGCTGCACTAATACAATAATCACAAGTTACATGTAGCTGTTGGATACTTGAAAATGGGACTGAGTAGCCAGTGAGATGAAGATGGCTTGCTGCCAAGCCTGGTGACTTAGTTTGATCTTTGGGACCTCCATGGTGGGAGGTAACTGACTCCTACCCATGTGTTCTCTGACCACATGGGTGCCATAGTATGCATGAACCCATACACATAAATAAACATAGTAAAAAAAATTGAAAATGGAACTGAAGAACTGCATTTTTAATTTTATTTAATTAATTAGAGCTTAAATTTAAATAGCCACATCTGGCTAGTGGCTACTCTTGGATATTGTACCTTAAGATGAGTTAAGTAGCATGCCATGGTCACACAGTTGAAGGTTCAAACCTTAGTCTGGTGAACACCAAGATGAGAATAACCTTGTTCTTCTGCATTGTTCTGAAAGCCTGTATGGAGGGAAGTAGAAGATGCACACAGTGGGCGATCTGATGCTGAGCTCTGGTTTGCAGCTCTTCTCCAGCCACTCCCAGTGGTCTGACCCGGGCTTTGAGTAAGCCTTTAGCCATTCCTAGATGGATCTGGAAAGCCTCGCCCCATTGGACAAGTCCAGCAAATAAGAGTCTTTTTTATTTCCAAATAGATAGTGGATAAATGAGAACAAGTATGTTAAATGCTCCAAATATCTGGTTTAATCTTGTTGCCTTAGCAACAGATGTAGATAGGCACAGTAGGGACATAAGCATATGATGCCAATACACACAGCCATGTATAGTACACAAAATGGTTTGTGATAATGGTAGTTGTTTATGTTTTCAACACTGTAATATACAGTTGATACCTTTTATACTTAATAGGGAAAATGGTTATATCTTCATTTTACATATGAAGAAACATGTTCCAGGTTTCCAGGCAAATCAAAATTTGAGCTTAGATCCTTTGACTTTCAGAGGACTACTGTGATTCATTTTCACTTTTTTATTTATTGTACCTTCAAAGTTGAGATGAGCCATATAGAATTGTTTCTAATAAATTAAAAGTAGTAATATAAACCATTAGAAATTAGAAGCTGCATGTATATGTATCTGTATAAATTGTTTCTTCACATTGAACTTCTCTTGGTGCACTCATACAAATGAGAGTCGCCTAGAAGGACAGGTAGAGGAATTTTAAGTCAGAATGGTCTGACGTGACTGAACCATGTCCTCAGCAAACTCACTGTCCAGTCAGACTGTCAAGCTACAGTTTAAGAAAAGATACAACAGCTGCTGGGAATGTGCTTTGGTTGTATGGCTTCTGTACTGCACCAAATCCTGTAAGGAAGGTGCTCTTGTAAGTGAGCCTTAAATCAAGGATAAGAGAGGCAGTCGTATTCAAGTCACACATCAAGTCACAGAGCTTGGAATGAAATTCAGTTTCTGATTTTTCTGACACCAGGGCCTGTCGTCTAGTTTGTATGTGGTATTCTTTCCCTAAGTACTTATATCGTGGTTCCAAGTTGTTCCTGGGAAGGAGAAATAAATGGGGTGGGAGAGGTCACTTAATATGGCAATGATTTCAGTAGATAGGACGGCAGAGATGTCAGTCAGGGCCAGAGACCAGCATGAGTAGTAAGAAATCTGCATACTCTTTAGATGCGACCAAGGAGAGCTGGCTGGAGAGGAACAAAGGAATGGTGTGTTTCAGTTGCTACTCGAATTTTCTCTTCTTTGTGCTCTTTGCAGGGAGGTGCTGGCCAGTGAAGCCATCCTCAATATTCCTGACAAGGCTGACTGGAGGCAGTGCCAAGTCAGTAAGGAAGAGGAGGAGACCCTGGCTCGCCGCTTCCGGAAAGACTTTGAACCTTTTGACTTCACCCTGGATGACTAGGCAAAGGGAAGGCACTGTGTGGATGTCACAGGAAATTGTTATAGCCTGTTTTTACAATGAAACTGCAGTCTCCCATGGGGGCTGCCTCCCTGCCTCTTTTCCAGATATTCCCATGGAACCTGCTTGCAGCAAGAGGCCTAGGAAAAATCGTTCTGAGATGCAACTGTATGTTAAAAGAATGTCTGCTACATATTTCTAAGAACAGCTGTGTTTGTTCATATCTTCACAACTCTTTGAACCTTTGAGGTTGGGTGTAGTCGCTCATGCTTGTAATCTCAGAAACTGAGGAGTTGTGGCAGGAAGATTGCTGTGAATTCAAGGCCAGTCTGGTCTACATAGTGAGTTCCAGGCCAGTCTGGGCTATGATGTGAGACCCATGCAGACGAATTTGCTAAATGGTCTTATTAAATAAAAACCTGGAGCCAGATATAGGGGTGAAAATCTGAGAGATCAGAGGAATAGGAAAAACCACAAGCTAACCTCACCTCACCAACACCTAAGTCTCCAAAAGAGACCTACTTCCTGTATACCCACGCCTATATGCCTTTCTGTTCTGCTCTCATTTGCTCTCTGTCCAGTTACATCACTTCCTCTTCCTGCTCAGCTGTCATTTCCTGTCTGTCTGTACAGACCTCCATGGTTAACTAGAGTTGGAATTTAAGGTATGTGCCACCACGCCTGGCTCTGTTCCCCAGTGTGGCCGTGAACTCACAGAGATCCAGACAGATCCCAGGCAATAGGATTAAAGGCGTGTGCTACCATTGCCTGACTTCTATGTTTAATATAGTGGCTGGCTTCTTCCTCTGATCCTCAGATAAACTTTACTGGATTGCACAAATAAAATATTACCATAGACCCATCTCAACCCCTACCTCCAAAAGCAAAAATAACCTTCCCCAAATCTTGTAAATGATAAAAAGGAAAGCTTTTCTAAGGGTAGCAAATGTCTTATGTTGTTTATCACCACTGAAATGAAATTATGTGTGTGTGTGTATAATAGAGACCAGAGTTTATGCCTAGCAGTTATCCCAGAATAACACAGGCAGCTCAGTCTGGGGAAGGGAAATGCATGGCCTTGGCTATTGTTTTCTCACAGCATCCATCATCTTGTTCACATAAAAGTCCATTCCATCTTTCAGATATTTAACTCTGATATGCTAGAAAGTTTTCTAAGTTCCAAGAGTATAGCCAGTGAGTGCCCCAACATGGCACCTATTGTACAGAGTTTATAGTCTAATTGGGGAAGGAAGTGGCAGATTTAAGAAAATGAGTTTTTCTTTGAATGTTTTGTTTTTGATGTTTAAGATACCTGAGTTATCCAGTAAATATGTCCAGATTGCCATTAGGTACTTCTAAAACTCATGCAGATCAGGATTGGTGTTGGAGCTATGCATGCATTTTAGATGTTTAAGACAGCTGACTTATCTAACAGATGTATCCAGAGCGCTCTTAGATAATTCTCAAACTCATGCAGATCTAGGTTGGTGACAGGGCTCTAGAGTTCATCAGGGTATAGACCATAGTGAAATTACAAAATAAGATAGGGCAAGTACAGTTAGTCCCAATAAAGGTGACTAAGATTTAAGGAAACAGTGATCCAGTGACCAGTAAGTCCATGGAGCAGGTGCAGTGTGACCACTGGAGAATGCTGCGTATCAGAAGCCAGAAGAGAATAATTGTTCTTATTTATGGGCCATTTAAGGCCCAGATACATTTTCACTTAATTCTCAAAAATCTCTTGACCTCCATTTCGTATATAAAAACAAAAAACAGTCTTGGAAACCTGATGATTATGGAGCCTGGGATAAACCATTCTACAGTTATAAATAATAAAAGGCCAAGCCTTTAATCCTAGCATTCAGCAGGCAGATCTCTG
Source organism: Peromyscus eremicus (assembly GCF_949786415.1). Taxonomy (NCBI): domain Eukaryota; kingdom Metazoa; phylum Chordata; class Mammalia; order Rodentia; family Cricetidae; genus Peromyscus; species Peromyscus eremicus. The sequence continues at coordinate 18,118,352 of NC_081416.1, forward strand.
TGAGTTTGAGGTCTGATCTACATAGTGAGTTCCAAGTCAGTCAGGGATATAGAGACCCTGTCTCAAAAAACAAAAATAAAATAACAAACCTTGAGTTGTGTTTTAAGAATAGAATATTTAAAAAGTGAACTAACTGTAGGAACCAACTTGGATTGTCCAGTCAACATTATCCTGGCTGTAGTTTTTAATATCTCTCACACTTCTGAGTATGAATTATGAAATTACATCCCACCTGTGGAAACTGGACACTCCTAGTACTCATAGCTGTCATACACAGCAAATGAGGTTTCATACTGACACATGGCAGTCTGCTCTGCTCTAAGGGATGTGTTCTCAGGGGCTCGTTTGCTATTACCATCAAATCTGCTATTCCAATTCCATGGAATCCATGAAAATAAGAGAACCAGCTAATCGAATACCACCCATTATCAGTGACCCACAACACTGACTTGCATACAGACATCGGGAATTTGATTCTATGCAGAGGCTTACACTTTTGAGTTATTAGCATCCCTAGCTTCAGCCTGGTAAAGTGCTATAAGCCTGAATCAGATGGAGGAATAGCAAGTTCTAGACCAGCCTGGACTATATCAAACCCTGTCTTAAAACACCTAGGTTCCATGAAGCAGATAATCCACTCAAATGTCAGCAATGCACTACTCAGAAGTATGCCTTATTGGACCGAGACCACCCCAAGCTTGTCTTTGCAGCCCGTAGCGCACCTCAGTAACAATTCCAACCCAGAACCACTGCTTCAGCAAATCTGAAACAGCAAGGCTGAGAAGCATCAAGATCCGCGAGGTCCAAAGGGAAACTCACAAGTCCAGGAGAAGAGTTTTCACTCTGGAATAACACATCCTTGGGTGGTTGGGATTATAGAAGAGATTCTGAACAGATGTGCAGGAGACCATAGTGCACTTCGAAGGCCAATGAATCAACCGGCCGGTTAGCGCAGTTTTCTTCCATGTTTATGGTGGCCTTTACCAGTAGGTGATAGGGTTGGAGGGGCAGAGGGCAGGGCTCTGAAAAAGATGAAATGTGGACGAAGTAGGGACAAATAGGAAGTTTAGGGTTTGGAGAGATCTATTTTAAAATAAAAACACGTATGAGACCCTCAAAACTCATTTAAATACGTATACAAAACATAAAATAAAAATCCCACACACGAAGGTCCTCTGAGCCTGGATGATGCCCAGGGTACTTAAAAGAGCACAGTGCAGCCCGCTGGTGCCCAGCCCATTCGCCAGCACCAATCCCAGAAGGGATGTGTGCTCAGTCTCATTTGCTATTACCATCAAGCCTGACATTCCAGTTCCATGGAATACACGAAAATAGAACCAACGAATCGAATACCACTCATTACCAGTGACCCACAACATCGGCTTGCATACAGACACGGAGAATTTGATTCTACGCTGAGTCTTACACTTTGGGGTTATTAGCATCGCCGGCTTCAGCCTGGCGTGGTGCCAGAACCCTGAATCAGGAGAAGGTCGGGGCGGGACTTTTCCTGCGGAAGTTATCGGAAGTGACGCGGAGGTCTCGCGAGGAGAAGGACGCGCGAGCCTCGGCGGCCCGGAACCGGCCTTGGACCGGCGGCGAAACCTGAGGCGGCTGGCCCTCCCGCCCCATGGAGCGGCCCCCGGGGCTGCGGCCGGGCGCGGGCGGCCCCTGGGAGATGCGGGAGCGGCTTGGCACCGGCGGCTTCGGGAACGTCTGTCTGTACCAGCACCGGGTGAGGCGGGGGGCGGGAGCAGTGGCGCTGGATCAGTCCGGGCGTCCCTGGAACCCCGGCTGTCAGTCAAGGTGGGAGAGGTGGTCGGGAAGACCTTGGGCAGTGCTAGGGGCCGGTGAGATCCTGTGCGTGTGAGCCTGGTGGCCGAGTGCAGGGGTGGCTGAGGTCCCTGGACAGGGAGTGAGGTGAAGCGGTTGCAGCTGTGTATGCGAGGAGTATGTATGAGTGTGTGAGTGTGAGTGTGTGTGTGTGTGTGTGTGTGTGTGAGTGTGTGTGTGTGTGTGTGTGTGGTGACGAGATGTAGGTATGAATGTCCAGTGTCTCTGTGTGCGTGTGTGTACGCGCACGCTTGAATAAACAAGGAAGGTCCTTCCTGGTGTCCAGAGTTGAACCTTTGGAAACACTGACCGACTTTGGAATTGGAGCATCCCAGGCAAGGAACAGTGTGCGGGTAAGGTGGTGAAAACGATCTTGCTTCAAAGGGAAGGGAATAGACTATGGGGTTTGTTCTGTAAAAGACAGCTAACATCAGGCTCGGGAAATTTGCTTTGATTTAATTAAAAACATTTAACCATTGCGACAGCAGTTACTCGTACTTTTACAAGATTTTTAAAACTAACAGTCACCTTGCTTATTTTAATGTTGTTGATGGTCGGAGTGGAACACAGGGCCTTGACATGCTAGGCAAATGGTCTACCACTGGGTTACATCCTCAGCCCCAGGTAATCATGTTTCAGTCATGAGTCTCTTGATAATACAATAAAAACTATGGATCTTTTCCCCAGAAAATTAATACCCACACAAAGCAGTGCATTACCATTGAGGGTTTTTGCTTTCCTGAAGAATGTTGTAACATACAGATTTTTGAACACTAATCATTGAAGTATAGGATTTGTTGTCTGTAAAATATATGGAAGAATGTATATACATCCTGGGTCTGTTTGAGAGTTAAGTGAGATAGTAATAGAGATCTTTAGTAAGTGCTAGAGTAAGTACTGTAATTGCCCTGAAATAGCTCTCCACTGTCCTGTGGTTATGTTGTTGTAGTTATCACTCACTAATTGGACTTAAAAAAAGGAACTGTAAGAGAAAATGGTGTTCTGGAAAACCGTATGTGAGGAATAAGTTTAATTAGAAAGACAGTAAGCCGAGTACAGGCGTTTTAGTAACATCTTCCGGGTGTATTTACTGCTTTCAGTAAGCTCATTTGTAGAAGTGATGCTCCAGTATTTCATGCGTACCTCTCAGGACAGGAGAAAAGCCGTGAAATGATTTAGCTGGTTTCTGTATTGGGCACTGATGGTGCCCATATCAACAAAAGCAGTATTTTCCACCCTGAAGGAAATGTCCATTTTCAGGAATGGATGGACGTAGAACAAAGCACAGATGGTCTTGGTGGCTTACAAATGTAATCCCAAGCCGGGCGGTGGTGGCGCACGCCTTTAATCCCAGCACTCGGGAGGCAGAGCCAGGTGGATCTCTGTGAGTTCGAGGCCAGCCTGGGCTACCAAGTGAGTTCCAGGAAAGGCGCAAAGCTACACAGAGAAACCCTGTCTCGAAAAACCAAAAACAAAAAAAACAAAAAAAACAAAAACAAAAAACAAAACAAAACAAAACAAAAAAACAAATGTAATCCCAGCACCTAGGGTCCGGGGCAAGAGGGTTTTGAACTGAGGCCAGCGTGAATGGGCTTCATATTGTGGTCAAGGCCAGCCTGAGTTATGTAGGAAAAGACTGTCTCAGAAATAAACGTAAGCTCAGTGTAAGACCCTAGACCCTGAAAGTACTGGCAATGTGATTAGCTGGAAAACTTTCCCTAGAGGATAGGGTAGAACTTCAAGGGTGTTTGAGAAACTTAGTTCCATGGAATACATTAAAGAAAGAATGTAGAAGCCAGGCATGGTAGGAACACTTGGGAGACTGAGGTAGTAGGATTGCCTTCAGTTTAAAGCCACCATGGGCCACAGAGAGACCCTTTCTTTAAAAAAAGTGTATATGGGATGGAGATGTAACTCAGTGGTAAAGTATATGCCCAAGGCCCTGGGTTCTATCCTCAGTACTGTATATTCAGCCTGCCATACACTAAACATAATCGGATCAGGTAGGACTTGGGATCACAGGGAATGCATCTACTAAACATATATATACAGACAGAGAGCATGTATGTAAGTTATATGTAAATACTGTGCTATTTGATGTAATGGACTTGGGCATCTACAGATTTCTGCATCCTCTGGAAGTCCTAGATGCTGTTACCTGCATACCGAGGAGCAACTTCACAATGTTCAGATACATTGGGTAAACACTGCATATACTAGTCCTTTGCTTGGAGAATCATAATGCAAATTAGGAATCCAATTTAAACGCTCCAAAAAGTAAAGAAATTAACTTAGTGTTTATAAACTTTCTTCCTGCCCCAGTCTTCCAAAAAGCAGGGTCTATAGATTCATATTACCACACCCAACTTAGTTTCATTTTTAAAAAACGGGTCTTTTTGTTGTTGTTAGGCAACTACAAACTTCCCCAGAGAATATTCTCTGTGAGAAGATTGAGTTTCACGGAGTAGGTGGAATATAAAGGCATTGAAGGATCTCTCGTGGTTGGGACCTATATAGAATAGATGACTTCCTGTCTTATTCCTGTTAGAAATTGGGGCTGATTGTCTTAGCTGTGCTGGAGTCTCCATGGTGGCAAACTTTTATATAGGTTGTAACTGCTCTCAGATACCTATCTTATAACGAAAGCTGAAGTGAGTGAGCTCTGTGGTAAAGCTAGCTCTTAGTCTCCGTCAGCCCCCAACCCCTGCACTGGAAACTGCCTTGCCTTCAGACTTCTTTCTCCTCCTGCTTCCTAATTCCTACTCTCCTAGCCAAGCTAAGCCTTGCTCCCCACTTCCCCTTTCAGCCCCTGGAAACTGCTCTCACCACTCATACAGCTTTTACCACACCTTTGGCTGGTGTCAGAAATGTCACGTCTGTGAAGCTCTTTTGAGCTCTTAACGCAGTATAGCCTGTTTGGTTCTACTGTATTAGAATATGATACAGGCTGGCTGTTTTCTGAAATGTGCATGGGATAGTGTTATTTTCGGGCAGAATTGGTGAAATGACTAGTCACAGGCAAGAGGTCTTAGGTTTGTTTATAGGTATTCGAACAGAAGTACAGTTCTTGGATGTTTTTCCATGTCGTTTGAAATGCAGAGGTTAGGACCTAGTTTTGGAGGTTTTGCATTAAACTGGAGATATGAAAACTATTTCTTGCTTTTTTAAGGTTAGGGGGCCCTGAATTACTTTCTTCTTTCTGTTTATACTAGAGTTTGGGGTCTTTGTTTCTTGTCTTGACTAAGCTTGGAGAAGGAGATCTTGGAGAAATGGAATCGTATATTTCTAGTAGTATGTTTGGTCTAGCAGTAGTTCTAAATTATTGAAAGTATATACTCTTCTGAAGAGACCTGTTGGAGGGTCTGCCGCAGTCAGTTTTTGCTTATACACTATGGTGTATTTGATAGCTTCAAATCATTGATTTAATAGTATAATGGTTCATGTAACTAATGGTGGCTAAGGAGAGCTGTGGATCATATGTTTAATTAGTAAAGTTAAAAGGAGTGTTATTTTCCTGGGTTGATATTTCTTTGATTGTAAGTAAATCTGTACAAGAACCTAATTTATTCATATTTTCTATCAATTTTTCTATTTTGACAGGAACTTGATATCAAAATCGCAATTAAGTCTTGTCGCCTAGAGTTAAGTACCAAAAACAGAGAACGATGGTGCCATGAAATCCAGATCATGAAAAAGTAAGTGTGTGCCATGACTTCGATTTCTTCAGTTCTACAGCCACTCCATTTTCAATAGTAGGGAAAGAGACCAGGGGTTGACTTTTCTCAAGATCTTTTTCATAATGTGATTTTGTTATTGAATGTATGTGTTCTACTGTAGATAGTTTTATCACGTTATGGCTAAGAAAGTTATAGTTTAAATCAGCCAAATAACGTTCTCAACCTGGCTCCTTAAGTTTTTCTTCTGAATATTGAGCAACTTTATGACTAGTATATAAATCTTCATTTCTTTTTCTACTTAACTTTTATTAATAATAATAGTGAGTCTATTATTTTATAGACAGTTATTCCAAAATTTCATAGCTTAAACTGTGACTATTTAGTATCTAGTTTATGGCTGAGTTAACTGGGGTTTGAGCTCAAGGCCTCTCCTGAGACAGCTCAAAATGTTGACTTTAGAGCTACAGTTATCTGAAGGCTTGGCAAAGGCTTGAGTATTAACTTCCAGACTCACTCACGTGGCTATTGGCCAGAGGCAATAGTTCCTCAGTAAAGGAGTCTCTCCACAGGGAAGTGCCCATGCTTTAATGGCATGACAACCTTATTCTCCCCAGAACGATGGTCTGAATGGGGAGAATAAGAAAAAAACTGATATATCACTTAGGAAGTTGCCTTGGAAGTCATATTCATTTTTCTCACTGCATTCTGTTAGCAGTGGGTCACTAAGAATAGTGTGTATGCTTGAGGAGAACAGAATGGAACTTTTGAGGGGACAGTGGATCTGAACTCTAACGGTGTGCTTCCATAAGTAGTCTACTTTACAGACCATCCTGTGGTGGTCATCACAGCTGGGTATTTGAATATTGCCCTGGTTTGTAGATGAGAAAGATGAAACACACATACAGCTGGTGCTGGATTTGAAACAAGCATTTTCTGACTTTAGTCTGTGCTCAACTCATTTTATTTTGGCTTTCACACTTGGCTCTGTGGCGGAATTACCAGGCAAACTTACTATAAATTATCAAACCCTCATGCACTTGTCTCTTTAGTTCCTGGGACATGAGACGCTACTGTTTTGGGCTCCATTACATTGTGAGGATGATCACAAAGATGATAATAAATTGTTACATTAAACAAAAAGAACTATGGGGCTGGAGAAAGGGGTGAGCAGTTAAGAGCACTTACTGCTCTTGTAGAAGATCCACGCTCAGTTTCCAGTCTCCACACAGTGGCTTATAGCCATCTGTAACTCTGTTTCCAGCGGGTCCAGTGCCCTCTTCTGACCTTAAAAAAAAATTTTAAGAATGGTTGAAGTCAGTAAATAATGTGAGTCATATTTATTGAAAAAACTGTATTTGTATTTACATTTAAAACTGGAAGGGAATGTCCAGATTTTTAGGGTGACGATTGTGATTGTGGAAGAGGCAGTGTGATGTAGGCTTTGGTGCCCAGACTGTCAGATTTAAATCATCATTGATAACAGACTTGCCATGTCTTCTTATGTTGACTAACCAATTTGTGCTTCTTTTATCTCACGGATGATACTGTTAACAAATATACTTGTATTAAGATTATTGTTACAAGTAAATCAGTTGATACATGTAAAGAACATACTGTTTGGTACACAGAAATATAGTAACAGTGATGGTACTTTGAGGTATATTTTCCTTGTAAAACTTGTTTATTTTAATCAGACAATTCAGAAATTAATAGCATCTTAGCCTTTTAGCTAAGATTAAATGCAGTAAATCAGAATTTAGAATTTTGTAAATAAAACCAGTCTTATCTCACTAGTTAATCCCCAGTTATTTCAAATCCAGTCCCTCTTCATGGGAAAACTTTTTTTTTATTGTAATGTTTTCTCCTTATTAGGTTGAACCATGCAAATGTCGTAAAGGCCTGCGATGTTCCAGAGGAATTGAATTTTTTAATTAATGACGTGCCTCTTCTGGCAATGGAGTACTGTTCTGGAGGAGATCTCCGGAAGGTAGTGTGGATGTTTGGAGATACTGAAGTAGTACATCACAAGCATTAGCAGTGTCTGAATCCTGTGGCCCGACCATTGAGTCTAAGGATAGACAACTCTGTCCTTGCCACCTGGTCTGTGAATACACTTTAGCTGGGGCACAGCACTGTGCATGTTTATGGCTGCTTGTGTACAGCTCTAGAATTGAGTAGTGTGACAGAGGTTATATGGCTTCCATAGCTTGAAGTACTTAATGTTTGGCTCTTTCCAGTAAATACTTGCTAACCCAGCCTTAGTGCCTTCTATTGTTGTAATAAAGACATGACCAAAAGCACCCTGGGAAAATAAAAGCTTATACATGTCCTGATCACAGTCCATCATTGAGGGAAACCAAGGCAGGAACTAAAGTGGAAACCATGAAGGAACAGTGCTTATTGGCTTACTCTCCATAGCTTGTTCAGTCTGCTTTTTTTTTGAGACAGGGTTTCTCTGTGTAGCTTTGCACCTTTCCTGGATCTCGCTCTGTAGACCAGGCTGGCCTCAAACTCACAAAGATCTGCCTGCCTCTGCCTCCCAAGTGCTGGGATTAAAGGTGTGCGCCACCACCGCCCGGCCATTCTGCTTTCTTATACAACCCAGGATCAACACCTGCCCAGGTGGCACTTCCCACAGTGGCCTGGGCCCTGCCACATCAATTGTTAATCAAGGAAATGTCCCATAGACTTGCCTACTGGCCACTCTGAAGGAGGCATTGTCTCTTTTGAGGTTTCCTCTTTCCAAATGACCTAGCTTGTGCCGTTTGACAAACAAACAAACAAACTAATCACTACATACACCCCAGGTTTATTGTTGTTTGTTTTCAAGACAAAGTCTCACTGTGTACCCCTGGCTGGCCTGATACTTGCTTTGTAGACTAGGCTAGCCTTGAGATCTGCCTGCCTCTGCCTGTGACTGCTGGGATTAAAGGCATGTGCCACTGTGCCTGGCTTGGAACATGCTTTTTTATTGCTGTTTCCAAGGTGGGACTATGTTGACCTTTTTAAATAAAAATACATTTGTGAGGCTTATTAAAAAGTTGTCTTTTGCCAGGTGGTGTTAGTGAGTGCCTTTAATCCCAGCACTTGGGAGGCAGATCTCTGAGTTCAAGGCCAGCCTGGTCTGCAGAGGGAGATCCAGGACAGCCAAGGCAACACAAAGAAACTCTGTCTCAAAAAAAAAAAGAGAAAAAGGAAGGAAAGAAAGGGGGACAAGCAAAGGAAAGAAAACAACAGAAGAGCTGTCTTACAATTATTCTTTCTATTTAATTTTAAATGTATCTATCTTTGTCAGCATTTTTCAATTTCAAGTGCAATTGCCCTTTTATTTACTTTTTATGAGCCTCTCATGAAATCACTCAACCTCAGTATGGATTTGGTGACTATTTTTTTCTTACACCTCTTGTCATTGTTACTATTTTTGAAACAGACTTTCAGTGTAGCTCATGTTGGCCTTGAACTCATGGTCTTCCTGCCCCATCCCAAGTGCTGGCCTTATAGACATGTACCACATGCCCCAATCCTTATAATTCCTTTATTGTGACTTATTTTTTCATTTGAATATTCTTTGACAGTAAGCGATTAATATGTGTTGCTATTGCTACTCAGCAATAGTATAAAATTGTAGACTTACTTGTTTATTTATTTTTGTTTTTCTTTAGCTACTCAACAAACCAGAAAATTGTTGTGGACTTAAAGAAAGCCAGATACTTTCTTTACTGAGTGACATAGGTATGTAACTAATATTAAAATGTCATTGTTATTTATTCAATATCCCTTTGGTCCACAAAAACTTCTGTGTACTGCTTAGAAGTTAAGGAGAACTGTCTGTATAGTCTACAAAGCATGTAGATTTTTTTTTTTGTCAATTGAAGCATAATTTATTAAAAATATAAAATACATACATTTGTTTGCCTCTTAGCTAGAAGTTTTTTAAGCTTTAAAAAGGAAAATTTAAAATGTTATTATGTATAAAATCTAATTTTCAAATTAACAAGTATGTGTGGGAAATGTATCAATTTTTAGGCAAGATAAATAAAAGTAACAAGCAACTCATAATTATCAAAAATATGGAACGCTTCACGAATTTGCGTGTCATCCTTGCACAGGGGCCATGCTAATCTTCTCTGTATCGTTCCAATTTTAGTATATGTGCTGCCGAAGCGAGCACACATGTAGATTTTTAACATTTATAAAAAATTATAAAACAAAAAGCTGGTCAGTGGTGGTGCACATCTTTACTCGCAGTAACTCAAGAGGCAGAGGCAGGTCTACAGAGTAAGTTCCAGGACAGCCAGAGCTACACAGAGAAACACTGTTTCGGGGAAAAAAAAAAGAAAAGAAAAAAGAAAAAAAGAGAGAAAGAAAAATCCATTTCTAATGATGTTAGTTAAAAGTAATATATTTTTGGCATTTGTTTCTATTTGGGTGGGTTTTTTTGTTTTTGTTTTTGTTTTTGTTTTTGTTTTTTGGCTATGTATCTTTGTCTAATAGATGTTCCAATGAGAACAACAACAACAAAATGATATGAAATAGCAGTCATTTCATCCCCTCTCACACCTCCCCACAACACTCTCATAGTAGTTTTGTTTATAGTGGAGTTACATCTTTTGAGGGATAGGTCCTCAGGTTATCTTGGGATGAAATTCCCTTTTTTTTTTTTTTTTTTTTTCTTTTTTTCTTTTACTTTTTTTTTAGTTTTTCAAGACAGGGTCTCTCTATGTAGCTTTGCGCCTTTCCTGGAATTCACTCGGTAGCCCAGGCTGGCCTCGAACTCACAAAGATCCACCTGGCTCTGCCTCCTGAGTGCTGGGATTAAAGGCATGCGCCACCACCGCCCGGCCTGAAATTCTCTTTTTAATCAGAATTAATACTGAAAAATCCCTAAAGTAAGTAGATTTAGACCTTTGAGAAACCTCAAAAGCCAGACATGAGCTTCTGTGTGTGTGTCTGGTGTTGCTGTTCTTCCTAGTCACGGGCAGCAGAGGCTAGGGATGTGATTTAGGTTGGAGGAAAAGGCTATAGGGCTTACAGGGAGTTTCTCAAGAATTAATTGTTTCATTTGCTTTTAATGTTGATTTCAATAAATTAAATGGGTCTATATTGTAATTTTTCAGTGTTTATTTGATGTTACTGAACATTTGGTGAAGAAAACCTGAACTATTCTAATGTTGGTGATGCACTTTTGATGGATCATATTAATGTGTGTGGGTGTGTGGTGTTGTATGTGCAGTACGTGGATGTGATTGTTGGTGCACACTCACAGGAGCATGCATGTGGAGGCCAGAGCAGCATGTCAGGTGTTCTGTTTTTCTGCACTTGATTGTTTTGAGACAGGGTCTCTGACTCAACTCGAAGTTTAACATTTTAACTAGGCTGGCTGGCCAGGCAGCTCCTGAGATAGCCTCTCCCTCTCTCAACTCTGCTAGGGTTATTGTTACACACAGCCTTCCTTGCCTTTTTATGTGGGGGTGGGGATTTGGACTCAGGTCCTCATGCTTTCCAGAGCACTCACTTTTACCCACTGAGCCATCTCCAAGCCTCTGGACATACAAATTTGTGCATCAGTGTAGATCTGTGCAAAAAGTGAGGTAAAAACTGAACGTGGCTGGACATGGTGGCACCCACCTTTAATTCTAACACTTGGGAAGAGAGGCCGATGCATCTCTGTGAGTTCAAGACCAGTACGCCTATTAGTGAAACCCTGTCTAAAAAAAGCTTAGTGTGCTGGTGCATATCTGCAGTTCCAGCACTTGGGAGGTAGAATAGGAAGATTAGGAATTGGAGGTCATCCTCAGCTGCATAGGGAATTCATGCCAAACAGGCTACACGAGACCCTGTCTCACAAACACTAACAGTAAAAACAAACAAAATGTGAGATGATTTTCTAAACAATATTTTCTGTTACTTCATAATACACTTGAAATTTTATTTAGGATCTGGGATTCGATATTTGCATGAAAACAAAATTATACATCGAGATCTAAAACCTGAAAATATAGTTCTTCAAGATGTTGGTGGGAAGGTAAGTGAAACCTGAAGACTGTTTCATGCCTGTTGTTATAGTCTTCCTGATATATTAAGTCTTTAGAGATTTTAGTGTCCTTATTAGTTCTATATACACAGTACTGTATAAGTTTTCTATTGTGGTCCTCACTGTATTGAACTGTAGGGGCTTTTTACGTTTAGATTATTATTATTATTATTATTATTATTATTATTATTATTATTATTGTATTTTATATGTATGTGTACCGCATGTGCTGTGGAGGCACAAGAAGAGGCACCAGACTCCCTGGGACCAGGATTACAGATGTTGTGAGTCGCTATGTGGGTGCTTGGGATTGAACTCGGGTCCTCTGCAAAAACAACAGTGCTCCTAACTGCTTAACCAACTCTTCAGCCCCTCAACTAGTTTCAGGCTTAGATTTTGTCTTCTCTACAGAACAATGGCTCCTTAGAGACGCTTCTGTCTTGCTCATCTCTGGACTAGGAATGTTGATCTAATTGTGTAGGAACCTGCCAGAGGTGAATTAACTTGATTAAGATGATGTGGTTAGCCAGGCATATTACCTGACATCTGTAATCCCAGCTTTTGGGAGGTTGTGGCAGGGGGGTTGCTGTAAGTTTGATGCCAGCTTGGGTTACAGTGGAGACCCTGCCTCAAAAATTAACAGTAACAAAAAGATTAACACAACTAGTTAAATAGTGATCAGGCTATCAGACTTCACACTTTTGTATTGTTCCAGAGCCCAGGTTCTTTGCCATCTCTTTCAGTTTTATAAAAACATTATTGCCTTTCTTTTTTCCATTACATTTATTTTATTATTTTGTGTGCATGAGTGCATACCTGTGCTGTGACCTGTGTGCAGGTCATGGGAGAACTTTGTTCTTCTCCCGTGTGGTCCTGGGGATCAAATTCAGGTCATCCGGCTTGGTGACAGGTACCTTTATCAGCTGAGCCATTTCAATGGCTCACCTTTTTACTGTTTGCTGTGCTTAGGATTGAACCCTGACCCTATACATGCAATGGGAGCAATCTGTCACTAAGCTACACTCCCAACCTACCTCTCTTTTGCAAATTTTTCAACAATTTAATGTGTATTATGTCTTAATATTCACAGATAATGCATAAAATAATTGATTTGGGTTATGCCAAAGATGTTGATCAAGGAAGTCTCTGTACATCCTTCGTGGGAACATTACAGTATTTGGTGAGACAAAATTTCTTTGATTTGATTACTTAAAATTCTCATTGTTCTTTCTTAAGGCAATGACTATAGTAGTTCAAAACAGTAGTAGTCTTTTCTTTCAGTGTTGGCACTTAAAGTACTTTCTATTTTAAGGCCCCAGAGCTCTTTGAAAATAAGCCGTACACAGCCACTGTGGATTATTGGAGCTTTGGGACCATGGTGTTTGAATGTATTGCTGGATATAGGCCTTTTTTGCATCATCTGCAGCCGTTTACCTGGTAAGAAATGATGAGAACTTTGGCATAATTAGTGGTAATGGAAAAATTCAGTTGTTTCCTGTTCTCTTTCTATAGTGGTGAAACTGTCTTTTAACACAGAATTGAATAAAATTAAATGGCAAGAAACTTTGAGAGTATCTGTGAGAATCAAGTTATCAACTAAGGTGTCTTGTTTTTATAGGCATGAGAAGATTAAGAAGAAAGATCCAAAGTGTATATTTGCATGTGAAGAGATGACTGGAGAAGTTAGGTTTAGTAGCCATTTACCTCAACCAAACAACCTTTGTAGGTAAGTGTGGAAGGTCAGGCAGTTTTGAGAATAGTTAGTTACCTGTTTCAAGTAGCATTATCCAGTAGACCTTTGCCTGAGGATGAAAGTGTTGTCTGTCTGTCACGTGAGACTGAGCATGTGAAAGGTAGTTAGGGGTGGAGATGGCTCAGTGGTACAGTGCTCGCTTAGCATGCTTGTTGGCTTTGCTTCCCAATGCTGCCTGGGCTGGAGAGGAGAGTGGTTAGTGTTATAGAGGAACTCAATTTTAAATGAGTCGTAAATATAAATAACACCGTGATTAGTGATTATCCTATTGGGTAGCACAGACGTTGTGGAACTGAGAACCATTGCCAATCAATGGATTGCCTTAGATGCTAAAAAAGTCCAAAGAATGAAGAAGTAAGTGGCTTTCCTGAAGATTGGAGGTAGACTCATTTTTTGGATTTGCCAGTCATAAAGTGACATGGGGATTTGGGACCGTTTTTATGAAGAAATCTTGTTCCTTGTCATTACATGAATTATTTGAAAGTAAGATATAAATGGTACTGATAAGTCATGGGCAAGGAAATGGGCAACCTGTGAAGTTCCCTGTTTAATTGGAACATAATGGTATTCACACAGTTTTTGTTCATTTTTTAGTTTAATTGTAGAGCCCATGGAAAGCTGGCTACAATTGATGCTGAATTGGGACCCACAGCAGAGAGGGGGACCTATTGATCTTACTTTGAAGCAGCCAAGATGTTTTGTATTAATGGATCACATTCTCAACTTAAAGGTCAGTTTTCACGGGGTGCGTTTTAGAATACCCGCATTGGCCCTAACAGGTTGAAAATGAGCATGAATTTTACTTTAGCAATCTTTTCCTGGTGTCCATTAAAAATGAACATTATATCCTTAGAGTGGATACTTTATTTCTTTAGCTAGGTTTTTCAGGTGTCTTCGTATGGTCTAGCCTGCTCAAGTGTTTTAGGATTTCCCTGTACTACATCCATTGGTGCCATTACCGCATCTCTCATTTAGATTGAATTGTACTGGGTTGGGCTTGGTGAGGAAGGCTCCCACGTGGCTCATGTCTGTACTCTGCTGCTGAAAGGCCAGCTTTCAGCAGGTCAGAGAAACTGCAAAGGAGGTGTGGTGTCAGCAGAACTGCATACACACACGGGAGACTTTTTTCTGAGGGCCAAAACTTAATTCTTCACTTTACTTTTCTCTCTGCTGGTTGTTCTTACTCTGTTCTGTTCTTTTATGGTGGTGTTTTCCTTCTACATCTTCCTTGGTGCTTTTCTTCTACTATTCTTACTTTTCTCTTACCCCTTTTATACCTCCTGAGACAAAGATTTCTATGAAAGAAAAGATTACCTCACAACCACAAGTTACATATTTTCCAAAAACAAATTAAAATCTTTACACAGAAAGAAATAAAATTATGATCACAAGTTACATGTTTTTCTTAGAAGCCCACAAGTAGTTAAAAAACATTTTATTTGTATTAATTTTCCCACCATAACATCTTCACCCGAAAGCAGTGATTCTTTTATAATTGATTAACAAGGTTTTAAGCAAGCCCAGTCTGTTTGAGCCAGTTCCTTTGCACTGGCAGGCAGCTGTCTGTGGTTTCGGTGTAGCAGATTCCTGTCCTATTTCTACTCTACAGAACCTTAACCAAGTGCTCTTCTAGGTAACCATCTGCTTTTCTTTGCACACAGTAGGATCATTTAATTTCCTTTTACAACTTTGTTTTTTCAAGATGCATACTGGGGCCTGTGATTAGTTCTGTAAGCTACATGACCAAGGAACTCAGACCTAACCTTGGATGTAGGGACATAATTGTTCTTTTTAGTCATCAGCCTGTTTTTCCACAGGCAGAATTCATGAGTCTATAATGTATGAAACGTCTTTGTTCTTATTTTCCATCTTCTGCAAATCTCACATCTACCAAAGGGGAAGGTGACTTTTAGCTTGTTTTGTATTCTTATTGGAGTAATTGGCAGAATAACCTAAACCATTTCCTTAATCATCTTTACTAACTGTCCTAACCACCTGTATCTTTTAGGCAAACTCAGAAAGTCCAATTAAATCATAGATCTAACTAATCATCATTGCTTGTGTAAAAATCATCTTCATTATGATCCACAAGTAAATTCCCCAGTGAGAGCTGGGCAGTGGTGGTGAACACCTTTAATCCCAGCACTCGGGAGGCAGAGCCAGGTGGATCTCTGTGAGTTCAAGGCCAGCCTGGTCTACAGAGTGAGTTCCAGGAAAAGTGTAAAGCTACACAGAGAAACCCTGTCTTGAAAAACCAAAAAAAAAAAAAAAAAAAAAAAAAATCCCCAGTGAGGAGTGGGATTTTCCCAAGGAACAGTCACACTGTACTAGATGCAATGGGTCCTTTCACGTAGTAGTCGCACCATGCCGACTGCAGCAGCAGCAGGAAGCACGGCAGAAGCAGGGGCATCCTGGAGACAGTCCTCCCGGGGCTTTGCCTCCTCTCCAGGATGCACCCATCATGACCTGGTTATCCTCTGGGCTGTAGTCCATAAGTTCCATTACTAACTGCAGCTTGAGCCCCTGACATGGCCGCCGGTAATGCTTTCTCATCATCCTACAGTTAATGCAACGTGAACTTCTTGTCTTCTGAGAAGGCGTTTTTACTTCTATGTCCAAGAAACTAACACATTTCCTTTTGCTTGCCAAGTTACATTTAAACTGATCGGCTTGTAACCAGCACGACGTGCCTCATACCTGTTCTCTCAACCTCTCCCTCCTCAATCAGGGCCATACAATTAGTCACGTAATATTTTCTGTGTTCTCTAAGATTTCTCATCTCTTGTTTACAGCTCTCTTCTTAGATTCTCTTCCTCAATGCTGTGTTTGTATTATTATTAGTTGCATATGCTGGCATTCAGGACTGAGAGGGCATGTATCAGTTCTCGGTACATATTTATTGATGTGAATGGGAGGTATAGATAGTTCTGTTATTTCCATATGCCTGGAAACAGCTCCGTCAGCATTGCTTTCCTACTGACAGTACAGCAGAGCTGCTTAAACTTTTAACACTTTTTGTCTGAGAAATGTTTTCCTGGCTAGAGAATATAGGTATACACAATACATGTGAACTCAGACATGTACTCATAAAGAATTTTATGTTAAAACAGTTCTTTGATATGTATATATAATTTTATCGTTTATTAAAGATTAAAGAAAATTTGCATATTAATGAGATGGATTTGCTTATTTTACATAAAAAATTGAATCTTGATTGGATGGACAGAGAACTTCATCAACAATTTCTGTTGATTGATGCTTTGGTTTCATAGTCATTGTTGAGAATGCTTCTTCGCATAAATATTCAGTACAAAGGGGCAGAAGTAATTGATGAACATTGCAGAAATTGGAAATTCTGTTCTAATCCCAAACCAAAATTCATTTAATAGTTTTTAAAATCAAATTGAAACAGCAATTTAAAAAAATGATACGGTCTGTAGTAAATACAATCTAAAGATACATTAATTCAATACTTACTTGCTGAGGGATAATGGTAGAAAATGTTAAAAAGTTTTGTTTTCTGTAATTAAACCATTATGCTTTTGTATAAGAAGATGATATGTACAGTAAAAGATGCTGCAGTCCATTTGCATGCAGCCACCTAAGATCTCAGATGAGATATTTCAGGAAGCATTCATTGGCTTCATGTTCAGGGAGGGCAGGCGCAGTGCAAACTGCGCATTGTTATATTCAGATGCAAGGCTCCAGTGAAGTCATGCGCTGATGGGAACTGCCAAGAAGGCTTCGGAGTGGTTATACATTTGATTTTGGATTAACAGTTGTGCATTCAGAAACCTTTTATGGTGCCAAATTCTCCATGACCTGGACATTCAGCTCTGTGCTCCTATATGGGATTTAAGGAGCTAAGATCCATAGTCAGGCTTTAAAATCAGATTGAGAACTTATAAATGTGTAGAGACGAATGACATGCCCTATTCAGTAGGATTTTGAGGGCATATTGATACTATTCTTAACTGACTCTGAAAAGATCTGGCTTCTTTTTTATTTTTGTTTTCCAAATCATTTCTCTGTGTAGCCCAGGCTGTCCTGGAACTGTAGACCAGCTCATCTGAACTCAGAGATCCGCCTGCTTTTGCTTCCCGAGTGCTAGGATTTGCAGGCATACATCACCGCACCTGGCCTGATACTGGCTTCTTGATTTGGTTTTCTTGTATTGTGCCAAAGAAAAATCATTCCTTGGTGTGTACACATTACAGGGCTTGGTGAGCCTCTTAGTTCTGTGTTGTCTCTAAAAATATTTGGTTCTACATAACTGATCTACTCAACTTATAGTAATTGTAACATTATCCCTGCTTTTTAAAATAATTATTTTTAGACTTACGTATTTTATTTGATGTGTATGAGTGTTTTGCTCAGATGTCTGTGCAACATCTGCGTGGTGCCTAGTACTCATCATCTTCTCTAGTCTGAAGGGATCTGAGTCCATCTCATGTTATTTGTGATTCATAAACTTACAGTTTGCAACACCACTGTTTACCTGTCAGTGAACCTGAGCGAGTATTTACCTTCTCTTTATTTTGAGTAAATTGATATTTCTCAAAGCATCAATCTTAGAGGTTGTGCAGAATAAGGAAACTGGAGTACTGTTTGTAAAACTTGGGAGGATTTAAGTTTAATTTCCTTGGCTGGAATTAGGACTGGATTTTATAGAATTGGAGTTAATAGGGGAAAGAGAAGAATAGGAGATTTCTAGGCGGGGGATACAATGAACAAAACACAGAAGCATGAACTATAAAACACTTGAGTGTTAATGGACATTTTCCTAAGGTATCTTGAGATACAATGTACCAGGAAGACATGCTGTCTTATTTCATAGCAACAAAATAGTTGTTGAAATATTTTTCTTTAAGAAAACATTTCAGAGAGTCTAAGTAGATAAGCATTTTCCCAACTATTATGAAAAGCTTAAAGATAAAAATAATGGCAAAACAGAAGTATTTAATTATTCTTCAGTGCTGGAGAGATAGCTCAGCTGTTGAGGATATGTATTGCTCTTACAGAGGACCCAAGTTCAGTTCCCAGCATCCACATTGGACAGCTCACAAACCACCCATAACTGTAGATGCATGGGATCTGAAGCTCTCTTCTAGCCCGAGTGCACTCGCACATGCTCACATTCTTAGGCACTCTCTTCAACCATGCACATGTGCACGCACACATACACACACACACACACACACACACACACACACACACACACACACACAGAGAGAGAGAGAGAGAGAGAGAGAGAGAGCGCTTTTTTTCTGTTACCATTAATTATGCCAGAATTTCTCATCCATTTCTTTGACTGAGCCTGTAAGTGAGTATGAGACTGTCCTTTTTGTCTTTGGGCCCTTAGGCAGACTACAGTTTTAGGGTTTGGTTGCTTTGGGAGAATAATAATGCTTATTTCTGTTGAAAGAGAAGCCCATCGTTTCTGTCAGATGATTGTTTTGAGGCAACACGAGGTAGTTAAGAGTTCAGATCCTAGCCGGGCGGTGGTGGCGCACGCCTTTAATCCCAGCACTCGGGAGGCAGAGCCAGGCGGATCTCTGTGAGTTCGAGGCCAGCCTGGGCTACCAAGTGAGTTCCAGGAAAGGCGCAAAGCTACACAGAGAAACCCTGTCTCGAAAAACCAAAAAAAAAAAAAAAAAAAGAGTTCAGATCCACGCTCTACCACTTATCAGCTGTGTGGTCCCTAACAAAATTTTCACCTTAGAAGCCTCATTTCTCCTTCTTTTAAAAGGGGGATTAGAAGATGTAAGTATTGGGGGTGCTGTGTGAAAGTGCTTTACTCTGGTTGGCATTTAGGAGAAACTTGATAAAAATCTGTAATAATGTTAAGTAACTTTTTTAAGCTAACATTTCTATTTCTTGATTTTGTGCATCCTTAGAACTTGGGGATTTTATTAGATAAAACTAATATCTGGTTGGGCATGGTGGCGCACACCTTTAATCCCAGCACTGGAAGGCAGAGGCAGGTGCATGCTCTACATAATAAGTTCCAGGACAGTAAAACAAACAAAAAACCCACAAACCAAACCTTATATATTTAGAAAAACAAATTCAAGTCTTTGTCTTGTAAAATGTCATTTTTGTAATTAAAGAAGATTTTATTACTTTGGAGGAGTAAACCTTATTTAGTACAGAAGTAATGCCTGTTGCTTAGATTCTCCCTTTAGTATCTTTTACAGAATTTTATTTATTTGTTTATGTAATAAACAATTTTATTTTATTTATTTGTTTATGTAATAAATGGTAAATAAACACTTTTTTTCTTACTTATACAGATAGTGCACATCCTAAATATGACTTCTGCAAAAATCATTTCTTTTCTGTTACCATGTGATGAAAGTTTTCATTCACTGCAGTCTCGTATTGAGCGTGAAACGGGAATAAGTACCGGTTCTCAAGAACTTCTGTCAGAGACAGGAATTTCTCTGGATCCTCGGAAACCAGCCTCTCAGTGTGTTCTAGATGGAGTTGTAAGAGATTTTTTGTGGGGGTGAGGGAGGGCTGTGGATCAGGGTCTTGCTGTATAGCCCATAATGGCCTCTAACTCACAGTCTTCTTGCCGAAGGGAGCTGGAACCACAGGCCTGAGCTTCCTGCACAGGTTTTTGTTTTGTTTTCAGTTGACTGACATTTGTACTTATTTGTGGAGCACTGTATAGTAATTCAATACATGTGTACACTGTGCAGTGATTAAACTGAGCTAAGCATTTCATCCCCCTGACTGTTACCATTTCTGTGTGTTAGAACTTGCAAACTCTTTTCCTTTACTTATATTCAAATATATAACTCTTCTATAGACTGTAGTTACTCTGCTATGCTGTAGAAACTGTGGCTAAAAATTTAGATGCACACATACACAGTTGGGTATAGTGGTGCATACCTTTAATCCCAGCATTTGTGAGTTCCAAGACTAGTCTGGTCTACATAGTGAGTTCAAGGCCAGCCAGGGCTATGTAGAGAGACCCTGTCTCAAAAAAAAATTTCTTATAACCTTTCATTTTCTTTCTTCTTATAGATGCATATATTGCATGCCATATAATTTACTCATTCAAATTAATTCATCAACTTTACAAAAATAAATTTTAATCAGTATAAACTATTTCTATTCCTCATGTCCGTTAACTCTTACATTTCCATTCTACCCATCCCATTAATCTACTTTCGATCTCTGTAGATTTGCATGCATGTATGTGTATAGCTATGTGTTTGTGTAGGTGCATATGTTTATGAGGATGTATATGGACATAGGTGCCTATGGAGGCCAAAGGTCAACCTCAGTCACCATTCCTTGTTAATAATCATCTTCTTTGTTTTGAGAAAGTCTCTCTCATTGACCTAGAACTTATTGATTAGGCTAAGCTGGTGGAATCATGAGACGCAACTGTTTTTTTTTAAACGTGGGTTCTGGAGATTGGCCTCAGGTCTCCATGCTTGTATAACAAGTGTTTACTGATAAACTGTTTCCCCAACTCTAGCAGTATGTTTTTAGTGTTATCAGTGTTACAGGGTATGTAAACACTTTGTTTCATTCTTGTTGGGCCTTTTGAGAAAGAGTCTTGCTGTGTAGCCAAGGCTGGCCCCTCACCCTTCCCTGTGTTTTGATTACTCTGGTACCTAATCTTTTCCTTTTGGTAACCACAGAGTGTTTCATTCACTGATATGACCTTTTGTATTTGTTCTTTTGGCTTTTAGTTGCTAAAACTAGAAAAACTTTATTGTTTTCTCTTTTTCCTAACTTTTTAAGTTAGCAGACAAAATGATGGGTTTTGTTATGGCATTTTAAAAAAAAATTTATTTATTATGTATATACATGCCAGAAGAGGGCACCAGATCTCATTATAGATGGTTGTGAGCTACCATGAGGTTGCTGGGAATTGAGCTCAGGTCCTCTGGAAGAACAGCCAGTGCTCTTAACCTCTGAGCCATCTCTCCAGCCCATTATGTCATTTTTTTTTTTAAAGATTTATTTATTTATTATGTATACAGCATGTATCCCTGCAGGCCAGAAGAGGGCACCAGATCTCATTACAGATGGTTGTGAGCCACCATGTGGTTGCTGGGAATTGAACTCAGGACCTCTGGAAGAGCAGTTAGTGCTCTTAACCTCTGAGCCATCTCTCCAGCCCCCATTATGGCATTTTTATGCATGTGTATTCACCATAGTATTTCTTATTCCTCCCTCATCCATCTTGCCCTTCTTTTGTTGGTCTTCCTATCCCCAAACAGTCCTCCTGCTTCCTTGTCACACGAACCCCATTATCCTCTTTCCACACCTGCTGTATTTATCCTTTTGGGTCCGGTGGTCACTTTTCACTTTGGCCCGATATATTTTTTTACTAACCCTTAGGCCTCATGTCTATAAATTATATGCGAATGCACATTGATTTGTTCATTGCATTTCAAAGAAGGAAATCTGGCGTGTAAGTAATTGTAAAATCTAGAGTTTTCAAGAATCTTTTCATTTTAATTGTTTCTTTTTTTCAGAGAGGCTGTGATAGCTACATGGTTTATTTGTTTGATAAAAGTAAGACTGTATATGAAGGACCATTTGCATCCAGAAGTTTATCTGATTGTGTAAATTATATTGGTAAGTAAAGTCCAGCTAGTTGGCTGAACTTTAATCTTGAAATTACATGATTAGTAAATATGATCTTTTAGTGTTTTGTTCCGTGTCTCCTGGTTGAGGTGTCTGTATGTGGTGGTAATGGATTTGGTGTAGTATGAAGGTGTATAGGTGGACTTTCAATTACCACCAGACCCTTCGCTTGGCACAGGCTTCCCTTCCTGAGCCCAAGAGAGGAGAATGGGGCCCCTGTGGTCAAACCTGCTTTTTAGTTGTCCTTCATTATGTGCGCTCAGACATGTCCACACCGCTTAGCTTTAGTTGTCCTTTGTTATGTGCGCTCAGACATGTCCACACCGCTTACCTGCAGATTTGATGAAGCTGAGCTGGTTCAGGAGATGGTAGATACTTTTCAGGAGTGGAATAGACTGGTGGACTATGGAGGAGATGGAATTTGATCCAAAGCTTGAAAGAAAAATAGAATTTGGATTAGCAAAGAGGAAAGGAAACTTCTTGGCTGGAGAGAAGCAAATACAGGATTAATCTCAAGCTCTATGAGGGAAGTGGTTATATCATTCACACACACAGCCCTCTATCTAGAGCCAGGCAGTAGATCCTTTCTAACATCTATGGGAATAGTGTTTGGAAAGGAAGTAACCAAGAATGAACCATAATGTCTTTGAAAGGAGCTTACCTCCCTTATTACCATTTTGCTTATAGTTCAAGACAGCAAGATACAGCTTCCAGTTATACAGCTGCGGAAAGTGTGGGCTGAAGCAGTGCACTATGTGTCTGGGCTAAAGGAGGACTACAGCAGACTCTTTCAGGGCCAGAGAGCAGCCATGTAAGTGGGCTCTGTGGTTTAAGATACGTGTATCATGTACTCAAGAAGTATTCTTGCCAGTTTTCATTGAGCAGGACTGGGGACAAGGCTAAAATATTGAGCATTTTTTAATAATGTGTTTATGTGCATGTGAATGGATGCACACGTGGAAACCAGAGGTTGATGTTGGCTATCTTTCCCTTATTGTTTTCCCACCTAATTTTTGAGGCAAGATCTCTTCTTACTAAACCTGGAGCTCACTGTTTCAGCTAGACTGAATGGCCCATGCGCTCCTAGGAGCTGCCTGTTTCCTCATGCCGCTGCGCACTGATGTGACAAGCAAACACTGCCATGTACTAAATTGAGGTCCTCGGCATGCAAGGAAGCACTTTGCCCACTGGACCATCACCCTGACTCCACTGAAATGCAGTGTTCTGACCAGACTCAGATTTCTTATTAATGATCTAAAATCATTCGGCTACAATGACTTGAAAATAGTAGTTCCTGAGTGCCTTAGTAGAAGATTGCTTATCACAGACATCACAGGCAGGAAGCAGGTCAGCTGTTTTTCCTGACTTGATAATAGAAACTTAGGTTTTGGAGTTTGGATATTGTATGTTTGCAAATTGTTATTCAATGTTTCTGAATGTTGATAATTTTGTTTTGTTTTGCTATGGCTTAGGTTAAGTCTTCTTAGATATAATGCTAACTTGACAAAAATGAAGAATACTTTGATCTCAGCATCACAGCAACTCAAAGCTAAATTGGAGTTTTTTCACAAAAGCATTCAGCTTGACTTGGAGAGATATAGTGAGCAGATGACTTATGGGATATGTAAGTGTCTGGCTATAATGTATTTGTAAGGAATGTCTAGTCTCTCGAAATCATCTGCTCTTTATCTTGTTGACACATTCACACCAGAACAACACACTAGATAACTTAAGTTGTCAAACCATTTTTGTATTTAGGGTTAGTTAGCTGTTTTAATCCCTTAGTTGAGCAGCTTATTTTAAAATTATAATAAAATTACTTAACTCTAGAAAAGCTAAATAATACAGAAGTGACTTAAGACTCTGAATTTCAAGTCTTATTTTAAAAATGCATACAGAGTCTGTACTGAGATGACTTCTCAGCCAGTGCTGTGTACTGAAGTGTCTGCTTCCCCCAGCCTGTATGTTGAATTCCTGATCCCTAAGATCATGGGGAGAATTGGGAAATGATTATGTCATGGTGGAACCTAAGGCCTGAGTCAGATTCTCCCACCCTTTCTGCCATAAGGGACACAGAAGGCAGCCATCTAGGAACCAGAACTTGATCTTGGATTTCTCAGATTTCAAAACTGTGAGATAAATTCCCATTGTTTATTTGCCACCTAGAGTGTAATGGTTTTTGTGTCTGATTTTGTTCTTGCAGCGTAGCAACTCAAGTGGAATAACACAGCCAGGGGATTTGTAAAAAGTCTTTTTGTAAAAAAAACTCAGATAATCCCAAGATTATGGTTTTTTCCTTATCCATCTGCTGTGGAGTTCTAGCTACTGTTTTCTTACTGTGCCGTCTCCTGACTCCAACCTTATCTGCCTTTAGATGTGCTCAGGATTTGTAAAGAGTTAAAATTCAAATAAACTGAATTGTTTACTCCATGAGACATATCTTTTTAAGGAAGTAGATACTGTTTATATATGTACTTGAAAACGGTATGGATATCTCAGAATAAGTGATCAGAGTGTCCAGTTAGTGAATATGTTTGCTCTCTAGTGCTATTTCTGTGTTGGCATACTATAGGCATTCTGACGAATGATAAACCCTATTATTTCATTGAAGCATCTTTGACTTGTCAGAGGCATACTATACAGTTGTTAACACGGTGAAATAGATCTAGATGTGATGATAGTAAAATATCAGTGGAGTGTTTGACAGTGACTGTCACTGTTCTAGTACTATAAAGAGACACCATGAACAAGGCAACTTAAAAAAAAATATTTAATTGGGGGTTTGTTTACAGTTTCAGAGGGTGAATCCATGACCATCATGGTAGGAAGCATGGTGACTGGCAGGCTGGCGGGCAGGCATGGCTCCAGAGCAGTAGCTGAGTGCTTACATTTGATCCATAGGCAGGAGGCAGAGAGAAAACACGACTGGACCTGGCGTGGACCTTTGAAACCTCAAAGTCCACTCCCACTGACAATTCTTCAAAAAAGGCCACACCCACACCTTCTAATCCTTCCTAAACAGTCCCAACTGGGAACCAAACATTCAGATATATGAGCCTTTGGGGGCCATTCTCATTTAAATCCCATAGAGATACTAAGTTGTGGGGAAAAACATGTATAGACTGTCTTATTTATAAGAGAATAGAGACTATTTCTTCTAACAGTTACATTAGTGAGAACACTTGGAGTAGAGGGAAGAGTCTTTTCTTTTTATATACTTTTATAGTTTTTATTTGTTTATTTTTACAGTACTGAGGATTGAACCTTGACCCTAATATTGTTGGTTTGTTTTTTGTTTTTTATACAAGGTCTCATTTTGTAGCCCTGGCTGGCCTGGAACATAATCCTTATGTAGACCAGGCCGGCCTTGAACTTTCAGAGATCTGTCTGCTTATGCTTCTCAAGTGCTGGAATTAAATGTGTGCACAACCACATGCAGCCAAACTCGGAGCCTTGTGTATGCTAGGCAAGTCTACCACTGAGCTACATCCCACATTTAACTTTTCTGAAACATGTTTATGTATTACTTAAAGATAATTTTTTTCAGATAAAAAACTATATACTACTCTCCTAGAACGCTGTGGCTTAAAACAGCATAGATGTAAAAACTCAGATTTTTCAAGGCTAAAATCCAAAATCAAGGTGCTGGCAGAGCTGTGATTCCTCTGAAACCTGCAAAAAAGATTCCTTCCTAGCTTTCTGGGATTATCAGCCGTGCTTGGTGTTCTCTTGCTTATAGCTTTAGTTGTCACCTTGCATTCTCCTTTTGTGTTTCTGTGTACCCCTCTTCCCCAAGTCTGTTCTCTGAGGGCACTGGGAGAGAGTCACACTGCGGTAAGGGCCTGGCTTAGTTCCGTGTGAGCATAGACACAGGTGATAAGCTCTGTAAATGACCCTGTCTCCAGTGAGCTCACCTTCTAAGGCATCGGGGCTTAGGAGTACAGCATATCCATTTGGGAGACACACTTCAACCCATTATGTGGCTTTGATACTGATACAGCAAGGAAATAGCCAGGCTAGTGTTTACAAGACACAGTTGTTTCAGAAAAAACCAATTTAGACTTGATGTTTCTTTTTCTTTTCTTTTTTTTAAGCATCAGAAAAAATGCTGAAAGCATGGAAAGAAATGGAAGAAAAGGCCATTCACTATGCTGAGGTAAAGTCATTGATCTCACCCTGTGTACTTAATGTCTCCATTAGGAATTATCTTTGGTTTGGCATAGAGAGAATATTTATCATTCCTGAAATTTAGGCAAATATTTAGTATGTGCTTTATATAGAGGAAGGTAGGGGTTTAAAACCAAAGGCTTTGGGCAAACTTTTTAGCTTCACTGAACTCCAGTTTCCATATTAAATGTATTAGGGGCAGTGCAGGGGCAGCCCATTCCTATTAATCTGTGTTTTGCCCCGTGGCTTCGTGGCGTTACCCGTTCTCTCACATCTTGCTTCTCCTGGCAGCGGCTCAAAGTATCTGCCCATGGCTCCACTTTTGTCATCTCCATCTGCAGTTTGAATGTACCGCCTAACCTTATTCTGCCTCGCCATTGGCCAAACAGCTTTATTTATCAACCAATGAGAGCAACACATATTCACAGCATACAAAAAGACATCCCACAGCAGGGCAGCGGTCTTTTCTAATAGGCTTATGAACGTTAAATGGAAATCAGTAATAAATGGAATGTATTACTATTATTTTTCTGACTGGTTTAGATAAGATGACTTCACATCTAGTTTAAATGGGTCAGTTCTATTTATAGCTGATGTTGTTCCATAATTACAGATTGTTCCCTAGGTGGCAAATTCTTTGCTTATCCTGTGTGTCCGTGGTCCTGGACTGTTGTTGCTTTCCTTGGTGCCAGTTCATACTTACACTGAGTATGTGGGTAGGGCAGTTGGTGTCGTGGGGCTGATATGTAAGAAATGGCAGTGATTTAATGGCCATTTGTCTTGTGAATGGCGCTTAGACTATTTTGCTTCTCCAGAGGCCAAAGCAAATACTAGTACTAGTTGACTGTGGTCAGAAGGGAAACACAGGAATAAGTATGTTTTTATTTATTATTATTATTATTATTATTATTATTATTATTATTATTATCATCATCATTATTATTTGAGGTAGGGTCTCACTGTGTAGCCCCAGCTGGTCTGAAATTCACTGTGTAGACCAAGCTGGCTTGACTCACAGAGATGCGCTTACTTGCCTTTGCATCCTGAGTGCTGAGATTAAAGGTATGCACCATTGTACCTGGCATAAGGTGTTCTTATATGAAAGACTCTCAGAAGCATAGAAAAGCCTTCACCATAGTTGAGAAGCTATTAACAGTTATGGTTGCTAGGAGAGGGAGAGTCAGTCTTCTTTAAAGAGGTGGCCTTCAGTAATTTGACCATGCCCTACTGTATGGCCTCACACTCATTAGTATATGAGCACCCCAGATTGGACCCTGTGGGTTATTTTAAAAAAGAAAAGGACATGAAGTTGGGAGGGGTGAAAGGGGAGCTAGATCTGGGAGGAATTAGGAGGAGTAATGGAGAGTAAATATGATCAAAATACATTGTATGCACCTATGAAATTCTCAAAGAATTACTCAATATTGTCTTGCCTAGTGTGGTGCTTTACACTAGAATCCCAGTACTCAGGAAAGTAAGACAGGAGAATTTACAGTTCAAGAATAGCCTAGGCTACATAATGCCACTGTCTCATTAAATAAACGATTTAACAAAACTGCTTTGTTGTAGTAAAATATTCAGTTCTACTGGCATAACAGATCATTGTCTACCTTTAAGAACTAAGCCTTTTTTTAAATTTTTTTTTTTTGGGGGGGTGGTTTCAAGACAGGGTTTCTCTGTGTAGCTTTGCGCCTTTCCTGGGACTCACTTGGTAGCCCAGGCTGGCCTCGAACTCACAGAAATCCACCTGCCTCTGCCTCCCGAGTGCTGGGATTAAAGGCGTGCGCCACCACCGCCCGGCCTTTTTTTTTTTTAAATTTTAAACATAATTCTTTATTGATTCTTTGGAAATTTCACATCATGCACCCTAATCCTGCTCACTTCCTAGTCCCGCCGTATCTGCCCCTCATCCCTGCACTAGGTCCCCCAAATTAATTAAAAACAAAATAAACAAAATCCCACCTTGCTCCTCCATCTTTCCAACACCTCTTCATTCATCCTAGTGACATCAGGAGCTGCAGTGTGTCATGCAGTGTACCCCTTTTGTCCAAACAGACCCACCAGCAAAATGTTCATTGCAGTGAGTCATTGGTCTGGTTCAAGGCCTCTGGCACACCTTCATCACTCGACCCTCACTGGAACTCCTCTCGGTTATCCTGTTGTTGCCCCGAGTCATGGTGCATAGGACCAGTCCCTTTGCGCACTCCAGAAGGTCATAGATGGGGCAGCTGTTAAGGTGGGCCAACCCAAGGCCCAGGATGTGGGTCTGGGTGGTAGCTGAGCTGGTCAGTCCAGGCCATTGTGACCACCCCCTCAGACGAGGGGCAAAGCCAGCTCTCCTAGGCCCATGCCCTCAGGGCCAGCTCTTTCAGGCCTGTGGTGAGAGGTGTGGCACCACTGAGCCTTGTTTTATATGGTGATAAGACTGCATTTTCTTTGTATCATATTTTAGGTTGGTGTCATTGGCTACCTTGAGGATCAAATTATGTCTTTGCACACTGAAATCATGGAGCTTCAGAAGAGCCCCTATGGAAGACGCCAGGGAGACTTGATGGAATCTCTGTAAGAATGTATCTGTGCTGTTGGTCTTGATTCTATAATTTTTTGTGTTGTTCTTTCTACTTATATCTGGTAGGATTAAGCCTCTGCATGGTCTAGCTCATGGTTTTTCTTACTCCTAATATATCCCTATGGTTTTTTAATAACATTATTTCATGGAGAAATGCACACAGCACAGTGTGTACGTGTAGAGATCAAAGGACAAAATTGTGAGATGGTTCTCCCCTTCCATCATGGTGGGCCCAGGAATTGAACTCAGGTTGTTAGGCTTGACAGCAAGTGCCTTTACCCACTGAGCCATCTCTCCAGCCCTTACAATATTTTAAAAGGAAGCTATTTCTTAGTAATAGTGAGTTTGGGAAATAACTGTCTGAATTGTTCTTTACTGTTTAAAAAAAAAAGTCTCTTTTTCATGTATTTTTAAAAAGTATATTTAAATTAGAAATTATTTCCTGTTTACTACCCTTTTGGTCCAAGATATAATCTCTTAACTCCTATTGAGGTTAATTTTCTAAGTGTCTAGATTTGAAACTTCAGATTTTTTTCTCTATTCCCAAGCCGTAATTTTTTTCCCTTTTAAATGTTTCTGGTATGGATGTTCCATTTGTGGTGGGAGGCCAGAGCAGTACACAGTATATAAACTGTATGTCTTGGAGACTAAGGTTATGGCAAAGCACTTGCTGCTCAAGCTTGAGGCCCTGAGTTTTGAATCCCCAGGACCTACTTGTAAGGCAGGTGCAGGAGCATGTCTGCAATCCCGGTGCTTCCACAGAAGAGGGAGACAGAAGCAGAAGGAAGCTTGCAGGCCAGCTGGCTTAGCACTGGCAGCAGCACACACAGAGGCCTGTCTCAGGTAGACAGCAGGGCTTTACGCGCCGGGATGTCTTCTAACCACCTCCCATGGAGTAGGCAAGCATGCCCACCACAGAGACAAACACACACACAGGCACAGTTGTTTTTTTTTCTTTTCTTTTCTTTTAAGCTCCATGTTTTAAGGACTTGTATTCTTTGTTTTTCAAGACAGGGTTTCGCTGTGTAACCTTAGCTGTCCTGGAACTCTGCTCAGTAGACCAGACTGACCTCAAACTCGCAAGAGAACCTTCTGCCTCTGCCTCCCAACTGCTAGGATTAAAGGCTTGTGCCACCACCACCTGACTTAAGGACTTGTATTCTTACTATACAATGAAATGTTCTGTAAAATACTCATTGATGATCCGTACTTGCTTAAAAATTGGATCTTGTCTCAATAACCAATATTCAAGTTGTGTATTATCAGTTACTTCCACATACAGAGAAGTTTTTCTTTTTCTCTTTTGTAGGGAACAGCGTGCCATTGATCTCTATAAGCAGTTAAAGCATAGACCTACAGGTAAGACACTTTGCTCACAGTATTTAAAGATATATATATAGATATATATAGAGATATATCTATATAGATATATCTATATGTATATATATGTGTATATATATAATATGTGTGTGTGTGTGTGTGTGTGTGTGTGTGTGTGTGTGTGTATATATATATATATATATATACAC
Source organism: Peromyscus eremicus (assembly GCF_949786415.1). Taxonomy (NCBI): domain Eukaryota; kingdom Metazoa; phylum Chordata; class Mammalia; order Rodentia; family Cricetidae; genus Peromyscus; species Peromyscus eremicus. Next base: position 18,148,527 of record NC_081416.1, read on the forward strand.
ACACACACATATTTTAGACCAAGTTGGCCTCGAACTCACAGAGATTCACCTGGCCCTGCCTCTCGGGTGCTGGGATTAAAGGCGTGCTGTGCAGCTTTATATTATTTTATTTTTTTACACTTCAGAGTAAGATCCTGTTTTGGTATTCTCATTGCAACAATTATGTCATAATAGCTTTAAATTTATAAGAACTTAAGAGAACAGAAAGGTAATAAGGATATTGAAGTAGAAAAGTTTTTGAAGTGAAGTGAAAAGAAAGTAGAGGCGGAGCTGGAGAGATGGCTTAGAAATTAAGAGCAGTGGCTGCTCTTCCAGAGGTGCTGAGTTCAATTCCCAGCACCCACATGGTGGCTCACAACCATCTGTAATGAGATCTGGTGTGAAGGTACACATGCAGGCAGAACACTGTATACATAATAAATAAATAAATCTTTTCAAAAAAAAAAGTAGAAGAGAAAAAAGAAACTCAAACAAAAAAGAAAAGGAAGGAACTGGGGCAATGGCTCAGTGGTAAAGTGCTTGCTACACCACCTTGAGAGGCTGAGTTTAGATTCCCAGCACTCACATAAAAGCCACACATAGTAGCACACCCCTGCGATCCCAGCAGTACTGGGCAAGTAGAGACAGATGGATTCCTCCTGGGCCTCAGTGGCCAGGCCAGCTGAAACAGCAAGCTTCAGGTTCAGTGAGCTACCCTAGCTCAACAAGAAAGGTGGAAAGCCATGGGGAAGACACTTGAAGGTGACCTTGGGTCTCCATACAGACATACCCTCCCCTAACAAAAAGGAAAAAAAAAACAGTCAAAAAAATGTGTAAAAGGGATGGGGGAAATACTGCTTAAGTTAGGGAGGTTGGAAAGAATTCAATACAATGGGTTCTGGGTGGAGTAAGAGAAGAAGTCCATAGTCTCTTCAGAAGCAGTTTGTCTTGAAAAACCATGCCTTCACCAGCGCAGGTCACTCATAGGTCCTTGGGGCAACAATTCGTACTGAACATCTGCCAAATACAGAGCGTTGTCTGCTGGAAGGAGTGTTGGTTGGAAACCAGAAGCTTTGAATTCTCAATTGGGTATTTTACTGACCAAATAATCTCCAACACTTCTCTCTGTTTCTATTTCCCTTTTGTGCAAAATGAATCAAAACCTAGCCTTCTAACTCAGTAAGCTTTGGCAGTATATTTGAGAGAGTGTTTATGAAATGCTTTGAAGACAATAAGGTAGTATATACATGCAAAACACTTTTACTTAAAAACATATTTATTTTGAAGGATTACATAAGTAATAAAAAGGGATATCTATGCTCCCAAATGTATGTATTGTATTTTAAAAAGTTTTATATAACTTATATAGTTTTCAAGTTTTACACTTGAAGATTTATAAACATATAACAACATATGACACTTTATATAATATTTACACTGTCTTTAAAAAAAACAGCATGTTCTCAAGCACTGGTTTTAATTTTTTTTTTTTGAGAGTTTATTTTTAATTTATGTGTGAATGTTGTGCCTGTTTGTCAGTACACCATGTGTGTGCAGTTCCCACAGAGGCCAGAAGAGGGCATTGGAAAACTGGACCTGGGGTTATAGGTGGCCATGTGCTCTTAACTGCTGAGCCATCTCTCCAGTTTTTCTTACAGTAGAATTTGCTTGTCTTATTGCTACAAATACTCACGAAATACATGTCAGAAAGGCACTTCACTTTATTGGTGGTCAGGTTGTTTAGAAGTGTTTTCCTGCAAGAGGTAGAATCTGAAGACAGTGGAAACTGATTTTCTTTCCTTTTTTTTTTTTTGTTTTGTTTTGTTTTTGTTTTTTTGAGACAGAGTTTCTCTGTCTAGCTTTGTGACTTTCCTGGAACTCACTCTGTAGCCCAGGCAGGCCTCGAACTCACAGAGATCCACCTGCCTCTGCCTCCCAAGTACTGGGATTAAAGGCGTGCGCCACAGCCGCCGCCGCCACCACCACCACCTGGCTGGAAACTGATTTTCTTTGTCCTCTTCTGGCAAAGGCTGAAGTTCTGAGGTCTTTACTAGTAAAGAGCTAATTCTTTGGAGAACTTCTTGGGTTTGGTTGGTAGAATTTATGAAGGACTACTGTTTGGAGAAAAGTGTTTTTGGAGCCCTGTATCTGCTTGGGTGAGGGTATAGGGGAGAGAGATAGAGATAGAGACAGAGACAGAGATTCTGGGAATGAAGCTGAGCTGTGGAAATGGCTTCTGGAATGATTTTAAAAAGTACAGATTTTTTTTTTCCTCTTGCAGTACTGGGGATCCAATATATATACCTTGTATATGCTTGGCAGGCCCTAGCTCTACCTCTAAGCTCCAGTCCCACAGCCTTTCAAATCTCTTTTGAAACTCCTATAGTTTTCCTTTTGGGTGTAACACAGAAAAACATTAAATGAGAAAGTTTGTGCAGTTAATAGCAAGTATTAGCAATAGTGGTATTTTGATTTTAGGCTTATTGCCGAAGAAAATACCAGGGTGATACATCATCAGTTTTTTGCCCTTTTAAACTTAAGTTGTCATACTTTGAAATACAACAACTAATGATAGTAGTTTAAAAAACTGAGATGTGTCATTTATAAAGTATAGAACTCAGTGTAACCAACAACCATCCCATTTGAGGACATCTGCCAGGTGACAGTTGGCTTTGGGGTGAATTTCTGGGTGTCCACTGATCCCTTTTATTAGTACATCAGGATTAGTTTAAGTCAGCTTTTTCTCAGATGAAGTTTTTGTGAGCTGTAAACAGGCAGTGAAAGCCTGATTGTCCCACTGTTCTAAAAGCAGTGTTAATCATGTAAGAAAGCTAGTCTCTTGACCAAAGGTTGCCATCTCTGTCTGAATTGGGGTTAGTACAGGTTAAAGATCAACCAGGCTATTCATCTCAAACACAGGCAACATGAGTCTCTAAAGAATAACCACACACAACCATGAATAAATTTACCTTTTAGAAAATATTTATGTCTGTGGGTGTGGGTGTATGCTACATGTGTGGGGGTACCCACAGAGGCCAGAAGAGAGCATCAGATTCTCCTGGAGATGGAGTTATAGACATTTGTGAGCCACCTAACATGGATGTGAATCTGGTCCTCTAGAAAAGCAGCAAGGGCTCTTGACAACTATGTTTAGCCCCATAACTTTGCTTTTTGTGTATAGTTATCATTGAACTATACCTCCAACCCCTTAGATTTTCTTTATAGATAACCTTAAAATTTTAAATCTAAGTTTTAATTTAAATGATGTTGTATAAGCTTTTTATGGGGAGATGTGAACAGTCTACTCACACAAGATAGGACACCAGTGACAGACAAAGTAATAATTTGACCATAGTCTTGTTTGGTGAATCTGAGTTTCATTAGGATTACTTACAGGAGCTTCAGTGGCTCAGTACACTTCTAAACAAAAATCTCTCCCGTCTTTTCTCTGTCTTTCTGCAACTGATAACCGTTTTTAGATCCTTCCAGGGGGATAAGGCCTCCTAGCTGCCACCCACCCCACCCCAGCAGCTGTTAGCTGCTCATAAATCTTTGGGGGATTGAAGGATAAATCATGGAAAGGTCTCAGGAGCCCCTCTCTGCACCATGACAGAACCATTCGTCTTCTGTAGATCTCACAGCTTCTGAGAGCTCGAGACAACAGCAGTAGCACACCTCAAGGACAGCATTCCTTTTTAAGTTTTTTAAGGAATCTTTTGTTTGGAAGTGGATGTGTTCTGCAAAAGAGAGGTTATAACTGCACTAACTAAAGTCTTTTCTAGATCACACCTACAGTGACAGCACAGAGATGGTGAAGATCATTGTGCACACTGTGCAGAGTCAGGACCGTGTTCTCAAGGAACTGTTTGGTCACCTGAGGTAGAAAATTGCTTTATTTCCTCCGAAATGCCAAATGCCTAAATGTGTTTGTGTTCCTTTTAAAGTATAATATTCTTCTTTGGTAAATAATAGTTCTGTTAGTATCTTGGAAAACATAGCCATTTATAAGCCCTGAGTATATGCATTACTTTTTACTTTATGTGCATGAGTGTTTTCCTTGCATGTTTGTCCCGTGTGTGAGGCCAGAAGAGGGCATCAGATCTTCTGGAACTGGAGTTACAGATGGTTGTGAGCTGCCATTTGAGTGCTGGGAATTGAACCCAGATCCCCTGGAAGAGCAGCCAGTACCCTTAACCATTGTGCTATCTCTCCAGCCCCTATAGTCATTGCTTTTGAGATCAGTCATAGACATGATGCTGGTTGAGGTTCTTTTCCTCTGGGTTTGGGGGGGTGTGTTATACAGTCTTGAGAGATGTGACAATTGTTTGACACTGACTTACTCTCTTCAGCAAGTTGCTGGGCTGTAAACAGAAGATTATTGATCTACTCCCCGAGGTGGAAGTGGCCCTCAGTAACATCAAAGAAGCTGACAATACTGTCATGTTTATGCAGGGAAAGAGGCAGAAAGAAATATGGCATCTCCTTAAAATTGCCTGTGTAAGTAATTAGTGAATAATACTCAGCACTTTTGCCAGAGTGGTTTTTATTACTTTGAGCTATGTCCTTTGAATATTTATATTTTACATTGGGTGCACATATTCCTTGTTTTGTGTCTGAGTGATTATAGAGGTAGGACTTGTAGGTGGACTTTTCTGTCCCACCGGCCAGTTCCCAAATAACCATACAGAGACTTACTATTAATTATAAATGGCTAGCCAATAGCTCAGGCTTGTTACTAACTAACTCTTACATTTTAAATTAACCCATATTTCTTTTTTTTTAAAGATTTATTTATTTATTATATATACAGTGCTCTGTCTGCATGCATGTCTGCACACCAGAAGAAGGCATCAGATCTCACTATAGATGGTTGTGAGCCACCATGTGGTTGCTGGGAACTGAACTCAGGACCTCTGGAAGAACAGCCTGTGCTCTTAACCTCTGAGCCATCTCTCCAGACCCTAAATTAACCCATATTTCTTACCTACACTCTGCCATGTGGCAGTACCATTTTTCAACACAGCATGTTCATCTTTCTTCTCTCTGAGACTCCTCTTCTTGGTGCTCTCTTTTTGTCTGCAAGTCCCACCTGACCTCTACCTGTCCAGCTATTGGCCAGTCATCTCTTTTATTAAGCAATGAGAGAAATACATATTTACAGTGTACAAAGATTATTCCACAACAAGGAATTTTGTATTTTCATTCACCTTTCCAACCCTGGTGGTGCTGGTGGTATGTGTGTGGCTTTATTTCTTTTGAGACAAGAGCTCACTCTAGTGTAGGCTGGAAGCTGGGCTGTACCTTACTGTAATTTTCCTCCCTCTCAAGTGCTGGGATTATAAGTGTGAGCCACCATACCCAGCTCAGTCCCTCTTTTTTATAGTTCTCCCTGCCCTGGATTGCTGTGGTTGTAAATGCATCTGACTTGATAAGTCGACCCTTGTTCAGCTGTTCCAAACCCAAGCTGGATTAGAGGAACTAGATTCATTCAGTCAATGTTAGATACACTCAGTTTTAATCAGTGAAGAAAAGGGCCAGTGATGGTATAGTTAGTAGTGGAGAGAATAGTTTTGTTCACAAGTAGTCAGTTGTGCATATAAATAATGATTGAAGTATATGTCTTAACAGTATGCTTTTTAAAAAATGGTATGAATCAAGGTTGCTTGTTTGTAATTTATTGTACGTGTGTGCTTTTTAAAAAATGGTATGAATCAAGGTTGCTTGTTTGTAATTTATTGTACGTGTGTGCTGTTTTCTTCCCCTTCAGACACAGAGTTCTGCCCGCTCTCTTGTGGGATCCAGTCTAGAAGGCACAGTAACCCCTCCAGCCTCAGCATGGATGCCCCCTATGTTAGCAGACCGTGAACATCCTCTGACACGTGTGGTAACTCCTCAAGATGGGTGGGTTCACTTTGTAACAACAGATAGTTGTATTTCAGAGTCGGGTAGGAGCAAGAGAGTAGAGCATGGTGGTTATTAGTGCCTTCCGAACAGGGCTCAGTTTTGACTAATTCAGCATTTGAGTAATTTATTTATTTTTTTAATGTTCATGTATTTTCACTTTAAAATAAGGATGTCTTATAGGACTGATGTGAAAATTCAGTTGGACAGTGTATGTAAAATGCTTTGGAAATAAATTTCAGTAAGTGTTGCTAATAACTGTTAGTTCAATTCAAGTTCTAAGCCATTTCTGTTCCTGGCTTATCAATTTCCTTTACCTAAACCATTCCCCTTCCTTAACCATATCTCTGAGAAATTACACTTTTTGCCGTTTTTATTTTTTTGATTCTTGAGTTCTTTTAATAAAGTAGTGAGATTATTTTTTAACTTAGTATTTCTTAAATCTGATATTTTTAGTGCTTTAAATCATTTTGCAAATAAGAACTCAGATTTGCAGCCCTGCATTTTGTCTTTAGTTCTTACTCTCTTGCTAAAAGCTGAATGACTGTCCATCTCTGTTATTTTCTCAGCATAAGGTGTGCCGTGTTCAAGTGGCTCTTTGCTAGCTTGTGTATTGTCGCTTTTCTCACAACTCACGGAGACCTCCACAGCACCAAGCATTTCCCGGAAGTCTGCCCATAATTAGTTTTGCAGAAGTGCACCCATGTTACATCACTGCTCAGGAGGTCATGCAGTTGCACATTCTGTACTCTGCTTTTATGAAAGAAAAAGCACATGGCAGGAAGGCAAGCTGATATCAGGTATTTTATTGTTTAAAGAAAGCAAGTTGCAGTGTATGTCTTGGGGGTCACTATATATGTGGCTCAATATGAGTACATATACAAGTATAGCAGAGGTTGTGACTTGTAGACTTCAGGAAATACTCTATTAGAACTGAAGGAAGTAAAATTTAGTACATCCTAACCCTTTGTTTTCATTAAAGGCATTTAGGCTTGGCAGGGATGCTAGTTCAAAATCTCAGCTCTGTAGGTAACTTCCAATATGAGCAGGTAGCTGTTTGCAGTGGTGTAATGTGTTTTTAAAATATATTTTCTGATAAAGGAAAGCTGATCTTAATTATAATGTACCTGTGGTATGTAATTACCAAGGATTAGGAAATAGTTACCATGACATTTTCTTCTGTTGGATAATAACTGAATGAATATTTAGTTCTAAGCTAACAGTGGCTGTTAACCATGACCTATGGTGTGGTAGAAGAGGGACTGTGGGCTGGTGAAGGATGATGACAGGACCTAAGAGAGAGGAAAGCATGAGGGGAGAAACTGGAATCAGCCTCCTTCAAGTCCAAGTATCCAGAGGATTTTGTGGTTCACGGGTTCCCTCTGTCCTTCTCAGCAGTCAGCTGGCCTGTTCTCATTGCTACTGTCTGTGGTTTCCAGTCAGTTTTTCTCTTTCCTGGAACTCTGGAGACCAGGAATCTCTCCCCTTTGTCTGTGTGTGAAGTGAGTATGCTGGTGTTTTACTGTCCGTAAAAGGAAAAGGAAACAATCCAGAAAATACACAAAACAACAAAATGCTATGTCATTTGTCTAGACCAAGGGGGTCTTTCCCCTTAATTTTTAGGGAGAGGTGAGGAGTTACCAGTGCCCCCTGTTTCCAAAGGAAATCTGATAAGTTACAGGGGACTTCCTAGAGTAGGCAGAAGTGGGTGGATGAAGTGGGTGGATGAAGCAGGATGTTGTCTCTGAGTGGGAGGGGTGAAGAAACTGAAGATTGCCTCAGTCAGCTTTGCTGGGGTGCTGAGGTGCAGAAAGTGGTCATCCTGACCTAGAGGACCAGAACGGAAGCAACACTCAGCTGCTCTTTGCTGAACTTGAAATGGTTTTGTTCTTTTGTCCATCAGAGAGACCTTAGCACAAATGATAGAAGAAAATCTGAACTGTCTTGGCCATTTAAGTACTATTATTCATGAAGCAAATGAGGAACAGAGCAGGAGTATGATGGTAAGTTTTGTACGAATATGTGTCTTAGCTATGTTGGATACAAAAGGTTTAATTTTCCATGTTGGCTGTGTCTGGCGTTTGGGATATATATAGGGAATAGAACTCAGAGGAAAGAACATTTGAGAAATATTTTGGACCTCAAATTTCCATCTTTTGTTATGCAGAGACGTTTATCCTGGTTTCATCCCTGTTGCTGTGATAAATTAGCCTTACAAAAAACCACTTAGAGGAGAGGGGTTTATTCAACTTAAAATTACAGGTTACATACCACTACTGTAGAGAAGTCACAGCAGCAACTAGAAATAGCTAGACATAATGTCTACAGTCAAGAGCAGAGAGAAATAAACGTCTGCATTCCTGAGAGTATTCAGCTCACTTTTTTCATTTTTATACAGGACAGGGCCCAGCCCTTGACATGGTGCTGCCCACTTTTAGGCTAGGTGTTTACACATCAGTTAATGGAATCAAGACAGTCACCCGTAGACATGCCCACATGCCAGCCTGATCTGACTGTTATTGGGAGTCTCTTCCCAGGTGATTCTGGTTGTGCCAAATCCACAAAACTAACCATCTGATATGTAGTAGCATTGTATCATCAGTGAATATCAACCGTAGCAGTGTGGTCAGATGAAGTTTTCTTCACAGTGTGACTACTGAAATGGAATGAATGTACCTTTTTACTCTATCATTGTATTTGATGCATATAAGATCAGTTATGCTAATACTTAATAAAAGTGGTTGTATCAAGATGTAGTTGCTATGAACTATTGCTTTGTTAAAACTGGGAGAAACTACTCTAAAATCTTAGTAAATTCACTGCTGCATTTGGACTTGATGCCAACTCTTTCCACTTATGAATAAATATTTTACTCAAATTTTTATGAGAACTTTGAAATATTTTTGATGCCAGGCGGTGGTGGCGCACGCCTTTAATCCCAGCACTCGGGAGGCAGAGCCAGGCGGATCTCTGTGAGTTCGAGGCCAGCCTGGACTACCAAGTGAGTCCCAGGAAAGGCGCAAAGCTACACAGAGAAACCCTGTCTCGAAAAACCAAAAAAAAAAAAAAAAAGAAAAGAAATATTTTTGATATTACCAGAAGATAAAGTGAGCTAATCAAACTGTAACTTCTATAGTTTTTAACTTTTCAAATTTTGATTCTAAAGTGTCCAAATACTAAAACAACTTTAAAAAGTGAACTTTACATTCAAACAGCGTCTGATTGTTTCTTTCCATGCCTGCTTTTAGAGTCTTGACTGGAGCTGGTTAACAGAATGACCTGTCATTTGCTCACTGCCCTCAAGCCATGAAAGTTGTTCCTGCGAATATTCGAAATTCATCTTTGTTCCCTGAAGCCATTCTTCACATCCAGTCAGTGGAAGAAATGGCTGTGACCAGAAACCACGAATGACTTTACAAGCACGGAATCTTAATTTTTTTATAATGATTGTGACCTCTGAACAGATAGAATTTTATTACAAATTAGTGAAGCTAATTATTTTTAACACTGCAGCTATCTAGGGAGATCATTAGTGACTTACTTACCTTTAAAATTGACAAAATACTATTTGTTTAGCTGATGAAAAATACCCTTTTTCCGAGACAGGGTTTCTCTGTGTAACAGCTCTGGCTGTCCTGGAACTTGCTTTGTAGACCGGGCTGGCCTTGAACTCAGAGAGCTGCCTGCCTCTGCCTCCTGAGTGCTGAGATTAAAGGCGTGCACCACCCCTGCCGAATCCAGTGTTCATTTTAAGTAAAGGTTGTCTACTCGCGCTTCTGTGGAAGAGACTGCTCACAAGAAAAACTGTGCTTCCTGAAGACTAGCCTGCCTCCTTGTGTTGCTCTCAGCAAGTGCTCTACCTGACGTCATAAGGAGTTAGATGAATCCTCTCTTTAACCACACATGGAATAGTGTCCTTTTCTTACATAAGGGATTGTGCATGTGTACCTTTGATGTCAACTGACCATAGTGATTTGTGTTGTGTGCTATATGTATATGTATTTAAGGTGTACATTTAATAATATCAAAGAGGAGATGCCTGTTAATTTATACTGTATTTGAAGGTTGTATGTTTTTGCATTTGTAAAAATGGGTCACTTGTTTAAACAATCTTTTGTGTCTTGTCATACAAGTTTCAAAAGGTCTGCATTCCTTTATCTGTAATTATAGTCTCAGAATCCAAGAAGTTCTGAAAACAAGGTTTTCCTAAGCTTGCTAACAAAATTCATTGTTTCTGGATCTATGCTGACTTGACACTGAATCTGTTTATCCCATTTAGTGTGAATATTCATTTATTTTGCTGCATAAATATTAATGTGTTTGATTATTGGGGGGTGCTGCCACAAACTCTTCTGAGGGTTAATGTAGTCTGGTATATGCACTGAATTACCTTTCTAAAATCTGAAAAATTTCATAATTCTGAAACATCTGGATTTAGGGATTTCAGATAAAAGATTGTGGATTTCTACCTTCTGTTAAATAATTTAGAAGGTGTTATTTTGTTTTAAAAAAAATGTGAAATGCTTTTATATCCCTAATTTTTCACTTTGCATATTAAATGATTTTTTAATTGTTTTTTGAGTCACTACTCATTACTAAAAAGCATATTACATATTGAGAAAATGTAAAAGGGTATGTGATAAGATAGGTTTGGCTCACGTGGTCAGAGAAGGCTACCGGCCTTCAGTAATGCAGTCCAGACTGGAAAAACCTCTAAACAGGTACAGTAAAAAAAAAAAAAAAAAAAAAAAAAAGAGTACAGTCATAGAAAAAAAATAATTTAAAAATAATAAAGTGAAATCTTTCAAGAAAGAGTAAAGTAATATTAAAAAAAGCATGTAAGGATGAAAAATATACAGGCTGTCTGGATCCTGTATGATATTTTGTTGACTTTGAAAATGTTAACGTACAAAAAAAACAATAGCTGCTGAGAGACATTGGATTATGGAAACTCCTAAATTAAACCAGCCTTTGTATTTTTAAAATGTCTTAACTTCAAAATGGAAGTCAAAAAATATGTTTCATTGGGGATGAGGTTATGCCTTTGTTTCCAGAAGAAACAAAAAGTTATGGTTCTCTTCAAAATTAATAAAGATCAGGGCTGGTGAGATGGTTCAGTGGTTAAGAGCACTGACTGCTCTTCCAGAGGACCTGGGTTCAATTCCCAGTAACCACATGGAGGCGCACAACCATTAATAGTGGGATCTGATGCCCTCCTCTGAAATAAAGATGTACATGCAGATAGAGCACTCATACACATAAAATAAATAAATAAAAATTTAAAAATAAGAGATCAGATTAACTGGAGGAGACCTCCTGAGGATCTTAGCTACAGACATGAAGGAAAAAAACGAAGAAAGACTAAAGGACAGGTGACACATATACTGGTCCCTCGACATGGGGACAGCTCTGAGACTGGATGAGACATGGTAAATCTTGTTGGCTACAGAGTCCTCATGACAGTTTACTGGCTTATGCAGTCAAACGTACTTATAAAGTTGACAGATGCCTTTACCTGCTCAAACATCGAACAAAAAACTTTAGCTGACTTGTGCACATCACACATTCCATACTTGTGTTAACGTAGATATATATATATATATATATATATATATATATATATATATACACACATATATATATAACCTTTACAAGTTTGTGTGTTTTCAGAAAAAAGGGCCAGACACCAATAATGAAAATTAGCCCAGGTGATCCAGCCTCTCAGAATGCCTCTTGCAATTTCCTCAAAATTCTGCATCCAGAACAGCTTCGAAGCTGTTAGCTGAGATGGTCCACCCTCACAGACTGTCCAGTCAAGACCTCAGATAAGCTCTATACTTTCTCATCACACAAAGACTAAACAAAAAATAATACAGCTAGCCCTCCCAGGACTTGACCATTATCTCAGGATCCCCTAAAGATGCCGTGGCCCCCAGACAGCAGGAATAATTTTGTTTGTTTGTTTGTTTTTGTTTTTTTTCGAGACAGGGTTTTTCTGTGTAGCTTTGTGCCTTTCCTGGAACTCACTTTGTAGACCAGGCTGGCCTTGAACTCACAGAGATCCGCCTGGCTCTGCCTCCCAAGTGCTGGGATTAAAGGCGTGCGCCACCACCGCCCGGTTTAGCAGGAATAATTTTAAGAATATGACTCCCACATTCCCAAGTGGTGAGGTGGGTGGTTTTTAGTTGTTTGGTGGGTTATGGATGTTTATCATCATTTAGAGGGGTTGGCTTCAAATTGTTATTGTTCATGGTAAGAGAGGAAACTAAGTAAGGGAGATTAGAATCAAGAACCTCTTTCTAAAAAGAAAAAGAGATAAGAATGATAGGATAAAAGGGTAGGTTATTGAATCTAAACTAAAAAGCAACTATTAAATACATTGGTATGGATTTTTGCATACTGATACAAATTTGTTATTTTTGCTTAATGTATGTTTCTACTTTTGCTTAAGGTATTGTACCTATGCTGCCCATTTAATAACTAATGTAAATTTCTAGTCCTTGAAATTACAAACTAGGATAATTAAGAAGTACAGGTTAGTAGTTAGTCATCTAACAATCAGATTTGTGGCCATGTTCTTTTCAAGGTCAAATAGATATATTTTAGATAGACAGATGGTCTTCAAACACTTCAGAGACCCACAGAACATAGCATTTAAGATGTTTTAATAACCTAAGGCTTTTCACGACAGTAAGACACATCTGTTCCTGGCAGCACCAATCTACTTAAAAAGGATGATGGGCATTGAAGAACCTCCATATGGAGTTTACTTTTCTTGTAAACCGCCGGGGGGGGGGGGGGGGCGGGGGGGGGGAAGGGGGGGTTTGGTGTCAAGATCATGATGGGAAATCTACAGAGACAGCTGAACCAAGCTCAGAGGAACTCAGAAACTTTAGACAGATAGCTGTGGAACCTGCATGGGACCAGACTAGACCTCCTGCATACAGAAGACAGTTGTGTAGCTGGGTCTGTTTGAGGGGCCCCTGGCAGTGTGATCAGGATCTATCCCTGGTGCATGAGCCAGCTTTCTGGATCCCATTACCTGTGGTCGGATACCTTGCTCACCCCTGATGAAGTGGGGAGGGGCTTGGTCCTGCCTCAACTGAATATACCCATGGGAGAACTTACCCTGTTGGAGGAGGGGATGAGGGGTGGATCGAGGTAGGGGGAATGGGAGAAGGAATGAGAGGGGGATCTATGGTTGGTATGTAAAATGAATGAAAAAAAAAGTTAAAAAGAGCTAGTTAGAACCAAACCTAAGCTAAGGCTGAGCTTTCATGATTAATAATAAGTCTGTGTCATGATTTGGGAGCTTGTGGTCCAAGAAAGCCAGCTAACCATCATGCCTATCATTTTACATGGGTTCTGAGGAATCAAACTCCTGCCAATTGAGCTATTTCCCCGGCCTTCCTTGTACTTTCTCTGGGATTAAATAGACTTACTGGAAAGTATTGAGTAACTTCCTTACTGCAATGTTTTTCCCTAAGAGTTGCTAGTATTACTCTCCGTGTCTCAAAACATTAAGATCTCATCATTTAAACAGATGACATAGTCCTTCCATCCCTGTTTTATTAATGCTGTCTGTCATTTTCCTAGTCATCCAAGTCTGAAAGCTTGGAGCTGTCTTTTATCTTTCAGTTTTTGTTTCCAGACAAGGTCTCACTATTAGCCTAGTCCAAACTTGTTCTTGCCCCAGTTTGCACAGTCTCTGTTACAGGTATGTATGTGCATGGCTATCTTCTGTCTTTTAAATTATCAGGTATCAATGTTTCCTAAAAGATGGTAATTCTATCCCTGTCCACTGAATGATAGGCAATCTCTGGATTCAGTAGCTCTAGAGTCTGGATGCTCTTAATAATAAACATTTATTGGGTACTTCTTGCTCAGAAGATATTAACCTACATGGAAAGATCAGAGAGTGTTTTGGTTTTATTTCTGTTGTTTTAAAACAGGATCTCACTGCACAGACCTGGTGGGCCTGGAACTCCCAGTGCAGACCAGGCTAGCTTCAAACTTTAGTAATATTCCTTCTTTTGTCTCCCAAGAGCTAGGATTATAGGAGTGTGCCACCCCACCTAGCTGACTTGAAAGTTCATTCAGGCAATTCATTAAAGGTATTTACCTAGGACTTTGAACATGTAATTATTATTCATTTTTTTCCCCAGAAATAATGCATTTTTTAAGTATCAAAATCATCGGTTGGCCAGGCAGTGGTGGCACATGCCTTTTATCCTAGCATTAGGGAGGCTAAGGTAGGTGGATCTTTGTGATTTCAAGGTCAGCCTGGTCTACAGAGCAAGTTCCAGTACAGCCAGAGCTACACAGAGAAACCCTGTCTCGAAAAACCTAAATAAATAAACAAATGAAATGAGATCATTGGTACAAGCATTTGCCATAGGTCCATTTTTATGGGCATGACTGGGGTGCCTTGGGCCTGCTGCTCTTTAACCATTTGTTTCCCAGCTTTCTGTCTGTCTTCACTCTCAGCCAGACTGCTTTCTGGTATTTTCCTGCACCAGAGTTCAGAATTCCTTTCAACCTTGTCGACTTTGTCCAGTTGTCTCATTTCTGCCTTTAGTGAAATGGGATGTCCTTATTCCCCATGTGTTTATATAGCTCTAAACTCTACCATTTCCTTTCTCTTTTTTGTTGTTTTGTAGTACATGCACATGGTGTGGGGTTTTCCCTAAACTTTATATGATTGTTATTATTGTGTCTGTTTGTGTGACGTGGAGCATAGGGCTTTATGTGTGGAGATCAGAGGACAACTTCATGGAGTCGGTTCCACTTTTCACTTCTATGTAGGATCTAAGGATGAAATGAAGTCATCAGGCATGTCCACAAACTCCTTTACCCACTGAGCCATCTCACCAGGTCCATGTGGTATGGAATTTTAAAATTCGCAGTGAGAAAAAAGTCTCAGAGAGCTGGAGAGATGGCTCAGGTTAAGAGCATAGGTTGCTCTTCCAGAGGACACTGATTTGATTCCCAGCACCCATGTGGCAGTTCACAGCAGTCTGTAACTGCAGTTCCTGGGGATCTGATGCCTTCTTCTGACTGCTGAGGGCACCAGGCACACACGTGGTGACATGCTTGCAGGCTAAACACCCATACAAATAAAAATAGCCTCTTTGCCATTCTGTTCTTCTATCAGCAGGAAAAACGCATCCCAGACTTCCTAAATCTGGTTCTAGCCTAGCCTACCATACAACTCCTTTCCACCATGCTGGCTTCATGGAAAATCAAGCGCTTCAGTTCATTTTGGCCTCCTGACAGGACAATCCCAACCCCCTCAACACTCAACATAGATCATTCTGTCCCTGTTTCTGGGTGGCCTTCAGGAAGCACTCTGGTGTAGCGTTCCGGCACAAAACATTCAACCCAAGCTCGAATGATTAACACAGATCGAATAGCTTCCTCCACTGAACCCCGTTCCTTGAGACTGGCCTGGTGGTTTCTTCGGTGCAGGATGTGTACCTGAAGAACATGGGTACCTTGACAGTCAGGCTACGTACAAACCACAAAAGGATGGAGAGACAGCCCCTACGCTGACGGGCTGAGTCCTCGGGACTGGAGCGCCAGGACCAGCCCCTGTCCCAGGGCTCAAGCCCCATGGGGGTAAGGGGCTAGGAAGCGCCGCACTGTGTGCGCCCAGGCCAATTTTGTCCCGCCCGCTCACCGTCTCACGAGTCGCGGGCGGGGGCTGCGTCGCGTGCGTCCCCGCGCAGCCGCAGTGCCGGGGAGGTGGGCGGGGCCGGCTGTTGGCCGCAGTTGGCAGAGCCGGGAGGCGGCTGCACGTGCGGGCGGGGGCGATGCGTCACTGACCGGTGAGGCGCGGCCGAGGGGTCGCGGTTGTCCGGGTGCCTGAGGCCAGGGCTGTCCCCCAGTTGGAGCCTTCCGCCGGGGTAGCCGGGGAAGGGGTGTCACGACCTGCGCCGAGCCGCGGCCGCCGGCGTGGAGGTTCGCTAGGGGAGCGCTGGCTGAGGGAGAGCCAGGGGCCGGAGCGCGGGGCTTCCTTCCCGCCTCAGCCCGCGACGGGACGCGGGGCTCTTCACGGGGTGGGGGACTGGCCTGTCACTCAGGGGACGAAGGTTCCTCTCCTTCCCCTGCCCAGGAGGAACAAGGATGAATATGACTCAAGCCCGGGTGCTGGTGGCTGCAGTGGTGGGGCTGGTGGTGGTCCTGCTTTACGCCTCCATCCACAAGATCGAGGAGGGACACCTGGCCGTGTACTACAGGTGAGCGCCGTGCAGAGGCAGCGCGGGTTCCGGGGCGCAGAGAACGGGTCCGGGGGTCACCCTGGAGTCTGGGAAGTGGCTCCCTCCGCAGCGTCAGGGCAGCGCTTCCAACCCTAGAAGTGGTTTCATCCCAGCTGTTGGGAATTGACCTTTGGCAGGGCACCCTTCAGGTGTCGGGCGGTTCAGTGCCAAGTTGGTTTTGTGCAGAGGTGGAGACTCCTTAGGAGGGAAGGAAGTCGTCACAGCAACCAAGATGACTAATTCTAACTCGTTATAGACCGTACAACTGTACAGGTGTTTAGTTTGCCACTGTAGATGCTTTTCGGGATCGCTGGTCCTACTTAGGACGTTTCTCCCTAAGTTTTTTTTTTTCCCCCAATTAAAAACCTCCCAGTATCTCGTTATGTCTCCCAAAGTCTTAATGACCATGACAGTGTTATGTCCGTGAAGTCAAGAGACAAAAATCACACTTACAGGCCACCTTTCTCACTTTTCCCAAGTCAAGGTGAGGAAGAGCGTGGGCTATATTGCCGTCTAGTTGATTTGGCTTAGCTTTTCTTTGGTATAAATTAACACCAGCTCCTTTTGGTATAGACTGATAAGAAAAGCCAGTTTGTGGAGAAATTGAGATAGCGGTTTATTCAGAAAAAAAGCAGATTTTGCTTATTTCCATCATCCCCCTCCCCCCAACCTCAAGCTGGTATTTCTACTTTTAGATCCATCCTGAGTTCTAGAAGAAGTACAATTTTGGTGGTATGTCTTAACAGATGGAATTCTAGCATGAGAAATGCCAGCCTGGACCACATGTTTGTCATTGTCCTTACAACAGGAAAACCACAAAGAATAGATCGAGACACCACGCCCCCAAAATTAAGTGATGAACCTGAAACAGTTTATCTTTTTAGTTATGACTTTCAATCCTGTTCGTATGTTCAGGACAAGGATTAATGTGTGAATTTACTGTTCATTGTGTAAAATAGAACTTTTTTGATGTATTTGTCCCTAACACCTACTCTTCATGATTGCCAGGGGGTGTTTTCATAGTTCACATATTCCAGAATTTGATGGACAAGTCTACATCTCACTTGTACTCTCAACCCTCTTGCTGTCCATCTTTCCATGCTATTTTTTGTTGCCTTTATACAGAAACTCTGTTCCCAGAATTTTAATGATATATCAAAAGAACCATTAACCTTAGAAATTTTCTTCTTCCTTGAAAGGTTGTTTTCCTCTTTTTAAAAACTTAGTGATTAAATGTATTGTTTTGACTTTGCCTCTTGTTATGTGCAATTAAGGTACTTTAATTGAGAGTCATTAGAATTTTTCCATAAGTATTTGTCGGGAAGCTAAGGACCGGAGAGGATTTTTGAGCCCAAGAGCGTGCTGGAGACCCAGAGGTGTGGTTGGTGGAGCTTATGAAACAAGGTGCAATATTGGCAGTTGACTTTGATGCATTTTCACATTTTTAAGTGTGGTGGATGTTTTAAGGAGCAGTTGTCTGTCTTGAGTAACTGTTGTAAGTTTAGTAGGTTAGTAACTTGAATAATAGTGAATGTTTATTATAGTATTTTAGAGTTGGAAAGAGAATTGTTCTTATTTGTCAACTGAAACATCTTTTTGCAGGGGAGGAGCTTTACTAACTAGCCCCAGTGGACCAGGCTATCATATCATGTTGCCTTTCATTACTACATTCAGATCTGTGCAGGTGAGTGATTCCTAGGGATTCCAGATAGACAGGTGTGACTGGAGTTACCACACTTGTGGGTGGGGATGGATTTCCTTATTGCCTAAGCAAATGTTGGTATTTACTTAAATGTGGAGTGAAAGTTCAGAGTACAACTGTCATAGCACAAGTAATGATTTCAAACCTCCTTGCCTTGATGAAGTGTAGACTAGGCAGCTTGTCAACACTGACTTCTGTCATCTGTATAATGGTGTCAGCAGGTTTTATGTTACTTTATTCAAAATAAAAGAATTGAAGACATAATTAGGAATACAAATCAGTGATTACTTGGTTTAGAACTATTTGGTTTCCATAGAGGCAGACTCCTAGGCTCCTGTTAACATGGAAGAATGGATTTTTATACACAGCTTTGCAGCCTCACATCTTTGCCTGGTGCATTAAACACAAATTTATGAGGAACCTGAGTGAATGTGGTACTTCAACAGCATTTCAGAATATTTGAAATAAGTGTCTGACTCTTGCATAAAGTATCTTGGCCATATGACATAGTTAATAAATATATTTGATATAACAAGATGGCAGAGTAGGACTGGGCTCTAATTTTGCAAACTCAGAGAGATCATAAATCTTTGAATTTATCTACCATCTGCTGCACATTTTCAGGAAACAGGAGAAGTCAATGTTATTAATATTATCACTTAAATTTTCAGCTTTCTGCTAAGTGAGAGTAATCATGAATACCGAACTCTCCCAGATTTCTTTCCAGTCCCTTTTTAGGGTTTAGGGAAGAATTGTACCTATTAAAGTGAAACATGCGAAACATGATATTCTTTCCCTAGTCACCGTGATTTCCAGATTGACTTCCCATATTTCATTCATAACTTTTTTTGAGTTTTAATTTAAAACCATATTTTATGTACAGCAATACAATTTACATATTAAACAGGTGGTTTTGGTTTGTTTGTTTGTTTGTTTGTTTGTTTGTTTGTTTTTTCGAGACAGGGTTTCTCTGTGTAGTTTTGGTGCCTGTCCTGGATCTAACTCTGTAGACCAGGCTGGCCTTGAACTCACAGAGATCTGTCTGGCTCTGCCTCTCGAGTGCTGGGATTAAAGGTGTGCGCCGGGATTAAAGGTGTGCGCCACCACCACCTGGCTGAATTAATACAGTTTTAAACAAAAGAAAAAAGGGAAATTTTTAGGTTACAAAACCTCTCCCCTAGAAAAACATTTTATTTTGTGTTGGTATGACAGATGTATCCAGTGACTAGTAATGCCTAATTCCTCTTGTACTTTTTATTCCTTCATGTCTTGGTTAATGTTGTCACTCTTCGTTCACCATCTCTTCCCCTTTCTGTCCTGCCCTAATCTTGCAGCCTTTTTTAGGCTCTTCCCAGTCTCTTTCCTCTTCTGATCTTAGCTCACCAGAAACTCTTAATAGTCTTGAAGTTAGCAACAGCATCATCAGACTCAGAAATCAGGGTCTTTTCAGGTCTTATTCAAAGCCAGGTAAATCTGTCTTTGCCTTTCTGAAACTCACTGTTAAGAAGTATGGTGCAGCAATAAAGTAGATATAGACAATAATAGTAAATAGATTTTTAATTATATGTACAAAGCAAATATACTGTGCATGATAGTAATGCAGTTGTCAGAGATGAAGTGAAATTAATAAAAAGATTTCAACATAAAGTATTATTATTAATTAATTGAAAATTAAGTGTTAGAGTCAGTGTAACAAAATAGGAATGTTCTTTCTGTGTTAGAAAAAAAGTAGCATTCTAGGCAAGAATAATAAAACTTTTTTAAGAAACTATTTTATTTTTGTTTTATGTGCATTAGTGTTTTGGCTGCATGTATGTCTGTGTGAGAGTGTCAGAAGCCCCAGAACTGGAGTTACAGACAGGTTGAGCTGCCATGTGGGTGCTGGGAATTGAACTCCGGTCCTCTGGAATCACTGCTAGTGCTCTGAACTGCTGAGCCATCTCTCCGGCCCCTTAAGAAACTGAAACTTTTCTTAAGAACAGTCATAAATTTGTGTTTTGGGATTTGAGGAACATATTAGAAGATACAGGTCTATTTAAACAAACGGTGTAACAGAATTGATAATTGAAAGGACTAATATACATGAATGTGAAATCCCATGTATAAGGTACGGAGACAAAGCAGTGTTTAGAGAAATTATTTTAAATCTTCAGCCTTTTTATACTTTATAAAGTAAATGTTCACTTTTCGCCTCTTGTGGTTTTTGAGACATGGTCTACTGTGTAGCCAAGGCTGTCCTAGAATTTGCTGCCTAGGCCAGACTAAACCCAAACTCGCAATTCAGTCTTCTGAGGGCTCTGATTCCACAGTGTGCCCCCATAATATTTCTTTCATATTGGGAAAATAATTAGATGTATAGAAGTGCATAGAATATGATATTAAATTGAAAAGTTACTGTTTAACTCCTAGTTTTTCTTGGTTTGAAAGTTGGTACAAAATAGTGAAAATTGCCTTAGTTTAATGCTTTGAAAGAAATAAAATATACTGAACTCGTGTCTTTATCAGCCTTCTCCCCTCACTTTGTCTGGCGTTATCTCTAATATTACCATTACACTAATCTTTCAACCGAAGAATTACATTTTATTCTTTCTCTGCTGGAATTGTATATTCAACCAATGACCACATCTTTCCTTTATTATGTCTCCAAGATTGACATCTTCAGTTTTCATGGCCTTACTAACTAATCCTAGACAAGTCACTTCTTTAGTGTTCTAGGTGGTTTTCTTGCCTCTCAGTAAGCTGAGTAACAACTGTATAACATGATCAGAGGAATTAAGGAAAACACCCTTTCCCCCTCCAGTGCCAAGAGATCAACCCTAGGGCTTGAACCCAGAGCCCTGAGCATTCTAGGCGGGTCTCCACCGCTGCGCCTGTGTCTTGTGTTTTCTTTCCCCAGACTGGACCCTGCTGTTCCCAAGGTAGTGGGAAACCTGCACTCCTCCCGCCTCAGACTCCCACATAGCTCGTTTGCGTGACCATTCCCAGCTCGGACAGATTTTTTGAAAGGTTCATTTTATGATTGTATATAACGTGGATTAAAGAGCACTTAAACTTCAGCAAATATTCAAGGCCTCAGCCTAATATCACTGTTCTTTTCCCAGAGTTTACCACTCATCTGAGTAGCGCCTTCTGCTTCAGGCAGACCAGTCTGCCTTGGGTATGTGCTTCTGTCTTCTGCAGTGTGTATTTGAATAGGACATTAATGAAACTGAAGATGTCCCTCTTAAGTTCTTTACTTCTCCATTTCTAGGTCTGTGTTGTTTGTTTCTGTTTTTCGAGATAGGGTCTCTCTGTGTAGCCCTGGCTGTCCTGGAACTCACTTTGTAGACCAGACTGGCTTCGAACTCACAGAGATCCACCTGCCTCTGCCTCCGAGTGCTGGGATTAAAGGTGTTAGCTACCGTCGCCCGGCTAGATCTTCCTGTTAATACTTAATTTCAGAGATCTTTTAAATTTTTTATTTTGAAATGTATATGTATTTGTGTTTACCTACTTGTCTGTGCACCACATGCTGTGGTGTCTGCAGAGGCCAGAAGAGGCATTGAATGCTCTGGAATGGGAGTTAGAGGCAGTTGTGAGCCACCGTATGTGGGTGCTAGAAACCAAACCCAGGTCCTTTGAAAGAGTGTTAAGTACTTTTGATTGCCAAGCTATCTATCTCTCTTAAGAGCTTTTAAAATTAGTATTTCATTCCTTGTAACAATACCTAAGAGCTCAATTTATACAGTTACTTTTGTACCTACTGATAGGTTTCTTTGTAAGAATTTTATTTCCTATGCTAAGTTGTGACTTTGAGGTAACAGGGACCATATTCCATAAAATAGCATATTTTGTGTGCTTAACAAGGTGTAATGTGTCTGAAATACACTGCTTAACTATTTGAAACCTTAGAATACACAATATGAGGTCATTCTGATACAAAGAAAGGTGTGATGTGGCAAAGCAATTAAGAACCAGATTATTGGTTCACTAAGGAGGAAGCAGTGTTGGTGTTGGCACTTATATTAAAAGGCAAACTGAACAGAACATGTGAGAGAGCAATAGGTCCTGAAGCAAAACATTGACTGTAGCTTTGCTGTTGAGTTCAAGGGTAGCTTTGGTTCGTAAATTACTTGTGTGCAAAAATAGTTACTTATCATCACTGTTAACAGTAATAGTCAAGAAGCAAAGTTCAGAGCACAGACCTTAGTCATAGTGTTACTTGTGAGCTGTGTAGTTTGCGATCTCAAGCCAGCTCTAGGCAATAAGATACTTAAGAAAAAATTTTCCTGCCTGCTAGTTGATAGGACATTGAATATTTCCTAGTGCATTTTGAGTCTAGCCTTCCTAATAAAACATGTAGTACTCAAGTCTTTATAGATACAGAGAGAAATGGTTAACTAGATAACTGATCTTTGGAGGCAGCAGCTCTCCAGAGATTCCTTTCTGAGATCAGCAGGGTTGTTTGTTTTTTTTGTTTTTTTTTTTTTTGAGACAGGGTCTCTCTGTATTACTGGCTGTCCTGGAGCTTACTATGTAAATCAGCCTGGCCTCGAATTCACAGAGTTTCACCTGTCTCTGTCTCCAGAGTGCTGGGATTAAAGGCATGCAGCACTATGCCTGGCCAGATCAGCAGTATTTTGTTGTAGTTGTTGTTTGTTTTGTTTTGTTTTGTTTTGTTTTGTTTTCCGAAACAGAGTTTCTCTGTGTAGCCCTGGCTGTCCTGGAACTTGCTCTGTAGACCAGGCTGGCCTCAAACTCAGAGATCCACCTGCCCCTGCCTGCCTAGTGCTGGGATTAAAGGCGTGCAAGTTTTAATGAGCTATTTTTTCCTTCCCAGACAACACTACAAACAGATGAAGTTAAAAATGTGCCTTGTGGAACAAGGTAAGCTTCCTCCTTTGTGACCCATCACCCTTTACTTTCTTTAGTTCTAATGAAGTTTTTAGAGCAGTAGTCATTTTAGAAACCTTTGTTTGTTTGTTGTTTTGCTTTGTTTTTGAGTCAGACAGACTCTCACTATGTAGCCCTGGTTGGCCTGGGACTTAGTATGTAGACTAGGCTGGCATCAAACTTGAAACAGTCCTGCTGCCTCTGCTTCCCAAACCTTGAGATTATAGGTATGTCACCATGCCTGGCTAAGACACTTCCATATAGGCATGGCAGCAATGGAGATTTAGATTTCTGTGCTGTGAATTACTTGGATGAAGCTGTAAAGAGGAGCATTCCTTCGTAGGGTATTAGAGAAGAGTGGAGTTTTAGAGCTAGCAGACTAACTGTGTGAGCAGTACCACACCTGTGTTACTCTTTTAATTGACAGGAAAATGAAGCAGAAAGTATAGGCTTCACATAGCCCTCGCCCTCCGCTGGTACCTTGATTAGCATCTCTAAGCTTAGTTCCCTAAAGTCAGGGAGTAAGACGTATGTTACAGTTATTGTAAGAATTTGAATTTGTGTATGTGGCCCAGAACTTGTCTCTGAATTGATGCTCAATAAAAGATTACTTAAAACAAAATCATTCCACTTCACTTTATAATGTTAAATGTCATCTAAATGAGTTTCTGAGTCAGTAGGTCTTTAATAGAATTTATGTTTCGAATGAAGTCCCTGAGTAATGCTTTTGGCCTAAAGGCCTCTAAGAATTGCTGCCCTAAAAAGGTTGAGGGCAAAAAAGGAAACAAAGCTTGGGTATCACTAAAATACACTTACTACATTAAATTGTATCAAGTGAGGAATGTGAAGTACAGGCATTTCTTTAATTGCCTAGTTTAAATGACTTTAAAGTATTGCTTTTACAAACTTAAAAGGGTAACTTTGACATCTGTAGAAAGGCAGATACATTTAAAAGGGACCAAGCTCTCTGATGTTTTAAGTTAATAGATCAAGTTCTCCCTAGGTTTTAAATTAGATTATCAAGTTCTCCCTAAGTCTATCTATAACTTCTTAATTGTACTTCATTGCTCTTATTGTAGCTCTGGCTCATACTTATTCTGTTTTTGTTGTTCATTTGTTTTAGTGGTGGGGTCATGATCTATATTGACCGAATAGAAGTGGTTAATATGTTGGCTCCTTATGCAGGTATGTTACCTATCTGCTGTGTTTGTATAATTATAACCAGGATATTTATAACTGAGGGAGGAGTAGGGAGGTACTTTTTTTAAGTTTTTGCCACCTCAGTGATTACTGATGAATATAAAAGAATAGTCATGAAAATATTTCCAGAAAATAGAGGTAGAAACATGTCAGAAATTATGGACAGAATTAGTTTTTCGTAGTCTTAAGAGCGACTCCTCTCTGAATTTACTGTTTCTAAAAGTGAGTGTTTCTAGAAAAAGAAAGTGGCATTGTATCCAATTATAGTGAGGAAGAATTTTTTGTATCCTAAAGATCTATAACTGATGGATTTCCTTGGGTCACACTCTTTTGTAGAAAAATCTTTTCTAGTCGAGCTTTGCCATAACTTGCAAAGCAATCTGAAAGTCTGAAGTATAAGAAAGCATTTTCTTAGTAAAAGAAGATAAAGTGAATACATGTTCTTTAAAACTCAGGGCTGTGGAGGGAGCTGGCTCAGTTAGTTAATGCTCGCTATGCAGGCATGAAGACCTGAATTCAATCATCAGCACCTAAGAGCTTAGCATCGTGGTGTGCACGTGTAATTCCAGTGCTGAGGCAAAAACAGGAAGATCCCTGAGGCTCAGTGGCTAGCCAGTCTAGCCTAATTAGTGAGAGACCCAAGAATGACACCTGAGATTGGTTTGTGGCCTGCATGAGTGAGTGTGTGTGTGTGTGTGTGTGTGTGTGTGTGTGTACATACTCTCAGAGGTACATGTGCATCACATGTACATACACACAAGAAACTTAATTACAAGTTTTGAGTGTCTGGTCTTCATCCTTGTTAACGAATCTTCATGCCAAGTAAAGCTATGCCAGGTGTTTTGCAAGAGCATTGAAAAAGTGAAGAATGCAGCCTCTGCCTTTAAGGTGTTTTCATTGTTCTTTAGAGGACGTGATAGGAAGGGGGAAACAGATATTGAAATACAGGGTCATGTTAAGTTTCACACCACTTGTACACACACAGATAGTGGAAAAAATTCAGAGTAAAGAGTTGCAAGTATATTATTGTCAAGTGGTTTTAAATGGTATTTTTTAGAAGTTATTTTCCTCATGGTTTTTCATCTTCAATCAGCTTTCTATATCTGTGGCTTTTGCCAAGCACATATCAAAAATATTCAGGAGAAAAGATAAATCTATACTTAACATATATGAACTTTTCTCCTGTCATTAGTCCCCAAACTATACAGTGTAGTAAATATTTATGTGGTAAATGATATTGTTAGATATTATGTAATCACCTAGACATGATGAAGTATACAGGTGAATATGAAGTTTATATGCAGATACTACTCAGTTTAATATAAGAGACTTAGACATCTGTAGATTTTAGTATCTCCATTGGATCTTGGAACCAATCCCCCCACAGATACCAGCAGATGGCTATGTGTTCCCTGATCACAAATCACTGGAATGAGTTATGATTCAGAATTGAAAAAGAGGAAAGCTGATGATGGCTCTCTCCCTAGAGATAGACACACTTTTAGATCACTGGTTCATGTGGAAGATGATGAAGCATGTATTTAGGAGTTATTTATCAACAACTGTTCCATTAACTACGACCTAGAATCCAATTGCATCTAATATCCTATGTAGGAAGGCCACTGGAGCAAGTTTTTGGGAGTGAAAATAGATGCAGAAAGCAACATGTTTTATAGATAGAACACAGGTTCTGACACGGTCTGGTATGTACCTTTGGGATATTTCTAAAAGTTCCTGGTTCTTAGTTTCCTAAGATGGAAAATGGGGGGGCGGGGGGAGGCATGTGAAATAAGCACCAGTGTGTATAAGTCGCCTAATGTAAAGCTTGGTAAACGTTAGCTCCGTCCCTGGTATCCGGAGACTTTAGTGTAAGCCTTTAAAACTATGCTTGAGAGTTCTTAAGTTAACATATGAAGTAGTGGATTTCATTACAGCATTTCCATGCATGTCATCCATCCTCCTCGGCTCTCTTCCCATATCCCCTGTCTCCTCTGGCTGGTTCCCTTATTCCAGATAATCCTCTCTTCTTTATGTTATGTGTATTTCATTACTCTTTCTCCCCTTCCTTAGATCTCTCCTTCACCTCTCATCTTCTTTCTAGTTGTATGATATGCACACATATAATATTAATCTAGGTTCTAAGTATGAGAGAAAATTGAAGTGTTTTTCTTTCTGAATCTGGCTTGTTTCACTTAACATAGTGTTTCCAGTTCCATCCATTATGAAAATGTCATGATTTCATTTTAATTCATAGCTATATAAAATTCTATTGTGTATATTTACTACACTTTAAAAAATCCATTTATCTGTTGATGGATACCTAGACTAGATCCATTTTCTGACTGTTGTGAATAGTACAACAATAAGTATGGAAGTTGAAGTCGAGTCCTTCAGGAATATACCTAAGGAGTGGGACAGCTGAGTTCTGTGGCAGTTAAAAATTTCCATACTGGTCTCCATAAGGTCTGCTCAAGTAAAAATCACCTTTTAAAAAATTATACACATATTTTTATATATTTTAAATCACATATGTTTATATTTACAGCAGCTTTTACTCTTGCTGTCCTTCAGTTATCTCTTGAGTAAAGTTTTGCTTTGCAATAATTGCTTGTACTTTCCTGCTTCTCAGTTCATCTTCACACTGCTGCACAAGTACACATCTGACTCATTCCTTCCTTAGTGTTGACAATCTATCCTTTCCTTAGTATAGAATTTGAGATCTTCTATTAATGTTATGAATGTAAGGAAATGTTAAATTGAGCCCAAGAAGTATAAGGTCTGTGAGTTGTGCTTTACATTTTCACTATTTTGTTGATACTTTTCCTCATGGATAATACAACACTTTATCATTGCTGAATTTGAAGATACTTGGGTCATTGTTGAGTGACACAAACATGGGTTTGTGTCACTCAACATGGGTTGTACTCTCCTTCAGTGTTTGACATTGTGAGGAACTACACTGCAGATTATGACAAGACTTTAATCTTCAATAAAATCCACCATGAGCTGAACCAGTTTTGTAGTGCCCACACACTTCAAGAAGTTTACATAGAATTATTTGGTAAGTATTAATTTGTTTTAAATGTATAAGTAGACAGTGATTAGAAATCTTATTAACTTAAGTATTAATGCTGTAATGTTAGTAAACCTTGGGCCATTTGAGCATTTTCTCTGAATTTTTAATAGAGCAAGCATCTTTAAAATACTCTGTTTTTGGCCGGGCGGTGGTGGCGCACACCTTTAATCCCAGCACTCGGGAGGCAGAGCCAGGCGGATCTCTGTGAGTTCGAGGCCAGCCTGGGCTACCAAGTGAGTTCCAGGAAAGGCGCAAAGCTACACAGAGAAACCCTGTCTCGAAACCCCCCCCCCCCAAAAAAAATACTCTTTTTTTATCTAGTGATAATTTGTTTTTCTTTTTCTTCTCTCTCTCTCTGTCTCTCTGTCTCTCTGTCTCTCTCTGTCTCTCTCTCTCTGTCTCCCTCTCGCTCTCATTTTTTTATTGTTTATTTTTCTGAGATATTGTCTTACTGTATAGCCCAGACTGACCTCAAACTTACAGAGATAAGCCTGCTTCTACTTCCCAAGTGCTGGGATTAAAGGCGTGTACCACCACGCTCCACTTAAATAATTTCTTATATAACTTGGTAGCAATTAGAAAATCTTTATTCACATGCTATATTCTGTTTTCACTATATTTTGTTGAACCTTAGAAGTATATGTTTGGGAGTGTGCTGCCTAGTTGTATAATCAACTTGACACAAGTTAGAGTCATTTGGGAAAGGGGGCCTCAGTTAAGAAAATGCCCCCACCAGATTGGCCTGTGAACAAGCCTGTGGAGTATTTTCTTGATTGATGTGAGGGGGCACAGCTCACTGTGGGTGGTGCCACTCCTGGGCTCAAGGTCCTGAGTGCTATATAAAAGCAGACTGAGTCAGCCACTAAGCAGTGTTCTTTTGTAGCTTCTGCTTCCATTACTGCCTCCGGGTTCTTGCCCTGCCTTGACTTCCTTAGTGATAGGCTGTAATCTGTGAGGTGAAGTAACTCTTTGCTTCTCAAGTTGCTTTGGGTCATGGTGTTTTATTACAGCAATAGACACTAAGACAGGAGTGTTTCTTAAGATCCACTTCCATGCATTTGGGATTCAGGATTTGTTAGGAGGAAGGCAGGACCTGGCATGTAGTTGTATTCACTTTCTTACACATAAAGGATACAGTTAAAAACTAGCAAAAGTAAAAGGTTATAATGGTGAAGTCAAAAGAAAACCACATATAGAATCCTCTTCTAGTGGAGTCAACACAGGCTGTGCTTAATTCCCTTAGTCACAAGGTACAAGCACATGTGAAGTGTTGACTGCTAGGCAAACTCATTAGCTACTCAGCATCTAGCAATTTCACTGGAGGTTGATCATATAGACACCCTCTGCCAACCACATAGCAAACGTCTAGGTTCCCTGAGGAAAGCTAGTGTTCAGCATGAACCACTTTGTATAAACAGGCACAGTGTGGCACCTTTTACCAGTTCTGGCATGGTGTTGGGAGTCCTGCCCAGATCCAAACTTCCAAGTACAAAGGGCTACAGTACCAGGCCTGCTGTGTTACCTTTCTTCTGTAAAAGTTTTCACTTGAGGTAATGAAAGGTCTGACAGAGAACTGGGTTTGTCACCTTTGGTGTTCACCTCTCCTTCCTGGAATTCTTAGTTTATTTCTCCGCGTGAGGTATGGGAATGGCTAATCAACATAAAGTTTACCAGTTGACGGACTGACCAGATGGCTCAGTGAGTAAAGGGGCTTGCAGTCAAACCTGATGATCTCAGTTCAATCCCCAGGCTCCCCGTATCGGAAGGAAAGCACCAACAACACACAAAAAAATAAACTGTAATTAAACTAAATGCTCGCTTTTGATAATTGACAACTGCTGCGATGCCAGACTTATCACATCACTGGCTGGCTGCTTTAGTAATGGTGAAACTACCATTGAGGTGATTAAAAATTGAACCATTGTAAGATCAAGTCAGGTTACAGCTTCCTTATGGTCTAACTTACCTTTGTTTCAAACACTTGCCTCTCTTTCTAAATTCTTGTTTTAAGTCCAAAGTGATAGGAAGGTGATAATCAACAGAAAAGACATTTAGTTATTTGGGCATTTGGGTAAAGATTTACTAAAAGTTTATTGTGAGAATCAAGATATATAGGCCAGATGTGGTGGTACATCTATAATCCCATCTATAATCCCAGCACCTAAGAAACTAAGGGGATTGTAAGTTTAGACCAGTCTGAGCTTTTATAAAAGGAATAAGGCATGCGTTAACAAATTAAAGACTTCTTCATTTATTCAAAAACTGCTTTTAGCCAATGATTATTAATCTAGTAAAAGTATAAGTTATCCAGTAAATGCATTGATCCAAAGTTAAATTGAACTTACTGAATAAACATTTTGGCAGGTAAACCTCGAATGGCTGTTTGTCATATTTCTTCCTTAATAGGTTATTTCTCAAAAAGAAAACTGCTTTGTATTCATCTCACTTATACTTGATATATACTTTATTTATCAAATTGTTTAAGCTCTGTGAAAGAGTAAGACTAGAATCAACGTCTCTCCTGACTGGTTTTGTTTTGGTGTTAATTAAAAATAACCAAATATCATGAGATTTGTTGTTCTTGGCTTCAAAAACAGATCAAATAGATGAAAACCTGAAGCAGGCATTGCAGAAGGATTTAAACATCATGGCCCCAGGTCTCACTATTCAGGTAAGCTCAGGAATTTCTAGGGACATTCTGGGGGGGGGGGGGGTGTTTCTAGAGCTTCCAGTTGAATGCTTTCATGTGATTGGTTATGCAGTTCCTTAATCAAATCACTGTGGTGACTTTACATCCTTGTGAAAATGAGAAGCGTGCTGAATGGTATTTTCTGGTCAATTTTTAGGAGGATAATCCAAAGCTCTTATGAAGAACTAAGTTTATATTTCAACTAAGTATGAGTTCTTTTTAAACACAGTAATGGTTATTAACCATTATAAAAGTCTACATTGCCTTCAATAACATGAAAAGGGAGTTCAAATTGAAGAACTAAACAACAGTTCTAGACGAATAGATGTCACAGAGTATTAGTTGACAGGTAATCCATGGGGCAGTGATTGCTATTAGAGTGTTATAAGAATAAGAGGCTGTAGCTAGAGTTTTTCTGGTCCTGCCTGGCCCACAGTCAGGACAAATCTCTCTCACCCACCAGTCCCTCAGCTGCTCAGACCCAACCAAGTAAACATACAGAGACTTATATTACTTATAAACTATTTGGCCTGATGGCTCAGGCTTCTAGCTATCTAGTTCTTACATCTTAACCCACATCTATTAGTCTATAAGTTGCCATGTGGCTCGTGGCTTACCGGTACCTTAACATCTGCTTCTCATGGCGGCTGCTGGCCTTCCACTTCCCGGCATTCTCCTCTCTCCTTGTCCTGCCTATACTTCCTGCCTGGCTACTGGCCAATCAGTGTTTTATTTATTAACCAATCAGAGCAACACATTTAACATACAGACCATCCCACAGCAAGAGGCTATTTCAGGAGAGCATGCCTAAGGACTTTATTTCAATTAAGGTTCTAGGGTAATCCTGACATGTTCATTAAATTTACATGAAAAAAAGGAGAAAAATATTTCATGCCAGGCATGATGTTACTCAGATGCAGCTGAAATCTCAGTAGCTACATAGAATTCCTTTCCTCATATTACTTAGCCATTTTTCTGTTCCCATTTTTTTATTAATCAGCATTAGTATAATGAACCATGACACATTCTCCTTATGTACAAATTGTCTTTCAAGGAGATTGCACACATACACATCATTATCATCAGTGTTCCTATGATACAGTCACTAGCATTGGGTTCAATGAAATATGCAAGCTTTCTCCATATAGATAAATGAGTGGTTCTCTCTCTTTGACTTGCATTTCTTTCGTTATATTTAATGAAGTTAAACATCTTTTGATATTTTTCAATAGTCAACTTCAGCTAGTGTCTGCTTCACATCCTTTGCTCATTTTTCTGGTGGATTTTCTTTTTCTTACTGATGTATAGTGTTTCTGCATAAGTTCTGGATATTTTTATACACAAACTCAGCTTTGTTGTTTCTACTAATAATTCCTTTGGTTGGTGGTGGCGGGAAGGGAGGTGGGTGGATATTTCTTCCATATGAAATTTAGGCACTGCTTTAAATCTGTAGATGATTTAGTTACACAGCCATTTCCACAATGTTAATTCTCTCAGTGAGCAATCCATGGAATCCTTCACAGGATGCATCTCAGCCACCTTACTTTTTGTACCTTACTAATCTCTAGACTGGAGCTCAGCAAGGTTTGCCATGGGTTTGGGTGACCTATAGATACCTAAAAAGGACCTATGCAGTTCATTGTCCACCTCTGCAGCCACCCCTTGTAGCCCAGCAGGGCCAAGAAGACCCAGGCAGTCTAAAGAGAGGCCTAGCATTCCACTTTCCTCCCCACTAAGCCCCCAAGCACCCATTCTACATCCAGAGGAACAAAATCACAGTGGGTAATAATGCCTTTGGCCTTGGTGAGAGGGAGAAGAATTATCTCACTGGAAAGTTTGAGAAACTGTATTTGCAAAGCTAATAGGATTTATTGTAAAAGAAGCACAGTTTTATCCATCTTTGCAACAGATCTTCTCATGGACCCAAATCATGGTATGAAAGATGTTAAGGTGGTTGTCATTCTGGTCAAGACTCATATCATGGATTTATGAGTTCTTCTTTAGCATCCAAAGACTGGCTATCTGTATTTGCCCAGCCTGGGTAACATTTTGCATTCTGCAGACATTAAATGGTTTGGTTCATCCTGGCCATGGAGTTTTGTCTAAGTGAGCCAGACAAGATGTCCTTCTCAACTGTTCATAATGTTCAGGACCCATGAAACCAATTCCAATAAGGAGGATTGGGAACAGTTCACCGTGCATTATTTCCTGGCTGAATCAGAACCAGAATAGCCTTGTCTGAGGCTCTTATTCTCAGAAGGGTATATCATCCAAGTAGCACTATGTCCTACATATTGCTCATCTTTCCCTATTATTGGTGTACTGGGGGTTCTTTGGATGTAGACATTTTTTCTAAAGCCAAGGAGCTGCTACAGAAGTCGGGTAAGAAGCCCATTCACTAGGAGCTGTGACCCCTGCTCTGAGGGGCATTGGCCTCTAAGGCATTTTTTGAGGAGCTGTTACTAAAGTGTTTGACAATTATGAAGACACTGAAAAACTTCCCTGTTCCTAAGTACATTGTATAAGGAGGGAGAGAGAGACAGCCACCAAGAACCAAGCTGCCCTTCCTAGGCAGAAACTGTAGATCCCCTTAGACCAATGTGTAGTAGTATTTGCTCCACCCATGACCTTGGGCTACACAGCCAGTCACCAGGATAAAATAAAAAAGGAAGAAGGAAACATGTGACCCCTCTCTTCTCTCCTTTTAAGAGGTCAAGTACAGTGGCGCACACCTTTAATCCCAGCACTCAGGAGGCAGAGCCAGGCGGATCTCTGTGAGTTCAAGGCTAGCCTGGGCTACAGAGAGAGTTCCAGGACAGGTACCAAAACTACACAGAGAAACCCTGTCTTGAAAAAACCAAAAAAAAAAAAAAAAAAAAAAAAGAGCGATCAAGTAGGTTGGCCAGAAGCACCGCCTTCTTCGGGTGTATAGCCCAAGGTCATGGGTGGAGCAAATACCACTATGTTAGTGCTTCTCAACCTTCTTAATGCCAGTGACCCTTTAACACAGTTCCTCATGTAGTGATGACCCCCGACCATAAAATAAAATTATTTCATTACCACTTCATAATTGTAATCGTGCTACTGTTAGGGATAGTAATGTAAATCTCTGATATGCAACCCCAAAGGGGTCTCAACCCACATGTTGAGAACCACTGCCTTAGACCATCTCTCTGAGCCCTCTAAGCAAGAATAAAATAAGGAACTCAACCAAAGCAGATGTTGCTTAACCCAGAATACCTGTACTTCTCCCAAAGACAGGTGCAGTCAAATATAGTAGGAAACTTATGTGAGTTTTCACAGACTGAAGAAGTTGCTTGCCTTCATCCTGTTCTTTTTGAGGAGTTTCCACCAGTAAGTGGTGGAGGTTGAGCAGAGAAGAGAGGTGGTGTTTGTTTGGTCTTTAGGTTTTTTTGCTTGTTTATTAAATACTTTATTTTATGTGCATTGGTGTGATGACGTCAGATCCCCTGGAACTGAAGTTATAGACAGTTGTGAACTGACATGTAGGTGCTGGGATGTGGTGATATACTGTGTACCCTAATAAAATTTGCCTGAAGATCACAGAGACAAAGGAACAAACCACTGCCACGTCTTACCTCTAAGACTCCTCAGCCTGAGAAGACTTTAGTTCCCATCTCCTCACACCTTATATACCTTTCCCACCCAGCCATCACTTCCTTCCTACGTAATATTGTAAGACATATAGATAGAAAGAAGGCTAGATTTACTGTGAGGCTGCATAACCTTCAAGATAATTGATTTTTTTTTTTTTTTTTTACATAAGAAGGGGAATCTGTGGCTGCATTCCTGCTGAACTGCACCTAGCCTGGCTCCAGAGAGTAGCACCTAGCCCTAATCCGTCTTTTGTTTAGCAAGACACCTTTTGTTTCCCTTTTTGCCCTCTATGTGAATCTTGTCTCAGAGTCTCGCAAGGATACAAAGTCCTATGCAAAACTTGGTTCAGGAAACCCAGAAAACCATGGTACCTGAGAAATTGAGGGATGTGCACTTGGCATTGTATTGTTGGGAGCTCCTTTCAGGTTGTTTTGAGCGTATGGAAATTAACTGGTTAAACTGTAATGGAGAAAGAAGTAAAATTGCCCTAGGCGAAGGGAAAATGCTTCAGTCCTTCCAGGCTAGACCCTCTCCCCCCTCTGCAGCCATAAAAGGCTAGATCCATTCTTAAGGTGCCCCTGAGTCTTCATTTCACAAATCTGTGTGAACCCACACACCTTTGCAGCGACACACAGTGACATGCTGGGATTAATGGCATATGTGCTTCCCAAATACTGGGATTAAAGGTGTGAAATTTCAAGTGCTGGGATTAAAGGCGTGTGACTCCCAAGTATTGGGATTAACAATGTGTGCCACCACTGCCTGGCTCTGTTTCTCTCCTAGACTGAGTCAATCTCAGGTAGTCCAGGGTGGCTTTGAACTCACAGAGATCCAGATGGATCTCTGCTTCCCAAGTGCTAGGATTAAAGGCGTGTGCCACCACTGCCTGGCCTCTATGTTTAATCTAGTGGCTTGTTCTGTCCTCTGATCTTTAGGCAAATTTTATTAGGGTACACAATATATCACCACACTAGAAATTGAACCCAGGTCTTCTGGAAGAGCAGCCAGTGCTCCTAACTGCTGAGCCATCTCTCCAGCCCCTTTAGTTTTGGTTTTTTGTTTTTGTTTTTTTTTTTTTTTTTTTATATACGGAACGCTTCACGAATTTGCGTGTCATCCTTGCGCAGGGGCCATGCTAATCTTCTCTGTATCGTTCCAATTTTAGTATATGTGCTGCCAAAGCAGGCACTAGTTTTGTTTTTAAATGAGGAAATGAGTGGTTTTCTTCTAAGGCCATGCAAAGGTTGGGTTATTTGTTTTTATAATTAAAGAAATTATGTATTTGGGTGTTTTGCCAACATGTATGTCTATGCACCACAATGAGGATTTCTGGATGCCTTGGGACCGGAGTTACAGCCAGTTCTGAATCCCTGTGTGTGTGCTGGGAATCAAACCTGGGTCCTCTGCATCTCTTAACCATTGAACATCTCTCCAGGCCTCAGAGTTGGAGGTTTTTAGGTCATCAAGAGTGTGACAAATGCTGTTTCTGTTTTTATGGTATTGAGAATCCAACCCTTGATGCTGTTTTTTAGGGACTAAAATCCCTTTGTGATTTTTTTTTCTACAATAAAGAATTCCTTCATTTTATAAAATACTTAAACAAATACTTACGGGTTTTCCCTCTAGTCTTTTAAAATAAACAGTCTTTACTTGGTCTGTACCACCAGCTTAGATACTGATGGAGTGTTTTTGTTGTTGTTTTGTTTTTTCTGTAGACAGGGTTAAAAAAAAAATTAACCCTGAGTGAATTGAGAAAGAAAGGATTGTTGAAAGTTATGGGCTGGTGAAATGACTCAGCAATAAGTGTAAAAATGTCTTTCAAAAAATTGGAAGTTTTGAAAGTTAAAAAAAAAATAGTGGTGGCAGCGCGGTGGCACACACCTTTAATCCCAGCACTCGGGAGTCAGAGCCAGGTGGATCTCTGTGAGTTCAAGGCCAGCCTGGGCTACAGAGCGAGATCCAGGAAAGGCGCAAAGCTACACAGAGAAACCCTGTCTCGAAAAACAAAAACAAAAACAAAAAAAAAAAAAAAAAAAAAAAAAAGATTCATGTTCTTAAATGCTTTGTTACTTCAACATTTAGCCAGTTTTCAAAGGGAGATTAAATCGTGACTTACGAGTATGCAGTATCAGTGGTGGGTGCAGGATGTTTAGTTAGTAAATGCAAAAGTTTCCAGAGATAAGTTCTTAGTGTAGGAAAGTCAGCCTTCAAAAGCAGCACATTCCAAGTAGATACTGTTAATCAGGCCAAAGTTCACTTTGATTAGAACAACAAAGTATCAGTAAAAAATGTCTACAAATACAGGTAAACTTTGTTCTAAATGAGACTCTAGAAAGAAAGAATGCAAGCTCTGAGTTGCTATTTATTATCCTAAAGCAGTGGTTCTCAACCTTAATAATGTCATGACCCCTTACTACAGTTCCTCATGTTGTAGTGACCCCAACCATAAAATAATTTCATTGCTACTCCATAACTTTGCTACTGTTACGAATCACAAATATGCAGGATATGTGATATGTGACCCTTAAAGATATCACAACCCACACACAGATTGAGAGCCCCTGTCCTAAAGCTTTGAGCTGCATTTACACCTAGTACCAACAGATTACAACTTTAGAAAGTGATGAGCATTTGCTTGCCGGACACAAGATTTTCATATGCCTTTGACATAATTTACCTCTCAACCTTGCTCCTTTGACTGACTTCTTTTTCTTTGTTTGCAAATTTGAAATGGAAAGCAAAATTACCCAACTTCAGAGCTTTGTAAACGGTCTTCTAAGGAAAACTGGTTTATTTCCTCCATGAGTAAGGTGGTTTTCTCTTGAGGTCAGACCCCACTTAAGTAAGCAGGTAGTTATCTTTGACTCTTGGTCTGACAGCCTTCAAAGTAGATTTGCTAGTGGGATCCCTACGAAAATTAGCGTTATTTAAGCTAGTGTGATCTGAGGACCTCATCTTTAGGAGGTATGGTTAAAGCCTTGTCATTGACTCTGGAGTTTCGTTGTTTTTTTGGTAGGTCTGCCTGTGTAGCCCAGTCTGACCTTGAACTCCCTCCTGATCCTTCTGCCTTCATCTTCTAAGGGCTTGGATTATATGTGTGCTACCATGTCTGGTTTGAAGACTTATTTATCATATATATTTTAACTTTTCTTTCTTTTTTTTTTTTTAAAGGCTGTGCGTGTTACAAAACCCAAAATCCCAGAAGCCATAAGAAGAAATTTTGAGTTAATGTGAGTAACACTCATGGGCTCCTAATACTTCTTGTTAGAGCTATTTACATATTAATATAGCAGTCTAGGGAAACCGTGGAAGGAAATGCTCAATCTGGGATTGGATAAATAGCTGTTTTCTGTACTTTAGTAATGTTACCTTTTGTATCATAATGCCCAGTAAATACTAGATTTCTCTTTATGTATGGACATTTCCAGAACAGTACTCAAAGATGCAGTTTGCTGTGAAATAATTGCTGAGACAGAAGGAGCTATAATCTATTTATGAATAGAGCCTTGAATGAAATATTAATAAAACAGGGAAGCCTGTTAATGTTGAAAAGAACGCCTTTCTTGTTACCTTATTATATAATGGTAAGAATGGGGGATGACTCAGCAGTTCAGAGCACTGGCTGCCCAGTCCCAGGGGATCCAACGCCCTCTTCTGGCCTCTATGGGCACCGCAGATGTATGGTACACACACAAGAAGGCAGGCAAAACACCCATACACATTTTTTTAAAGGGGCCTTTTTTTTTTTTTTTTTTTTTTTAATGAATAGATACTTAACTTGGTATAAAGCTTAGGGATTTTTTTTTGTGTGTGCGTGTGATAATCAAATCTGGGTCTTTACACATTGCCTGTAGAGGGATCTTGCCTGAGTTTGAGTTGTCTTCAGGGTATCTTTCTTTTTTATGTCTCCAGAACTGGCTAGAAAGAAGTTATTTACCTGATACAGGATTAGTTTCTAAGTGTTTTAGAGGATCTCTTTATAATACTTAAAATATTTGAAACAGCAATATTCTCAGGGTGAAAAGAAGAGACAAACATCTTTAGAAATTTTGGCTTTTGAGAAGAAATAAGAGATGATGTTAAATTTAAAGTATCAACAAAAACCAGGAATACAATAGATGAGGGCTGGGGATGTGACTTGTGGCAAAGTGCCTGTTTACCTGACATACACAAGGCTGAGTTCAGTCCCCAGGGCACACACAAGCATGTTAGTACATACATGCACACACACACACACACACACACACACACACACACAGAGAATATAGCAGGTGTATAGATTCAGGATCCAGAGGAATAGTGATACTGCTCTGTGGTGTAGTAAACCTGAGTCCTTTTTGTTCCTAGTCTGTCTTCTGTTGTGCAGTTTGTCTCTCCTGTTTCATTGTAGAGCTGTACTTAAGAGTACAAAGCATAACGTATCAAGCTGGGAGGTAGGTTATGAATCTGAGCTGCTAATAGAAATGTTATCCAAGGATCAGGAAGTCTTAAACTTTAGATATGATTGCTTCTACTAATCAGTGAATTATGTGGGTTCTCCCCTTCCCTCTCCACCTCTCATTGTCCCACCTGTCTCCTTTCCTCCTTCTCTCCCCTCTCTATCCTTATTCAAAAGGCCACACACGAGAAGCTTGAGCTACACTCTCAAAGCTGCATGTTACCGTGCTTTATCCCCAGTACCGCACAGAGGGGAGAGGGAGGGAAGGGAGAGACAGCACCTCTTCTGATTTGTATGATGTTTTACTTCGCAGGGAGGCAGAGAAAACAAAGCTGCTTATAGCTGCACAGAAACAGAAGGTTGTGGAGAAGGAAGCTGAGACCGAGAGGAAAAGGGCGGTTATAGGTACTTGATTTCTCTGTGATCAGTGTCTCTGACTGTAGCTACTGTGACTTGGTCCTGTTCTTTATCAGTTTCTTGTTGGATAATGAGGGGACTCAAGACAGCATTATGTGTAGTGGAGAATTCTGGAAACTTCATTATATATCCAGATGTCCTTAAACCTTTAAAAGTAAGTGAAGCTAGTAGGTTATGAAGCCTAGCCTAGTTACTTTTCAGTCTGTAGTATAATTTCATTCTTGTGAACTCCTGAGGAAGAGTTCCTTTCTCGTTTGTTCTTGCTGTAGCACCGCTGTGTGACTGTCCTTTCCAGCGTCTCTGTGCACACATGCAGGAGTCTTCCTAGATAGCTTGGGTCAGCATGGGGGCGTGGGACAGTGCCTGTCTACTGAGAGAACTTAAGACGTTCTTAAAGCATCTTCGCACAGTTTTTTTGTTTGTTGAATCTAGTAATTTTAGAGCTTATAATTTTATGTTTTGTTTTAAATTTCACTTTTCTAATAATTCATTTTTATTTTAGTTTGTAATCTGTTGGCTCCTACTAGATTGTAATTCAAGGAAAAAAGGTACTTTGGGGTAGGTTGTTGTAGAGAACATTCCACAGAGCAGAACTGCCGAGTCACAATGTGTGCATATGATCAGGTTTCTCTTGGTGCCAAACTGTTCTTCTCTCCCTGGTTCCTCCGTCTTCCCTGTCTTCAGCATTGAGTTCTGGTTTCTCTACTGCTGTAATGCATTCTCCTTTCTCCATGTCCTCCTCACCTCTTGGAGTTACCAGATGACAAACATTCGTGTCAGTTCAGTGATGGACAGAGTATCACATACTTTCAGTTTTAATATCCCTGATTAGTGGTAAAATGGTTTATTGGGTTTTTATTCCCCTTAAGGTCTGTTATCCTTCTAGTATCTTAAACCAGTTATTTGACTGCTTTTTTTTTGAGCTGGTTTATGGTGTTCTTTATATATTTTGAGTACTGATCCTTCCCCATATTTATGCATTGCAAATTATCTTTTCTTGATTTGTGGCTTATCTTTGAACTGAGATATCTTTGAGGTATATAAATTTGATTTTCACATAGTCTAGTTCATCAAAAATCCAGTGGTTTGTGCCTTATCTTATTTACAAGTTATTTTGCCTCCACAGGTATCAATTTTATTCAAAATATTTAAATTTCTGCTTCTTTGTGTATGAACCTTTAATCCATAAGGGATTTATGTTAATGTTTAATGTGACAGAGATTCGGCTTTACTTTTTCCAAATGGCAATCCAGTTATCTCATACTATTGAGTAGTTCTTTATTTCCACTTTTTGAATGTCATTTATGTTATACAGTAAGATATTACATATAATTTGTTCTGATCCTAAGGTCTCTGTTTTGTTTTAACTCCTTGTTCTGTAGCTTTCCTGTTCCTCATGCTATCTGGAGGTTTTCTTTAGCTGTTCCTGTTGGCTGTAATTGTTGACTGTTCTTAACTAATCCTGCTGTTAGCTTGGACTATACTAGGCCCTGTATTCAGCCATGAGACTACAAGGACTAGCTCAATTCTGTGAAATACTCTGTCTGGATTTTTGTTGGAATTACATTGAATGTACACTGGTTTGGAGAAAATGGAAATAGTTGATACTGAGTCTTACAAATCTCATATTTCTATTTATGAGAAATGTCTTTTTAAAAGTACCATAGTTTAAAGTTAGGGAGATGACTCGGGTGTAAAGTGTAAGCATGAAGACTGCAGTTCTGAATACCAGAAACACATGAAAATATGGAGGGGGCCTCATGGCCCACTTTTAATTCCAGTCTCACAAGGCAGAGACGGGATCCTCAGAGCAAGCTGGTTAGCAAGACTAGCTTTATAGGCGAGCTCTGGTGTCATTTAGAGACCCCACCTTTACAAATGGAAGAGTTGCCAAAGATGACTACTAATATCAGCCTCAGCCTCCACGTGCCTGTGCACCGACATTCGTGTGCCCACACACATGTGCCCACACACACATGAAAACTGGAAAGGGGGAAGGGCTGTAATCTTAAAGTCCCTGAGATTTATTAGAAATGCATTCCCTTGGTGCTGGGTGGGGTGGCACACTCCTTTAATTCCAGCAGGCAGAGACAGGCGGATCTGTGAGTGCAAGACCAGCTGGTCTACAAAGCGAGTTCCAGGACAACCAGGGCTACACAGAGAAACCTTGTCTCTGAAGAAAGCAATGCATTCCTGTGTAGCTTTTTAAAGTTTTTGTTTCTGTAATAAGTAGGCTCTTTTACAAAGGCACTTGTTCTCGCTTGTCTGTTTTTTGTTTTTGTTTCTTTGTTTGTAGATATGTTATTGGTTTTTAATTAGCAATTTTGTTGAAAATGCCTAGTATTCTTAACAGTGTCTTTGGTTTCCCTGTGAGTAATCATGTTGTCTTTAGATATCAATAATCCTATTTTCTTCTATATATGAACATCACACCCTTCATTTCTTCTTGTCTTAGTGCTTTAAGCTATGGCCTCCTATACAGTGTACACAAGAGCAGGCTTTTTTGTTTTATGTCTAAATAGTTCCAATAACAATTGTTGTCTTAACATTTACTGTTTAATGAAGTTTCCTTCTGTTCTTGCTTGCCAAGAGCCCTTGTTAAGAATTACTATTAAAACTAAGTTATTTGTATATATTGAGTTGAACCTATGATTTTTAGGCTGTTAATATGATGGATTGTATTGTTAGATGTTATATTACTGAATTTTCTTGTTACTCTGTTAAACCCACTCAGTTATGATATGAAAGGTCCACCTTAATCTCTTGTAAGATTTGCTGATAATTTTTAAAGAATTTTTACTTTTGTTTTTTATAAATGAGATCAGCTTAGTTTTCTTATATACTCTATCATCTTTGCTTATTTGTATTTTGTTTGGGGGGTTAGGAGTTTGCTTTTTGTTGTGTGCCTTGTTTCTTCCAACCTCAGAATAACCTGAAGAGCATTTATTTACTAGAACATTTTTGTATATGATATATATTGTTTCCTTTTCATGGGTTTCATGGGATACATAAAACATTTTGCTTTAGTATTGTTTGTGCTGTTTTGTTTGCTTGTACTTTGGTAACATCCAACCTAATTTCATTTCTCTATTACATTTCTTTTTAAGGTTTAGAAATTGTATTTTTGTTGAAAATTGTCTATTTTATATAATACTTCAGATGGGGAAATGGACTCACAGAATCCACTGTGGCTTTGAGCACATTCGCCATAGTCTGCCTTCCCTTACGTTGTTCCGTTGTATATTCTTTTTTGTTGGATTGGTTTCGATCTTTCTTATTTATTTATTTTTCAGAGAACTGCTTTTTAGTTTTGGCTTGCTTGATTTATGCTTTCTTTCCAGTGGTATCTATGAATTTTTGTTAGTTTTTTCTTTCTGCATACTTTGAATTTACTCATTAGTTCTTT
The DNA here is from genome assembly GCF_949786415.1 of Peromyscus eremicus. Classification (NCBI taxonomy): domain Eukaryota; kingdom Metazoa; phylum Chordata; class Mammalia; order Rodentia; family Cricetidae; genus Peromyscus; species Peromyscus eremicus. The sequence continues at coordinate 18,190,084 of NC_081416.1, forward strand.
AAAAAAATTCTAAAGTTAGATGCTTAATTCGTTGACTTTCAGTTTTTTCTTTTTTTTGTTTTTTGTTTGTTTTTAGTGGGAGCTTGTAGGAGTATCAGTTTTCTTCTGAGTACTGCTTTGGTCTTGGGGGTTTTGTTTGGTGGCTGTTCTTTGCTTATGTGTGTTCAGTTTTCTTTAAGATATTTCCATTATAATTTCATCATTAATCCATGAGTTATATGTATTACTTTTTCAGTTTTTGGTTCAGTGAATTTTGAGAGTCTACCATTTGATTTTCAGTGTCATTTACAGTCAGAAGATAACGTCTGTTGTATGGATGAGTTGTTGTGTGTTGAAATTTGCTCTGCAGCCCTTTTCCGTAAATGACCTAGTTGTGCTGAAAAGGGCTGAGTATATAGTCTCTATTTGTTGGATTCAGGTTTCTATGGTGATTGATTGCATCTTCTATGTTCTTCTCATTTTTGTCTTGTGGTACTGTCAGTTTACTGAGAACATTGTGTTAAATTTTCCTGTTACAATATTTGTTGACTTACAATTTTTTCTTTGAGTCTCTATCATTGAGGGCATTTACACTCAAGATTGTTAATCTCTGGAGATTTCCTATTGGTTTATAATAACATTCTTTATCTCTAAACATATTTTGTGGCATAAGACTTATGCTGTCTGATGATAACATAGCTATGTTGGATTTCTCTTGGCTATTTCTTGGTATGTCTTCCCGTTCTTTTACTTTGAACTTTTCTGTGTCATTATGTTTTAGGTGTGTCTCTTATAACAGCATATAGCTGGATTTTGTTATCTTATCCAATGTGAGAATCTGTCTTTTAACTGGTGAGTTGTAGTCTTTTTATATTTATTGTAGTTGCTACTGTATTTAGATTTGTATATTATCACTCAATTATATGCTATTTACCATGCATCTTTTCTCTACGTCTTTTTTCATTGTGAATTGTCTTTATTCATTTTTCTTCTTTGATTTCACTGGAAGGTTTACATTCTACTTCTGGAATGTACAACTGGTCATCACTTGTGGGATGTTAAGTCTGTCTGAATCAGTAAAAACCAAAGTGAACGCTATTCTCTGCCCTCCTCTTGACCAGTCCTTGGAGATGCTCCGTTTGCTTCTCCTTCCTGTTCTCCAGTCTCATGTGCTCTTGTTGCTCTGTCCTCTCTTTTCCTGTGGTTTCTCTTTCCATGGCTTACTCTCCTCACCACTCGGGAGGGACTCTTTGAGTGAACATTTCATTCAACTCGAGAGTGTTAAGTGACCTTTTCCTCTGCTGCAGACAGTTTCCTTTTTTTCTGCTAGTTGGTTGTTGTTTTGTTTTTTCTGGTGAAGGCTAAGCTTGTTCAGTCTTCCTTGGTCAAAGGTGCTCACATTTCATCCTCGGATGGTACTTGAGACTACAGTTCTGTAACAAACTAACTTTACTTTTTCTTATCATTTTGGCAGTATGTTACATTTTTGTTTGGCCTCTTGTATGTAATTACAGGCATGCCACTGAACCAGTTATTCTTTTTGGATAGTCATTCTTCTGCTTTTAAAACCCTCCTGCTTTTAAGTAACTTTAGTAGTTCTCCAGCTCTCCTGAGGCTAGCAGGTGGAGTTCTTTAGTCCCCATTCCCCTAGAGTTGCAGTCTCTAGAGGTCTTGGCTTTATTTGGAAGTCAGTTGGAATGTGCAAGGCCGTATCTGGTCCTGTTTGGAGCATTGCCCAAGTGCTTCTCTTTCTTGTGAAATAACCACCCCAGAGCTGCTACCATACAGAGTCTCAGCTCTTCCTTTGCTGTGTCACTTGAGGGCTTTCTTTCTGTCTTATAAACTTGCTGTGCAGTTAAAGACAAATTTGTTATGTTTTACCTAATAGTTTAAGGTGTTACCTAAAGGAATTTTCTCATTTGTCTACTCCGACTTTTCTGGAACTCCCAAGTCTGGTTGTGCTGTTCATTGGTTTCTTCCCACGAAATGGAGAGTGGTGTATCTTGAGCTTATGCTTATAGCTAAATGTCCAGCCTGTAATTTATTTTTTAGTTAGTATAATACAGACTGATTTCACTCTACTGGGTTCTGGGATAATTTTAAAGGATACTGCCTTCTGAAAAAAGGGAAACTATTTGGAATTTTTCTCTCTGTTACATGTTTTTCCCCAGAAGCCAGAGATAAGATATGTTAAAGTATCTCCTGGGGCCTTTGGGGTTCCACACCACAGTCTACAAAGTCCCTTATAGAAAATGGAATGTGTTTCATCTAACTTGGGTACATTTTCTCATACACTTTACATCATCTCTAGGTTACTTCTACCTGTTAAAATTCAAGTACTATGTAAACAGTTGTTATACTGTACCATTCAGGGAACGATGACAAGAACAAATGTTTATGTTCAGTATACACGTTTTTGTTTCATTTCTGAGTATGTTCAATCTGCATTTGGTTGAATCTTCAGATGAGAAACCTGTGACCACAGAGGACCACATGTCCTCAACATCTTTGGCTGAAAGGGAAAATTGAGATTTTTTTTTTAAATTACAGTGATAGAATGTCAAGTGTAATTAGTCTTTCTTGTTTGGTCCTGGGAATTTTGGTTTGGAGAGAGGTTTACTAAAAGTGTTTCGTTTTTCCTGTGAGTACTTGGGTGTGGCAGCCACTGTGCTCATTATGAATACTTGTTTCTTTACGTAACTAATTTCTGTTTTATCTTTACAGCAGTAAGACTATTCCTTCTTTGATATTCTTTTCCTTATATCATATTCTTGATGGCAACTTAATAGTAGATCCTGAATATATTAAAACTGAACTATTTAGCCTGTCACTCAGAACACAGGCTTTCTTCATTGTCTTCTCTTGTTGTCTGGCCCTGTAGTTTTTCATTTGTATCTGTGTGTCTTCTTCATGCTTCCTGGCGTATCCCTCCCAGGTTGTGTTGTTTCCTACTCAACACCTCCTTGGTTGAATGTTCCTTGTCCTGTTGTTCTCTTGCCACTTGATGCACTTGCCATGTATCGCCACGAGGCTGATTGCTCCATTTTTGTCCCATTGTTTTACCATTAGTTAGTGAACCGTTGCTGTAGACTCACGAAAGACCGAAACTGTTAACCCTTTTGTAACCTCCTTCTCACAAAGCGTTCACTACCAAGAGGACAATAGAGAAAGAAAGGACCCCCCCCCCCCCATTTCTAGAACAGACAGCACCTCAGCAGCCGTTAGCCATAAAGCCTCGTGAGGCGTTAGCCGCTGTGCTGCTGACCCCGAGTGTGCGTCTCTGTTGTCGTAGAAGCAGAGAAGATCGCACAAGTGGCAAAGATCCGCTTTCAGCAGAAGGTGATGGAGAAGGAGACCGAAAAGCGCATTTCTGAGATTGAAGGTAAGGCTGGAGTCTGAGTGTCTGGACTGCCTCTGCTTCAGGACCAGTGCTTTCTTGTCTTGTCGGGGAAAGCTGTAGGATATTCTGGTCTGGAGGAAGTAGCTGGCCAGATACTCCAGACAGAAAACAAAAAGCACTTTATAATCTAGCTCTGTTTTAGACTGTGACTCTAGTTGCTCAGCCTTTCATTTCGTTTTTTACAGTGGAGTTAATTAGCTCTCACTTTATTCTCTGATGAAATATAAGAATTCCTCAAAATCATTTGCTAAGGATCTATGAAACAAGGATCCAGAGAGTTGGCTCAGTGGTTAAGAGCACTGGCTTTTCTTCCAGAGGCTCAGATTCAATCCCCAGACCCTCGTGGCTCACAACCGTTTATATAATTCCAGTCCCAGGGGGATCCAACACCCTCTTGTATACACATAATGCACAGAGATACATGCAGGTAAAATACCCATGTACATAAAATAAAGTGAAAAAATTTAAGAATGTGCAAGGTAAGGGCAGGGGAGATAGCTCAGTGGATAAAGAACACACACTACTTGTGCAGAGGACCTGGGTTCAGTTTTAAGACCCATGTCAAGTAGTCCTCAATTGTCTGTAACTACAGATTCAAGAGATCAGATACCTTCTTCTGGCCTCTGGGGGCACTCTTCTCATGGATACACACACACACACACACACACACACACACACACACACACACAAATTAAAATAATTTTGGTTTTTCAAGACAAGGTTTCTCTGTGTAGCTTTGCGCCTTTCCTGGAACTCGCTTTGGAGACCAGGCTGGCCTTGAACTCACAGAGATCCGCCTGCCTCTGCCTCCCGAGTGCTGGGATTAAAGGCGTGCGCCACCACCGCCCGGCTAAAATAATTTTTTAATGTTCAAAAATACAGCTGTTTATCTCTGTGTTAATTGATTCTAGATGAAATTTGGTGAGGATGGGAATAATGCAATAAATAGAGTGGAGCTTTTATGTCTAGACATGGTAATTATGCCTGAACCCTGCCTGGATGGAGGGTAAGGCTTTGGGTGATTGGAAGTTGGAGGGAGGTAGAAGAAAAAGGAACCATTTAGAGCAGAAAATGAGTGAACTCAGAAAGTTGTTGTTTAACAGTGCTGAACATATTCCCCTTGAAAAAGAGCTGTCCTGAAGATTGAGATTTTGAAAATTGTTAATATTATAACTTAAAGTGAGGCAAACAATTGAAATATTAAGCAGTAGAAAAGGTACTCTTACCCAGATGAGGAAGTAGAGTGGCAATTCTCTTTTGTTTCACACTTGCCATGACTCTTACTTGCTAGATGCTGCATTCCTGGCCCGAGAGAAGGCGAAAGCAGATGCTGAGTATTATGCTGCACACAAATATGCCACTTCAAACAAGGTAACTGCTTTGCATGCCATTTCCCTAGTGACTGTTGCTGGTTTGCATTCACTTTTCATGGGTTCTAATGCAGTAGAAGTAGTTGTATTTAGTGTCAGAAAAAGGTAGTGGACAACCCATCATCAACCATTTACTTAGCAAGACACTTTGATACCCATGGGTTAGGGAGGGAATGCTCTCTGTTATTTTAAAAGTAAGAGCTGGAATAAATGATAAGCAGATGCATAAGCACAGGTCAGATGTCACAAAACTGTTCATTTGTACTCTACATAAGGGCTCTGAAAAGTTGAAGATCTTTTGAGAGAATGACAAGAGGGAAACTCCTTTAGACTAGCTTTCCAGATAGATAGCTTTCCAGGATAGAAGCTGAACTTAGAGCAGGGTTTCCCATCAGAGACATACTTGCAATTTGGGGAATGAGACACTTTTTCTTTCTTTCTTTTTTCCTAGTCGGTGTCTTTTATTGTATATGTTGAACAGTGTCTAAGAACCAGGGTTTACCAGACTAAGTTAGTTTGTTTGGTTTTAGGGTTGTTTTGTTTTGTTGTTTTCATTAGAACCTGTTTCCTAGGAAGACAACAGAAATCCTCAGTGAAGTGAAACAGAAGAAACAAGGTTTAAAATTCCATAGACACAAGCCACACCAAACACTCCTCTCCTTCAGTTTCCTGTTACATGCACCAAGAAACCCAAGAACATTAGGCCCCAGGGCAGCAATGCTCTGAGGTTCTAGCTCGGGCCCCCTCTTTGTGACATCTCATGCACACATACCCATACACACCTTGACCCAGGCAGAAGTCACGTGCATGCACAGGTGGCTAGAGAACCGCTGGGCAGGATGGGAGGGGGAGCTGGCCACGGCTACACCAGACAGCCCTTCTGTTCCAGGCTGCACAAGAGTCAAGATGAAGACACACGCAGAACACAGGACAGAGGAGGATGTTCAGACAAGAGGTCGGATCGATGACGAGGGAAAGAGGCCTCTAAGAGGGCAAGCAGATGGGCAGAGCTTCTGTGACTCCAGTAATATACTGAGTCTGACAGGATCTGCCACAGCATCCCCTCTACATCCTGTGCCCTCTCCCACACAGAGGGAAACCACAAACACCCACCCTCTAACCCTGCCCATTAACACTCTTAAGGACTTTCTCCAGTACCCCAAAAAACGAAATGACACCCTACCCCACCTCAGCACACACTCAGAGTTAGGTCCAGTATAGGCCAAAGTTGGGCCAAAGAGAACACCTCAGTAATTCTTCCTGGTGGACAAAGCCAGAGAAGCCCATCACAGCTGCCATCTCATCATCATCGTCCTCCAGTGTCAAGTCCTCTTCAGCCCTCCTTTTCTCCTTCTGTTTCTCTTTCTTGTGTGCCTTGGCCTTTCCCTCCTCTTCTCTGAGTTCCTTCATCCTTTCCTCAGAATCATAATCTTCCTGCTGCTCTTCCATCTTCTTGTTGACCTCAAAACATTCTTCACCTGATCCAGAGTGGAATGTTGTTCCACCCACAGACATACCCAGGTTTTGCTGATTTTTCTTTTCATCAATGTGATGTGGGAAATTGATGGAGTCCTTCAGCACACAGCCACAGACATTGCAGTAGTAGCCTCCCATTTCAGACTGTGGGGTCATCTTGTTAATGACAGTTGTCTTCCCAAGCTCTGACTCCAAGTTCACCTTGTAGTCCTGTGCCACAGAAGCTCCCGCTTGAGTGCCAGCACTGGTTTTCCATCCTCTTCTCTCTCTCCTGTGAGCCTCTTCTCTGAGAGCTTCTCATTCATCTTTGTCCACTTCTCTTGTCCTGCTGCCCAACACCATCTTCCCAGCGAAGTGCAAGATACTTTTCCATGTTGAAGACTATGGTGTGTTGTAGCTAGAGTTTTCCTGCCTGGCCCACAGTCAGGGCAAATCTCTGCCCTGACTGGAAAAAAAAAAGGGGGGGGGGGAAGTGCTGTGGGATGTTCTGTATGGCAGATGTGTTGCTAATTAGTCAATAAATAAAACACTGATTGGCCATTGGCTAGGCAGGAAGTATAGGCGGGACAAGGAGGAGAATAAAGCTGGGAAGTGGAAGGCTGAGTCAGAGAGACACTGCCAGCCGCCACGATGAGAAACAGAATGTGAAGATGCCGGTAAGCCACGAGCCATGTGGCAAGGTATAGATTAATAGAAATGGATTAATTTAAGCTGTAAGAACAGTTAGCAAGAAGCCTGCCATGGCCATACAGTTTGTAACCAATATAAGTCTCTGTGTTTACTTGGTCGGGTCTGAGTGGCTGTGGGACTGGCAGGTGAGAGAGATTTGCCCTGACTGTGGGCCAGGCAGGAAAACTCTAGCTACAGTGTGTTATGATACATTTGCACTCCTAGCCCTTCCTGCTGCATGCCTATCGTACTTGGTCTCTTAACACCTCCTCCTCACACACACATTTTCATATGTGTGTGATATTGAGATTGCTAAGTAGATCATACAATTTGAAGGATTAAAATCAATTTAGAAAGGAAAGACATAAATTAGAAAAAGTGGAATTAAAAAAAGGATAGGTTGGCCGAATGTACATTGTCAGAACTTTGGAAGCCAGTATAAATTTAGAAACAGATTTAATATCAGAGGAAACAGAATGGAATTTTGTCAAGATAAAAACAAGATGGGAAATTCACATATCTAACAGTTCATATTGGTGGTAGGAGAATTTGGCCAGACAGAAGCATCAGGATCTTCTTATTGGGGTTGAAGAGATGGCTGAGTGATCAAGAGTACTTGCTGCTCTTCCAGGAGACCAGAGTTCAGTTTCCAGCACCTATGTTGAGTGGCTCACAACTCCAGCTCTAGGAGGTCAGATCTGTCTTCTGCCCTTCACAGCCATCTACACATATGCACATACAAACATACATATAAACAAAAATAAAGTGTCTTTTTAAAAATAAAAGACTTTACTCTTAAGATCAAACTTATTCTGAAATGGGTCGTCATTGTATGCCATCTTGAGAAATGCCACTCACATAGCATGTATTAAAAGGGCTTTAAGAAGTAATTTAGTTGTACAGTGTGACTAGATTTAATTGCAATGTTTTGACAGGATAAGAATCAGCTGGAGGGTAGCAGTGCAGGGACTGAAAGATGTTAAAGTGCTGAGAGGGAGCGCTCTGGCACTGCAAAGGACAAGAAAGACTCAAGACAGGACTACCAGGGTGGTCCTGAGGAACACTAGAGCACATATTCTGGGGAACAAGGAAAGGGTTGTAAACCAAAAACAAGTTTGGTTGGATATATCTTGCACTGTGATTTACACAAAGTACTGACAATGAGACAGACGATATAGCTTAGTTGATAGAGTACTTGGCTGGCATGCTTGGTTCTGGGTTTGGGAACACTACATAAACCTGGGTTTGGTGACAGATGTCTGGAATCCCAGTAATCTGGTGGCAAAAACAGGGATATTAAAAGTTCAAGGTCATCTTCAGCTACATAGCGAATTTGAGGCCAGCCTGAGATACGTGAGGTCCTGTTTCAAAAATTAAATGTTGGTAGGAGCAGTTCTGGTGGTTGACAGACATCCGTCTTACCACAAATGATTTAAGCAGCCAGCTTCTGGATAAAGTCAGGGTGCCTGATTAAGTGATTGTTTGACATATTCCAATTCTCAAATTTGGTTGAAAAAGTTGAGTCACTAAGACATCTGGTTATTGTGAACCTAGGCTTTTCCTTGGAAGCCCTAACACTGATCTGTTGACTTGTGTACCTCTCTCAAGAGAATCAGTAGAAATTCTGTGTCAGTTCCTGGTTGAGGAAAGCTACATGAGATAGAAAATGCATGTAAACCATTTAATAAGTCACAAAAGAAATACATATTATTTAATCCCCAATCTATTAAAAAAAATACAGCTTATCCTGCATTAAGATGAGAGCTTGTTAAAGGAATTTTAGTTAAGAACTTAGCCACACTCCGAAGTAAAATAAGGGTCACTGGCAAACATTCCAAGTTGAATCATGTTACTCAGGAGAACAACTGGGAAGAAGAGATGACTGTTGCACCAAACTATTCTAATTCCATTGCTCTTGTTTACCCCACACAGCACAAATTGACCCCGGAATATCTGGAGCTCAAGAAGTACCAGGCCATTGCTTCTAACAGTAAGATCTACTTTGGCAGCAACATCCCTAACATGTTCGTGGACTCCTCTTGTGCTTTGAAATATTCTGATGTTAGGACTGGAAGAGAAGGCTCCCTTCCCCCTGAGGAGGCTCTTGAACCCTCTGGAGAGAGCCCCATCCAAAACAAGGAGAACACAGGTTGATGCAAGAGGTGGAAATGTTCTCCCATATCAAGATGTGACCCAAGGGGCTAAGTGGGAACAGTGGTTATATGGACTCTTCAGATTCACAGAGAATTTGTGCTCTGTTGTGACTCTCTTGTCATAGTCCTGGTTTGCCAGCTGACTGCAGAATAGGACCAGCTGTCTGGCACTCAAATGGTCTTTTCAGCCACAGTTTTATCAAGTATCCTGTGTGTGTTCCTTTGTAAACCAGTACTCATGAATGAGGGAAAGTGACGCTAAGATACTGCCTGCACTGGAATGTCAAACACTATATAACAAGCTGTGTTTTTTTCAAAAGCTGAGGTCTATTGAATAATGTTTACATTGGCTCCTAGGGACATGTGTGCTCAGACATTCAAGAGCCAGGAGGCCAGAAAAAAGACCACCAGAAGATGGTAAATTAAAGAAGACTGATGACACTTGGGAGCCAGGCTCTCTTGAATGTCCAGTCCCAGCATTCCTTCATGTGATTAACAGCCAGATCTCTGGATTCCTAGGAAATTATCTTCCAGTTGAGCAACCATTTACTTGATACAAATTGTACCTTTCTGTTTTCCTACAGTCAGGTTGGTGGCCTGCAGGGACATGCACTTTGCCATCCAACCAGAGGTTTCTCACAGAGATTCCTGATCACTGGTTTATTGCAGTAGTAAACTCAGAGATAGAGAAAGCAGCTGAATTTTAAGGGAGATAAAAACCTGCACTGCATCAAAGCTGTGGGGCCCTGTGTTTCCTCCATTGGGTATGATGTCAACAACATTGCCTCAGCCCATGTGTGACTAAAGTGCCTGGTTTTAGCCACAGACAACTGCTTAGATGTCTTGGCTGACCAAAGCTGGGACAAGGCTTTAACCAGAAATAGGAGCAGTGTGCAATCCCTAATTTGCTGCACAGTATTATATCATAATTGCAGGAAGTTTTTATTTTTAAAACTGGATTTGGGGTACATTATTTGCCCTAGCACTTCTGTCTAAAGGCCAAGGTTCTAGGGCTGCCATGGTTGCTAACACACTGATTCTCCTTAAAGTAGTTCACAAAGTGTGGAACCAAGTAACCTAGAAAGCATCCTTGGTCATCTTTGTCTCCTTCCCCTCTGACCCTGGGATGCTGATATCAAAGTTGCTTTTCCAACTTTCACCTCTAGGAGATCAGAATTCCATTGACTTCCTTGACAGCCATTGAATTTATTTTCCATGAGAAGATGACAAAGTTAACCTGTGGCTATAGGAGATCTACTTCATCCAGACCATTTTTCCCCTATCATTAATTTTCCAGGAACATTATGCTGCACAGGTAGGCCTGAGTCTGCCAAACTTGTTGACAGCTCTTGTGTATACTGTGTGAAGCCAGACAGAAAAGCAGTGGGGCCACTTCCTGAAACCTCTCAGCCATTGATCTGGGCTGAAAGGTTGTGCCAAACATTTTTTTGGAAAACGAAAGCCCAGATTTGAATGGGTCTTTTCCCTAGGCCTTACAGTGTAGAGGCATTTGTAATATGGATAAAATAATTTTTTTCATTTAATTATATAAATTACCCTTACATGAAGTTTATGTTCTTTAGCCCTTGTTACAAGAATTTTTAAACTATATAAATATACCTGTCATATTGTTGCTGCAGATAAATAATGATTGTTGTGGGATATCTGGATCATTGAGCTTTGTGCTTTCATTTCTAAAGATGTTTCTTATTCCCATTAGTGAAATGCTATTGCCCCAAAGTGATGGCTGTGGGTTTTCATACCAGCCGCAGGTCCTGTTGGCCGGGTTGAGGAACAGGGAAGTGCCATTGTGAAAGATTAAAGAAAGCACTTCCACCTGAGCTCCCTGTGGAGTGAGCTTCCCTGTGCCCACTCAGTGAACTAAGGCTGGCCATCCTTCAGGGATGTTCCTTTTGGTAAATATACACTGTACTCTTTAAGTCTAAATTTATATGTGAAAGCTACCTTTTTAAAAATAAGAACCTAAATAAAATTATTTTCCTATCAGTGACTGTATTTTGTTTCCCCCGTATGTGTTCATGCTTTTCTGTTGTTTTAACATGTTTCTAAGACTGTTCTTGCCCGTTTCAACTAGAGAGAGCAAGTTTGTTTGCTGATTGAGCTACTTTAGAGGCTTATGCTTTTTCCAAAATAATGCCTACCAGGTATAATTTTTTTTAAAATAATTTCCTCACTCCTAGAACTTGATAAGCATTACTATTGTTTATGGGATAAGTCAAGAGCAGGGCATTGAAGAAGGAAGGCAGCCATTGTGCCCCTTAGCGCCTGTACTAGGAAAACGGTTTTACCTTAACGGGAGGAGGCAGCTTGTATACACTGTAAGTGGTAGTGTTGTGGCATAACTAACTTCATTAGTTAGGAGGTTATCAGAGTTGGGGTTGGACCTAGATTCTCTCCCAGGGAACATCTCTTGTGGACACAGTTGTAACAGTGCTTTTGGGGACAACAGGTACTATTTGGGAGATCCCAGGAAGGAGTCCCTTTGTTCCACCTCTGGGATCCACCCCCCTTATTATCCCACATTAGCTGCCACAGACCAGGAAGCTGTAGCTACTAATTTGAACTTGTTATCCTATAGGCTTTGGCATTAAGGTGAGTTCTGCCCTCTCCTGTGACAAAGTGTGAGTTAGCAGTTGTGACTTCTACTTGCATTTAAATAATTAAACCCAGTGTATGCAGGTGAGGAGCTTTACAATCTGGCCCTGCTGACCTTCCCAGCCACTCACCTCTAAGGTCCATGAATGTGCATTCCCCCTATTTCCCTTTGTTCTACCCTGGCATACTTTTCTTCTCTGGTGGCAGCAGCGCTCCTTTGCTAACTCCTAATGATTCTTCATCACTTCAGAGAGTTCCCCCTGAACTGTGTGCTCAGAGTTAGCACTTTGTATTTAACCTGCATGAACATGCATCCTGCCTCCTGACCTGCTTAGAGTCTGTTATCACATAAAAACTCAGGCTCTATAAGGGCAGTGACCGGGACTGTATTGTTGCTTGGGGATGGTATCTATTGCTAACCCCTGAGATGATGCTTAATCCTTAAGACTTGATCAACTAATAAGTAGTCTTAACAAAAGGACTTAGAAGCTGGGCTAAGTTCATGTGAATGAAGACTTATGAAATAATCATGGAAAATTACCAACTTTCTCTTAAACTATTTATTCATCCTTGCAGGTCAGATCTTTAGCAAAGTAAGTTGCTGTACCTAGTATAGTAATTTCCATATGGTAACTGCTAGGGTATGTCAGTTTATCTAATCTGTAGAAATCAATATGTTTCCATCTGAGTAGACCAGAAATCCCCACAGTAGAGAATAAGCACAGTACCTGATGAGTGTGAGTGTGAAATAAACTACATTGATATTTATCTTCAGGAGCTGAGGTAAGATAACTAGTTCTAAACATCAGTCACAACCTTGAGGAACATTCCAATAGCCCTGGCCAGTGTCTTAGCTTTCTCTTGATCTCTTGTCTTTGTGTAAGCCTGGAAAACAAACTGTCAATTTCTCACTCCTAGTGTCCTTTATTACACGGACCATAACTCCTAACGACATTTTACTTGTTTCCTTACTGTGTCCTACGGTTTAAGAACAGCCCCCAGTCACCAGTGTTGAGAGAGCCCAGAGAGGAGACTGAGCAGTGGGGGCAGTGAATGAATGAAGACCTTTATGGCAAGGATGAGTTCATTTTTTAAAAGGGGGACTTTGTCCCCATGAATGTGCTACCTCCCTCCATTTCTTCCCTTCCCCCTCTCACCCTCTTGCTGTTTCTTACATTCTGCTTTTTGCTGTGAGATGATACGTACAGCAAGAAGGCATTCACCAGGTATTGTCCTCAATTTTGGATTTCCAGCCTCCAGAACTGTCAGAGATTGCTGTTTGTCATAAATTACTCAGTGTACAGTGTTCTTTTAGAGCGATGCAGGATGAACAAAGAGAAGAAACTGGTTCCAGAGGAGGAGAGTGTGGCTGTAATAAATATCTGGAGATGTGGACATCGTTTTGGAATTGGGTAATGAAAGGGGTTTGGAGAAGCAGGCTAGAAACAGCCTGGGTTGTGTGAGCAGAATGTCAAGGGAAGTTCTCAGGAGGGCTCAGCAAGGAGAGCTGTAGGGAAAGTGGCTTTTAAGACACCACAGATGGAATGCTGACGACTGTTCTGAGGAAGCAGAAATAGGAACTGAGTGTTGAGAGCTGGGGTAAAGGTTATCAGTGTTCCAAGCGAAAAGAAGGGCACTATGTCTGTGGCAAGGTGGCATTTTAGAAGATGAATCTTAAGATTGTTTTCTGAGATTTCTAGTGGAAGAAATTATTTCCTTTCTTTGTTGTACAGGAGATTGAACCCAGAGCCCGGCACATGCGAGTAAATACCCTACTTGAAAACATTTCAGTGTATAATCTTGAAGCAGCTGCATGGCTTCTTTTAGCTGCAGATAGCAAAATGCAAGAGGAAACTGATAGAAAGATGGGATATTAAAAGGAAACAGAACTTAAGGATTTGAAGAATCCTTAGCCTAGCACCTGTAAAGAACAAGAGAAAACCAATGTTTGCTGAAGCAACTGCTGTCCCCTCAGACTTCTTTGTCTCTATTACCAAGAGCCAATAAATTTATATTGATTATAAATTACCCAGTTTCAGATATTGTTACAGCACAAAGGGACCATGATAACCATATTTCTTTGGAAATATTACCTGTCTTTGCCATTGTTTCTTTTCTTTTTTTTTTTTTTAAGATTTATTTATTTATTATGTATACAGTGTTCTGTCTGCATGTTTTGCCTGCAGGCCAGAAGGGGCACCAGATCTCATTACAGATGGTTGTGAGCCACCATGTGGTTGCTGGGAATTGAACTCAGGACCTCTGGAAGAGCAGCCAGTGCTCTTAACCACTGAGCCACCTCACCAGCCCACCATTGTTTCTTGTAATCCATTTTTTAACCTATTTCTATTTTTTTTAATGTTGAAAAATGCACTCTCATATAAGTATTAGGTGCCTACTATGCTGCTAAAGCAACAAAAAAGGCATCTAGTTTTGGAGGTTGGGTGGGTCGGTTCAGATAACAGGCACAAGTATAAGAGTGGTGAGTAGCATGGCAGGTCAGTGAAGAGCAACAGAATCTGGTTATTTCTAGGAAACAATGTGTGGTCTGAGCCGTTTCAAAGGGTGGATGGAAGGCTGCCAGCTGGAAATGGTGATTATGCAATGTCTGAGGCAGGGGGAAGTAATGTGTTAAATTTAAAATGCAATTTCCTGGATTCTCTTGCCTCAGCAGTACTAGGAAGCATGAGAACCTTCTCATTGCAAGCCCCTGTCAATAACAGTTTCTGTTTACTGTCTGGCACAGGTCCTCATCTGCAGGCATTCTCTGAATCCTCACAACCTTAAGGGGTTCTGCTATCATCATACACTTGGGGTTTAGAAGGGTCACTGGACCCAAAAATCACATGAATAACAAGTAATAAAGTAAGTTCAGTAGAGGTGGTATACACCTTTAATCCCAGTACCCAGGAGACAGAGACAGGCGGGTCTCTGAATTCAAGGCCAGCCTGGTCTATAGAGCTAGTTTTAGGACAGCCAGGACTACACAGAGAAACCCTGTCTCAAAAAAGCAAACAAAACCAAAAATAAGTAGCAAAGCAAAGCTTTGATCTATACCATAGATCAGGGCCATTACCACCGTACTTAGCCTTGTTCATTGAAGCAATTGGGACGATGGAGGCTCTGAATTTAGGAGAGATTTCAGAGGGTATAGTCTAAATGGAGGCCAGGAAAAATGATGAGTGGTTAGTTAACTTGTTAAGTTGTGACCCATGGGTTGGCTTTCTCTGCCCTCTGTAGGGCCAGGAAAAAGTGCTCTCTAAAGGAGCTGGTCAAAATAACAGCTGACTGCAGAAACATGAGCCTTTTGGAGCCTGGAAAAGCAGCATTCTATATGGACCAAATGGAACTGAACAGCGTAAAAAACGGGCATTGTGGATACTGTGGCATACCACCTGTATTCAGGTAGGTGGTCCTCCTGTTGCCAGTATCGTAATGTTACCTTAACTGAAAAAGTCCCCTGGCCAGGTCGTAGCTCTCACTGAAGACAACCTACATAGAGTAAGTGTTTGGTGCACAACTTGAGAGACTGGAAGAATTGCTTGAACGAGATGGCCCTCCAAATTTCTCCATTTGCTAGTCAGCCAGGATTTGCATCTTAATAGTTATATAGTAAGCTGAGTTGGAATTCAGACATAAGGGAAATTCGCACAAACTGCATGTTGATTCCCCCTGTGCCTGTCAGTGCTGTTCAGCCGCACCTCTTGAACTTGAGTTATGTCTCTATTTGACAGTTCAGCCAAATACCACTTCACTTTCCCCTGATTGCATTTCACCTCATGCAAGCACCTCAAGGGTTTTTACTTTAGGAATTCTCCAAGACCATATATGCTCAACCCAGGTATGCACAAGAGTTAATACCCCCTGGGACAACCTTTAGCCAGTTAGAAATGAGCATAAATAATTTCTGTGGGGTGACCCCCAAGAAAACTTTTTCAGTGGAGACAGAAACCTTCCTGATATAACAGAAGAAACAGTTTGAACATGAAGTTAAATTCCAACATAAGTGTAGAAAATAACCTTGCATGTGTCAGGAAACCTAAATGTAAAATAAGGTTAACAGACCAGCCGGGCGGTTATGGTGCACGCCTTTAATCCCAGCACTTGGGAGGCAGAGCCAGGCAGATCTCTGTGAGTTTGAGGATAGCCTGGTCTACAGAGTGAGATCCAGGACAGGCACCAAAGCTACAAAGAGAAACCCTGTCTCAAAAAAACCAAAAAAGAAAAAGTTAACAGATCAACAGTCAACTGCTGTGGGATATCTTTCTGTGTAATGTGAATATGTGTGGCTCCCATTGGATAATAAAGCTGTTTTGGCCTATGGCAAGAAAGCTTACAGCCAGGCGGGAAATCCAAGCAGAGATACAGAGAGAAGGGTGGAGTTGGAGGAGATGCTGCCAGCTGCTGCCAGGAGAAGCAAGATGTGCAAGTACTGGTAAGCCACAAAGCCATATGGCAGGACAGATTAATAGAAATGGGTTAAGTTGTAAGAGCTAGCTAGCAAGAAGCTTGAGTCATAGGCCATAGAGTTTGTGACTGATATAAGCTTCTGAGTAATTATTTCATAAGTGGCTGTGGGACTGTGGGTGGGAGAGATTCATCTGGACCTTGACCTCAGGGCCGGGCAGGATCAGAGAAACATCTGGCTACAGTTTGTGCCCATCATGGGGCCAGGTAATGTGATTAATCCACCGCGTCTGTTTAATGATCAAAGGAGTTTATTTGGGGGTAAACTCAAAACCATGGGAGATTTATCATAGGATCCAGGAAAGCTGAGCTATGTCCCACACTGAACAGCTTGGTCCAAGATCTCAGCATCCAAAACCACAAGGTAGTCAAGAGAGGGGGCTTATGTGCATCAGGTCTTAAGAATCCCAGTGGCAACGCCCCTGGGGCAGGTACCTCAGGGTCATAGGCAGGTGTAACAGCTTCAGGGCGTGGCTCAAACAGCCACCCACTACAGTCAACCCAGTGATAAGACAGTCTCTGCTCTCTTAGACTCAACAGTCTTGTGGGAAGGTGGACTTTTAAAGATAAGACTACCTAAATGGGAAGATCATAGTGCTAGAATAGTGAAAAAACAGATCACTGAAGCACAAGTTAATCACATTGGGTTACCAAGAATAAAATAACCTAATATTCAAATGTGCAAACTATCTCAATCCATGCTTCTTTAAGAACGTACACAGAGCATGTAAAGTGTTCAGTGTTGGGGGTGGAGAGATGGCTCAGTGGTTAAGAGCACTTAAGATGGCTTTTCCAGAGAACTTGAGTTTGGTTCCCAACACCCAAATGGCAGCTCACAACCATTTGTAACTATAGTACCAGGAGACCTGACATTCTTCTAGCCTCTGTGGACACTGTACATGTGTGTACTTAACATGCATACAGGCAAATGCTCATACACATAAAGCCATTTCTTTTAAGTGTTGAATGTCTGCACTGGCTACTTTTAAGTCAGCTTGACACAGGATAGAGTAATTTTGGAATTAGGAACTTCAATTGTGAAAATGCCCCCATTTCTGTGGTACATTTTCTTGATTGATGTGGAAGGGCTCAGCCCACTGGACAGTGTCACCCCTGGGCTAGTGGTCCTGGATACTGTAAGAAAGCAAGCTAAGCAAGACACAGCAAGCAAGCCAGTAAGTAGTGTTGCTCCATGACATCCGTGTCAGTGCCTGCCTCCAGGTTCCTGCCCTGACTTCCCTGGATGGTGGACTATAAGCTATAAGGTGAAACAAACCCTTTCCTCCCCAAATTGCTTTTGGTCATGGTGTATTATTGTTGGTTTTAATAAACAGCATTGTTACTGTGCAAGAAAGGTCACAAGGCACGACAAAATTCACTATCAAGAGTTTTATTAGAAGGGAGAGGGGAGGGACAGAAGATAGTGTGACCAGGCTCATGGAAGACACATGCAGAGAGAGAGAGTAGGGAGGAGAAGGAGGAGAAGAGGAAGGGGAGGGGTCTGAGTCCCGCTTCTTATGGTTTCTCCT
Organism: Peromyscus eremicus; assembly: GCF_949786415.1. Classification (NCBI taxonomy): domain Eukaryota; kingdom Metazoa; phylum Chordata; class Mammalia; order Rodentia; family Cricetidae; genus Peromyscus; species Peromyscus eremicus. The sequence continues at coordinate 18,207,743 of NC_081416.1, forward strand.
GCACATGTGCATTTGGGCTTATGGAGCTATGCCACGCATGCGCAGATTGCGTGATCACACAGTGCACAGATGACGTAGGATGTAAGGCCCCTTGCTGGGCTACTGAACTGCACATGTGCGGTCATGTAACTGGAGCAATGGCCGGGAATTCCAACATTCCAGACTTTTTGCTTACTATTAAAAAAAAGGTGGGTGAACAGGAATAGGGGCGCTGTGCCTCTTAAAACTGATTCCAGCTGACTCGGTGGGTGTCAGTTAACTCTTGGGGAGTAGGGAAGGGGGCTTCTGAGATAGACAGGTGTCCTGGGATGGTGGGCTGTCATCTGCTGCCTTGGAGCTGTCCATCATCCCTCTCAGCCTGAGACTCTGGCCGCCTGTGTCTGAGAGGGTGCTGGTGAGGCGGAGAAAAGCTTAAAAAAGGAATTATTATTTTTATTTTTTTGGGTGGGGGTCCCAGGGTGGGGGAGGGGTCCCAGAGTGGGGGAGAGGGGTCTGGGACCAGGAAAGTTTGGGTTGCACTTATCTGAAGCAGATCCAACCTGTCCAGATGGATTCAAGATGGTTTCTGGAGCTTAGAAAAAAAAAATTAAACATATTAAGAAGCAGCCATGGGAAATTTAATCTTGGGCTGGTGACTATGACATTGTAGTGTTTAGTACTCTGCTTATATTGGTTAGTGTTGAGAGAGAGAGAGAGAGAGAGAGAGAGAGAGAGAGAGAGAGAGAGAGAGAGAGAGAGAGAGAGAGAGAGAGAGAGAGATTTGGAACATGTTTTTAATTTTTACCTGAGATAAGCCTTAGCTGAGACAGATTTTAAGGCACCTGTTTCCTTTATTAGTTTAGCATCCAGGAGACACAGGTGATCAATTGCTGAGGGCTAACAGTAATGGATTGTTATATTAAAATCTGTTTTTTTGCAGAGCCCAGACCCTTTTGGGTCTGGGGGGTGTAAATACCTTTGGACTGTTACTATTCCTTACCACCTGGGTATACTTGATGGTCCTTGGACTCCAGCTCTATGGTGATCCTGTAACAATTAACTGTGTGGTCAATTACAAGAGAGAACCAGGAAGAGAAAAGCTTGTGGGGTTAGACCACATTCTTCTGGAATTGGTGACAAGGCAGTGGATCCTGATGTCCTCTGGAACTTGAGAGAGATCGGGGGCCCTGTCTATGTGCATGAGGAGGAGAAGCACTGCTGACCGGTCTGGAGTGAGGCCCATGGAGGGAGCAAATGAAATGAAAGCTCCTACCTTAGCTGGAAACTCTCTTCCCATTAGGTACCCCTGAAAGTACAATTAAATGGTGGGGTCTGGTGAGGTGGGAAAGGCTGTCCCCCTACCCTGACAATAGGGAAACGAGAAGGAGAGGTGGGACCCCAAAACTCCCTCAGGATTGAGTAAGTGGCTTGGTGTCCAAAAGGAAGAAACGGATCACCCCATGCTGCATCCTGGGTTCCCTGTGAGCCTGTGGCCAAGCCTAGGAGGTCTGCTGGAGGTCTTTGTTTGATGTCCCCGTGCCATGAGGTGCACAAGGGCAGTCAGCTGACCAATATCCCTCTAGGTGGCACTTTGAACAAGGCTCAATTGATGACCTGAGGGGCAGGGCACGCACTAGCCTGTTTGGCCTTCTCTACCACATTTAAAACAGGGACCTGGAAGCCTTTACACAGCCACTCAAATAGCATGTGCCAGCATTTGGCAATTCTGTTCATGGGCTTTCTCATCTCTCCCATGGTACCTTAAATGCCACAGCTGAGACTTCTGCCTCTCCAGATGCTTAAGTTAGCCCTAATGTCGGGAAGCTCTGGGAGACATGAGACGGATTTTATTCTGTATCTTGAATTACTTTTTATTTATTTATTTATTTATTGATAATTTGCTGGTTTGAGGACAGCTTTAGGAAGACCCGCCAGGAGGCAGGTTGTAAACTGATCTCTGGCTAGAGAGCCATCCGGATTATTAGAATCCCAATGTGGGTCCTGATAGTAAACTTATTTGCATGCATCCTAGCCTGCTTCCAGACCTGTCTGCTTCTCAGGGCAGCTGAGAATGGGTGACAGTAAGAGTGAAAGTGGGAGCCAGAGTCGGGCAGGAGCAGCCCGCCCGGTACCAGAGAGCAGAGCAGAGGTCAGACAGGCGGAGGTTCTTTGAACTCAGAGATTCCTCAGGCTCAGGAATGTACGTGGGCAGGAGAGAGAATCAGAAAGGGAGGGCTCAGAGCTTAGATAAAAGCGTGAGGATAAGGTAACTTTTTTCATTTGCCCATTCGCTGGCAGAAGTTAGATGATTCCTGTGAAATATCAGGGTTCAAGCAGCCATTACACAGCCATATTTACTGGTACCTAGGGATATTTAAGGCATTTGTCAGAGGAGGAATGGAACCAAGAGGAGAAAGCCTTTATGTCCCATGACTTCAGCTGAGAGAAAAAAAAATAAAAAATTAAAATAACAAATGGGATCCAAGACTCCCATCTCAGGTATCCCCGAGAGTAGGGAAAGATCTGTGGACTGGTACAAGTTACTGGCACAAGTTACCCTGATCTTCGTCAAGAGAGGAGCAAGGGCCAGAGGTGTACGTAGCCAGAGGATCCCCGGGGGTCCAACAGCATTCAATGCTTCATCAAGAGAGAATGAGCCATGGTACACAGCCTGAGGACCCCCGGGGGTCCAACGTGAGAAATATATCTCAGGCTACAGTCGTGGGAAAAGGTGAGAGATTGGAAAGGGAAAACTCACCAATCTGGGCAGCCAATGTGTGGTGCGTAGCAGTCCAGTGGCCATGTAAATGAAAAAAGTGGGCAGTCACAGATCGAAGAAACCTCAGTACAGGGTCCCGGATGCAGAGTGCCGGGAGAACCTGCTTCGTCACAGCACCAATGTTGGTTTTAATAAGTGGTGCTGTTACCGTGCGAGAAAGGTCACGAGGCATGACAAAACTCACTATCAAGAGTTTTATTAGAAGGGAGAGGGGAGGGACAGAAGATAGTGTGACCAGGCTCATGAAAGACATGTGCAGAGAGAGAGAGAGAGAGAGAGAGAGAGAGAGAGAGAGAGAGAGAGAGAGTAGGGAGGAGAAGGAGGAGAAGAGGAAGGGGAGGGGTCTGAGTCCCGCTTCTTATGGATTCCCCTGCACATGCGCACATGGGTTTATGGAGCTATGCCACGCATGCGCAGATTGCGTGATCACGCAGTGCACAGATGACGTAGGATGTAAGGCCCCTTGCTGGGCTACTGAACTGCGCATGTGCGGTCATGTAACTGGAGCAGTGGCCGGGAATTCCAACATTTATCACAGCAATAGAAACCCTAAATAAGACAGTGCCATTAGTTATTAGGGAAGTACAATAGGGTAACACTTCATGCTCTCTAGGCTACCTATAATGACAATAAGAAAAGATAGCAAGAAATTGGAATCCTTATACATTGCTGGTAAGGTTGTAATTTACTTTGGAATATTTCTGGACTATTCCTCGAAATGTTAAATGGTTACCATATGTCCTAGTGATTCCACTTCTGGCTATCTATCCAAGAACACCGAAGCATATCCTACATCTGAGGAGTGGACAGATCATTGTCCTGTCATGAAGAAGAGTGAGGCAGTGGCATACACTGCAGTGTGGATGGACCTTGAAAGCATGCTGAGTGAAAGTAGACCCCAAAGGCAAGATTCTGTAAGAGTCTAATTACATAAAACGTTCAAACATGTTAATCGATGTTATGTTGATCTATGCACATAAAACACATAAAGGTAAGTTGGTTGCCTTAGTCTGAGAGGAGAAATGAGTGGCTGCAAATGAGTGACATTTCCTTTAGGAGTAATGAAAGCATTCTAAGTTTTCATTTAATGACTATTCTGTACTGAAAACGGCTAGTCAGTATAAAAGAACAAGCTGTGTGGTGTGTGAAGTATATCACGAGCTGTAACCTTTTTTACGAGAAGGTTAAGCTGATACTATGAAAACCCCAGTGCCAAAACTTTTCAGGAATTGAAAACAATTCAGTGTAAACTCTAGTACAGGTAAGGATGGGGACACCAAAAAGGAGCCCCAAAGGCAGGGGTCAGGAGGAAAGGGCAGCATAGATCATGGCGGGCCTCCTAAATCTTGTCATACCTTGTTGAGTTCTTCCAAAGACTTTAAAGAAAACTTGGAAACAAGGCTTTCCAAGAGTGTAGTTAGGGCCTGATAGATTAGATAGCTTTAAAACAGCTTTTTCTAAGCATGTTTATCACTGTCGAATCAACTATCTCAGCAGACAAACAAACAAACTTGTCAGCTGAAAGTAAAGAATGATCTGCTGTGGGCAATACTGAGCTGGCTGTGAGGCGAGCGTGAGCCAAGCTGGAACCAAGAATTCTAGTGCTACACATATAGCTTTTATTTTTACTGCAGACTGTGATTTTTAGATTTTTAAAAACAGTAAATTAGACTGGGCAGTGATGCCACATGCTTTTAATCCCTGCACTCGGGAGGCTGAGGCAGGTGGATCTATGCCTCCAGGTTCCTGCCAGTTTGAGGCCAGCCTGGTGTACAGAGCTAGTTCCAGGACAGAGAAGGCTACACAGAGAAACCCTGTCTCAGAAAAACAAACAAACAAACAAACAATACATTAGACTATGAAACAGCCATACGCTCAAACAATAACCAAAAGATTTATTATTTTAAAGAGCTAAACATAGATGGATACATGTTTGTAATCCCAGTGCTCAGAAGGCTACGATGGAAGGTAAGTTCAAGGCCAGCCTGGGCTCAACAGAGATTGATTATTTTAGATACAAATAAAAACAAGGTAGCACTTTTCAGCTATTAACACTTTCTTTTATTTTTATTTATTTATTGTGTAAAATACACAACAACATAAATTTTACTATTTTAGTCTGGTATGGTGGCATTTACCCACAGTTCCAGCATTCAGGAGTCTGAGGCAGGAGAGTTACCATAAGTTCAAGCAGCCAAGGCCACATAGCAAAACCTCATCTAAAGGAAAAAAAAAAAAAAAACATTTTTCCAGGTTTAAAGTATGTAATTCAGTGGCATTAAGCACACGCATAATATTGTATGACCATTACTGTTACCAACATTTTCAGAAGCTTTTCAACATCCCAAAAAAAAACTGTACCTCCCAACCCACAGTAACCTCTCTTATCTATTCTCTTGCATATTAATTTGCCCATTTGAGATACCTCATACATGTGAAATCATATAAGAATTTGCCCTTTGTATCCGGCTATTTCACTTGGCATAGAGTTTTCATGGTCCATCTACCTTGTAGCACATATCAGAATTTCATCCCTTCTTAAGGACGAATGGCATTCCTTTGTTTATACCGTGTTTTGTTTGCTCAATTACTTGTTGATGGACGCAAAAGACTTAACTGATGAGAGACCTGATATCCGAGGAAACTCTTCCAAACCATCTCAGGGCAAGTAACCTAGATTTTTTTTCATAGTTTGTGAATGTAATTACTTAACAGTTTTAAGAAACCTATGAAAAGTAAAATGCAACTTTGTATGTAATGAACTCTCAGAGCTGAGAAAAAGAATATGCAGTACTGAGTCTTTGAAAATTAAAAGGGCCAGGGAGATGGCTCAGAGAAGAAAGCCTTCTCTGTGCAAGTAAGACACCATGAGTTCAAACCCCACGTCTATGTAAAGCTGGGTGAGGTCATATGCACCCTGTAGTCCCAGTGGTCAGCTGGCAAGATGGGAGGCAGGAACAGGAATCCCTGGAAGTTCAACAGCCAGATAGCTTGGCATATGCAAATGCAAACAATGAAGAATGTGTCTTAAACAAGGTGGGGATTGAGAAGTGACATCTAAGATTGTCTTCTGACCTACACACACACACACACACACACACACACACACACACACACACACATAAACATACAAAAACTGAAAGAAAGTTAGTGATTTTCTTAGTAAAAGTAAAAATTAACAGCCCTTCTTGAGCTCAGGCTTCAGCAAACAAACAAACCCAACCCCATTCCGGGTTTTTTTTTTTCCAAGTCCAAAACTCAGAGCAGCCTTTGCCCAACAAGGAACACCCCCTGCATAAGCTTTGCTTCCTTACAAGCGAAGGTGGTGAACATCCCAGGGCTGAAATGGAGCTGCTGGGAGTCACAACCCTTGCTCTTGTGGTTTCTTTGATTTGCCTTGGTTTGCTTTCAGTGTGGCCAAAAACACGCACGAAGGGAAGACTGCCCCCTGGCCTGACCCCACTTCCCATTGTTGGGAATATACTGCAGTTAAACCTCAAGGACATGCCTGCATCTCTTTCCAAGGTAAGTGCTTTCATCCTTGGCTGTTTGCTTCTGGGTTAAATGCTCACCTCTGCACTCTGCTCTCGAGGCTTCCTTCCTTAATTCTGCTCACCACATAGGCCCTTTGGGATGTTCCTTTGGGGGGCTACAGAAATGCAAATAATCCTCATCTGTTTAGGGTTGGATCACTTTAGAGCAGGTAGTGAGAGATTGGCTTCTGAATAAGATTCTGGATCAGAACATACATTAAATGAAAGGCTGACGCCATTAACATATAATACCAAAGGCAAATTTGACAAATGTAAACGTGTATATTATTGTTTTATACAAGATTATCTGAGGGAAGCTTTGTGATTCTCCTTCTAAAGAGGACCCATTCTCTTCCTAACACAGCTTGTCTGCCCTGGCTAGTCGGAGAAATAATATCTTCCTAAATTCACTGTGCAAAAATACATTCTTCAAAATGGAGAAACTGTATAAGGATTTTTCTGATTATAAATCGTTGCACTAATATTTATTAGATGAACAGATTAGTCCATGCTTTATGATAAGATGTCTTTTAGATCTGGAAATATTAATGCATAACAGTAGAAAAATCCCCGTCCTTGACAAGCATCTTCTAATACGAGTGACTCAGGATGAAAACAAGTCGTGTCTTTGCACGTCACTAGAGAAAATGATAATGTGGAGATGGAAAGAAGCAAACATTGTAATAAACGTCACTTTGAAAACTGTTTTATGACATTTAGTTTGTGTATGTGTGCATATATGTGTTTATGTGCTTGAGAGCACATGCCATGGCACACGTGTGGAAGCTAGAACACAACTTGAAGGCTTTAGCTCTCTCCTTCCACCATGTAGATCCCAAGGATTGAACTCAGGTCACCAAACTCGGCAGGCACCTTTACTTGCTGAACCATCTCATTAGCTCAACTTTACTTTTTGAGCACATTGAGTTTTAAAGAGTAATTGAGCTCCAGATACAAAGAACGCTCCTTCTTCCCATGCATGGCATCACCTGTTTACATCCCACACCAAATGGAACCTTTTATAATTGAGGAACTGCGTTGATGCATCATTATCATCCAGAGTCCCGAGTTTATGTTTGAGTTCTCCCTGTATGCATTCTCTGGACTTGGGACAAATGTATAATGGTGCATATCTGCCCTTAAAATGTCAGAATAGTCTCACTGTCCCAGAAATCCCCTGTGCTGCCTTGACAACCACAGTTCTACTGTCTCCCTAGTTTTGCATTTTCTAAAATGTCATGTACATGAGTCATATACCATGTAACCTTTCCAAGTTGGTTTCTCCTGCTTAATAATAAGCACCTAAGAATTCCTCCTCATCTTTTCATGGCTAACAGATCATTTCTGTCTGAATTACTACAGTTTCTGTGTTTATGCACTTTTGGCAACTACAGATAAAATGGCTACAAACATCCAGGTTTTGTGTAGTCCTAAGTTATCAGTTTCTTTGAGATACTGAGAGACATATGGTTGCAGGGTCATATGCTTAGTTTTGTGAAAAAATTGCCAAATAAGGTTGCTGTGGATATCGTTCTGTATAAATAAAACACTGATTGGCCAGTGGCCAGGCAGGAAGTATAGGCAGGACAAGGAGAGAGGAGAATTCTGGGAAGTGGAAGGCTGAGGCAGAGAGACACTGCCAGCTGCCACGATGACAAACAGCATATGAAGATGCCAGTAAGCCACAAGCCACATGGCAAGGTATAGATTTATAGAAATGGATTAATTTAAGATATAAGAACAGTTAGCAAGAAGCCTGCCATGGCCATACAGTTTGTAACCAATATAAGTCTCTGTGTTTACTTGGTTGGGTCTGAGTGGCTATGGGACTGGCTGGTGACAGAGATTTGTCCTGACTGTGGGCCAGGCAGGAAAACTCCAGCTACGTAAGGTGACAGAAAAAGCCATAAAGGAAAGCAGAGAAAAGTATATTCAATGCAAAAGGAACAAGATCCAGTACTCTGTAGCAAAAGGTGCTTAGTAGAGTCAAGGAGTATCAAGGGGTGAGTGCAGAATAAACAAGAGAAGAAAATGGGCAGAAGTGGACCATAGTGCTAAAGAGATTCAGAAGAGTAGATCTCATGATACTTTCAGGGCTGCTATAAGAACATTACTTCTATTCCAAGAGAGGACATCAAAGCTTTTGGATGAAGTGACATAATATGACTTATGTTTTAACCACGTGGCTCTGCAAACTTGTAGTTAGGGGCAGATTGTAAAGATGCTAAGAAAGAGCCAGGCTACCTGTGCAGCAATAATCTGGGGGGAGATGACGGTGGCTCAGACTAGTGTGAGAACAGAGGAGGTAAGGAAAGTGCCTATTTCTAACTGTACCTGGAAGACAGAGTCAACAGGACCTGTTGACAGGTTTGAGAAGAGGTACAAGATAAACAATGAAGAATGCTTGCCAAGTTTCCACTCAGCAGGTTGCTACAGAATAAGATGGGAGAGGCTGGAAGCAGGTATTTTTCATTTATTTGGTATTGGGGGGTAGAGTGTACAAAAAGCTCAGTCAGACATGTTATTTCAAAGACCTACTAATTATTGGAGTGAGTATGTGAGCAGGGAATTTAACATATAAAACTGAAATTCAGGGGCTGAGCCCAAATTTACATTTTTAAAATTTGGAAATCAGAATGTACTTAAAGCCATGAAATAGGATGAGATCATACTGGGATGGGTAGACCGAGGCATAATCTCAAGAGACCCAATAAAGGAGTCACCCAGATACTTAGAAGTCTCAGGGGGACTAAGCAGGAGGAACCAGTGAGGTAAGAGAAGCACCAAAGGGTGGGGTGTCCTGGAGCCCAAAGGAAGGATACATTAAATGAAATATTTTAATCATGTCAGACACCAATTGCTGGTAAAATAACATGAGACGTAGCAAAGTAGAACTTTTAAGGGAGCCTTGGAAAATAAGTTTTCAGCACAGTGATCTTGGTAAGGGCTTATGTTGAGGTTACAAGAAAGACTGGGGGAGAGAAAGTAAAGAGCAGATTTGACAGCTTTTTGGAACTATGCTCTGAAGAACTGTGCTTTGCACTGTAGCTTGAGGGGGTTAGAATCCAGTGCACAAGCTGGGAAATGGCCCACCCCCAGCATAAAGAGTCATTTGTAGAAACAGAAAACTATGCACGTGGGCACAGGTCTGGTGAGTGAGCAGCGGCTGTGGTGGCAGTGGAAGGTCTCTGGAAGATACGAAGAAGGGCCATTGACTCAGGGGTCGGGAGGAGAAGGACTGGCAGGCTGTGTCTTTGGGGATAGAAAAGGGTGGCTTAGGGTGACAGAATTTTCCACTGTCTGAGTGGAAGCTGGGAGATGAGTGAAGGAATGAAAGACACACATCAAGGAGCAATTACAGAATTTAAAATCTAGTGGAAGTGAGAGGGAGGAAACATTCATATTTGGAGCAGGATATATTCAACATGCATTCTATCCATGAATGGGAATCCCCTTATATAACAGTATTATGTACAGCAAATATACATGGTGAAAAGTTTAAAAAAGAAACAACCAAATAAATGACATTTGTAAATCCGAATGGTGCATAATTCTAGGACAGTGATAAGGAGTATAGTTTTGGATGCCAAAGGAGAACTTAATAAAAAATGTGGGGAAAGATCTAGAAGGGGATATCATTTATATTAAACTAAAGATGTAGTATACACACTCAATAGATTTTTTTTTACTTAGTAAGGTTGCATGTGCAATGAAGGAGTGAAAGGACCACATACTTAAGGTTAAATTTCTAAAATGAGACTGATGGAGCAAAGGCCAAGCTCTGTGAAAACTCTTACAAGTGTCCAGTAGAAAGATTTCACAATACTATTTACCCAAGGGCTTCTCTCTTCTTCCAGCTGGCCAAAGAGTACGGACCTATTTACACTCTGTACTTTGGATCCTGGCCTACTGTGGTCCTACATGGATACAATGGTAAAAGAAGCTCTTCTCGACCAAGGTGCTGAATTTCTTGGGAGAGGACCTTTTCCCATTGTTGAAGATAGCCAGAAAGGACATGGTATGTTTCAAACCAAACTGCAGGCTAACTGCCCTTGATACCTGGATATTTAGGGGAAAGAGATCTGACTACTAACTTACTCCATGTCTGTTTTGCACTTAGCAGCTAACCACAAGCTTGCAACGCTGCAATGGGACTCCAATGCCCAGAGTTATTAAAGATTCCATAGGCGATAGGTATAGTTCCCAACACGACTGACCACATTACAAATGACAGACAGACACTTGGAGGTTCCAGGTCACAATTTCATTACATACTGAGCAGATGTGTAGGACAGATCTTGGAGGGTCCCAAATGCAGAGGTTTTTAAAGGATGAAGCACATTTGGGATGCTCACCTTAGCCTTGGTGTGCAGAGTGTAGCCTGAGATAACATTACATGAGCATGACTGATGGAGGAGTGTGTGTGTGTGTGTGTGTGTGTGTGTGTGTGTGTGTACATTTACAGGCCATAGGTCATGTGTTGTCCTTGCTTTTCACTTTATTTTTTGAGGCAGCATCTTTCACTGAACCAGGAGCTTGCCAATGGGCTAGGCTGACTGGCCAACAAGCCCCAGGAATCCTCCTATCTCTGCCCCTCCCATTCCTGTGCTGGAATTATAGCTGTGCACTGCTACACCCAGCTTTTTATGTACTGGAGATCTAAGCTCAGATTCTCAATTCTCATGCTTGCGGGATAAGCACATCACCAACTGAACCATCTCTCCAGTTCACAAATGTTTTGTCACATAGCTTATAACTCTTATCTCCAGAGCCCCCTAAATTACCTTGAGGTTGGAAGTTCAGGATATCAAGTGACTCAATCAAGTGATTCAACCTAGTTGTCTTGTCTTCTGGCATAGCTAGCCCTCATCTTGGAATTATTCAGGGCTCATTATGAATCAGTTCATTATAATAAACTTGGGCATAATCTAGAAAATCTGCAGTGAATAAAAAAGGGGGGCTTCTTATACAAAGGACACTCATGGGGTTTAGAAGCTCAAAAAAGAAAAAGAAGAAAAACCGATGAAGAGCTTTAACATCATCTCATTATACAACAGTCTCTAGCTCCTTGGAGACGAGCGTCAAGTCAGATGAAGTCACCTGTAACTTAATTCTGTGCACAGGATTGAGCTGAAACCACATAAGAAGCTTTTCTAACAGGAGTCGTTACGCACAGGTCTAGTATTGGAGAGAGGCAGTGGAGTGCAGTTTCCCATGGGGCAAAGGGAGCACAGTGGCCACAACAGCAAATAGTGACCAGATACAGCAGCTACTGGAAGCTGAAGGAGAGAGGAAGATGGGGGAGGAGCGAATGAGTAGACATGATCATCCCAGTCACATTCCATTCTCTGTTAGATACAGATGCACAGAGAACTCATTTTACTATTGTATTCAAGACTTAAACATGTGTTAGACATTCCTTTTATGTGTCAAATGTTCCACAATAAAAGAAAAACCAAAGCCGGGTGGTGGTGGCGGTGGCGCACGCCTTTAATCCCAGCACTCGGGAGGCAGAGGCAGGCGGATCTCTGTGAGTTCAAGGAGGCCAGCCTGGGCTACAGAGTGAGTTCCAGGAAAGGCGCAAAGCTACACAGAGAAACCCTGTCTCGAAAAACCAAAAAAAAAAAAAGAAAAGAAAAGAAAATAAGAAAAGAAAGGAAAAACCAAGAGTTTCTTTCAAGCCATTTAAAATGATAAACTTTGAATCCCAGATAAATAGAAATGATTCTTTTGGAAGTATATTGTGAACCCTAACTATATATAATACACTATGAGTCGTACAAGGGGAGTGACTTGGGGCCACTCTCACTCAAGGTCAAAGTACAACTGCAGCAGCAGCCACGCCTCCCTTTGTCAAAACAAGTTGATTGCGTTGGCTGTTGTGTCCTTCTCTGTTAGTATTTTTAATTTTTTGAGACTATAATATAATTACATCATTTCTTCCTTCCCTTTCCTCCCTCCAAAGTCTTCCATATAATTCTCCTTGCTCTCTTTCAAATTCATGACCCCGTTTTCATTAATTGTTGTTACATACATTTGTGTGTGTGCGTGCGTGCGTGTGTGTGTGTGTGTGCATGCACGCCTAAATACATAAATACAACATGCTCAATCTGAACAATGTTACTCGTTTGTATATATTTTCAGAGCTGACCATTTGGTATTGGATAGCCATTTGGTGTGCTCTTCCCTGGGGAAGACTATTTCTCCCATTCTCAGCGTTCCTTAGCAGCCTGTAGTTCTTTATGTAGGGTTGAGCCTCATGGTCTTTCCCCTTCATGTTAGCATGTCTGTTGGGGCTATCCTTGTACAGGTCATGTTTATCAGCCATGTTGGTGAAACTTTGTGGATGTAGCTTCTGACATCCCTAGGACATACAATCTCACAGAAAACTCCTTGTTCTATTCCATCTTCCAAAATGATCCCTCAGCTTTAGGTACAGAATTGCGTTGTAGGTATGTATCAGTTAGGACTGAGCTCTGCAACTCTGTATTTTAATTGGTTGTGGTTTTCTGTAATGGTCTCTGTCTGATGCAAAGAAGTTTCCTTGATGAGAGGTGAGGGCTACACTTATCTGTGGATGTAAGAACAAATGTTTAGATTGTTGTTAGGGATTATGCTGACTTAGTGAAATGCCAGTTGTAGAGTCTCCTCCAGCACCCATGATTTCTCTAGCCCTGAGTAGCTGGTGAGTTTTCTAGTACCAGTGATGCTTCCCTCCTGTTGAATAGTCTTCCACCCAATTAGAGAGTTCTTGGTTATTGCCAAGGTGTGTATGTCACTACTGCATCTATAGAGTTATTGTAGCTGGAAGATTTTCTGTGTCCTGCCCAGCCCCATGGTACCGCAGCTGCTTATAAAATAATCACACAGAGGCTTAATATTATTTATAACTGCTCGGCCATTAGCTCAGGCTTATTACTGACTAGCTCTTACACTTAAATTAACCCATAATTCTTATCTATGTTTAGCCATGTGGCTTGGTATCTTTCTTCAGTTCTGCCTTCACATCTTGCTTCCCCTGTGTCTGGCTGGCGACTCCCGACTCAGCCTTCCTCTTCCCAGCATTCCTTTAGTCTGCTCGCCCCGCCTATACTTCCTGCCTGGCTACTGGCCAATCAGCATTTTATTAAACCAGTGTACAAAAGCATTATCCCACAGGAGGTTATCGTTCCGTGCTGGTCATTGTTGTGGTTCATAGGCACCATAGATGTGTAGGACTATTGATTGGTTCCCTCCTTTGGAAGCTTGCATGGTTCTTTCTAGTACCATGAAAGTCAGTCCTCAGGGAAGAAACTTTCAGATCAGTTTCAGCTCAGGGCCTTCTTGGTGTCTCTGTTAATTTCTGATTGGATGTGGAAGCTGCTGGGCTTGATTGGGCTGAGATGGGGGAAAGTTGCAGTTTTTGCAACTTTGAGAAAACGAGTTTATAAACTTTCCTTACTGTGCCTTACCTGCATGCAGTGAGAAGGAAGCAATGAATATTTCCTTCCCCACCTTGTGTGGGGAGAGAAAATGGACAAAGCGTTAATGTTTTCCTTTCCCTTCTGTCTCAGCTCCCTACTGCTGCCATAGCAAAGCACCACATGAGGGTGGCTTAAAGCAAAAGAGCCTTGTCCCATAGTAGAGATTAGAAGTATGAAATCAGGGTGCCGGCAAGTTGGTTCCTTTTATGAGCTGTGCAAGAGAATCTGTTACATCACCTTAACCTCTGCATTCATGTTCATATGAAACCATGTGTGTGTACACGTGTGCACATGCAAATGCCCCCATTTTATAAGGATTGTCACGTTGGGTTAAGGACTATCCAATGACTTCATTTCAACTTGACTACCTCTGTTAAGACCCTGTCTAGCTGGGCGGTGGTGGCACATGCCTTTAATCCCAGCACCTGGGAGGCAGAGCCAGGTGGATCTCTGTGAGTTTGAGGCCAGCCTAGTCTATAGAGCAAGATCCAGGACAGGTTCCAAAGCTACACAGAGAAACCCTGTCTTGAAAAACCAAAAAAACAAAAACAAAAACAAGACCCTGTCTAAGTTAGGTCATGTTCACGATACTGGGGGTTATCTTACCAAAGTGTTTTGGGGGAGGGGAACAAGTCAGTGAATAATATTTTGCTAAATGGAATATCTGCTAAAATACTAACTGGCTTTCTGATGCCTTTGAACAACTATAATACTACTGCAGATTGCTGCAATGTGTGTGCAGCTAATCAAATTATTGAAATATTTCCTGGCATTTATCTACTCAGTATTTTGCCTACCTCTTTGATCCTTAAACGTTTATACCATTGCTAATGGCAACCATTCAAACCCTTAGTTTATTCATTTGATCCCTGGAATTAGGTGTTATTGTTTGTTCACTAAACTGTAAAGTTAAGGGCCAGCGAGATGGCTCATGGGGAAAAAGGGCCACCCAAGTCTAACAAGCTATAAGGAACCTGTGGTAGAAGGAGGGAACAGACTCCAGAGTTATCCTTTCACAATATGCATACATAGCATGCATGTGCCTGCATTCATGCACACCCATCATACACACATAAACACAGTAATAATAAAAATAAGTTCACAGTTTAAAATAAATGGCTGTCTTCTTAGAGGTTTAGAGATTTCACAACGATGGGTGATATTCTGGTAATTATTTTTATGTGTAGCTCAGGCTAGCCTTGAATTTGTGATCCTCCTATCTCTTCCTCCTCCAGCAAATTCTACTGGTGTGTACCACCACAAACAGCATATTCTGATAATTTAAAAAAAGCCTTAAATTTTATAAGTTTAAATCTTATGTGTGTGTATGCTTTGCCTGAATGTGTATCTGTGTACCACTTGTGTATAAACATGGTTTTTTTTTATATATAGACATGCAGTATGAGAATTTCCAGCCTCTTTAGGGTGATAGTCACCAACTGCTCAATCAAAGCATGGGTTTATCATAGATTACATTCAATCTGAAGATAGGGTAATAGAAGATTTCTGATCTGAGCGTTGCTATAGCCTTGACCTTGAATTTTGTTAGATAGTACCCTGAACCCAAGTGTCCTTCACATAGCTCATTATTACAGCCAGTCCCTAGAAAGTGCACTGGCCCTCTGCCTCTTCCGTATTTCCTGTCATATACTCCCAGCCCAGGAGAATCCAACCCTCTGCCATCTGTGTACTCAGAAGATAAGCAATGCTAGAGAAGCTCTCACAGTAATGAGACTGGGTTCCCTCGGTAGCAATACATTCAAACCAGCTAGAGAATCGAATACACAAATAGGCCAGGAACAGAAGTACAAGCAAAATGGGGAAATGGGTGCTGAACAACACAGGCACACTTAGTGAGAAAGCTTAAGACTTTCGTGTTAGTATTACTCAAAGTTTGATTCTGAATAATTCAGAAACTCTGTAGATTTAGAGCAATGAGGGGAGAAACTACTCTGGAGGTTGCTATGGTGTAGATACGGTTTGTTCTCAAGGGTTCATGAGTCTCTACTTGGCTCCCACATTAGCTGTGTGGGACTATTAAGACAGCCTGGAAGGAGATCTCAACCCTACGGCAGTTGAGAGTGTGCCCCCAGAAAAGGATGGTGGGACCCAGTCTGTCTTTGGCCTCCTGTTTGAAGAGGTGATTTCTCCCTTTTTGATGGTTTGAAAGAAAATGGCCCCCAAAGGGAATGGCACTATTAGGAGGTATACCTTGTTGGAGTAGGTGTGGTCTTGTTGGAAGAAGTGTGTAACTGTAGAAGCAGGTTTTGAGGTCTCATATATGCTCAAGATACCACCCAGTGTCTCAGACCACTTCCTTTTGCCTGTAAGATGTAGGACTCTCAGTTACTTCTCCAGCACCATGTCTGCCTATATGCCGCCATGTCCTACCATGATGATAATGGACTGCTGAACCTCTAAAACTGTTAGCCAGGCACCTCAATGAAATGTTTTCCTTTGTAAGAGTTGCCATGGTCATGGTGTCTCTTCACAGAAATAAAAACCTAACTAAGAGACCCTCTATCATTCCTTCCAATGGGATTCATCCTTCTCAAGGCCATCCCAGAGTTGAGCTAATGTTGGCCCCATGCCCCTTAACCTCCAGAAACATGAGCTAAATAAACCCCATTTTCCCATCAAACAGCCTCTCCTTAGGACTGTGTTCTCCCCCTGCATACCTCGTTCTTGTCTCTCCTCAGTGTCCAGCCCTGGCTTGTAACAAAGAATGACTTTATACTCCCGCTCTCCTCACTTCTTCCTTCTGAGTGCTGGGATTGTAGGCAAGTGCCACTGTGTCCAGTTTTATGAAAGCCAGGGCTTCGTGCCTTCTAGGTCAACAGTCTAGAAACTTAGTGTGGTGCTTTGAATGAGAGTGGCCTCAATAGGCACATGTTTGAATACTTGGTCCCCATCTGGCAGAACTGTTTGGGAAGGATTATGAAGTGTGGCCTTATTGGAGGAGGTATGTCACTGGGTGTAGGCTTTGAGGTTTCAGAAACTATTCCCAGTTAGCTCCCTCTTTGCTTCATGGCTGTTAACTCAAGCTGTGAGCTTTCCCTCCTGCTCCAGTGCCATGCCTGCTGCCTGCTGCCTGCTGCCATGCTCTCTGCCATGACGATCATGGACTCACCCTCTGAAACTGTAAGCCCCTAATAAACGGTTTCTTCTGGAACTTGCTTTGGTCATGGTACCTTGGCACAACACTAGGAAAGTAACTAAGACACTGACCTACACCCCCAGCTACTCCTCAGGTATCATCTCTTTATAGTAACCTTAAACAGACTAATCATAATTGATAGGAACTTTTAAATTTTCTAAAAATATTAAACCTAAAGTGTAATAGTGTAGTATGATCTGGCAAGAAGGGAAAGATAAGGAAGGCATTTTGGAGCTGGAATCAGCAGGGCTTACCAAAGTCAAGTGTAGCAAAGGGCAGAGAGGACATGAGGATGCCCCTGAGGTTTAGATTGGCCAGCCCCAACTAAAGTGGGAAATCAGGATACTCACCTGGCTTTATGAGAGGAAGAAATTGAAAAGTTACTGTCATGGACCATGCTGCATTCCAGATCCTTGTTTCTTCTTAGTTTTTCAAAAGATGTATTTGTTTTTTATGTGTGTGTATGCCTGTATGAGTGTTTGTGCATCACCAGCATGCCTGCAGAAGCCAAAAAGAGGGCACTAAATCTTGGAACTAGAGTTACAGGGGATTGTGAGCCACCCAATGCAGGTGCTGGGAACTGAACCCAGGTCCTCTGAAAGAGCAGCAGGCACTCTTAACCATGAGCCACCACTCAGCCTGGTTTCCTCTTCCGTCAATAAGGCTAACATTTGCAGAGCGTAAATTCAGAGGACAGAAGCGTAATTCCTATGTTGATCTATTTCAGATGTATTTATCTTCTAATATAGAAAAGTACACACAGAACATACACAAGTTAGAGACAGATTAAGTATCAAAACAGAACTCCGCGAGATCACATGATGGTTTTGATTGCCTTTAACAGAGCCAGACAAAAGTCCTTCCCACAGTTGGGACTGCTCCTCATCCACCAGCAACCCTCTTTGTTCATTTCTGACTCCTCTTGACCATTGCTTAGATTTGCATTTCTATGACAGACATTTCAGCTGAACTGTACTCCACGTGGCTCGAACTGCCAGCTCTGAATCCAGATAAGGAGCACCAGCAGTCAGGGTAGGCAAGAGAAGAGCTGTAGGGAAGTTGGCCTCTGTGGTACAGGACATGTTCCCTAGATGTACATTCTGTCTCTTTTTTTAGGACTAGTTTTCAGTAGTGGAGAGAGGTGGAAGGTACTGTGGCGCTTCTCCCTCATGACCATGAAGAACTTTGGGATGGGGAAGAGAAGCCTGGAAGAGAGGGTGCAGGAGGATGCCCAGTGCCTTGTGGAGGAATTACGACAAATGGAAGGTGAACCCTGTAGCCTGTCCCTAGTCCTTGCTTTTCCTTTAGGAGTCCCTTGGCCCAAGGTCTGCCCTATCTGTGAAGACATCAGCCAGAATAGGAACATCATCCCCAAGCTGTTAGTTAGGGCTGTACGATGCTTTCAGCTGGATTCAGTTTCTAACCACAGCACTTTACTAGATGTATATTTGGACAAATTACTAAACTTTTCTAAGATACATTTTCATTATTTGAAAAAAATCAGGCTACAAGTCAAAATCAATAGAAAGATTTAATGACATAGTAAAAACCATTTGCATAATACCCAATATATTAGAAATGTTCCATAATATTGCTCATTGCTATTATTATACATATAATAACAAAATGTGTTGTTATTATTATAGTATTACACTATATAGAGTGTATAGTATCTCATGCTATAATGAGAATAATGGAGTATACTAACAACATACATACTGTATATGCTAACATACACATGTGTAATTAACATGAATAAGATCCTTACATCCTAATAAAGGAAGCTTTGAGGAATAAACCATATGTATAAATCTGAAAGAGAGGCCAGTTCCTGAAATCCTAATACAGGATGAATAGAATGCTCATTGTTGAGGTGCTAGTACTATAACTCGGTGGGAGAGGGCTTGCCTGGCATGGGCAAGGGCCTGAGTTCAATCCTGAGCACCACAAACAATGAATCTCAGTGTTGAAATTCTTTCCCCCACCACCTCAGCCCTTTGATCCCACCTTCATCCTGGCCTGTGCTCCCTGCAACGTGATCTGCTCCATCCTCCTCAATGAGCGTTTCCATTACAAGAATAAGACATTCCTCACTCTCGTGGACCTTTTAAATAAAAATTTTCACCGAATGAACTCTGTATGGTGCCAGGTAAGACCCAGCTTCTACCCTTGTTTGTCACTGTCCTTATTGGTTGACTCGAAGCCTATTACAAAGTCCAAGGCCCTGGGCTCCCCTGACCTGTGAGCACAGTGCCTTTCCCTCTCTTTATGCTGTGTTTAGCCCAGCATCTACGGAAGTTTGCCCTCTGCCTGCTCCAACCGGTCTGTTCAGAAAAATTCATAGTTTGGGAGTGCGGCTCAGTTGTAGAGCACTTGTCTGATGTTTGTGAGGCCCAGCACTGTAAACTAAAGAGAGAAAGAAGCGGGGAGGAGGGATAGAGGAAGGGCATCCGCTCCCAGGCATTTCCACAGAAACCCCCTCGGTGCATTCGGGTTGAGCGGAGCTTGAGCAGAGCACAAGCCGTGGACAGAGGGGTCACTCCTCTCTGCCTGTGCTAACCCCCCTACCCCCCTCTGTTCGCTACACCACTCCTCACAGGTGAAGTTTTGAGTTTTTGTCTTTGCTCACTTTCATTTTTAGATGTACAATCTATGGCCAACATTTATGAAGCATATCCCTGGAAAGCATAAGGGATTTTTAAAAAGACTTGGTGATGTTAAAATTTTCATTTTGGAGAAAGTGAAAGGGCACCAGGAGTCCCTGGATCCTGCTAACCCCCCGGACTACATTAACTGTTTCCTCAGCAAGACTGAGGAGGTGCGGAGCCTGGGGAGGGGGACCTCTTTCCTTTATGTGTTTTAGCCCCCCATGAAGATGCAGGAAAGCAGTCACATATGAAGGTAATTGTTTTAATTCTGGGGCTTTATGGCTTGCTGGATAAAGGGTTTGAAAGCAAATACGCTATAAATGAACTGTAAGCGATGTTATGTGTACTTAGTATCAGCCGTTGCATAGCATTGGTCCTTGGAATGCCTGAGCATGAAACACAGTGTGACTGGAGAAAATAGCACGATTCTAAAATCACATCTAGAGCTCCAAATCTGAAAAACAGTTTGTGAGTTCTGAAAATTAGCACTGTCCATGTGAGAGTTCCCCCAGCTGTATAGATGAGAGGAAAACCCCACTCAACTGTATTGTAAGCACACACACGACTTGTATAGCCAGGTTCCCTAGAAAGGATGTCTGAGAGAATACCGTGTCCCTTCTACTGATCACAGAGTTCCCTGTGTTAGTTCTTACTCCAGTTACCAAAGAGGTTCATTGCAACAGCCTGTTCATTCTGGTGAATGTTAGGGGACCATGTGTTTCTCTGGAAAAAAAGAAAACTATCAAGGTGTGCTGGCACACGCCTTTAACTCCAGCACCCAGGAAGCAAAGGCAGGTAAATCTCTTGTGAGTTTAAGGCCAGCCTGGTCCACATAGCAAACAAGTCACAGAAGAGCCATAGCACTGGGTAGAAAAAGGGAAGCTGGCTAGTCATGCCCCAGTGACCTTCCTACACTGGCCTCCAACAGAGCTTATCAACTAGTCTCTTTCATTAAATACAGCATAAGAACTTATCACTCACCAAGTGTTTGTGTATGAGGCATTGTTCCGAGAACTTCCTCCTTTAATGCTCCAGTCTCTGTTAAAGCTTTGTGAAACACAGGGAAGAGATGGAGTAATGCACCAGGGGCACACATCTGTGTCTTGACTAACCTGAGATTTGAGCCCAGAAGATTCAACTTCATGATTGATTGCTCGATTCACAATAGTACAGCAAACAAAAGGAATCTTATGTATGGGGATTTTAAGAAACCATTGCCTTTTCTTGAACTCACAGAGCCCATAACTCTACCACCCACAGGAGAAGCACAACCTGAAATCTGAATTTGATCTGGAGAACCTGGCAATCTGTGGGTCCAACTTGTTTACAGCAGGCACTGAAACAACCAGTATTACCCTCCGATTTGGGATTCTGCTCCTTGTGAAGTACCCCAAGGTGCAAGGTGCCTGGATAAGTCCATGGTGTAGGAAGGAGGGTGGGGCTGTGACGCTTTCTGGGAAGGACGTTGGTTTTGAGGAACAGAATTATGTCCCATGGTGTCGACAAGAAAGAGAGAAATTTAGGAACTAAAAGACTTTCACTTAAGTTCAAAAATAGGACTTATGAATCTCAAACCTCATATGTTAGAAAAAGAGACCAAAACAAACAAACAAACAAAACCCAAGCCATAATGAGCAAAAGATGTAATGGGCTCCATGATAAAACCACACTGGACCTGCTAACACGTGGTGTGTTGACCTCATGTGAGTTCCTTCATCTTGCAGGCTTCTATTCTCCCACATTTAAAGTGCACCAAACTCCCCAAGGGGGATTATAAGCTCCGATGTAATTTTTATGTTTCTTTTTATTACTATACACTAAGTACTTACAATGATGGGTTTCATTATAACTTTTACCTGCATGTATATAGTGTACTTAGATCCTATTCATTTCTCCCACTTCCCACTCCTCCTGTTGATCCCCTTCCTTTTCCCAGGTAGACCCTAGTTTCCCCTATTTTCATGTTTTGAGTTAGGTTTTGGCTCTGTGTGTGTGTGTGTGTGTGTGTGTGTGTGTGTGTGTGTGTGTGTGTACCAATGAGTTTAGTTAGGGCTACTTATAGAAAAGGCTGAGGGTTACTACAGGAGAATGGGCAGCCTATCAGTAGCTGCACCATTGAAGGAAAATCTCCCTTCTACAGCAACCACTAACTGCTTATAGATCATCAGGTGGGTCACAAACACGATTTTATAGTTTGTAGGGAAGCTGGATAATCTCATGCCTGTTCTCAGATATTAACTATAGGTAGTCAGTATTTACTGCTCAAAATGCAATTACCATTTCCACAGGAGATAACAGGAAAGCGAGAGAAGCTGATAAAGTCTACCAGTACAAAAAGGAGCAAACATTTTCCTTCTATGGCTGAGTTGCTGGGAATCACGTGATCAGTTGGGAATGCCTGGGTCTTTTCCTAACCACAATACATCTGTGCACATTACTGCCCCAGCCTTTGTTTCCAACATTTGGGATTTGCTGCAAAACAGGGATGCCTAGCAACACACTTTTGACTCCCACAAAGCCTTCTCTGGGCCACTTTCAATCACTCCGTGGAAGTAATATAGGCCTGAGTAGCCCTTTCAATGTCTCTGCAGCTAAAGTTCATGAAGAAATCGATCGTGTGATTGCCCCCACGCCCGGCATGGAGGACAAAGTGAAGATGCCCTACACCGATGCTGTGTTGCATGAGGTTCAAAGATACATCCCTCTCCTTCCTTCTAGTCTGCCCCATGCTGTGGTCAACGACACGAAATTCAGACACTACGTCATCCCCAAGGTTAGATGTGTTTGGAAAAGATGATTGACTGGGAAGGAAGAGCTGTTGGGGAGTCGCTCTCAGTTCTGTGCAGGGAGTCACCAGAAGAACACAGGGACTCTGTCACCGCTTCGGCCTCGTCTCTGATTACTTAGAATATGGGAGGCAGACCTAAGCTTCCCAGACCCCTTCCTGTCTTCCTGTCCCATGTAGAGATGAGCAGTGGCGTTGATGAGTAAGAAGCTCACCGGATTTTTCGAGTGTGTTTGAGAAAGGGTGCCAATGGGAAGGTGCAGCAGTGTTAACGCTAAGCCACGTCGTTGTCTTGGATCTTGATTTCCAGTTACTCAGACATTTGGACTGTCGCTGTGGCTGACAGTTAATGTGTGCTTGCTAGGGATGCAGCAAGCTGCCGCATCTACATGTAATGGCTCTGTAGCACATAACGTGGAGAAAATCTACCAAAATGTGACCAAAACACTGCCAGGCCCAAACCAGCGTCCAGTCTTAAAAAGATGAGTCCAAAAGTCTGCTAAAGTGCAAGTCTACAAATACTGTATAGCTGACATGGGCCTAGGAGCAGAAACTCGGTGGTAATCCAAAACCAAGATACACATCACAAGAAAAACCAAGGGCCTCGGTGTAAGGATTATGTCCTTAATTACGTCACCAACCTGCAACGCCATGTAACCAACACTCGGTGGGCGAGAGCTGGATGAGCACAAGGACCTGAGTTCAGATCCCAGCACCCATGTAAAAAGCCGGACATGACATGCACATGTAACCCAGCACTGTGGCGGGCAGAGGCAGGAGGATCACTGGGCCTTTCCTTCCTTTTCAATAGAACAAGTTCTCGATAGACTGTCCAAACTGGCCTCCATGTTTCATTCCGTCTAACTCAGTCGCTGCTGTGCCGAGATTACAGGTATACACCACCAAACCAGCTAAGAAAAAGCTTACATTAATAACAAAAATTGCAAGAAAAAAGTACTCAAGGGTAAGCAGGAAGTTTGCAGAATTTTAAAGATTCAGCTGGGCGGTGGTGTCGCACACCTTTAATCCCAGCACTAGGGAGGCAGAGCCAGGCGGATCTCTGTGAGTTCGAGGCCAGCCTGGTCTACAGAGCAAGATCCAGGAAAGGTGCAAAACTACACAGAGAAACCCTGTCTCAAAAAACCAAAAAAAAAAAAAAAAAAAAAGATTTAAAGACAGGGTTTTTTTGTTTTTCTGAGACAGGGTTTCTCTGTGTAACAGCCTTGGCTGTCCTGGAACTCAGTCTCTAGAACTCACCACCATGTCTGGCAGGAAAGGTTTTTGGTTTTCTTTTCTTTTCTTTTTTTTAACTAAATTTATTTATTTATTTTACATCTGGCTGTAGTTCCTCCCCACTCTTCCATTCCTTTCCCCTACCTCCCAAGAAAGATTTTTTTGTTAAGTTTAGAATGCTGATTATACAATTTTTGAATAAATTAAAAGACTTATTCTGTATTAGACCAGGAAAACAAATTATTCCCAAATAAAATTACAAGTTTACATTACATATGCAAAATGTATGCATATTACATATATAAAAATAACCATTTGTATTTTTTGGAACCAAACTAACAGATTCCAATTTTGATATGTAATTAAAAAAAATAAATGATAGGAGCTGGGCAGTGGTGGCGGCAGTACACACCTTTAATCCCAGCACTTGGGAGACAGAGGCAGGTGGGTCTCTGAGTTTGAGCCCAGCCTGGTCTACAGAGCAAGTTCCAGAACAGCTAGGGCTACAAGAGAAACCCTGTATCAAAAAACAAAGACAAAACAAACAAGATAAATGCTACAAAATGATAAAACACAAAACCATAGTTCTTTTAATTTATTACACATTTTATTTTTTTTTGTATGTGGTAATTATGAATGGTTAGTGAATATATAAAAATATACCTACAGAATGGAATAGATTGAAAATAAAAATTATAAAGATTCATATTTTAACTTATCATAGTATATTGACAGGATGTTTAAGAAAACTCTTTTTGAGACAGGGTTTCACTGTGTAGCCTTGGCTGTCCTGGAACTCTCTTGTGGATCAGGCTGGCCTCACCTGGCGGAGCTCTGCCCTTGTAAGGGATGGGATTCTTGCTGGTAGTGGTAACCAGGGTAACCACTACAGAAGGCTGTGTGACAGCACCTGGTGAGCATGCCCGCTGTTGAGAACCTACCTTCTGTGTAGACTTTCCTCGAAGTAAGAATTTCTTTTATATATATATATATATATATATATTTAAAAGCCAGATGCCAAGGCACACATTTGAAATCTCAGTATTTGGCAAATGGAAGCAAGAGGATCGGGAGTTCAAGGTCAGTCTCAGCTACATAGTGAGTTTGAGACCCCGGCTCAAAGAACTAACTGAAAAGAATGCATTTTATATTTGAGCATTAGAAATTTTTCATTTAAAAGATGCTCACTAAAAATGGACAGTTAAAAATTCTGCTACTTTTCATGCAAGCTACAGAACACCACAAGAGCTGTGTGGAAAGAGTAGGGAGCGTGTATGACCTTTTTCACTTCATAAGGCGTCTTCCTGAGGACAATCATAACCTGGTGACAGTGACTACATCAATATAGGAGCCAGTTACAGTCAGTCCAGGAAAGGAGGGAGAGGCGGCTGGGGTGGCTGCCAAGTGATGACCTGAGTTCAGTGCTGGAACCCACACACATGCACACAAGGTATTGCAGTATCATTTCCAACTCTTGCACAAATGTTCAAGGGAGCACCAGGTAACTGCAGAAAGAGCAAGCGTTCGGTTAAGTCGGGTACTCCATGATGAGGTAGAACGTGACCCAGCTGTGCTGCTTGCCGCAGGTACAGCCTCCAGCAAGTATCTCTCTCCCCTCTCTGAACCTCAGCTTCCTTGTTTACAGGAGTGAGCCAGAAAGCATCCGTCCATTGTCCTTAGTTGTCACGAGAGTTGAAGGAGACTTATAAACATCTCAGCCCAGTGTCCGGCCGATGTGAATAAAGAGTCCCAGAATAAAGAGTCGTCACCATCAGCATCTTGTCATCTAAGCTGGAGCTTCTTGAACATTCCCCACTCACACCCCCTTTCTACCAGGGAGACTGACCTTTATATATAGGGTTATGACATAGGTACCCATATTAAACATTTCCTGGTGATAAATCATAAAGAAAATTACTTGAAAACATTTTTGCTATACATGTAATTTTACAATGTGTGAAAGACAGCCAAATTTGCACACTAATGGGATGAATGTGCTTGTTTATTTTTAGATAAAGACTGAAATATGGGTTGAATATCTGATACTGTGGGAAGGAGAGCATCTCTGGTGACTTTCAGAGCTAACTGGTATTTTGATTCTATAATTGTCAATGCTGAGAATGCCACTTTGCATAAATGGACAGCACACAAAAGGCAGCAGGATATTTAGTGCCGTTTGAAGTTATTGAAAAATCCTGCCCTAAACCCAAACCAAAGCTGCTTTAAATTTCTTTTGTTGTTGTTTTTGTTTTTCAAGATAAGTTTTCTCTGTGTAACAGCCCTAGTTTAAATTTCTTTTTTCTTTCTTTTTTTTTTTTTTTTTTTAGTTTTTCGAGACAGGGTTTCTCTGTGTAGCTTTGTGTCTTTCCTGGAACTTACTCTGTAGCCCAGGTGGGCCTTGAACTCACAGAGATCCGCCTGCCTCTGCCTCCCGAGTGCTGGGATTAAAGGCGTGCGCCACCACCACTGCCCAGCTTAGTTTAATTTCTTAATGGCACTCAAGTCAGTGGCTTAAATAGCAATTTTTAAAACCAAACATCCTTTCTAACACAGTACAACTTAAAGATACATTAAGTTTAGACTTGCAGGCTGAAGGAGGACAGAAGGAAAAACCTGAAAAGACTTTGTTTTCCATAATTAAACCATTGTTTGTGTAAGAACAAAAACCTTGGGTGTATAAGAAGAACACTGCTGTTCATAGCATACAGTAGTCTTGCATCTCAGTCGAGGTGTTTGGGGCCATGCTCCTTGTTGTTGTGTGGTGTGACAGCGTGCTCAGTGCAGGGCACATGCTGTGTTCAGAACATGGCTGCATGATGTTGCAGGATGCAGCACACATAAGCACTTCCTGCAATGCCTCAGATTCTTTTTTTTTTTTTTTTTTTAGACAGGGTTTCTCTGTGTAGCTTTGGAGCCTGTCCTGGAACTCACTCTGTAGACCAGGCTGGCCTCGAACTCACAGAGATCCGCCTGGCTCTGCCCCTCAAGTACTAGGACTAAAGGCGTGTGCCAAGCTGCCCAGCATGCCTCAGATTCTTTACATGTGCGATTTTGATTATGCTTTTGGTCCTTGTGTCTTCAGAAGCCCTTCACTGTTGCCAAATCATGTACAGTGCCCACCCTCACTGTTTGCTTTATATTGCTGTGATAAACACTGTGGCCAAATGCAGTTTGGAGAGGAAATGGTTTATTTATATTCAGTTTACAGTCCATTGAGGGAAGAAGCTAAGGCAGGAGCTGAAGCCATGAAGGATCCTGCTGACTGGCCTGCTCTTCCTGGCTTGTCCAGTTTTTGCTTTCTCCTACACCCAGGACCACCTGCCCAGGGGTGGCACCCCCACAGTGGACTGGGCACTTTCACATCAATCATTCATCAGGAAAACGCCCCCTAGGCTTGCTCACAGGCCAATCTGATGAGAATATTTTCTCAGTTGAGGTTCTCTCTTCTCAGATAACTCTAGCTGTGTCAAGCTCATAAAGACTAACCAGGACCCGTACATTTATGACTTTCTATGGGATCATAACCCACAGTCTAAGAAGCTGGAATCTGCCAGACTGTGGTGACACACACCCTTAATCCCAACACTCGGAAGGCAGAGGCAGGCAGATATCTGAGTTCAGGGCTAGCCTGGTCTACAGAGGGAGTTTCAGGACAGCCAGAGCTACACAGAGAAACCCTATATTGAGAGAAAAAAAAATAATAAAAAGAAGCTGGAATCTAAATCTAAGCTTCACAAAAAATCTTACCAGGTGAGGAGGGAAGGCTGTTTCTATTACTGCATTTTACAAGTGAGGAAAAATGGAGTCTATATAGATCCCAGGCTCAGGATCTCATTTCCTTTCACTTGTGTCTGAATCCAGAAAGAAAAAGAAAGTAAACATAAAAAAGTGATTCTTTCAGCTTGAGGCAGAAGCCCCACTAAAGCACGTGTGTGGACAATGTGAGCTGCAAGCCTCAGATTTCACCAACTATTATTGAACACTGACTGTCACTCTTACCACAAAGAGCTATCCTGTCAATAGATAAGAGTGTGTAGTAGCTATAACCTGAGACAGTCTTCAGGGAAGCGTGTGAGTGTTTTCCCGACTAGATGTACTGTTAATAGGAGTGTTTGCTTTGAGCTAACGTGTGGCAAAACATCACTGTGATCTCCCTCCTTTACTCCAGGCCACTGCTGTGTTCCCGTTACTGTCCTCCATCTTGTTGAATCATAAGGAGTTTCCCAACCCAGGACACTTTCTGAATAAAAATGGCTGCTTCAAGAAAACAGACTACTTTGTTCCCTTCTCCCTTGGTAAATACACACGTCTCAGGCAATTTTTAGCTTCACTGAATTATGCCATAAGTAAGTGATCCACTGATGCAAAGTCCACTGATCAAACTGTCACAATGTTCCAAGTCTAGAGGGACGTTTAAGTCTATCCGCCAGTCACATGAGGTAAGTCTTCCAGGAACTATTCTGTGGGCTGGGAGGGCAGGTTTTTAAAGAAAACAAACATTACTCAAATTCAGATGTCACCTATTGCCTGGTGATAAAGTAACTCACTGTTGCAGATTTTATCTATTGATTTCCTCTTGTAATATTAACTTTTCCAAAACACAGATGCAGATGTCTTCGTTTTTAACTGTTAACTATTACTAATCTTCTGATCCTCAGAGCCAGAGTCCATCAAAGAGCCTCAGTCCCCTCCATCTTCTTTCTTCAAAGTCTGGCCTCTATTTATATGTCCTGCTAGGTCATGAAAACGACTTGGCATTGCCAGCAGGTCTTCTTTCTCATTGTTGATCTGTGCATCTGTTTGGTTAGCATTAAAAAAAAAAAAAAAAAAAAAAAAAAAAACAGTTTGGGGAGCTTGGGATTGTAATGGTAAACCAGTTGTCTACAGTATATAAGGCCCGAGGGTTGATTTCTAGGCCTGCAAAAATCAATCAAATGTGGTGGTATTTTACTTGTACTGAAATGTGATTTTAATTGTATGTTAATAAATAAAGTTGCCTGGGGGGTCAGAATTTTAGAGCCATAGCAAGTGCGTGGCGGTGGTGGCGCACGCCTTTAAGGACCTGGAGGGCGGTACATACAGGTAGTGACAAGGCAGTCACGTGTTTAGGTTTACAACCAATGAGAAGGCAGAACATCTAGACTATTTAAAGACATACACACAGGAAGTAGGCCCCTTTTTCGGAGAGCTCTATTGGCTGAAGCAGGATAGCTGAAGCAGGAAGGGTAAGGCTCTTAGCTCTGACCTCTTGGCTTTCTTCTCTGAATCGGCTCTGTGTTTCTTATTTAATAAGACGGTTGGTTACATCTACAATCAATCAATCAATCAATCAATCAGTAAGTTTAATATGCATTGTTTCTAATTACAATGATAATGAGTGTTCAGCATAAAAATTCAAGAAACCACAATAAGAGAGGGAAGTAAAAACTACTTGGAATTTCCCGTTACAGAGACCATCTCTTGCTCTCTCACTACAGACACTTCGAACAGTATCAGGGTTTATGTAATGTGTAGGTTTTTATACTAAACTTGGTTTATTCTGTACAATCTGCAATAATCTGCTTCACATAGTACACTGTGATAAAAGATGCTAATCTTCCGTGAAAATGCTTTCCGGCTGCATTGTATAACAGATCCACAAGGATTTGCTTAATCCTTTATAGAGCCAGGGCTAGGTGTCATTCAGTGTCATCGTGTCATAAATAATGACCTAAGTGCTGGCCTCAAAACCTTGCGAGCGCCTACAGATAACCCCTTGTAAGTGTTACTGCGTTGAAGATGACTGTTTCTTTAGTGTTTTTCAAAATTTTTGTTTTTTAAAAAATTTTATGTGTATGTGTATATTTGTGCATGTAAGGCCTGAGGAGGTCAGAAGAGAGCACTGGATCCCCTGTAACTGAAGTTAGAGTTGTTTGTGAGCCACCACGTGGGTGCTGGGAACCTGGGTCCTCTACAAGAGCAGCAAGTGATCTTAACCACTGAGCCATCTCTCCAGCCCCTAGAGTACTTTGATAAGTGCTAATTTACTATCCTCCGGAGCATTCTGATGGGCATTTCAGTGGCTTGCAGGTCTCATGTGAACATGAAAAGAGCTAATGTGGTGCTTTCCCCTTCCAGGGAAGCGGTCCTGTGTCGGCGAGAGTTTGGCCTGTATGGAGCTGTTCCTGTTCTTCACCACCATTCTGCAAAAGTTTTCCCTAATGTCTCTGGAGCCTCGGGACCTAGATATCAAGCCTGTTGCTACTAGGCTTATCAATCTTCCACCACCTTATAAGCTGTGTCTCATTCCTAGATAAGAGTTTGTCCTTTTAATCATTTAAATTGAAATAATTGGTCCCTTTTTCTAATGTCTCTATTCTAAGTACTGTCTAGGCCAGAAACATTATTCATTCAAACCACATGGGCATTTGTCTCAGTCTACAAATTCCTTGACATAGAAGTCTAGGTCCTGAAAGCTCTGGGACATAGGCCGTGTGTCTGTGTTCCTCACCTCCTCTATAAACCAGGCCCCAGCAGAACTGTCGCCCCAGAAGGCCTTCGTCAGACCCATCAGCAAGCAGCAGAGCTTCTTGTATGGCTTTGGAAATGAACGAATTTTCTGTCACTTTTACAACAGAGAAATTAATATAATGGCCTACATACATTTTTATATTCTCACTTCAAAGCATTTATATGATTTGTACCACATCTGCAAAATAAATTTTCACCCCAATGATAGAGCTTCTTTGCATATTTGACTTCATTTTGTCTCAAAAAAAAAAAAAATCCCTCTTCTTGACTTGTAGATAATCCACTAGAAAGATGAGATAAATAGGTCAGCTGTCACAAAGCTCTTCCTGGTCCCCCTCCATCTGTGTGCAGCCATTGGTCTGCATGTGGCTCAGAGAGCATCTGTAAGAAGTTAAACCACACCTAGTGTTAGGACTCCTGACAGTCACAGGGCTGGGACTGGGGGCAAAAAGACTATACCTTTCAAGGGAACAGCGGCTGCACGGGACACCAGCAATGACAGCTGCCCTAGAGATGAGGTCAGTGAGCAGCAGCTGCCACCCACTGGGTCAAAAGCCAACAAGCAGACCCGACTGATCTGGGGACACTGGAAAGACTATAAAGATAAAGCTGAGGCAGGAGAATGAAAAGACAAGCCACAGGTTGGAGAAAATGCTCTCCAAGGATGCATCTCATGAAGGATGATTACCCCAGCTACTCTGGAAACTCAATTTGAAATTGAAACAGTTAAAAACGGGGCATAAGAGCTGAACAGATACCTCCCACCCCCCGCCGCCCCACCGAAGACACAGCTGGTAAGTAAGCCAGTAAGAAGCTGTGCCACATGGCACCTCATCAAAGAAACGCAGTAAAGATGAGTCCCAGTTCACAGCAGTCATAAATGCTGAAGTCTGGACCACAGATGCCAATGAGGTCAGAACCTGGAGCACGGCCCCTGCTGGTTGGAAGGCAAAATTACGCAGCCGCCTTGGAAGACAACTTAGCTGTTTCTTAGAAAGCTAAGCGTGTGCTCAGCCTATGGCCCGACACTGCCTTCGTCGCTATGATCCAAAAGATTTGGCTATATCGAAACCACGCGTGTGGGGCCTGAGAGGCGGCTCGGTGGTGAAGAGCACCCACTGTTCCTGCAGAAGACCTGAGTTCTGCTCCCAGCACCCACATCAGGCAGCTCACAACCTCCTGCAACTCCAGCTGCAGGGCATCTGATGCCCCCTTCTGGCCTCTGTGGACATGCCTGCTCTTACATATGCGCATACCCCTACACAGACATACAACGTAATTATGAATAAATACCTACCTGTGCACAGTTCTAGCAACTTGAATTTATAACTGTGAAAACTTGAGATCAACCCAGCTGTTCTTTGCCACACAAATGGATAAGTCAGTTTTGGTACATCCCAGCACTGGGATGCTGTTTGGGATACAATGGGATACTATACAAGACACGAAATGAGAATGCCTTGGAGACAGTGAAAAGTCAGTGGTTGTGGGTAGAGAAAGCACAGAGAACTTTGTTTTGTGTAATACTTAATGATGGAGCTAGAACTTTACAGGTCTACCCAGAACTATGGAATGTGCAGCGCCCACAGTGAGCCCTAACGAAAACCACTGGCTGGGTGATGGTGATGCCACAATGAAGGATCATTATGTGTGCTGTTCTGGTGAGGAATGGTGGTAGGGTGCAGGTGGGGGACTATGCATGTGTAGGAACGAGCAGCGTGGAGAAAGTTGCTCTACCTTCCACTCCAGTTGACTGTGAACCTAAGAGCCCTCTGAAAAAGAAGATTAAATCTGGAGCTAGTGAGATGCCTCAGTGGTTAAGAGCCCTTGCTGCTCTTCAGAGGACCCATGCTCAGTCCCCAGCATCCACATGGCAACTCACAGTTGCCTCTAAGTCCAGTTCCAGGGAATCTGATGCCCTTTTCTGGCCTCTGTGGGCACCAAGTATGTCCATGGTATACATACATACATGCAGGCACTCAAACATACACATAAAGTTTAACAAATCTAAAACAGAAATCACATATTTAAAAAGAAAATAACATTAGCCCCTATCTTGTAGTGTATTTTTTTTTAAAGCAAAGCTGAGTTCTTAGGCACATATAAGGAAAGGAGTTGAGCCTGAGTACCTGGAGAGCTACTAGCACACTCTTGCTCACAGCTCCATTCATTATTCCCAACAGCAAACGGTAGAAGCAGCACCAATGTTCATCGGCAGAAACGCAGACGGACACCATGTGTCACGTCTATGCAGTTCGTTCCTTTCTGCCTTCAAAAGGGAACGAATTCTTACACATTCGACCGCGCAGAAGAACCTCCAGGACGGTAACGGGAATAAGCCAGTTGCAAAAGGACAAAGGTACGATTACACTTAGGAGAGAGAGGTACTTAGGCATAGACCAACTAGGCTAGTGGTCAGCAAGTGGGAAGAGGGGAACGGAGCGAGCCTTTATTGGGAATAGAGTTTCGGAGGAAGATGAAAACGTTCCCGCTGGATGTGGTGAGCAATGGTTGCCCAATAATGCAAATGGACACAATGTCACTGGGAAGTGCTGCTTCCCGTGGTGGAGATAGTAAATGCTATGCTGTGTGTAACTTACGTGTGTAAAAATGTATAGCTGAGGTACTTAAGTGGTAAATGTGAGATTTTGAAACCGCACACTTTGGATCTAGTGATCACTGTGGCTTTGTGTGTATTTGTTTTGTTTGTTAAGATAGGGTCTCACGTAGCCCAGCTAGGCTTCAAACTGGCAAATGATGATGACCTTGAACTCTTGCCCCTCCTGTCCCCACCCCTCACCAAATCCTGGGATTGGGGATTACAGCACACGCACCTGGCCAGGCTATTACAGTAGCTGACATAAATGTTCCTTCCTTTCTTCCTATCATCATTTGTTCAGCTCCTGGGAATTTTGCCTTTCCCCCTCAGGTTCTTCTCTTCCCATGTGCTTGAACATTTAGAATAAGCCACTGAGTTCTCTGAGATCAAGTCCTTCATTTTTCTTTTAACTGGACTTCAGCATCACTGTGCATAAAAAAATACTTTTTCACCTGGGCGTGGTGGCGCACGCCTTTAGTCCCAGCACTCAGGAGGCAGAGGCAGGTGGATCTCTATGAGTTTGAGGCCAGCCTGGTCTACAGAGTGAGTTTCAGGTTAGCCAGGGGTATATAGAGAGACCCTGTCTCAAAACAAAACAAACAAACACAAAACTTTTTCTTCTTCTTTTGCTAATCAATTTTTAAATCAACAGATTAAAAACCACATGTATTTTATAGTATTTTATACATGATACTTGATACATTTTTTTTTTCCAAAAGCACAAAATCTGCTTCAAAACGTGAGTTAGGCTAGGTCGATAGCACGATTGGTAAAGTGTTAGCAGTGCATGAGGACCTGAGTTTAACTCAAAACCTGTCTAAAGAAGCCAGATGTGGTGATGGCACTGTAATGTCTGTCCTGGGGAGGCAGATCATGTAGATCCCTCAAACTTGCTGGCCAGCCAGCCTAGCCTAAGTTAGTGAGTTTCAGGCCAGTGGAAGACCTAATGTGAAGATTTCTTGGACACACGGAAGGGTAGGATAACCACACATCACAAAGCTAAAATTTTTTACAGAG
This sequence comes from Peromyscus eremicus, assembly GCF_949786415.1. NCBI lineage: Eukaryota > Metazoa > Chordata > Mammalia > Rodentia > Cricetidae > Peromyscus > Peromyscus eremicus. The sequence goes on from NC_081416.1 coordinate 18,241,446, forward strand.
CCTGTAAAAATTCAGGCTCTCTCTTCTCTTTCTCTGACTTGAGCCCCTTCCCATCCAGTTCCCTATTTCCGAGCTGACGTTCCTCTCCTGTTTCCTTCCCCTTTTCTTCTTCCCTTTTAGGTCAGGTAGTTTGGTTTCTTAGTTCCCACCTATCCCAATTCCCCATGAAAAACATCCCAGCGGAACAGAGAGGCAATGATAAGACAGTGCAGACAATGGGTTCCCTAAGTGCGAGTCAGGGGTAATTATAAAGTTCTGGAGAGTTAATTTTATTCCATACATTTACAGTGCCTCTTCGCTCCAAAGAATGTCCTGTGACACAGCGTAACATCCTCAAGAGATCCTGAAAGCATTCTCCCACAGGGAAGTTTGGGTCTGTCAAAAATAGCATCTTCCACTCTTTAAGCAGGTTGCTGTCAGCCTCTTACACCTCCCCCCAAAATGCTATGAGAGATATAAGGTTAAAAAAAAAACCAAACGCTGATGCCCAGAGAGTAAGGAGTTTGACCAGGTTTGCGCAGATCTCAGGCATAAAGTCCAGACGCTGACACAAAGCCCCAGGGTTTGCCCACTCTGCTCTCCAGCCCACGATACAGCCAAGAGGACTTCAGTCCTCAGCTGTTGAATGAACTTCCGGAGATCCATTCCACAGATCTTCTCAAGTCAGGAGACACTAGTCTTTCTTTTTGGGGGAGAAGGGTGTCATAACACGAAGTCCAGGCTTGCTCAACTATGTGATTCTCCTTCGTTGGCTTCCTGGGTGTTGTTACTAAAGATGTGTGTCACCACACCCAGCTGACATGAGTTCTTTAATTTTAAAGGACTGACTGGCAAGAGGACCCAGAGCAGGCGCTATTGTGTTAGGTCGGATAGAAGTGACATGTCACCTCCAGCTCTCCTTTGGCCCTGCAGGGTGCTGCTCCTGAACCCTTAGTCCCCTTGGAATCCAAATGCACTGAATCTAAGCTTGTGAACCAAGTCCAGCATGGCTTTTAGGGGCTGTCCTGCCTTAGGGGTCAGGACTCGTCAGGAAATTGCTAAGAGACTATATAAATGACCCATGTAGCCTTTTATCCCCCAACCATAGAGACGTCTAGACAATTTTGGTTTCTGTACTTTCTTATTAGCATGCTGTATTTCTAGGCAGGAGAAGTGGCTCAGAGGCTAAGAGCACTGGCTGCTCTTCCAGAGGTCCTGAGTTCAATCCTCAGCAATCACATTACAATCATCTGTAATGAGACCTGGAGCTCTCTTCCTGCATGCAGGCATACATGCAGGCAGAACAATGGATACATAATAAATTAATAGAATACTGTATTTCTCTGGGCTGAGGGAGGCAACTATTTAAAGACACACCTCTGTTTCAGAGACATTAAAATGTCAAACAACAATAAAAACAGCATCTTAGAATCAATGAGATCCATTTACCTACTCTAGTTAATAGGACAACTCAAAGTCTGGCACGTAATGGCCCCTTTCTCTGAAATGACCAGACCATTTAGAGCTATGGTCCTGGTTTTTCATTAACCTTCCACCTGATACCCTGATAGCCTTACTGAGGTCAAATCAGTAAACATACATCACATTCATTTTTCCAAAGTCAGAAAGAAGCTCTTTATCCCTGACAGAGAAGATTACTGCAGGACAGACTGTTTACAGATTAGGCAAGCCTGGTACACAGAATGGATTCAGAGTCCATACCACACAAGCTTCCCATTGGCTAGACAGACAAGATCACAATCTTGGAAGCAGGGTTGGTGGTGGCAGCTGGAAGAGCCTTGGATTCTAAACTTCCACATAGTCATTTTCGAGCCGGCTCTAAAGTTAACACAGTGTAAAAGCAGAGATGAGTTTGTTGCTTTTGACTGCTTTTCATTTTGAAGACTGGTAACATGCTGGTGTAGGCTGGGAACTAGGGATCCAGAAACAGTCCTTAAGCACCTTGTGTTGTAACTGAGGAAGACAAACAAGCCAGCAATAACAGCAGAAGCCAGGGTCTGTGACATGTCCCACAGAGTTCTGTGGGAATGCCAGGGAAGGACACTGAAACCAGACCAGGAAAGTGATAGGGCTAGTTTTCAGAAAATAATGCTTGAGTTTATTATTATTATTATTATTATTATTATTATTATTATTATTATTATTATTTAACACAAATAGGTGTTAACTTCCAAATGGAGAGAGAAGAGTGGTCCTAACACTCAAAAGGACCTTAAAGGCTTGGAAGATGTTGGATATTGAGGGGAGTCAGACAATCTGACGGTGGAAAGGTAATACAGCACAGCTCCAGTCCTGGAAGGCCTCTACCAGTAAAGAATTCTAGACCTAACCTGGGACAGTGAAGAGGCAAGGGTCTGAACAGTGGAAAAGGTACAGAGAGCATGGTATAGTCGGTGGGAGTGGAACCCTGGGCACAAGGTAAGTGGGAGGCTGTCATCATGATCTAGGCAAGGCTGAATCAGAAAGAGTCAGTACCCTTGAGGGGGAAGTAAGGGACACCGGTGAATACTTCCAGACAGATGCACAGAGGTTCGGGGACTGGAATGGCTCCAGTGTTTTGACTAGGGCAACAGGTGGTGCCATTTCCCCAGAGGAGCAGCTATAGAGGGAGTGAGGGCACCTTCAGATTTCAAACGGTCACAGCTGAGGTCCCTGAAGAAGCAGCAAAAGAGAAAAACATCTCAGCCCCCACATTAAGCAGCAGAACTGACACACACACAGCATTCCACAGTTTGTACAGAACTTCTCTTGAAACAGAGACACGACCGACCGACACAGGTGGTGTGGGGGCGGAGTGGCAGGGACTGTTATCTGGAGAGGAGCAAGCTGTTTAGAGAGAGCTTTGGAAACCACAGCCCGGAAGCTGGGCTGGATGCAAAAACAACAACAACAAACTTCGAGGATGTCACACATTGAGATGGCAACAGCAAGCATTTAAAAGAGAAGGTTTACAAAGATACTTTAGAGAATTTGTGTCAAGGATAATGTATACATATACATATATATTCTAAAATGCTTGTTTCATATATATATATGCATACACACACACACACATGCACACACACACACATATATATGTATATGTGAGTTGCTTCGGTTCTTGAAACCAATTGAAAGCAAAATAGAAACACAAAGAAAAGAGAAGCTTCTGCCTTCTATAAAATAAAAAAAAAAAACTTGTTATTAAACAAAACCAAGAAAACAACTGCCAGCCAAATGAAGTGGATTCAATTCAAAATATGTGAGGACACAGAGCCAACCCATCCAATTACAGATGCTGGAGGACAGACCATCTTCCCCAACACCAAGTGTCGTGTTCCTGATGGTTTCGTGGAGTGGTCCTCTGTGGTGGATGGGGAGATGGACATGGTATTAGATCCTACCGAGATGGGGGGAGGTGGCAAGTGTCCTGTATGTCTGCTCTCTCATTCATGATAGACTCTCTGATTAACTGGACACATCATTGTCTGGAACTTGTGAATATATCTGCTTTCCTTACATGTAGGCATGGCCTTGTGACCAAGCTTGAACCTGTAGAAAATAAACAGAAACTCTGAGGTTTATTCTTTTTAAAGGTTCATTGAAATATAATTTCCACTCAATTTAGCCACTTAAACAAGCACGGTTTTAGGGGGGACATCAGGCATGGTAGCATATGCCTAAAATCCTAGCACCTGGGAAGATGAGGCAGGAGAATTACAAGTTCCCAGAGACTGTCTCAAAACAAACAAATTATGTTTTTATTATTTTCACAGAGTTAGGTAACTATCAACACAATCTTAGGTCATGTCTATTACTTCCAAAAGAAATGCTGTACCCTTTATCTACTATTCCCCAATCCCCAACACCCCCAGTCCTCGATAACCACTAGTCCACCCTCTGGCTTTACAGACTTGCTTGTGTTGACCATTTCTTGTAAATAAAGTCATCCACTAAGTGTTCCCCTTTGTCTGACTCCTTTACTCAGCATGTTTTTGAGGTTCACCTGTGTTGTTGCCTAAAGTTAATTTCTTTTCTTGTTGGCTTATGATGTGTTGTTTGGATAGGACACACTATTTATCTAAGCGTTAGTTGATGGACATTTGTCTGGATTCTGATTTGGTGCTGTTTCAAATAATGCTACCGTGTTCATGTACAAGTCTTTGGGTGGACACATTCCCATGAGTCTTGGGTAGGTATCCCAGAGTAAACCTGCTAGTTGGTAAGGTTATGATATGGCTCTATGAGGAAGTGGGGGGAAGTCTCAGAAATAAGCTCGGCAGCTGACGCTCAGTCTCTTTTCATGCACTGACAGTGCAAGGCTGGGTGTTTTCTTCGTGAAGAGAGAGTGCATCTTCCTTCCTGGGGGCCGAATGTGAACAGAAGACAAGTTTGGAACTGTCCTGGGCAAGAAGGGAAGAAATGCGCATTGAGAGTGGAGGAACATCAGGTTAGCTGGAGTCAGGCCAACACAGGCTCCCAACTTCGTCAGAGTTTCCTGTCGCTTGCAGCGGAATCTAACCCTAGTGTATGTGGCCGTGGGCGTGGTGACCACTGTATAGAATGAAAGAGCAGCTGTTGACACAGGGGGAACCCACAGAGGATCTGGACCAGGAAGAGACAGACAACATGTATGTTATCTGTACCTGTGCCCAAGGGTCATCCATCCTGTCGCAGACAGCATCGTTATTTTTCTAAAAGGCCGGTCTTTGTGAAGCTGGCTGATGAGGAGGAATTCAGAACCACCAGATTACAATACTGAGTGGTGAGTCAACTGTCATCCTGAGCCACATTGTCCTCCTGAGCTCTGAGAAAAGATGCAGCAGTGCGTGAGACGTCTGGAGGGAGCTGTTTGACATAGCTGAGAGCTGAATTTGGGACAATGCCTTCTCACTTCCCTAACCCTATCTGCCCTATTTTTAAATAACCCATGCTGTCAGAACACGAGCAATAACCAGAACGGGACGCATGTGGAGATTATTAGAGAAAAATACAGCAGAAGAGAAATTATTCCAGACAACAGAAAATGAGCTCAGACACATATCATCCAAAGGAGATGGGTTGAATTAGAAGAGCTAAGCAAAAAATAGAGAAAAATAAAACCATGACAAAGCAATGTAACCAGCCTCAAGGTAGTAGGAGGATGCAGATTATATGCAGCTAAATCTCTCATTGACGAGTAATAATCCTAAATGCTAATAGGCACAATGTGATGTTTGAGTCAACATCCTGGGAAGACAATAGAAAACTCTCAGATTTGGAATCAGAAGGCCAACTATCTCCATATTTGCTGAATAAAATGATATGATCTAGGTAAATCATTCAAACTTTAGTGTGAGGTGAGGGAGATGGCTCTCTGGGTAAAAGCACTTGCCACCAAGCTTGATGACCCAAGTTCAATCCCTGCAGCCTCCATGGTAGGAGAGAACAACTTACCCAAGTTGTCTTCTGATCTATACAGACACACACACACACACACACACACACACACACACACCATGGCACATGCACACTGCTCCACACACACTATAAATTTAAATGTAATACAATTCAAATACTAATAAATACATTTTAGTGGATCCCAGGTTCATTTCTGTGGCTGTAATCAAGTGCCCGGACAAAAAGTCCCTTGGGGAGGAAAAGGTTTAGTTTGGCTACAATTTCAGGTTTTATCTGTCACAGCAGGGAAGTCAGGGCAGCAGGAACCTCAAAAGCCAGTGACATCATATCCACGGTCAAGAGAAGAGAAAGGTGACGACATGGATGTTTCCAAGTGCTCAGCTCACTTCCTTTTTTATATAGTTCAGAACCCACACCCAAGGAACAGCAGTTTTACACACACAGGAAAATGGGGTATGATGGTCTCCCAAGAAAGCCTGGCACATCCTGTCTGGTAAGGTTCCACTCTGTTTCTGAGGACTGCCGTGGGAGTGACAGTTAGTCCTGGGTGCCATTGGCAAATCCTAGTGGGATGTGAAGTTGGAAGTGCAATTCTGAGTTCAGAGAAGTTGAAGTATGAAAGAAAAATCAGGGAGTTGCCAGCCACATTAAGCAGACAGGGTGAGGGATGGGGCAGTGGCGGGTTCAAGGGCTGATTCCAAAAGGTCAGGGTGACAATGAAGAACCAATAATCCCTTCCCATGTACAAGTTTACCCTAGCCCTTCACTCTCATGACACTCAAAACCCACATACTTCTCAAAAAGAGTGATTGGGGAGTTGACTAAACTCTTGATTCATTTATAGGTCCAGTTCACTAACGCCCATTGATCAGGGTTAAATTGCGTTGAGACTGCTCCACAAGTCACTGCTGGAGGATACAAAGAAAGAATATTTAAAACTAAGATGCCTTGAGTCAGATTAAGCAAGACTGATGTGAAAATTAGCCAAGATTCATTGTCAACATGATACATTTAGGGAGGACTCTCAATCGAAGAATTGCCTCCATCAGATTGGCTCTTGGACATGTCTCTGGGGGCATTTTCTTGATTGCTAGTTGATGGAGGAAGTTGTGGTCCATTCTGGGTGGTAACATTCCTGGGCAGGTGCTCCTAGGTTGTATAAGAAAGCAGGCTGAGCAAGCCATGAGAGCAAACCAATAAGCAGGGGTCCTCTGTGGTTTCTGCTTCAGTTCCTGCCTTTGGTTCCTGCCTTCAGTTCTTGTCTTTGGTTCCTGCCTTGGCTTCCCTTGATAATACACTGTCACCTGTAAGCTAAATAAACCATTTCCTCCCCAGGTTGCTTTTGGTCATGATACTTACCACAACAGAAAACGAAGTAGGACAGTTGATTCAACTTCCTACACAGCTCCCTTCCCTGCCTCCTCTCTTTTGTAGACTCTAGGAAGGATTGCAGAAGAGGATACTTGTCTCTGGCCTCTCTCCCTAAGGGTAGGTGTCCTCTCTGCCTTCTGCAGTTGGAGCATCCTCCCTTTGCTCTGGTCTCTCTGGTGCTTTGCTGACTCTGCTCTATACTGGTGTTCACTGGGATCTATTGAATTAGGATATATTTTTCTAACTGTGCTAGAGGGCACGGAGTCTCTGACTTCCCTCTCCTGTTTACTATTTATGTAACTCTGAGCAGATTCCTCCTCTAAAATGGAAAATGCAGTGTCTTCTTTGCTGGTCTGTTGTGAGGGATGTATGTGGAAGGGTTTAGTAACCTGTAAGGCAATGTGTGACGCATGTCTAAGGTTGGCTGGAGATCCAAAGGTCTAGACAGGGACAACCTTGGGAACACTGAGAATCTAGGAAGAGGGAAATGTCTGAAATTAGGGTGAAGAGAAGCGGGAACTCTGAAAGCACTATTTGGTTTGGGAACACAATCATCTGCAAAGCTTTCTTCCCAAGGTTTGAGTCAAGGTCTGGAGAAGATGTTAGACCACTGAGCTCTCTACTTAATCTCTCCATTAAGACCTCGAATTCTAGCTCAGGCTTAAGATATTTGTGGAAAATATTCATTTCCTATTGCTTTGGTTAAAAAACAATAACCACAAACACAGTGACTCCCTGTCTCACTTATGAGGACACATGTAATTACAGGGGCCTCCATCTGGCTGACCTAGGACAGTCTCCCCATCTCAAGATAACTGATTAGCAATCTATTTTCATCTGCAAACTTTATTCCCCTGCCATGAAACACAGCTTCCACACAGGCCAGGAACTGGACACCTTTATTATGCCCCATCCCCACCACAAAAAGGGACAGAACTCTAGAAATCATAACTCTTGCACACCCTCCAGAAATCCCTTCTCGACCCCCCCAAAACTGGGTGCTGTGAACCTGCTTGCCCATCTGGGAGGCTAGAGTGCTTTTTCTGACTTGACTGTGCCCATCTCTTTGTAAGTTTACAAGTACCACACACACAGGGCTCTCAGTTGGTTTGTCCCTTGGTGGAAAATGACATCACATGCAGTCTTTGGCTCAGCGAAGTCTCCACATACAGTTGTGGAATGCATGGTGAACTGCTCCATCGCCTGTACAGGATCCCGAATAGATCAGATGCTTACTGATGTTGTTGTTCTGGCCATCTCTTGCTGCCATTTACTGTTTTCTGAGCACTTGACATATGCCAGGTTCTGGAAAGGGCCTTACATCCGTCATCTTTTTCTTTTCTTTTCTCTTACTCATTTTACATACCAACCACAGATCCCCTTCTCATCCCTCCTCCCACTCTCCTCCACTGTTCCTTACCTATCTCTCATTACCTCCTCAAACAGGGTAAGTTCTCCCATGGGAAGACAGCTAAACCTGGTACATTCAGTTAACACAGGACCAAGCCCCTCCCTACTTCATCAGGGGTGAGTAAGGTGTCTAACTATAGGTAATGGGATCCAGAAAGCCAGCTCATGCACCAGGGATAGATCCTGATCACACTGCCAGGGGCCCCTCAAGCAAACCCAACTACATAACTGTCTCTCATATGCAGAGGGCCTAGTCTGGTCCCATGTAGGTTCTATAGCTGTCAGTATAAAGTTTGTGAGTTCCTTTGAGCTTGGTTCAGTTGTCTCTATAGATTTCCCCATCATGATCTTGACCCCCACCTGCTCATGTAATCCCTCTTCTCTCTCTTCGACTGGACTCCCCGAGCTCGGCCTGGTGCTTGGCTGTGGATCTCTGCATCTGCTTCCATCACATACTGGATGAAGGCTCTGTGATGACACCTTGGGAAGAGGAAACAGAGATCTCGATGAGTAAACTGGGGATGAGGGGGCAATAGAGGGGAGGGGATGGAGGATAAGAACATGAGGGAACAGGGTGGTCGAGTGGGGGGAGGGACAGAGTGGGAGAGCAATGAATGAGATATCTTGATAGAGGGAGACATTATGGGGTAAGAGAGAAACCTGGTGCTAGGGAAATTCCCAGGAATCCACAAGGATGACCTCAGATTAGACTACTAGCAACAGTGGTGAGGGTCCCTGAACTGGCCTACCGTGGTAATCAAATTGGTGAATACATCCATCATCTTAGTTGATTGACACAACAGTCCATGAGGGAGGAACTGTATCTCCTCGTGCTATGCTGAAGGGACTGAAGTTCAGAGAAGTTTTCCTCAAGGTCAAAGGAGCAAAGAAAGGAACCAGAGTTAGATTTCACATCTAACCTTTGACCCTTGAAGTTCACGTTCCTCTTGCTTCTAGTGGATTTGAGGGACACTGTAGGCCCTGGAGCTTCAAGGCACATACTCTAAAATTCTGTGGGATTCAGGGGAAGCTATCCCAAATTCAGCCCTAATAATCTGCTAACAAAGAATGTTCCCTATAAAAAATCAGGGGGCTCCCTCTCCTAGAGAACAGGGGCCGTCTATTTAACATGATTGAAGTCTGCATAAAGAATTGTCAGCACACTCCCCAGAGAGGCAGAGTCTTCCTACAGAGGAATAATTGGAGCTATCTGGGGGCCACCAAGCCACACCCTCACTAGTGACAGTAAATACCCTAGATCAAGGGCCAGTGTGTGACAGCAGTAGCGATGACTGTCCTCTCAAACTTTTCTCTGGATTTTTTCCTTCACCATATAGGGTGACAAGATCACACCGGAAAATTATCACATTTTATCAGCGATGTCCAGGGGTAAAACTTAGCACTGACCTTGGGGCCACCCTTGGGGCCATCTGTGAGCCTCACTGGCCAGGCTATGTGCTGTCCACACAGAATATCCAAGAGGGAAGTGTTACCTTTATCGGTGGGTTGTAGAGCGTGGGAGTCCCTTGAGCACGTTAGCTAAGGGCAGAGCATGGAGATGCAAGGGAAGTCAGTGAGTGGACCTGTTTGTTCATTTGCTCAACAAATGCCACCTGCAGCAGTCACCTGGGTGGAGCCAGAGACAGTGGTGCTGGCAGAACAGTGGGCCAGGCAAGCCTGTGCTTGGTCCTGACCCCTCAGGCTCCATGTGAGCTACGTACACCAGGCTGAGGCATGAACACTGCTGTAGGAGGCTGATGCAGCAACTCTCAGGGTCGGAGAGGGATTTGGAGCAGAGTTGAGCTCCCCAGGGGAGTGGCATTCAGGCAAGGATGTGTGCTTGGAAGGAGGAGGTTTTGTGATGGGCCACCAGAGCAAGGCCCAGGATTTCAAGGGGCAAGTCAATGACTTTAGTAGATTTACCAAGTTATGAACCCATGCATGTCGCCCTGTCTTAGGGCACCCCATCACTCCAGTAGTCTCTCCTGCCCATCCCCATTCCTTTCTCCTGCCTCAGGCAAACACTGTTAATTTCTTCAGCTTGCCTTCACAGGATATTTCATGTAAGTAGAATTGTACAATGTTGCATCCTTCTTTTCTCATGTAGCATAATGTTTTTAAAGTCCCTCCACATTGGACCAAGGCTTTTATTCCTTTTGATTGATAAATAGAATTCAATTGCATTTATATACATTTCACTTTTCTTTCCTTCCTTCCTTTATTCTTTCTTCCCTTCTTTCCATGCCCTGCTTCCCACATCCCCAACCCTGTCTGATGGTTTCTTGTTATGTGGCCCAGGCAGGCCTTGAACTCTAAAATCCCTCGCTTTAGCTTCCCAAGTGCTGAGATTGAGTGTGTACCACCATGTCTAGCTAACATTTTACATGTCTACTCTCCAATTAATGGACATTTGTGTAGTTTCCACTTATGAATTATTATGAATGATTCTAGCATAAACATTCTTGAGTGCAAACCTTTACACTCTTGAGCAGAAGCCTATCAATGGAGCCACTGAATTGTAAGGTAAGCTGTATTTATTTCTATGGGGAGGAGTTTACCTAATTACTTTTATATTACCATTGTAAAAATAGCTATACTAGATATAATTCACATGCCATAAACTCACCTGGTTTAAGTGGAGAGTACAAAAATATTAGTGCAACCAGGCATGGAGGTGCATGCCTTTAATCCCAACATTCAGGAGATAAGAGAGGCAGGTTGGATCTCTGTTGCATGAGTCCTAAATGGTCTTATTAAAAACCTGGAGCCAGATACTGGGGTAAATGCTGAAAGACCAGAAAGGCAAAGGAACAAGCCATACCACTTCTCACCTTGCCAACTCCACAAATTCTCTAACTGAATGCCTGAGTCCTCAGCCAAAAGCTCTCTAGTTCCTGTCTCCTCACGCCTTATATGCCTTTCTCTGCCCTATCACAACTTTCCTAGTGCTGGGATTAATGGCGTGTGTGTTTCCCACATACTGGGGTTAAAGGTGTGTACCACGGCTGCCTGGCTCTGTTTCTGTCCTAGACTGGATCCATCTCATGTAGCTCAGACAGATCTCTGCCTCCCGAGTGCTGGGATTAAAGGTGTGTGCCACCACTGCCTGGCTTCTATGTTTAATCTAGTGGTTGGCTTTGTCCTCTGATCCTCAGGCAAGCTTTATTAGAGTACAACAAAATATCACCACAGATCTCTGTGCATTTGAGGCCAGCCAGGACTATACAATGAGACCCTATCTCGCGCGCGCAGGTTCAGTGAGCTGGCTCAGTGGCTGAAGGTGCTCACTGCCAAGACTGATGACTTGAGTTTGATGCAGAAATCCACGTGGTACAAGGAGGGAACCAGCTCCTACAGGTTGTCATGTGACCTCCTCATGTGAGCCATGGCATGCGAGCATCCCACCCCCTACTAACTAGATAAATACATCTAAATTTTAAAAGATACATATGAGTACATTTCCAGCTGGACACCCACAGCCACCATCGTTCCAATCTGGTTTTAGAACTTTTATGACTCTAAAAAGAGACCTTGTGTCTAGTTACAGTTGCCCCTCACCCCATGCCTAGCTGTGGGTAGTCTGGAACCCACAGCCAATTTCTTCACACTGATGTCAGCTTTTTGTCAGCGTCTCAAGTGAAAGGATTCACACACAGTGGAGCCTCCCTGTGGGACATAGCGTTTAACACACATCCACATTGCACAAGGTGTCAGCTCTTGGCTTTCTATCATCCAACAACATCCCCTGGTGTGACTTCCACTCTGAGTAAGGCTGCTGTTGACGTTCATACTCGAGCTTTTATGGGTATGCAGGTCCCACTTCTCTTGGGTAAATACCCAGGAATAGAATTGTTGGGTTATATGGGAAATGCATATTTAATCTTCAAGAAACTGTTGAACTGTTTTCGAAAATGTCTGCACCACCTGATTTTCCCATGAGCACTGTGAGGGCCCTGCTGTCCCTATCCTTACCCCTGCCGTTAACATTCCTCTATATTAGGGTCATTCTGGGGTAGGTAAAGGGATATCTGGTCTAACCTTGGATTTTAATAACTAATAATATTGAGCATTTTAAAAAACTGACCATACATACTTTGGTAAAATGTCTATTTCAATTCTCTAATAACCTCCTTCTACTTAATGTGTTTGTTTGTTGGTTGGTTTTTTGAAACAGAGTTTCTCTGTGTAGCTTTGGAGCCTGTCCTGGAACTCACTCTGTAGCCCACGCTGGCCTCAAACTCACGGAGATCCGCTTGGCTCTGCCTCCCGAGTGCTGGGATTAAAGGCATGCGGCACCACTGCCCAGCTTAACGTCTTTTTTAAAATAAGATTTTACACATGATTTAAAAATATATATAATAACTGACTTTCTGAATCTGGCTTATTTCACTTAACATTGTATGATCTCCAGGCCCATCACTTTCTTGAAAGCAACATAGTTTTATTCTTTATGGCTGAATAATTCTCCACTGTGTGTATGTTTATCACATTTTATCCATCCATCTGTTGCTGAACACCAAGGCTAACTCCACAACATGACTGTTGTGAATAGAGCCACAGTGAACACAGGTGTAAAAGTTTCACCCTATTGTGCTGACTTAGACTCCTTTGGACATACACCCAAGAGTGTGATAGCTGGGTCATATGACATGATTTTAATTTTTTTGTAAGAAACACATACTTATCTCCAGAATGGCTGGGGACTGATTTATATTTCTCTATGTTATCACCAGCATTGCTCTTTTCTTGATGTTAGTCATCCTGACTGGAGTGAGACAGTATGGTGATATTTTATTTGTGCTGAAATGTGATTTTATTTGTATGTTAATAAATAAAAATGCCTGGGGGTCAGAGCTAATGGCAAGCCATAGCAGAAGTCTGGCAGTGGTAGCACACGCCCTTAATCCTGATCACATGACAGGCAGATCTCTGTGTGTTCAAGGACACCACCAGCATGGAGACACACGCCTTTAATCTCAATACCAACCATAGAAGACCTAGAGATCTATATAGACAGGCAATGATGAGGAGGTCATGTGGTTGGGTTTACAACCAATGAGAAGGCAGAACAGAAAGTCAATAAAAAGACAGATACACAGGAAGTAGGCCTCTTTCGGAGGGGACAGACAGCAGCGGCATCGAGGGGTAAGAAAGGGTTTTAGTCTCAGCTCTTAACTACTGCTCTGACCTCTGGGGCTTTTAACTCTGCATTTGGCTCTGTGTTTCTTATTTAATAAAACTGTTCATCTACAAGACAGACTTTCCGTCTTGGTTTCATTTGCATTTTCCCGATGATTAAAGATGTTAACATCTTGATTTGAAAAGTGTCTATTCAGCTCGTTTACTCATTGATTACTACTTGTTCTTATGTTTAATTTTATTGTTGCTGTTTGTGGTAGTTTGAATGTAGTTGATCCCCATAAGCTCATAGGGAGTAGCACTATTAGGAGGTGTGGCTTTGTCGGAGTAGTATGGCCTTGTTGGAGGAAGTGTGTCACTGTGGAGGCGGGCTTTGAGGTCTCCTATGCTCAAGCCATGCCCAGTATCTTAGACCACTTCCTGTTGCCTTGAGTCAAGCTATAGGGCTCTCAGCTCCTTCTCCAGCACCACGTCTGCCTGCACGCCACCATGTCACACCATGATGATAATGACTAACACTCTGAAAATGTAAGCTGCCCCCAATTAAATGTTTTCCTTTATAAGAGTTGTCATGGTCATGATGTCTCTTCACAGCAATAGAAACCCTAAGACACTGTTGTTTAAATTTTATGTGTGTGGGTATTTTGCCCACATGTCTGTCTGTTACCATGACCGGTACCTATGGAGGCCAGGGAGGCTGTCAGGTCCCCTGGAACTGGAGTTATAGGCGGTTATGAACTACCATGTGGGTGCAGGACTCAAACCTGGGTCCTCTGGAAAGTAGCCTTTGCTCTTAACTGCTAAACTATCTCTCTAGCCCCTATTTGGGGTTTTTGAGACAAGGTCTGATCAGCTAGCCCTGGCTGGCCTGGAAGTCATAGACCAGACTGACTTCAAACTCTAGCAGTCCTCCAGCTTCTATGTACTAGAATTATAGGTGTGTGCCAGTGCATTCCAGCAAAGATTTAATTTTCCAAGTTCTTTACATTTTGGGTATTAATTTTCTATTAGATTAATATCTGGCAAACATTTTCTCCTGTCCTGTGGGCGATACTCTTTGCTATGGCGAAACTTTTTAGTTTGATGCAATCACATCTGCTAATTATTACTCTAATTTCCTCAGCTGTCAGAGTCCTATTCAGAAAGCCATTGTCCTTTGACAGTGTTGAAATAGGATCGTCTTCCTATCGTTTTGTTATAAATAATTTATTAATTATAGACACATTATCAAATATGTGATCTCTAATTGCTTGCTCGAAGCATGTGCCTCAATTTCTCAATTTGTTTTGGTTTTGAGTGGGGAGGACAAGACAGAACGGTGCTTCAGAATGGGGCACAGGGGGTGGGGTGCGGCCAAAGGGAACGGATAGCCCCATTTGTAAGTTGTAACAAGCACATGCCGAATCTCTTAAAAGCCCCTGGGCACCAAAGGGTTATAAGCAGCTGTTTCTTGAGGCCTGTTTACAGTCCAGTTAATCAGTAAGCCAGAATCCCAAAGTGGGGATGCACAGAAACCTCCCAAAAGGTTTTCTAGGCTTAAGAGAGGAAGAGACATGAGTCCGCGGAGCATCGTGGTTATCCCAGGACCTCAGAAATAATTCCCAGAGTCACAGAGCCTGGTCCCCAGTCTTCTGCAGTTGTGGCAGGTGCGAAGCCAGGCCTGGCCGCTCTTGGCTCTGGATCCTGAGAGGGCGAGGCACGTTGCAGAGCCGCTGGGAAGCTCGGTGAGATGCCAGATCTACCTTCAGCCTTCCTGCCGCTCCTCCTTCTCTCCAAGTTAGTCGCCCCTGTGACCTTTCGTCACCACCGCTATGATGACCTCGTGCGGACGCTATACAAGGTGCACAACCAATGCCCGGACATCACACGGCTCTACAATATTGGGCGCAGCGTGAAGGGGAGGTACCTCTACGTGCTGGAGTTCAGCGACTACCCGGGGATCCATGAGGCCTGTAAGTCTTGAGTAGTTCTGGGGTGTGTTGAGAAACTAACACCTTCTACAAATCCAGAGGTGGTGGTTGGTGCAGCAAGAGACCTCCATATACAATGCATTACCTCTTCCTCCACCTGAGAAGGCAGGCCGTCTTACTTGGCTCTCAAGATTCTCTGGGACCTGGGGAGCTGCAACCCCAGTTCAGGTTCCAGCGCATTCCTCCTTCCTGAGTTCTGTTTGCTCAAAACTTCGGGGGTAAAGGGTGTCTTCCTCCTGTTCCCTCCAGCCTCCCCTCTCTTCCCTCACACCCCTGGTCTTTTTCTCTTATTCCTTCTATCAGGATCCAATAGCTTGTGAACACAGCAGAAATCATTGACCTCCTCATTCTCCCGAGGGTCCAGGCAGATCTCTTCCAGGAAGGGCAGTGATCCAACATGGTGTCCTAGAGAGAGTTTAGAGGTTGGAATATTCGTTTTCTTTTTTGTTAGTTTGCTTCTGTTATCCAAGCAAACTATCCATGTTTGCTTCAAAAATAGTTCATGACCAGCCAGGCAACATAAAAAAAGCCCATCTCGAAACAACCAACCAACTGAAAAAAATAGAAATTAGATAAGGAAAAAATAACAAACTGAAGCACAGTCCAAACATTCAAGGATAACTATTATTTACATGGCTTGATATCGCTCGTTCCAGACGTGATAGTCAATCCTACCTCTCAAAGGCAAGTGTCTTTTCACTCTGTGTCAATGAATGACCCTCTATGGCATTCTTGGTTGTGTGACATGCTATTGTCTGGCTTCATTAACTGCCCACACACTGATGAACTTGGATGATGTCTCTAGTCTCTCGTTGCTTTGTTTCCAACAATGGTGACATTTGAGTTAAGTCACATGACTTATGTCAGTTCCTCCTTCAGACTGTCTGTCTCTCCCTCCCATACCCAGCCCTGCTCCATTCTGCATTATAATTTGCTTTTAGTCATTGCACGACACTCCCAATGGGTCTCCCATCCAAAGATAACCATTCTCTGAACCCTCTCACTTGCCGGGGAGAGGCCAGACCATTTCTTCGTTACAAATACAGTCTTCTTGCACTCCTGCTTTAAAGGTGCAATGGAGACTGACAGTGAGAGCTTCCGAACTTTATACGGAGAAAGCTCAAGAAGAACGATGTGATTCCCTGGGATTAGGGTCTTGCCTAGCAAGCACCTGCTTTTACTCAGATCACGTGCATATTGTGGAAGCTTAAGGCTGTTGATGGATTTTATGAGGTTAGCCCCTTCAGGCCACGCCCCTTCAGGCCACGCCCCTTCCTGGTGCTCCTCTACCTCTAGCGCTTAAGGCCTTCCTTGAGGCTGTTGCAGACAGTGCTGGCTCTCAGGGATCCCTCTTTCCCCCTGAGTCAGCAGTTCTTTCATTTGCTCCTTACATCCCTCCATTCCACAAATAGTTACCCATTGCCTGCTGGAGAGAAGAGCTTTTGTTGGGGATGTAGAGATGGGCTCAGCTGTCAAGAGAGCGCTTGCTGTTCTTATGGAGGCCCCAAGTTTGGTTCCAAGCACCCAGCAGATCACCCACCTGTAACTCCAGTTCAAAGGGATCTGACACCCTTTTCTGGGCTCTATGGAACACCCCTACATACACACGTATGATTAAATAATAAACCAGAAGGAAAGAGAGGGGGAGATGCTTATTAAAAAGAACGTTCAGCCAGGCATGCTGGCACTTTTGTAGGCTTTAGAAATACAACCAAGAATAATACAGGCTTTTCCCTAATAGGCCTGAATTATAGCGGACTAAGACCATCAATAAATGGGGCACTGGGCAAATGCTTGGTATGTCAGATGGAGTAAGTTCTGTAGCAAGAACTTAAACAGGAAGGAGAGATGGTCCTGCTATGTGGCAATCGAGAAGGAAGCGGAGGAGGTCACTGGTGCCCCACAGGCTTCTCTAGCAGAGGTGGTGTTGAGCAGAGATCTGAAGGTCTCTGAGGGGGAGGGCATGGCAGCCTAAGGGAAAGAAAATGCAGCCCCCAGGAGCCAGAGCACAATTGGCACCGAGGTCAGAGTCAGGTGGTTGAGAGCACTGGGCACCAGGGAGCTTGTTCGGGACTTAGAAGCAGGTGGACCCATCTTGGCCTTTACTTTGAGCAAAGCGAGATTCTGCTGTAGAGTTTTAGACAGAAGAGTGATGCACTCTGACTTTAAAGACCACTTGGGGTGGAGGCCAACAACCGCAGCTTCAGGACCAGCCACTTGCTCTGGTGAATGGGCTTTTTTGTTCATTTTGTTTGTTTGTTTGTTTGTTTAACTTTTATTGGTTCTTTGTGGATATCACATCATGTTCCGATCCCACTTATCTCCCTGTCGGGGTGAATGAAGTTTCATGGAACACCATAACACTCAGTCTGCTCTCAAATTATCTGTGCTGGCTTCTACTGAAAGAGTTGAGTAGTTGTGACAGTGATAACATTGTCCACAAAGCCCCTCCTTGCCCTTTACAGAAGTTTTGTCAGCCCCTGATTGGGAGCATGGCTGCTAAGGAGCCACACAGATGCAGGAGACTGACTAAGTGGGAGGTGGGTTACAAAGATGCAGGTGTGAAGGTGTGAGAGTTCGAACCACAGTAATTGCTGGCGGTGCGGTGCTTATTATGGGAAACGGTTGCATTCTGTCTCTATGGAAATAAGAAGCAGAGGGCTTGCTGGTGAGCTCCCACTAAACATGCAGCACAACGCTGTGTGAACCAGACCAGCGGCCCCTCTGCCCGAGTCTCCCATTGCTTTGGATAACTAAGAGAGAAGACTAAACAGATTCTCCAAATTTGGTTTTCCCGAAGACAAATACCTGCTATTTACTATCACAAACATTTCCTTAAAAAAAAAAAAAAAAAGAAAGAAAGAAAGAAAGAAAGAAAGAAAGGAAGGAAGGAAGGAAGAGGCTGCAAGTGGCAGTGCACACCTTTATTCCCAGCACTCGGAAGCAGGAGCAGGAAGAGCTCTGTGAGGCCAGCCTGCTCTACATAGCAAGTTCCAGGACAGTCCAAGGCTACATAGAGATAGATCCCTGTCTCAAACAAACAAACAAACAAACACAAACAAGAAACAAGAAAGAAAGAAAGAAAGAAAGAAAGAAAGAAAGAAAGAAAGAAAGAAAGAGGAAGGAAGGAAGAAAGAAAGAGAGAAAGAAAGAGAGAAAGGAAGGAAGGAAGAGGAAGGAAGGAAGAAAGAAAGAGAGAAAGAAAGAAAAAGGTTAAAACAATAGAATACGTATTAAATGAAATGATATTTTTCTTGAGATAGGGTTTCTCTAGGTAGCCCTGCTGGCCTGGAACTTGCTGTGTAGACCAAGCTGGCCTCAAACTCACAGGGATCTGCCTGTCTGACACCCAGGTGCTGAGATTAAAGGCAAGCGCCACTATATCGGGCTGTGTTGGTATTTTACGTGTACTGAAATGTGATTTTAATTGTATGTTAATAAATAAAGTTGCCCGGGGGTCAGAGCTATTAGAGGCATAGCAAGAGCGTGGCGGTGGTGGCGCACGCCTTTAATCCCAGCACTTGGTAAACAGAGCTAGGTAGATCTCTGTGTGTTCAAGGATACAGCCAACATTGGAGACACACGCCTTTAATCTCAATACCATAGAGGATTTGCAGGGCTGTACATACAGGCAGTGACGGGGCAGTCACGTGTTTGGGTTTACAACCAATGAGAAGGCAGAACAGCTAGACTATATAAAGACATACACACAGGAAGCAGGTTTTTTTTTTTTTTCTTTCGGAGAGCTCTCTTGGCTGAAGCAGGAAGGGTAAGGCTCTTAGCTCTGACCTCTTGGCTTTCTTCTCTGAATCGGCTCTGTGTTTCTTATTTAATAAGATGGTTGGTTACATCTACACCGGGCCTGCATATTATTTTTAAAAATATGATCGTTGTGGATTGAAGACATTCTTTTAGAGAGGCTTGTTATATACAGGAACACTAAGATAAATAATGATGGATTTTTTTTTTCTAAAGGTGTGTTAAGATCATCTACTTGGCTAATACTAGGTCCCATAAAGGAAGCAGGACATGTATGTGCCTGTGTAGATAGAGCCCAGAACAATAAGTACTATAAAAGGGAAGGCCACAAAGGACTCACTTCTAGCAAGAAGAGCTTAAGCTGGTGACACGGACTTACCGTGTTTGAACCAGACTGTGGGGACAGTGAGGAAATAAGGGACCCAGAGGAAGAATCAACCAGCAGGAAGCAGAAGTGTGCTGTGGAGGAAAGGGGGCAGCATCAGCAGGAGCTTCTGTTCAGAGCCGAGCACAGCTGTCTCACGTGACACTGGAGCAGTGGTTCTCAGCCTGGGGGTCGAGGCCCCACAGCGTCGCATATCAGATATCCTGCATAGCCAATATCTACAATTCATAGTAATAGCAAAATTACAATTATGAAGTAGCAATGAAAATAATTTTATGGTTGGGGGTCACCACAACATGAGGAACTGTGTTAAAGGGTGCAGCATTAGGAAGGTTGAGAACCGCTGCTCTAGAGGTTTTCACAGACTCTCACTTCTGATGTCTGTTAACAGCTAATGTGGCCAAAGGGAAGAATAAGGACCCAGGCAATAGGTGATTCCTTTCTCTCATGCCTCAAGACATGCCTTTCTGGCTCTGAAGAAGGGATTCCAGAGCCCCATAGACCAAACAACTTACGTCTTCAACAGGGAAGCCTGTTCTAGGCCCAAGAGTACTTTATGAGACAGGTTTTGGGGAAATGCCATGGCCCAGAAAGACTGGTGTCCGAGCAGTGTTCTGGGTGTGTCTTTATGAGTGCACTCCTCCAAATGGTCCTGAGTGCTCCCTGGTCTTTGACCTCTAACACAAGCAGCCTCAGACAAGTTACTTAGCGTCTCCTTCATGCTGAGGTTATGGGACCTGCTCCACAAGTTCTCTGTGAAAGTTAGCAACAATGACATGAACAGCTAGTACACTTGGGGGGTCAATACATGGTGGTCATTATTATCCCGGACATGGATTTCTATAGCTTTTCTGATCGCAATTTATTAGGAAGGGGCTCAGGAGTTTCTGGGAAAGACCTAAAGACCTAATGAAAGCCTGAATTTTCTTTCCATTTATTTATTTTTTATTTTTTGGAGGGGGGTGATATGGTGGAGTTGGGTGAGACAGTCTTG
This sequence comes from Peromyscus eremicus, assembly GCF_949786415.1. Classification (NCBI taxonomy): domain Eukaryota; kingdom Metazoa; phylum Chordata; class Mammalia; order Rodentia; family Cricetidae; genus Peromyscus; species Peromyscus eremicus. The sequence continues at coordinate 18,261,853 of NC_081416.1, forward strand.
TGAGTCTTAGGTTAGTCTGGAACTCACTATGTAAGCTAAAGCTGGCCTTGAACTCGTGGTCTTCTTGCCTGCCCCTTCAAGAGCTGGGTTGTGTTTCTGTTTCCAGTGGAACCGGAAGTCAAGTACGTGGGGAACATGCATGGAAATGAGGTGCTGGGGCGTGAGCTGCTCCTGCAGCTGTCGGAGTTCCTCTGTGAGGAGTTCCGGAACCGGAACCAGCGGATCCTGCGCCTCATCCAGGACACGCGCATTCACATCCTGCCTTCCATGAACCCTGACGGCTACGAGGTGGCTGCCGCGCAGGTACGCTGTCCAAGGACGAGGCATTGAAGAGACTAACGCCGTCTTATGAAATGAGTCAGTGGACAGTGTGTCCCATGTCCCTTTATAAATGTCAGTACAAAGAGGGAGGGGGAGGGGAGGGAAGGGGGAGAGGGAAGAGAAGGGTAAAACAGCTGGGGTGCAGGGAAAGGCAGAAGCAAAGGGTTAAAACGTTAGCATCCCTGAAGTGCCCCACTGTGGGCTCTGGTTGAACCTCAGAGCCCTCCACGCCGGTCCCCCTAACCAGTACAATACTGGAGACGTGCGAGGGTGTTACCACACACACACCTTCCTGTCCCTTTAGCAGAACAGCACACACTCCCCCCCCCCCATATTGGGGTGGGAGGTTAATTCTAGATCATTCTTCTCCCTCCCACCCCTTTAACCCACCGAGGCTTTAAACTAAATATGTTAGCCGAGTTAATATAAACTGAACTATATTCCCCAGCCTCCCGAAGCGGGTCTCAAACTCAGGCCCCGCCTGACTCAGGCGCGGGAGGCTGGGTCCGCGCGCGTCCCCAGGCCTGACATCTCTTTCTCTAGAGTCCACACTGCTGCTGGCGCAGTGCTCAGTGTTCCAGTTCGTTATTCTGGAATTGTTTTTGCAGTGAGATGCACAGAAACGTGCTTGATCGCTCTGCCCTTCGTTCCCTAACGTAAATGCAGCATGCCTTCAAGTCTCCCTTTAAACCCTGGCGCTGCTTCGTGGACCTGTGTCGGAATCATAGGGGAAGATCTTTGACATGTGGCTTCCAGGTCCCAGTTCAGTCTCCTTAACGTCACAGAAAGGCCTGGGCATCAGGCTGCCATCCACACAGCACATGCATTCTTTTAAAAGCTGTATCTACATGTCTTTACAGAAGGAGGGTTACGTTAAAGTGTGTTTTAAATCTGCTTGAGGCGGGGAGAGTGGAGGCAGATAGGGTGCTCGAGCCAGGATGCTGACAAGCGACTGAACACAGAGAGAGACAACCGATGGAAAGCCCTGCCAGGCCTCGGGCCTTGAGGAGGGAGAACTCCAGCATGGCTCCTGTCCTGCATTAGCGTCCTCTGTGCACGGCAGGGAAGCTGGAGAAGCAACTCAGTGCTGCCCACATCCTTTGCAACAGACAAAGGAGGGGGAGCGGAAATTCCCTGTGGCCCCTTCTCTGCCAGCCTGGTGTGTTTCTAATCAGAGGGAGCAGGTCTTGAACTTGGTTGAATCTGAGAGAGGACCTAGCAGGTTCCAGGACTACTGCCCGGACTGCGTGGCTGCCCAGGGAGATGCCTAGCCAGACTTTAAAGCCACGTGCAGGGAAGCAGAATCAAAGGTTCCCTGGTGTTTCACGCCCTAATCCCCAAACCTATGAAAAACGTTATATTGCTTGGGTAGAGAGAATTATGGTTGCAGATAGAGCTGAGGTCATGTGCCACCACCGTGCAGCTTAGCAATGGAAATCTATTACACCATTTGCTCTGTTTATGGGAACCTAGGAACCTTCAGCTAGGTGATATTCCTCCTCTTCCCCTCCCTCCTCTTCCTCTCTTTCCTCCTGTTCTCTACCCCCTTTTCTTCCTCTTCCTTTTTTTTTTTTTTTTTTTTTTGGCTCTGCTGGAGATGAAATCCAGAAGTTTCACACACACACTAAGTAAATACTCTGACACCACCCACAACCTGCTGCTCAGAAAGCCCCTCCTTGCCAGCCTGACTAAGGACCAGTTATGTACAAAATCAACTGATAAAGCCCATTGCTCTTAGTATTGACAGTTAAGAGCTACATTGCCGCCGGGCAGTGGTGGTGCACACCTTTAATCCCAGCCCTTGAGGGGCAGAGGCAGGTGGATCTCTGAGTTTAAGGCCAGCCTGGTCTACAAAGTGAGTTCCAGGACAGCCAGGGCTACACAGAGAAACCCTGTCTTAGAAAAAGAAAGAAAACAAAAAAAAAAAAGAGCTACACTGCTAAGAACAAGAAGTAGTGAGAAAGCCCTGCTTAGAGGTGCATACCAAACTCCGAAGTCCATAAATGTTTGCACTGTAACAGAAATTATGTAGGTAACTGAAGAGAACTTTTTAAAATGTCATGTTTTCAGTGCAGTCTAAGAATGAAATGTGAGTGGGATGCCCATGTGAAAAGGGAAACGCGGAGAATGATAAAGATTCTTAGGGAAAATTTGAATGGCATCTCTGAGTTTCCAATAGGAAGTGAGGTTCGTTCACCTCACTTCTGGGAACAGCCAAGAATTTGAGCTTTACCCACTTCATCTGTAGGGCTGTAGTGTACACTATTCCCCTTCTCCAGTGACACAAAAAATAATTCTGATGACCTCCCCCCACACACACACACACAGACCTGCCCCTGCCACACACACTCTGAAACAGGATCTCATGTAGCCCAGGCTGACCTTGAACTTGCTAGGAAGCAAAACATTACCTTGAACTTCTAAACATATGCCACCATGCCTGGTATTTACCAGTGCCAGGAACTGAACAGAACACTTTGGGAATGCCAGGCAAGCGCTCTTAACAACAGAGGCCCGGCTACTAATGGTAATCTTAACCCATCTCTGTTACCACTTTCTGTTTATTTATGTATGCGTCTAGCCCCGCAAGTGTGCTATGAATTCCTAGGAGGCTAGAGTATTATCTCACTTAGCTCTTTCCCCAGTGTCTGAGGGCCTTGGATTGACAATGCATAAGTGAATTAAGTGAATGGTGGTTGACTAGATGGATGAATGAGAAGGTGGGTGAGGGAATACATGAACAAATAAAGATAAAATCTGAACTATGAACAGAGAAGTTAAGGGATCCAGAAGGTTAAGACTGCTCAGAAGATAAGAATCCTATTATTCCATAATTTGGTTTCATTAGCATATGTTAATTATACATAAGAGTTTCTTGGTGACATTTTCATACATGTATATAAAGTCATCCTTTCTACCTCCTGCGTGTGACCCAGAGTTTAATTAAGGTTGCTTTTGTGAGCATGCATGAAGGGTTAGTTACTGGAACATGAGCACTTTACTTGTGGCTAGACCACTGAAGAACTCCCCAGTATCCATTGACCATCAATAGCTCTTCAGGGATGGGCAGGGCCTTGGGAGCCCCTTCTCCCTAGCAACCATTAACTGTCTGTAAATCCTCAGAGAGGGTGGGGTCTAGGGAGTTTTGAGGAGCCCAGTCTTGTGCAGGTTTTACACAGGGAATCACAGCTGGTGTGAGTCCATGAATTCAACAACTGTTGTCATGCCTGGGAGCTAGCATTCCACAGCACTCCTCTATTCCATCACCTCTTCTATGGTGTTCCTGGAGTCTTGGAAGGGGAGCCGATGTCCCATCTAAGGCTAAGCCATCAACAGTCACATATTCTTAGCGCTTTGAATGGTTATGAACCTCTGTGGTAATGGCTATCCCCTGTAAAAATATACTTACCTGTCTAAAACACGGATCTATAGACAATCATAATCAAAAGCCAGTTTTATTGATTCCCCTATAAGGAGAACAAAACCAGGTATAGTGGTTCATGGATCAAAAGTTCATGGCCATCCTTCGTATATAGCTAGTTTAAGACCAGACTGGAATACATAAAACCTTGTCTCATGAGGGAGGGAAGGATAGGGGGATAGATGTACTAGTTGCTTTTCTGTTATTGTGACAAAACACCATGGCCAAGGCAACTTATGAAAGCATTTAATTGGGCTTACAGTTTCAGAGCCTTAGAATCCATGATGGCAGAGCAAAGGCGTGGTGGCAGGGTTAGCTGAGGGCTCACATCTTGACCTGAAGCGAAGGCAGAGAGACACTGGGAATGGTACGGGTCTTTTGAAACCTCAAAGCTAGTGACATACTTTCTCCAGTAAGGCCACACCTCCTAGAACTCCCCAAACAGCCACCACTGGAACCAAGTATTCAAAAGCCAGAGACTTATAGAATCATTCCAGCCACCATAGAGGGAAGAGAGAAGAAAGGAAAGATACGCAGAAACAGAAACATTGGGGAGGTCAGGGGAGCCGGAAAGAAAACGTCCTGCTATACATCATGTAGGCAGAGGTCTTTTTCCTGGACCACCAATCAGCTCTGTCCCACTAGCCACTCCCAATAACCACACAGAGACTTATTATTAATTATAAATGCTTAGCCAATAGCTTAGGCTTGTTACTAACTAGCTCTTACATTTTAAATTAACCCATTTCTGTCCCTTTACTTGCTGCCACGTGGCTCATGGCTTGTTACCTCATTTTGTACACATCCTGTTTCCACAGATACAGAATATGGCTTTTCAGCACTGGGGTGAAAATAAGAAGCAACCATGAGTGGGAATGAGGTTTATTTTTACAGGGACAGAAATGTCCTGAAATTATGATTTTAGAATAACCGTGACGGTGGTGTTGTTTTTCCCACTCTGTAGGCATACTAAAATGCATTGAATTGTATTCTTAAGCAATTCTGTAAAGCTATGTTAGGAGTCTCCTGGGACCCCCTAGAACTTCATGGTGTCTACATTTGAACCACCCAACAGGGACACTGGATACATGAAAGGCAATAATGCTACATCATTTCATAAATTAAGCTAGTGTGTTGGTTTGAATGAGACATACCCTCCATAGGCTCACGTGTTTGAACACTTGATCCCTCATTGGTGGTGCTTTGGGCAGAAGGGGTTGGAACCTTTAGGAGGTTGAGCTTTGCTAGTACATTACTGTTGGTGTGCTTTGAGGATTTACAGCCTCACTCTATTTTCTGATCTCTCCCACTGTTTCCATCCTATGATTAACCATGATCAGCCAACCTCCTGCTCCTGCTACCATGCCCTGATTATGGTAGCATGCCAACCATGCTCTGCTTTCTGGCCCATTATAAACTCACCCTCTTTCCTCTCACCCCTCTCTTTCTGGAGCCATAATCTAAAATAAAACGTTTTTATCTTAAATTGATTTTGGTCATGGTATTTTATCACAGAAACAGAAAAGTAACTAATGTAGTTAGTACCTTTAAAAGTTACATCACACTCTTGAAATGTAGGGTTCTGTCTTAAATGCTCATCTTTCCTCTCTCCGTTTTTCCCAGGGCCCAAACACATCTGGGTATCTGGTTGGTAGGAACAATGCCAACGGAGTGGACCTGAACCGCAACTTCCCTGACCTCAACACCTATTTCTACTACAATGAGAAGTACGGCGGCCCCAACCACCACTTACCCCTCCCAGACAACTGGAAGAGTCAGGTAGGAGATGAAAATTGGCAATAGAAGCTGGTAACTCGGCACCTGGAGTTGCTTGCGGGATGCTAAGTATTCTTCACATCAAGAGAACTGTCAAGAATTGAACATCAGCTCCTTCCTCAGTTACTCTACCTAGAAGAATGTTAGCTCTCAGACTTCTTTGTACTCTTCCCTCTGGCAGCAGAGAGAGAGCCCTCCAGGCAGCAAGGCCTCACTGACTGTCCACCTATAAAATAATCATTCAGACGCTTAATATTATTTACAAACTGTATGGCCTATGGCAGGCTTCTTGCTAGCTAGCTCTTTCATCTTAAATTAACCCATTTCTATTCATCTATGTTTTGCCACGTGGCCGTGGCATTACCAGTCTGCTGGCATCTTGTTTCTCCTTGGGTGGCGGCTAGGCATCTCTCCCTCCTCTCCTTTCTTCTTTCCGTATATCTGCTTGGATTTCCCGCCTGCCTCTAAGCTGCCTTGCCATAGGCCAGTGCAGCTTTATTTATCAACCAATCAGAGCAACACATATTCACAGCATACAGAAAGACATCCCACAGCAGGCAATAGTAGCCAATATTAGCCCTGTTTGACAGTTACTACATTTATAGGTCAAATTAAATTTACATAAGTAATAACTGAAAGGATCAATATTAAAACCTAGACATGGACTGGGGAGATGGCTCAGTTGGTAAAGTTCTTGTCCTACAAGCATGGGGACCTGAGCTTGAACCCCAGAACCCATGCCAAAATGCTAGGTGTAGGGCCAACGAGACAGCCCAGTGGGTAGTTACCTGCTGCCAAGCCTGAAGACCTGAGTTTGATTCCCAGAACCCACATGATGGAAGGAGAGAGCTGACTCCTGCAGGCTGTCCTCTGACCTTGACATCAGGCTGTCATGTATATGTGTTCATGCACACACATATGCACACACATATGCACACAAAGCAAGTGCAATTTTTAAAATGTAGATGTATGGTGGCGAGTGAAAGAGAAAGACATCCATCTTCAACCTCTGATCTTCCTACACACGTGCACACACCAGTGTAGCTTGAGTTTTCCTGTGTAGCTTTGCGCCTTTCCTGGAACTCACTTGGTAGCCCAGGCTGGCCTCGAACTCATAGAGATCCGCCTGCCTCTGCCTCCCGAGTGCTGGGATTAAAGGCGTGCGCCACCACTGCCCGGCCGTGAATCTATTGCTTTAAACTACAGCAGCTGTGGCTGCTGGCTCCACCCACCTCAGTTTCCCAACATGGCGGCCGTACGTTTTCTGCCAGCTCTGGGAGCTATCGTAGGTCTATGCTTTTATCCAAGCAGCATGTAGCCCAGAAACCTCTTTTTTTTGTTTTGTACTAGCAAAGGCTAAATCCACCATACAGCTTAATGTGTCACTTGCAGAGGACTCATTCCCGCCATACAGCGGCAGGTCGAACACACACGCTAGGAACCCACAAGTAACTCAAACCGGCAGCTGCCACTCATTTGAGAGAGACAATTAGGAAGCTGTTTTTAGCTCCGTTTTAGAATCTTTTCTCAGGTTTTTAGGTGGAAACTCTTGCCCCACGTTGGGCGCCATTTGTAGCTTGAGTTTTCCTGCCTGGCCCACAGTCAGGACAAATCTCTCTCATCTGCCAGTCCCACAGCCACTCAGACCCAACCAAGTAAACACAGAGACTTATATTGCTTACAAACTGTATGGCCGTGGCAGGCTTCTTGCTAACTGTTCTTACAGCTTAAAGTAATCCATTTCTATAAATCTATACCTTGCCACATGGCTCGTGGCTTACCGGGATCTTCACATGCGGCTTGTCATGGTGGCAGCTGGCAGTGTCTCTCTCACCCAGCTTCCTGTTCTCTCAATTCTCCTCTCTGTTAGTCCCGCCTATACTTCCTGCCTGGCCACTGGCCAATCAGTGATTTATTTATTGACCAATCAGCAACACATTTGCCATACAGACCATCCCACAGCACACCAGCATGCACACACTCACGTGCACAAACACAGACAGACCTTCCGACTCATGTTTCCAACATCCTTTCTGCTGATACTGGACTGTTGACAGGAAGCTCCAGCATTCTGTAGACAAGTTTCTCCTACTTGTGATGAATCGGATGTTCACAATGTTAGCTATAGAATGATGTCTAACTCGTGGTTCCTCCTCTTTCCTCCTATGTGACCTTTTGCATCTTAAAGCCCCCCTTGTTTCCCATGCTCTAACTGGAGACAGCATCTGGCAAGCCCTGGGTAGTGTGAATGGCCCCACCCTGTGTGGACCTGCTGCTGGTGAGAGTAACTCCTGCCTTCTCAGAGCATCCCTGTCAGCCCTGACTTTTCTCCTGGGTGGGAGGGCTCTGACACTCTATCTGTGAACATCGAAGCTTAGAGACTGAGGAGAGGAACACAAAGCAGGGGGAGGCCTCTCCACTGGACGTTCCTGGGTGGATAGGGTCAGTATTTCCCCCTTGAAAATGATGAGGGCTGGAGAGATGACTCAGTGCTTCAAAGTGTCTACCGTTCTTACAGAGAACCCATATTAGACAGCTCACAATTGCCTGTAACACCAGCTCCAAGAATATCTGATGTCCTGTATCCTTGTGGACATACCCCCACACAGACACACATACCCACACATAATTTAAAATAAAATAAAATCTTTTTAGAAAAATGATGTAAAAGTCATATTGACATGTTGGATTTCTGGGTACAGCTGTCCTTTTGGCTCAGTTAGTAAGTAAAAAATAACATGGTCCTACTCAGTGTATGTAGGCAGAAGACTATCATAGGTAATTTTTTATTTCCTGAGGCAAGGTATCATGTAGCCAAGGCTGGCCTCAAACTTACTTATGAGGATGACCTTGAACTTCTGTTCCTCCTGCTCTGCCTCCAGAGTGCTGGGATTATTGTTGTGAGCCATGTTCTGAATTCTTGAAAGGTTTATTTTATTTGTATTTTTGTAATTATGTGGGGGTCTGTGTGTCTGTGTGGGGATGTGTCCATGTTAGCTGCAGGTGTTCTCCGAGTCCAGAAGAGGGTGTCAGATCCTCTGGAGCTGGAGTTACAGGTGGCGGTGACCTGACATGGGTGCTGAGAACCGAACTTGGGTCCCCTGTGCTAACAGCAAGTGCTCTGAACTGCTGAGCTGTTTCTTCACACCCCCCGCCATGCTTTGATTATTAAACTTGTTTCTCTTCATAAGACAAGATGAGCCTCCTCCTCAGTCCTCTGCCTAGCTCTGAAGAGGAAAAATGAAATGGGAACTCCCTTGTGCTCCTGATAGAAGAGCCCTGAGGGAAAGGAGTGACCAGAAGCTGGCCTGTTGGAACGTGGAGCATCAAAGGGCCTGAGCTCTTGGTCCTGCAGCCACAGGCCACAAAATGACAATTTCTCCAATAGAGATCACGTGTACAGCAGTGATCCCTTTACTCTGTGACTTTGCACAGTGACAAAATGACCAAACATTGCTGGGAACTTACCTACCCACACATGATGTGTCTGTCCTGCTTGTGTGAGATCCAACTCTCCTCAGCCAGTCCCCTTTGGGACTGACCTTTGGTCCAGGAAGAGCTGTTAACTCATTGACCCCAAGAGCTCACCAAACAGACCCATGTGTGAGGAGAACAGCACCGGCGACTGGACTTTTGTGCTGCGGGTCCCGTGGGTTCATGGTTTTCTTAATCCTGCCAGTCACTGGCAAAGTAACACTCAGTAGAAATTAGTGTGTCTAATCCATGAAACGTAGATATGATCAGAGTGTCATTAAAATGGTGCAGCAGATGTGTTGGCAAGAGGAGGCCGAAATCATTACTTCAAGCAAGTGGTTTCTATTATTAGAACCCTAGATTTTTGCAAAGATGTCTTAGAAGCCCAGCCCTTGCTACGCTGGATAAACTGGGAAACCTTTGGCTCTCTTCTTCTCCTTCTCCCCCATCCCTTCTCCCTCCCTTTGCCCTTTCCTGCTCCCTCTCTTCTCTCCCAAAATTGAGTAAAAAAATACAGAATTCCAGACACTTCCTGTTCCCACACTGACCCCACCTTCAACATCGTATCCCAGAGTGGTGCATTAATTACAATCAATACGCCTGTATTGACCTGACCCAACACTCAGGATCTAAACTCTCCAGTCCCACTAGAGATTACCCTTGGTGTTCTGTGGGTGTGGGTGCACATGCTGAAAGTGTCCATCACTGTCACACAGACTGAAGAGTCTTCCTACCCTGGAGGCTCTCTTTGTACCTATTCTGTGCATTATAATCCACATATTTCACTTTGGGAAGGGGTCCCATATACTTCATTTTGAAATCGTTACCACCAAGGTCAAAGTTTCCCAGCTTCAGTTCTCATATCTGGGGTGGAGGGAGTGGGATTCACAATTCCTGCAGGCTCCTTCCTGACAGGATTCTCTGAGGGACCCTGTGGCAGCTCAGCCATACCTTGGCTGCCAACTTCTCATGTCTTCACAGGTGGAACCCGAGACCCGGGCGGTGATCCAGTGGATTCGCTCCTTAAACTTCGTTCTCTCAGCCAATCTGCATGGCGGGGCTGTGGTGGCCAATTACCCGTATGACAAGTCACTTGAGCATCGGTTCCGAAGTCCTCACCATCGCACCTCCAATTCCCCCACACCAGATGATCAGCTCTTCCAGATGGTATGCAGAACGGCAGCTCCCAGCTCGTCCCAGCAGGGGAACTTGGGCTCAGGAGAGGAGATTCATGTCAGAGATACACAGGTCCACAGATGGTTACAGGAAACAGGGTCTGCTTGGGAGAGGCTGTCTAGTAAGTCACATTTTATTTCAGATGACAGGCCATAAATCCAGGAATGACGAAATCAAAAGGAAGACATTTTATAATTGCTATGATGTAAAGAACACTTAAGCTATGAGTTAGTGGAATGAAATGTGAATTTTGAGAAAACCTAGCTTACACTTTTATGATAATAGGTCTATCTTAATGAAAAATAAGCCATGCAAATTAAGATTTAAATAGTAATATAAAACAGTAGAACAGGGGCTAGGGAGATGGGTCCGCAGCTGAGAGTTCTTGCTACTTTTGTAGAGGCCCCCGATTCTGTTCCCAGCATCCATGTTTGTTAGCTCAAAACCACTTCCAGGGGATCTGACACTTCTGGGCTCCAAGGGCAACTGCACTCATATGCACACACACACACACACACACACACACACACACACACACACACACGCAACAGACACACAGACACACACATATAAATCTTTTTTAAAAAAGATGAATATAGAGAGTTATATATTCATAATATGTATTTTGTAAGTTCATAATCTTTTGTAATAAAATTTATTAACGAAATTATAAAATATGAATATATCTGTAGATAATAAAACATTAGTAATATTTATTATAATTTATCAATAAGTTACAGAGAAGGACCCCAATTTACTTTGGAAAGGCAGTAAATTAATTTATTTTTCTCCAGTAATAACATTTTGTCTACTACTATAAAAACATAATGACTAGGCATGGTGGTGTGTGGTCTAAGTATTTTGATTCCAGTACTTAGAAGGCAGAGGCAGGTGGATCTCTGTGAGTTTGAGGCCAGCCTGGTCTATAGAGCCATTTCCAGGCCAGCCAAGGAAAGATGTTGTGGTGATATTTTGTTGTACTCTAATAAAGCTTGCCTGAAGGTCAGAGGACAGAGCCAGTCACTAGATTAAACATAGAGGTCAGGCAGTGGTGGCACACACCTTTAACCCCAGTACTTGGGAAACACACACACCATTAATCCCAGCACTAGGAAGGTTGTGATAGGAAGTAAAATGGCTGGGCAGAGAAAGGCATATAAGGCGTGAGGAGTCAGGAGCCAGAGAGCCTTTCCGCTGAGGACTCAGAGGCATTCAGTCAGAGGATTTGTGGAGACAGAATCTTCTCTTTTCGGCTGAGGAGTTGGTGAGGTGAGAAGTGGCTGTGGCTTGTTTCCTCTGATCCTTCAGCATTTACCCCACTATCTGGCTCCGGGTTTTTATTATAAGGCTATTTAGGATTCGTGCAACAGATGTCTCAAAAAAAACCACAAAAAATAAAAAAAAAAATTATTAAAGAATAATGGGGATCATAGAGTCTAAGCATGTGACTCTCTTCCCAACACGTATCTTCCATCTGTCAAAATACACGTTTTCTATTTTATTCATTCTTTGATTTCTTTCATTAAAGTCAGCTAGAAAATGGCCTAACTGAAAAAGACCTTCTGTGTGATCTGTTGTCATCCATTTCTTTGCACGTGACAGACTTATCCCCGAGAAAGTGGAAACACCAGAATACAGGGCTCCTATAGCAATACAACATTTGGGATGCTGAGGCAGGATTGAGTTCAAAGCCAACCTGGACAACAGAGTGAGACTCTGTCTTTAAAAACCCAACAGAGAGAAGGAGGTCAAGAGTGACTCCAGGGGCCAGTTGGTGGTGGCGCATGCCTTTAATCCCAGCACTTGGAAGGCAGAGCCAGGTGGATCTCTGTGAGTTCGAGGCCAGGCTGGGCTACAGAGTGAGATCCAGGACAGGCACCAAAACTATACAGAGAAACTCTGTCTCGAAAAACCAAAAAAGAAAAAAAAAAAAAGTGAATCCAGAATTCCTAACTGCAGTCCGAATTGTGCGTGCTCGCTTACATAAACGCGCACACACACACACACACACACACACACACACACACACACACACACTATCACCACCACCACCTCATCACCTCCTCCTTTATCTCTGGTCACACTTCCTTGCACTGAAGCATATAATGCACTCTGCATATCACGTTGCCCCTTGGCGTCCCCTAGTTTGGAGTCTGAGCCACCGCTGTGTGAGATGGGATTGCTCTCAGTCATTTCCTGTCTTTCCTCCAGCTGGCCAAGGTCTACTCCTATGCACACGGATGGATGCACCAAGGTTGGAACTGCGGCGATTACTTCCCAGACGGTATCACCAACGGGGCGTCTTGGTACTCTCTCAGCAAGGGTAAGCGGAGTCCTGGGAACAGTCGTTTTTTCTCCTTCTCAGGGACTCACAGGGAATGCTATAGAATTTTGCACCTCATGGGGGAAATGGAGAAATGGAGAACTCCCAAGCTGGCATTTAACAGCCTATTTGTGATCCTAAAAGACCAAGGCGGGTGGGAGATCATGTGTGGTCTTGTAAAACTAGTGTGTTGTGCCCTGATCTGCTGGGGCATAGGAAGAAAGTAATGAGACCCAGTGGTGAAGGGTGTGGTCTCTGAGATTGAATCAGTTCATCTTGCTTGTGTACCAGCTGTGTGGCTTCAGGCTAGTCCCACGGCCCCTCTGCGCTTTGGTTTTCCCATCTCTAGCTAAAGCCCGGCAACACACTCAACTCATGGATTTGATGCTTTAAGTAAAGCACTTGAAACCTGGCTCCTAAATGCTGTTTTCAAAAGCAGCACAGAGGTGGGCGTCAGACAGCAGCAGGTGAGCAGAGGGGCTGGCCTCTCCCGACTAGGGCTACCAACTCCGCACAGCAGGAACCTGCCGACTAGGGCTACCAACTCCGCATAGCAGGAACCTGCCGACTAGGGCTACCAACTCCGCACAGCAGGAACCTGCGTGGGCGTTGGCCATTCATAACAAAAGGTCGGGGAGCTCCAGCAGCAGGTGCACCCTGCCCCATTCCCCCGCCCCGCCCGGCCCCGTCTCCAACCCTTCCCTGCACCTTGCCTGGGACAGGCTTAGGATAAATGCATGCTGTGAACCTTCCTCTGTAAGACAGGGAAGAGGCTAGAGCAGGGGGCCAGGTTCACTCAGGAGCTGTTCACATCTTTTCCCATACTCTCACCACCAGTATTGATAAGGGTTGAGCTGATGTTTAGTCCTGGGGAGAGAGGAGGGGAGAAAAGCCATGGTGTCACCGTGTACTGAGAAGTCAAGAAGTCAAGAAGTCAAGCCCCAAACCCACTTGAACACAAGCAGGAAGATTCAGTAAGATTCTAATTTCTTTAACTTTGTATTAGGAAACCAGCCTCCCCACACCACAAATTGGAACCGTTAGATATGTGTTTTCAAATCGTCCTTTTTTTTTTTTTTTCTCTCTCCTTCTCCACCTTCCCTGTCCTCTGAGAAAGCATGGCCCATGCCCGCTCAGAAATCTCCACTCTAAAGCAATCTGGCACAATCCCAAGAATAACTTGATTAATTAGTCAGTCACAATGATTGTCTTAGTGCGTGGTCTCTGACCCTGCACCGACAGTACCCCTTGGCAAGTTAGACCCTTTGCCTGAGTCAGAAGCTCTGGGAGTAAGGCCCAGAGTTATCTGCGTTTAGCTGAATGGCCCAGGCTTCCTGGGGACTCTAGTGCATGGGAGGAAAACATTTATGGAGTTATCGTTATTGGTCTCTGGATTAGTCAGGGTTCTCTACAGGAACATAATCCATAGAATGAACGTATGTTAAGAGGGGAGTTTATTAGAATCACTTATAGGATAGAGTCTGGGTAATCCAACAGTGGCTGTCTTCACACTGAAGATTCGAGGCCCTGGAACCTGCTCAGCTCACAAAGCTAGGTCTCTTTGCACCCCCAGTCTGGTGCTGAAGGCCTAGAGGGTTCCTAAAGAGCGGATGGTCTTTAGCCCATGTTGTAAGACCAACGAAGCTGGGTTCCAGTGTCGGGGTGGATGGCAGCCACAGAGCACATGAACTTAAGAACAGGATAGATGAGCTCACCAGCAAGACGCAAAGGCAAGCAGGCCACATGCAAAGCTTTCCTGTGAACCACCTTTTATCTGGATTTCTGCCAGAGGATGTCACCTATATATTTAGGGTGGGCCTTCCCACTTCAGATGACTGGAAGACCCCCATAGATATGCCCAGCAGTGTATCTCTTAGTGGAATCCAGGTCCAGCAGAGCTGACAACCAAATTGACCACCAGTCTCCAACTTCCTCTGTTCTTTCTTATTTTATGTGTACATGTGTTTTGCCTGTGTGCATGTCTGTGCACCCTTAAGAGCCTGATGCCTGAGGAGGCTAGAAGGTTTTGGATCCCCTAGAACTGGAGTTACAGATGGTTGTGAGCCACCATGTGGGTGCTGGAAGTCTGACGGGTCCTCTGGAGGAGCAGCCAATGCTCTCAACCATTGAGCCATCTCTCCAGCCCGCTGCACTCATTTTATAATAGCTTGTTCTCATCAGCCCAAAGAACAAGTGGAAGTTAACTAAGTGGATACTTACTTTTCAGTTTTTATTGTGACAAAATACTACAGAACCTACCATCCTTTTTCTTGTCGTTAGTTCTTACTGTTGTCTAGGCTGGTCTTGAACTCATGGGTTCAAGGGATCCTCCTACCTCATCTCTTTCATGAACTGGGACTACAGGAGCATCCCACCCACCCAGCTCCATCATAACCCTTTAAAATTACTTATTCATGTATTGTGTGGTGGGTGAGTGTGCGTGTGTGTATGAAAGCGAGCACATATGACCCAGTGCAGGTATGGAGGTATTCAATGACAAATACGTACTTCTTTCCCCACTTCGATCTTTTGAGACAGAGTCTCTCTTTGTGTAGCCCTGGCTGGCCTAGCATTCACTCTATGGTCCGGCTAGCCTTGAACTCATATCAAGCCCTCCAGTCTCTGGCTCTGGAGGACAGAGATTATAGGCATGCACCACCACATCAGGCTTGTTGATCACACTTTTAACTGTGCCATTAGCACCAGCCCTGTTTCTAGACTCTTCCCATCCTGCCCCAGTGCCATACTTCTCCATGATTTTGACTAACATGGATATTTCATGTTGGAATCATGCAGTGTTTGTCTTTTGAGTCTGGGCTAGTTTATTGCATTTAATGTGGCATTCTCACAGCTCATCAAGGCATTGCCTTCGGAAGGCAGAATCCCAATACATTCATCCACCACATTTTGTTTGTACACTGCCCATCAATGGAACATGGGTTCTGTCTACCTTCTGATTACTGAAAATAAGCTGCTATGAGCATGGATGTAAAAACATCTCTTCGAGATCTTGATTTCAGTGCCCTTGGATCCATATCTAGAGCTGGAATTGTTAGATTAGGTGGTAATTCTCTTCTGTGGTAGCTGTACCATTTTATAGTCTTATCAACAGCACACAGGCTCCAATTTCTCAACACCTTTATTAGCACTCATTATTTTCTGTCTGTATTCCTCTTTCTGTAGTAGTCAGCTCGTGGGTGCAAGCTGGCATCATACAGAAGCTTGATTTACATTTCTCTAAAGATTAATGATGTTGAATATCTTTTTCATGTGCCTACCAGCCATTTGTACATCTTCTTTAGACCAGCATCTATTGAAGTCTTTGTTTATTCACCCATTCTTTCATTCATTTATGAGATAAGAGTTTCATTCATTCATTTGAGATAAAACTTCATTATGTGGCCCTGGTTGGCCTAGAACTTGCTCTGTAGACCAGGCTGGCCTTAAACCCACAGAGATCCTCCTGCCTCTGCCTCCCAGGTGCTGGGATTAAAGGGATGTATCATCATGCTGACACTTATTTATTTATTTTATACTTGAGTCATGCTGTGTAGCCCAGGCTGACCTGGAACTTATGATCCTCCTGCCTCATCTTCCAGCGTCCTGAGTGCTGGGATTACAGGTGTGAACCACCATGACCATCTTTGTGTGTGGCATTATACATGAATCTAACTTTATTTTTATTTAGTGTTTTGATTGGTGTAACTTTGATATCAAAAGTGAGGTCTCCAGCTTTATTCCTAGAGTTATTTTGGCTTTGGGGGAGGTGGGCCCTTATGGTGATATTTTATTTGTATTAAAATGTTATTTGTATGTTAATAAATAAAGTTGCCCGGGGGTCAGAGCTATTAGCAAGCCATAGGAAAGCAGGACAGTGGTGGTGTACACTTGTAATCCCATCACTTGGTATGCAGAGCTGGGTAAGTCTCTGTGTGTTCAGGGATACAGCCATTATTGGACACACATGCCTTTAATCTCAATACCAAGCAAGGAAAACCTGGAGGCTTATACAGACAGGCCGTGACGAGGCGGTCATGTGGTTGGGTTTACAACCAATGAGAAGGCAGAACAGGAACACTATATAAAGACATTAACACAGGGGTAGTGAGTTCGGAGAGGTAGGACCACTGCAGGAGGAAGGGTAAGGTTTTAGCTCTTAGCTCTGACCTCTTTGCTTTCGTCTTTGCATTGGTTCTGTGTTTCTTATTTAATAAGAAGGTTGGTTACATCTACAGGCCCTTTGTGATTTCATATCATTTTAAGATTATATGTGTAATAATTCCATGTAGAAAGATATGGGCAGCCACACTGATTAAGCCAATTAAGAGAATAAGAAACCTTTAATCTTGGCTAGTGACCAAGAGCTGGTTCATGCCTTGATGTCTCTTGGTGCCAAAGCTCCAATGGTGTACAGCATTTTTAAAGACAAAACTTACAATTGCATCAATATTGGATGAGGGACAGAGTAACCTTGCAACGTCTGCTTTGGCAGAACATAGTAGTTACTTCAGGTATAACATGACAATTATTTTTTACTTCTGTTCTTCAGTTAGTTAGTAATTATTTTGGTTAATACATCTGGACCATGGTCAGGATCACAGAAATCCAGATATGCTGCCAAGCAGATATGGCTGTTGAGGGTAGAAGACTGAGAAGCATCTGAACAGACAACAGATTGAGTCAGGACACTTCATATGTAAATTTAAGAGTATATGTCAGGTATAAAAAAAGATCAGGGCCGGGCGGTGGTGGCGCACGCTTTTAATCCCAGCACTCCGAAGGCAGAGCCAGGCAGATCTCCGTGAGTTCGAGGCCAGCTTGGGCTACCAAGTGAGTTCCAGGAGAGGAGCAAAGCTACACAGAGAAACCCTGTCTCGAAAAACTAAAAAAAAAAAAAAAAAAAAAAAAAACGATCAGAAGTTACAGTGAGTTGGTTGGTCACTCTTGGTAGAATAGACATCTTTGAACTGATTAATTTTAATCCAAATAAATGTACAATATAAATATCATTCTAATAATCAAAAAAATACTGAAACAATTGATCCAATTTACTAAGTGAAAAATATAAACACTCAGAAGAAGCCATATATGATAGAGAAAAAAAAGATAAAATACAGGTGTCTGCCACTCTTCCATGAGTCCACTTTTCAGATTACAGTTGTGTATCTGGTTATTGTGGGAGACATGAAGCAAACGTCCATCTCCTCTTGCCTCTCGGGTCTGCAGAACACCACAGCTCAAAGAGAAATGCCATTCTCCTGAAAGCAGCACCTGGGCACACTCAGTGGGAGACAGGAGTAAGAGGGACAGGAGAAATCAGGGGCCATAGAGGTGGCTCAGTGAGCAACAGCCTTTGCTGCACAAACATGAGGACCCGGGTTCAAATCCCCATCACCTTGGGACTTGGAGAGGGAACAGGAGCGTTATTGTGCTTGCTGGTGGAGAGCTTGCTCTGGGTTCAGGGGAAGACATTCTCTCAAGGGAGTAAGGCAGAGAGTGACAGAACAGGACACCCAATACCTTCCTCAAGCCACACACACACACACACACACACACACACACACACACACACACACGGAAGGGGAACCAAATCATGAAATGGAAGAAACATTTTCGAAAATCATTATGGTCCAGCCATAATAATCTTCTTCCCAGGGGCCCAGAAGAGAAGCTGCGAACGGCGTGAATAAAAAGAATCTAAGTACACCAAGCTCTTTGTCTGTCTACTTTATTCCTCTGGGATAAAGTTCTGTCTACACAGCTTCAGTTCTGTTCTCGTGCCTAGCTCCTCTCTTGCCTGATTTCTCTCTACCTTTATCTGCTGTCCCCTCTAGGTTCTATCTTAATTCTATCATCGTAGTTCTGCCCCATCTTGGTCTTTCTCATCTCGTTCTTCCCCATCTGGCTCTTCCTCATCTTCCATCTCATTCTTCTAGTTCTCCATCTAGTTCTCCAGTCAAAATCCTCCAAATCCTCTCTCAGTCTGAGGTTTACAGTTATACACCCATGCAATAGCAGTGCTCCAGCTAAAGCAAGGTCACCAGGCTTGAGTTCTTACAGGGCCATAAAGGCAGATGAGAGTCTTCCTCAGGCAGTGACCGTCAGGCTTTCTTTTACAACCCAAAAGGGGAGTGGTAAAGGAGGAGGTCAACTAAGAGCTAAAATCAGTCAATATATCAGAAAAAGGGAATTTTTGTGCTCGAACTACACTCCTAGAGGTGGTCAGGTATATGTTAGGAGTCTATAATGTTAGTACAAATACCGCTAAGGCTGTATAAGAAAGGAGGATCTGAGCTTAATTTGCCTTAATTCAGGAGATCGTTTGGCCTTGGATGCTGGATAGATATTTCAGATAAAAAACACTGTTATGAGTTCTTGGAAGCATGCATAGCCTAAAGGAAATCATTGCAGGAATCATTATATATATGTATATACATAAAATATCACCCAGACCTCTTAAGCCATGGCTTGACCTTCAGAAAAGTCCTTGACCTTTCCTAGTAGTAGCTTTTGTGGTAGTAGCTGAATTCCGTTACATTTTCCTGCAGCTTGCAGTAGAACATAAAGGATTCAGGTGACGATATGAGCACAAAGTGAGAGAGAGAAAGGGACACACCTGAGACTGGGGGACAGCCGCGTGTAGATAAAAGTTAACAGATGTCAGGAGGTAGACGAGAAGGTGATGAGGATGTAGTGGAGAAATTGTGATAAAGAGAAAGATGGCATGGGGTGATGGTGGGTGCCCAACAGGAAGACCTGCTGCTGCCTCTTTCCCTAGGAATGCAAGACTTCAATTATCTCCACACCAACTGCTTTGAGATCACACTAGAGCTGAGTTGCAACAAGTTTCCCCCGCAAGAGGAGCTGCAGCGGGAGTGGCTGGGTAACCGGGAAGCCTTGATCCAGTTCCTGGAACAGGTAAGGCACAGGAGAGGAGCTTCCGGTGGTGGCTGGGGTTCCTGTGGACTCAGGCCTGGCCTGGCTCTGACTCAGTGCAACAAATGCTCTACTCGTGGGATTTTTTTTTCCCTACAGTGTCCTGGAGCATCACTGTCTGTCAGACACTTAACTATAAGCTGAGGACTCTGGGTAAACAAGCATATCTCTGTCTATATAGAACTGCCATTCTAACCAGGACAGACAATAAACAAAATAAGAAAGTAAACTCGGTAAAGTGTTAAAAAGAGAAATGCTGTGAAAAAAGCCTTATGGTGACAGTGATTCTTAAACAAGGAGTCCAAAGATCAGAGGGGCACAGTCAGGCTAGGTGTCTAGAGCAGGGGCGCAGTCAGGCCAGGTGTCTAGAGCAGGGGCACAGTCAGGCCAGGTGTCTAGAGCAGGGGCACAGTCGGGCCAGGTGTCTAGAGCAGGGGCGCAGTCGGGCCAGGTGTCTAGAGCAGGGGCGCAGTCGGGCCAGGTGTCTAGAGCAGGGGCACAGTCGGGCCAGGTGTCTAGAGCAGGGACACCAGGTGTCTAGAGCAGGGACGCAGTCAGGCCAGGTGTCTAGAGCAGGGACACCAGGTGTATAGAGCAGGGGCAGGGCCCTCCAAAATAGATATATGAAAAAAAGCCAAGCTGCACATTTGAAAGCATGCCCGGCATCACTGACCCCAAGGAGCTGCCACTCACATGCATTGGAGCAGCTTCTGCCAAACCCAGGAATGAGCAGGCTGAGGGGGGGGGCTGGACTCCGTGAGCTCTGTGGCTGGGAATGAGAGGTGGCATCATTTCTGTGGGAAACAATGGGACCGCACTTCCAAACAATTAAAAATCAGCCTGAAGTTCAGCTTGATGATGAAGTACTCGCTTGGCATGAGAGAGACTCAAACGTGGGTCTCCAAATCTGCAAAAGAAACAATCAAAAGAAAATTATCTTATTGTTCAGCACTGTTCTATCCCAAAGAAGTGGAATCAGACAGACAGGAAGGAATATTATTCAGCCTTCAAAACAAAGTACTCTCTGACACGGATGGACCTTGAGGACACTATGCTAAGTGAAATAAGCCAGTTACAAACAGACGTATATTATGTGACTCCATTTGTTTAGAGAGAGTTCTTAAAATCATAGAGACAGAATGCCGAGTGACGGCTGGGGCTGCAGGAGCAGAAGGTGGGGTAGAAAGTGGGGGTGCAAGTGTTGCAGCTCTGAGGGGAAAGGTCTCCTGGCATTTGGGAGCCAAGGAATACCACCAAGTCACACCTCACAGAAGAGATTTATTGGGAAAGATCTAAGAGGGTGGCCGCCTCTGCTCAGGTGAGAAGCAGCAGGGAACTGAAAGGCAAACTTGTACAGGGTTTCTTGGGGGTGGAGATTTCCAGGGTGGGGATTGGTGGGATCTCAAGTCCTGAGCTTAGAGCAAGCCCAGGGATTGGTGGGTTTTCAAAACCCAGAAGTTAGTGATGGGGAGTTACTACTTAAGGAGAGCAGTTTCAGTGTCATCGGATGAAGAGAGTTCTAGAAACGAGTCATTATGCTGGGCACACATTACAAATGTATCTGATAAACTGGACTGTATGAGTATTTTATCACAATTTAAAGTGTGTGTGTGTGTGTGTGTGTGTGTGTGTGTGTGTGTGTGTGTGTGTGTGTAGGTATAGGTGCATCCGTGCCGTGGTGTTTATTTGGAGATCAGAAGACAATTTGTAGGAGGGAGTCTGTTCTCTCCTTCCACCATTTGGGTCCCGGGATCAGACTCAGGTTGCCAGGCTCAGCAGCACACACCTTTATCCACTAGACCATCTCGACAGCCTTTATCACAACTTAAAGTTCTTTAATTTAAGCAAAATTCAAGATTAGATCATGAGGAACTGGAGAGATGGCTTGGCGGTTGAGAGTACTGGTTGCTCTTTCAGAAGACCTGGGTTTGACTCCCAACACCCTCATGGTGGCTCACAATCATTGGTGACTCCAGTCCCGGGGAATCTGAGGCCCTCTTTGCACACCAGGCATGCACATGGTGTGCAGACACACATGCAGGTAAAATACCCAAACACATACAATTAATAAGAGTTTTAAAAAGTTTAGATGAGCAGCACGGCTAGAATGGAAGCAGATCTTTGGAACCAGGCAGAGGGTAGCTGTCATGAGGCTGGGCTGCTCTTGGGGACTGTGGCCTTACAGACCAGCCCAGGAGCCTAAGGCCTTGCTGAGTTGGGCTTTGAGAAGAAAGGCAGTATGATTTGACTGAGTCTCTAGCAGGGTCACCCCATCTACTGAGAAGGGAATTGGGGTTTGGGAGAGCGGTGAAGTACAGCTTTGCAGGCTGCTGCCATGGTGTTAGTGAAGATGGACTGTGCAGACCCATGAGAAAGGCCAGAGCTCTCCCACTGCACAGCTGTTCTGTGATTCTAACTTGCTGTCGGCCACTGTCTCCTGCAGGTTCACCAGGGCATCAAGGGAATGGTGCTTGATGAGAACTCTAACAACCTCACAGGGGCTGTCATTTCTGTCACTGGGATCAACCACGATGTCACTTCAGGTAGGCAGGAAGGGAGTTTCTTGTCTCCTTCAGTAGAACTGGGGACCATTTGTAAGCCAGAGCGACCAGCTATCAAGGACGCTGTGGGTGAGGAACTGGAGGAAGGAAGGGTGCCAGATATGGGGGCAAAAAAGGAAGCATGGCATCAAGCAGCCAGATGTTGATGAGGAAATTCTTTCACTTCTGGAGTGAGCAGGCTCTGAGAGCAGGGAGCATTGATGCAGACGGAGCTCCTACTCAGAGCCCAGGTACCACTGTGGAGATAGTCTTACTGGGAGTATTTCTGGGCTTGGCGATATTAATTAATAATGATGGCATGGAATAGGACCGAGAAGGACGGTAACACTCATGTTTAGTCTCCCCTCTGTATCAGGCATTTCCCACATGTCCATTTAGGAAAAGCTGATAGATTCTATAGTTGGTTGTTTTACTCTTTGCCTCTTTTGGGGGGGCCCACTACCCAGCTCCCAAATGAATACATTCTTATAAATGTCTGGCTTAGCTTGGCTTGTTTCTTGCCAGCTTTTCTTAACTTAAGTCGTCCCGTCTACCTTTTGCCTCTGGGCTTTCACTTTTTTCTATTTTCTCTTCCTTCCTTTCCTTCCTTCCTTTCTTTCTTTCTTCCTTCCTTCCTTCCTTCCTTCCTTCCTTCCTCCCTCCCTCCCTCCCTCCCTCCCTCCCTCCCTCCTTTCTTTCTTTCTTTCTTTCTTTCTTTCTTTCTTTCTTTCTTTCTTTCTTTCTTTCTTTGCTTCTTTCTCCATTGCTGGTTGTGTAGCTGGGTGGCTGGCCCCTTGCATCCTCCTCCTTCTCTCGCTACTTGATCTCTCTTCTTGCTCCTCTTCCTCTAATGTTCTTCTTATTCTATTTATTTTTTCTGCCTGCCAGCCCCATCTGTTTCTCTCTCCTGCCTAGCTATTGGCCATTCGGCTCTTTATTAGACCAATCAGGTGTTTTAGACAGACACAGTAACACAGCTTCACAGAGTTAAACAAATGCAACATAAAGAATGCAACACATCTTTGCATCATTAAAGCAAATGTTCCACAGCATAAACAAATGTAACACACCTTAAAATAATATTCCACAACAAGATTCCTCCTATAGACTTGATTTGAGGCAAGGTCAGCAGTAGAGGATAGTCTTGGAATTACCTAGAACCTGCTGGAAGGGTACTGTCTTGGTTTCTTTTGCTTTTGTTATGATAAAGTACTCTGAAAATAAAAAGCAACTTATGGGAGAAAGGGCTTGTTCTGGCTCATACTTCCAGGGTCTAGTCCATCATAGTCAGGGGTCAAGGTGGCAGGAGCTTGGAGCATCTGGTCAACCCACATCAATAATCAGGAAACAGATCGATGAGGGTGTACATGCTAGAACTCAGCTCCTTTTCTTCACTTGCACAGCCCAGGAGCCCAGCCAGGGAGTGGTGCCGCCCACAGTGGGTGAGCAGTCTCACCCCAGTCAACACAGTCAAGGTAATTCCTCACAGGCATGCAGAAGCCCATCCTGGGTGATTCTAGACTCTGTCAAGGGACAGTGAATGCCAACAGGTAACAGAGTCATCTCATGGAAGAGCAGTGTTGCAAAGCACCCCCTCCCCTCCTAGTCAACTGCTCACCACTCGTAGGAGTTTCTGTGTGTTGGCTTTTCATGGATGTTGTAGCTACTCACTTCCCAAAACAACCTTGTTTGCTACCAACCAGGCATCTCATAGCTCATGGCTGTCTGTCCAGGCTAGATGAAATCTGTGCTTCATGTCCCTGAAGGTGGTCTCAGAGCCTCTTCAGTGGCAGGCTTGTTTAAGGAAAAGCCAATGTTCTAAAAGAATTGTGTCACCTCTGTCTGGCCGACAATCGGGAATCTTCCAGCCCAGTGGCTGCACATGGGACCATGCAGAGCTCGGACCTCAGCACCTTCCCCAAGAGCACATGCTTCTGGGCTTGGTTCTCACCCATTTAAGTGAGGATGGGAAGGTCTCTAAAACGTCAGAGCCCCTAAGAACAAATACCATGGATAGGCCCCGTGTTCAATATCCATTATGCGAAATAGATGTTACTCCTCTCCTTAGCAACATTGATGGGCTGCCTGGCAGGGCACCTGTTGTTGGTTACAGGTGAAGATAGCCTCTTTGAAGAAACATATAGAATGGAGCTTTTGTAACACAATTGCTAATCACCCCTGAATGTGAGCGCCCAGTTAAGATAATAACAGTTTCAGGATATAACCTAAACTGTCCAATATGTGCATAATAACACACTGCATTGCTAAAGTATTTTAAAGTAAATTACAGGGCTGGGGTGTAGCTTGGTAAAGTACCTGCCTAACGTGCAAGAAGCTCTGGGTCCAATCCCAGCACTGAATGAGCTAGGCACGGGGGCACACATCTGTAATCCTAGCATTTGGGAGCACTCATGGTCATCCTTGGCTACATCGTGACGTTAAGACCAGACTGGAATGCATGAGATCCAGCACCACACAAATTAGGCATGGTAATGCACACCTGTAATCCCTAAACTGGGGAGGTTGAGGCATAAAGATCATACATTTGAGGCCATCCTCAGGCAATATAGCAAGTTTGGGGCTATATAAGACCCTGTCTTTTAAAAAAATATATTAAAAATAATATTCTCTGGTCAGCGCGGTGGCACACCCCTGTAATGCCAACACTCGGAAGGCTGAGGTAGGAAGATCATGAGTTTGAGGCCAGACTGCATAGTGACTTGGATGCTAGCCTGGGTCACATGAGACCCTGTTGTCTCAAAACAGAGAGGAGGTGGGGGGAGAAGAGAAAAAGCAGGATTTTCAAGCCAGACCGTTAGTGATCACTTAGTCTGATTCTCACATGTGTAACATTCCCGGGTGTTGGTTGTCCAACCCGGATCCCCAGGATTGTTAGTACAGAGTGCACACTGCTCAGCTGGGTAGCTTGTCCAGGGCCTCCATTCAGCTTCCCGAGTACCCACAGTTTTACACGCAGTCCATTTCTTTCTTTGACAGCTCTTTACCACGGTAGTTTCTGCTTCTCTCTGGTGAAGTCTGCCTCCATATAACTTTAGACTTGGGATACTATTTCTTCAAACAGAGGTTGTTTCTTTGCAATGGCTTTTCAAATGTTAGAGGGCTCAAAGTTTTCTTAGCAGGCAAAATAGTAACAGACATGTTCACTTTTTCTCTTCCCTAGTGATTTTTTACTAGACATGAGTCTGTTTTAGACCCGGGATCTGGAACAGACTGTAGTTTGAGGCAGAGCACAATGAAACCTTCCCAGGAGTGACCCCTGTGGAGGATCTTACTTCTGAGTGGTTTAGCTGTTTATGGGTTTCATCATGCTGTGAGGGAGAAAACAAAACAAAACCAAAAACAGGCTTGTGGTCAGCTTAAACCCCCAGATCACTTTCATAGCCAGGTTCTGTATGAAGTAGGTTTGAAGTCAGCTGGCTGAGTTACATCCTTCTGACGTCTAGGTGAACACGGGGATTACTTCCGTCTGCTGCTTCCGGGGACTTATACTGTCACCGCCAAGGCACCAGGGTATGACCCAAAAACAGTGATTGTGACCGTGGGGCCTGCGGGACCAACACTGGTGAGTCTGGCTGAGCCTTAGCTGCTCTGTAAATGTCACGCAGGGTCTTAAACAGGCCCGTTGCTGGGTTCCCCTTGACCTTTCCTGATTCGTCTCTTTGATACAGCCTGTTTCTCTCATCCTGCTTCTTCCTTTGTACATTAGTGCTAACACTTCCTTCTCACGGATTGCAAAGACAAAGCACAGGTCCACAGAGGTGCACAACAAGGCTAGTTTGTAAGCCCTGGTTGCATTCTTCAAGACCATGAACAGCGACCACCACTAGGTGGCGATCTGCAAGCCGGCTGTGCCCTGTGGTCTCAGGCTCACTTCCCCTTGCGGCCACCTAGGACCAGCCCCCTGCGATGCTCAACTCTCCACAGCTCTACTTTATAGAGAGGATGAGAAGCAAAGAACCATTGACTTACAGCCTGGAACTTTTCACTGTAGATCATGTTATGTCAGAACCTCAGAGCATAAAGGGACCACGGCTGTCAGCCCTCCATGCACTCAACCATTTCCTATTTTTGAATGCCGTCCTCAGTACCTTTTGAGTAGCTGCTGGGCATCAGATACTGTAGGAGAGCTTCCCACAATTACCCATTTTAACCTTCACAACTACCTGTAAGTAACTGTTCAGTATCACACAGTGGGTGGATGGTGGGGGTGGGATTCACCTCCTAGTGTGTCGCAGGGACTCACACTGTGCTACCTGCCTATGTGCAGAACCCTGTAAGTCAACAGAGCAAAGAGAGCTTCAGGTCTTTTAAAAATTCCTCTGAAACTTAAAGATCATCGCCCCCTCAAACACCTCCTACGTACTTTCTGTCTCTCTGTGTGTGTGTGTGTGTGTGTGTGTGTGTGATGGATATGAATGTGTGAGCATGTGTTGGGAGGATAGGGCATGGACGTGTCGTGATGGCACTTGTGTGGAGGTCTGAGGACAATCTCCGTGTCGGTCCTTGTCTGCCACCTTAGTTGAGGCCGGCCGGCCGGGTCTCTCTGTTGTCTGCTGCACGGTGTGTGTGCTCCAGACTGGCTAGCCTCGGAGCTGCCAGGGATGCTCCGTCTCTGCCCTCAGTCTTGCTGCAGAGTCACTGGGACCACAGAAACACACACACTGTTGTGTCTTGCTGTAAGTGGCTTGTGGGGATTCAAACTCGGGTCTTCACACTTGTATGGCACATGCTTTATACTGACAGACAGGAAGAGAAGACAGCCCCCCATCATGCAGAACCCTGTTTCCCAGCCAGCCAGCCCCTTTCTTCCCCCCTTTCACCCTAACATCAAATGCCCAGCAGCAGCCACATACATAAACCATGTGCTGTAGGCAAGCCTGTTCACCGCCAAATGTAAACAGCTCCACAGCCCGAGTTACGCCTGTTTTGACGTAGTTCGCTCTCCCTCCCACCCTCCATGTCCTTTAA
Organism: Peromyscus eremicus; assembly: GCF_949786415.1. Lineage (NCBI taxonomy): Eukaryota > Metazoa > Chordata > Mammalia > Rodentia > Cricetidae > Peromyscus > Peromyscus eremicus. The sequence continues at coordinate 18,288,809 of NC_081416.1, forward strand.
ATAAACTAGCATACCCATCCGTTGTGTCAAGTATAACCCGGAGGCACAGTCTGTCATTTGGATGTGATATTCAGAGGCAGTAGCGGCCACCAGTCTGTTCATTGATTGCACTGCCCTCTGCTTGGCTTCCATTTTAATTTTAGAGCCGTTAGCCGCTTTCCCGAGGAAAGAAAAAAGATGTTTCCTCAAGGGTTTTCATCTTACAATTAAGAGGATTAAAACCTCTCCCAGGGCCCAGAATTCCCGGCTGTCCCCACCTCCCTGCAGACGCTGGAGCCTTTCTCTTTCCTCGGCCTTTCCTCCCCTGTTGCCTGAGGTCTCTTCTCTTCCTTTCCTGGGTTTATGTGTTTACTAAAGGGAAAGTAGGAAATGGTCTCATACAGTTGGCTCCGACTCCCCTCCCCTTTTACAGAACTAGCAGAAAATCTGGCTATGGATTTTTATGGAAGAGGCAGGAAACTCAGGGCGTGGTTTTAACTCCCTGCTGCTTCAGTAGTTGAGACTGTTACAGGAAGGGATTTCGGGGAGTGTAGTTAGGACATGGTGTCACCCCCTCCTCTTCTGCCGCTGGTGATGGCTCTGCAGCCACACCAGTGCCCCACACCAGTGCCCCACACCAGTGCCCCACACCAGTGCCCCACACCCAGTACCCCACACCCAGTGCCCCACACCCGAACACCCAGTCCACAGCATCTTCCCATTTGTGTTCCATGGCTAGAGGACAGCTGTACACAGCCCTTCCATCACACTGATGGCCATGTAATCTTGGGTTTAAAAATCCAGGAGGATGTGGTGGCGCACACCTTCTCATCCTAGCACTCTGAAGACAGAGGCAAGGGGATCTCTGTGATTTCAAGGCCAGCCTGGGCTACAAAGCAAGTTCTAAGTAGCTGGGCCTACACAGTGAGACGCTATCTCAGGAAGAAAAAAGAGTCTAGCCAGGCAATGTCTGTTATCTCTCCGATCCTGGTTGCCAAGCCGTGGGGCAGGAGGTTGAGACACAGAAGGTTGAGACACTCTTGGGCATGTATGGGCATGGTACCGGTGACTCACACAGCCACTAGGAGGGAAATAGAGATGGAGACCCCTCCACTCATCACTCTTGCCCTAAGCAGGGTGTAAGCAAAAGCGTGATTGGAGGTGAGAATAGGATTTTTTTTTTTTTTTTGCTAATATTTAGTCCATCCAGCCACACACTTCATGTCATCAGTGGTTGATTCTGTACCTCTCTTTTGGGAGATAATTGCCGAGTCTGGAGTACCCTACCATTAGAACCTGGTGTGACGGGGCGGGGGCGGGAGTCCCAACAGGCACTCAGCTTCTGCCTTGCCCTTGCAGGTTAACTTCCAACTCAGCCGAAGCACGTCTCAGGTGTACCCTGTGCCGAAAGCTCCTGGCCGAGGACAAGGAAGCAGGCCAAAGCAGCCCCGGACATCCAGAAAGAAAGATCTGGCAGGAAAGCGGCATCGCGGCCCTGCCTGAAGCCCAGCACCCAGGGCCACACACAGCAAGGCCGGGTCCCTGCTCTTGAATCCCGTGGCGACACTTGTCTTTTATTATCTGGGACATATTCAGACACAGGCACATACAGAAGAGTTCTGAGTGTTTCTGTCTGTCCTGGAGCAAGCCTTCTCTAGGCCAGCATTAAAGGAGTCAGAACCTTCTGGAAACTGGTGCCCCACTGTACATGCCTCCAGCAGGGTTCTGGAGACCTTCTTCCTGGGAGTCTGGTTCGGGTCCCATGCCAGCGTGCGCTGCATGCTGAGACAGGTTCCAGCCGGTTGTTCATCTGTCTCCAGAGTCTAGCATAGAGCTGGTGACGACTTGGTGCTACATGAAGCTATCAAAATGACTGTAGTGCTGAGGGGATCCAGAATTGCCTGGGACCGTTTCCACAATAGCCAATGCTTTCCTAGTAAGGAAAGGATGTGATCCACAGGGTCCTGCTCCCTGCCCCGCACCTGGGAGCACTGCCAACAATTTCCACCTTTTGTAATGTTTTCTGGGTATGGAGGAGACAGGAGACGTAGCACGCCTATAGTCTGGCGTGTGTTGGCAGCGTGTCCTTCAGGGCAGTGCTCCGGGCTTTGCTGAGTCCCGCTGAACCCACTGGTCCTGAAGGCATTACTGAGGAAACTAGATGTTTCTGAAGACATTATATCATCTTCCATCTCACGCTTACTAGCATACAAGCTGATGAACCCTCACCGGCCTGGTGTCCTAAGTCCTGTGTCCCCAGTGCTGGGTGTTGGGGATCAGCCCGAGTTTCCACAGCTGCTCCAGCTTTTTCCTATGGATGAGTAATTCCCCTCTCTCCTCTTGGGGCATAGCCTCACACACATCAGCAGCTGTGAAGATGTGCCCTCTCCCGTGAACTAACACACTCTTTCTCGATCTGTGTTTGAGCCATCTCAGTCTGTGACCAGAAGGAAAAGGGGCGAAGATGTATCCTCTCCCTCTGGGAGATGTCTCTCCTCAGGCTAAAAGGTTAATGCTTTCTTTGCAGTTTCCGATCTTAATTCCTTGGATCCCTTCTAATGACGCAGCTTTGAGAGGGCACAACTCAGCTCAGTGACACGTGATGCCTTCATTTGTTGTGTGTGCCACATTTTCCTAGGCTGTCTGAATATCACTCTGTCTTGAGGGTCCCCAATACTAAGTCATTGGACAGAACTGAAGTTTACAAAATGGGGTCACAGAGTGCTTGCTGACACTGCCCCTGACTTTCCTTCCTTCTTACTAAGGATCTTTACTGAGTCCTTGCTCACAAAGCATGCAGAGAATGCAAAGGAAGAAAGCATGGCCCATGGTCTCAGTGTGGCAAAGTAGCTTGGAAGACCCATGAACATCACAATACGTTGTCATAATTACTGTGACCCCATAACTCTGAGGTGGGCCTGGGGAGCCCATGAGAAGAGCCTGTCCCAGCAATGGTGAAGCCTAGATAAGGTATACTGAAGTCAGACAGAGCAGGGTGTGAAGAAGTGGAGGAATATGGTTAGTCTGGGAAGGTGAGAAGTGCGGGTACCTGGAGCTTCTTCGAAGGTCCTGGGCCCTCTAAGGGGGGACTGCCAGGAACACGGCATGAGATGCTGAGAGACTAGGCTGGGTGTCTGGGAGGGACCATTACACAGAGTCATTTGGCCTTTATCCCCAGAAGAGGCAGGAGCCACTGACGCGTCCTTCCAAAGGCTGGGCTGAGCTCAATAGATAGCCAGGGCTGGTGCTTAAAGAGCCAGCAGAGAGGAGCCTGCAGGGAGCCAGCTGGGAAGATGGCCTCAGCCCTGGAGGGGCAGTGGCAGAGACACTTGCAAGCTGAGAGCACTTCCCATCAGCTCCTTGTGACGTCCCTATGTTCCCAGAGACTTCCAGTCTCCTCCCTCAGATCTCTTCGCCTGCCACCCTGAGGCTGAAACACTAAAGCTGTTGTAGCACTTCACCCCACTATCCTAAGTGCACCCCACTCAAGTGCAAATGTGAGATTAAACCACAACGTTACACAGAATACCTGGGCTCTGGCCATGGCACGAAAACTCCACGTATCCTGAAGGAAAATCGTGGTTTGTATACAGTTGAATGTGTGTCCCTACAGGTTCATGCACTGGAAGCTTGGTCCCCGGGGGGTGGGGGGGGTGGGGGGAGGTGGGGGGGGGTGGCACTGGGGCAATGGAAACTGTAAGGGGTGGGATCGAATACGAGATAATTAGGTCATGAACTCCTGCCCTTCAAATAAATCAGTGCTGATCTCCCGGAGCAACGGGCTTGAGTGGGTTGTTTCCAAGCAAAGCCACGCCATCCATTAGCCCCTTCTGCTTCTGATTGATTCCTTTCCACTTCTCCACGAGGGGAGCAGGCATAAGGCCTTTGCCAGGACGCAGGTGCCTGTAAGACTCTCGGCCACTGGAATCGTAAGTCAGATAAACCTCTTTACTTTGTAAGTTATCCAGCTTCAGGGATTGTGTTATAACAATGTGAAACAGAGAAACACTGATGTGAAGTCACGAGGGTAGGAATGGATAGAGCTGACACAAGAAAGAAGGTCTCTGACTTGGACCTTGAATTTTCCTTACTGATACCTTTCTTTTATCCTGTGTTGCTCTGTGTTTTCCCTGGCTGTCCTGGAACTCTCTCTGTACACCCAGCTGGCCTTGAACTCAGAGATCCACCTGTCTCTGCCTCCTGAGTGCTGGGAGTAAAAATATGCCACTACCACCTGGCGATACCTTTTGTTATGCCCAGATCACAGGGGCCCCCAAAAGACCACCATGGAGACCAAATCCCAAATGTAAAAGCAAAGAGCCTTTATTTTCAAGCTCTGAGCTTGGTCTCTGTCTGTCCCACACAGTGGTGAGTGCTGTGGGATGTTCTGTATGGCAAATGTGTTGCTAATTAGTCAATAAATAAAACACTGATTGGCCATTGGCTAGGCAGGAAGTGTAGGCGGGACAAGGAGGAGAATAAAGCTGGGAAGTGGAAGGCTGAGTCAGAGAGACACTGCCAGCCACCACGATGAGAAACAGCATGTGAAGATGCCGGTAAGCCACGAGCCATGTGGCAAGGTATAGATGAATGGAAATGGATTAATTTAAGCTGTAAGAACAGTCAGCAAGAAGCCTGCCACGCCATACAGTTTGTAAGCAATATAAGTCTCTGTGTTTACTTGGTCGGGTTTGAGTGGCTGTGGGACTGGCAGGTGAGAGAGATTTGTCCTGACTGTGGGCCCGGCAGGAAAACTCTAGCTACAGGTGAGAGCAGAGAACCCTGAGCTCAGGTGGGGTAGAGTTTTTATCATAGCAGAGGTTGGGGTGAGGGGATTTCCAGGATTTAGGACCCTGATTGGCTGACATTTGTCTAGGGGTATCTGTAAAGCAGAAATAGGTGCGTGCTAGACTCAAGGACATCTGGCCACTTTATCTAATAGTTGGAATGTTTGGGATACCAGGTACTTTCCCTTAGATGTAGGCCTCCCTGGGTGGGGTCAGCTTATGGCTTTTCCTGGGTCTGGGTGTTTCCTGCCAGTAAGCCTGTCACAGAAGCTGTGTCTGGGCCTCTAAGCCTGTCATGGCAGCTGTGTGTTCAAGCTGTTTTGGGCCCCCCACACCTTTCTGTTTTATAACGAGTTTTTAAGAGGAAATCTTCCATCTAAAACGGCAGCCTCAGTGGCTGGTGTCTCCTGTTGCTGAAGGACGTCATAGTGAATGCCATGGGTTTTGAACTCTGACAGACCTGAGTTTTGATTGTAGCTCTGGTCTTTATTTGCTGTGTGACCATTTAAAACAAAAACAAAAAACAAGCAAACAAACAAACCGAAAGACGGCAGAAGCGCACCCTTGAGGCTGTGCAGGGACTCCAAGGAGCCTGAGAGACACACGGAGGAGACTCAGCAGCAGAGGATGATCCTGCAGAGCACACAGTGTCTCTGGGACAGCTAAAGAAAGGAGGTCTTACGGGAAGATGCTTTTAAAAAGTGATGTCATGGAACTGGAGGAAAAGATGGCTGAAGGGAGTGGCGCTCAGCAGAGAGACTCAGACACAGAGTCTCTGTGGTGTGTATGGGAGCACCTCAGCAAACAGAGGAGCCAGTCCTTGGGCTGCTGGGGGGCTTGGGCCACTCCCTGCTCACCTCACCCAGGTGCCCATGGTACCGCTGCTCAGCCTGAAAGCCTGGCCCTCAGCATGGATCAGCTGCTGCTGCAGGGTGGCCAGCACAAAGGGCAGGGTGATGTACAGCAGCCTGGAGCTCCTGCAGGTACTGCGTCTAAGGGCGCCACCCAACTGCATGGTCACCCTGACTATGAGCAACAAGATATCTGAGATGAAGATGGTTTGGTTTCTGGATTAAGCATCCTCCAAAGAGAGGCCATGTTAGTATCTGTGGTCCCTGCTGCTGCCAGATGCGATAGTGATGTCTGGGATCAGTGTTATTCATTAAGCGGTGCTGTTTATCATGGGAGAAAAGCCACAAGGTACAACAAAATCCACTCTAAGAGTTTATTAAGGGAAGGGAACAGAAGGGGTGTGCGTAGGCCTGTGGGATAGCTGTGCGGGAAGAGGGGGAAGGAACAGGTGGAACCTGCTTTTATAGGTTCCCTCCACACATGTGCATATGGGCTTACATAGCTATGCCACGCATGCGCATAGATTACATGATCACGCAGCACACGGATTACATAGGACGTAAGGCCCTAGGATGATTAAGCATCTTGCCTGGCTACCGGACAGCACATATGTGGTCATGTAGCTGGGGAAGTGGCTAGGAATTCTAACAATCAGCTGTAGCACAAATCTTAAATAGTCTTTTTAATAAAAACAAAACCAGAGCCAGGTATTAGGGTGAATGCTGGAAGATCAAAGAAGCAGAACAAGCCACAGCTACCTCACCTTGCCAATTCCTCAGCTGGTCTTGTTTCCTCAGACTGGATGCCTCTCAGCTGAACTGTGCTGCTCAAAAGCCTAACCATATCTAGTTCCTGGTCCTCATGCCTTATATACCTTTCTGCTTTCTGCCATCACTTCCTGGGATTAAAGGCTCACTTCCTGGGATTAAAGGTGTGAGTCACCATGCTTGGCTGTTTCCAGTGTGGCTTTGAACTCACAGAGATCGAGACGGATCTCTGCCTCCCAAGTGTTAGGATTAAAGGCGTGTGTGCCACCATTTTCTGGCCTCTATATCTAGTGGCTGTTCTGTTCTCTGACCCCAGATAAGTTTATTAGGGTGCACAATATTTTGGGGAACACAATATCACCACAATCAGTGCTGGGACAGAAACCATGCTGATATCCATGATCAGGGCTGCCACAGGAGACCTTGTTGGTGTTTGTGATCTGTGCTGCTACAGGAAACCATGTTGAGGTCCATGGTCCACAGTGTAAAGATTTTTTTTGTATACTGTGAAGATGTGTCTTTGCCAAGGCACCTTCTGCTTAGTTTAATAAAGAGCTGAATGGCCAAAAGCTAGACAGGAAGAGATTAGGCAGCACTTCTGGGCAGAGAGGGAAGAAGAGATGAATCTAGGCGCAGGAGAGATGCCAGCCTGAGGACACGGAGAGGAAACAGGAGGTGAAAGAAGGAAGAGAGGTTAAAAAGCCATGAGGCAAACATAGGTTAATATAAATGGGTTAGTTTAAGTTATAAGAGTTATAAGCCTAAGCTAAGACAGGGCTTTCATAAATAATAAGTCTCCATGTTGTATTTTGTGAGTTGGCTGCCCAAAGAATAGTCCATCTGCAGTCCATGTTGCTGCCAGAGACCATGTGAGGTCAGTCAGTGTTCCATGCTGCCACAGAGTGCTATGGACAAGGAAGCTTCTTTTACAGTGATATCGATGACTGCAGATTCCTAACTGAGAATGAGAGACACTGAATGAGAGGCCTCTGTGACAACCTCCCCCCGCCCCCAAAGAAACACTCTAGACAGGAAGCTATTGAAGAGAGTCCTTAAAAATTGTGACAAAGATGTTGAAGTATAGCTCTTCACTGTTGTAGAATATTATTTCAAAGTATGTTGCTTTTGTTTATGCTCTAGAATGTCTTGTGGGCCACAAGAATATATTATAGAGATTCAGCTGTGTATTAAAGCTATACTTTGACCAGCCAAGGGTCTGTCAAAAGGCAAGCCATTTATCATGGACTATTTGGTGCTATCCAGTTTTTAATATTTCAGCTGTCTTCTGCTATGAAATTCTTGCATGCCCAAATATTCCCAGACCATTTGGCAAACAGGTCAGCTCCTCAGACCTGCTGAACTTCTAGGTAACTAACTCCCCCACTGAGCCTAGGAGACAAGCAGGCTGTAGATGCATAGTTTTGCTTCTTTTGCAAATGGAGTTCATACCATCTCTTGCTTTCAAGCCTAGTGGCATTCCAGAGCAATGGACTGAGAATAATAGGGCTTTTTGCATAACCAGCTGCAGTAAGGACTGGAGCAGAATTCCAGAGACACAGAACCTCATGACCAGAGAGAGGAGAGGAAGAATGAAGGGTGAGGCAGGAACAGCAAAGACAGAACTGCATGGCCAGGGAGAAGAGAGGAAAACAGAGGTTGAGCAGAGGGTAAAGCAGATCTCTTGTAGAGTTTTCTGAGAGCCAGGAGTAAGCAGCTAGGAAGGAGCTAAGGACAAAGGAACAGGAGACGAAGATGAGGCTGAAGGCATAAGGGCTTAGTTTTTACTAGAGCTGTGAGGGGTCGGTAAAAGAAGGGACAGAGGAACTGAATGTCAGGACGGAACTGAAGCTATGTAGGTAGGATTTTATCCCAGAGGAATAAAGTAGATGGACAAAGAGCTCGGTGTACTTAGATTCTTTTCCCAAAAATTATTCCCTCGTCGATGGTAGCATCTCTCCTGGGCACCCTGGGAAGTATATTATTAAGGCTGGTCCATTAATAATATACAAGAGGAATGTTTGTTTAATGATTCAAAGATGTGTTTGATTAAATAAAATTCACCTGTGGTCAGGAGGCTGAGTCAGCAACTAGCTGATAGGAAGTGGTAGGGAGGAGCCAGGTGAAAAGGGGCTTTTTGGAGGATTTGAGCAAGGAGAGGAGGTGAGCTACTTGTTATTCAGCCTCTCTGAAGAGCAGAATTCCACCTCAACCTTTGAATCTTGAGTTCTTTAGAGGGAGAGAGGTTTAGTTAAGTTCCCTTCATAGCTTTGCAGGAGTTGGAGCCAGAGGGAACAGATTTCCCTCCAGCTACAGCCCTTGCGGCCTAACCACTGGTGGTATCAGTGGAGTCGCAGTTGCTGATTCAGACAGCTGTGGCTTAAAAGGCAGCAACCGTTTTTAAAAAGGACAATAATTGGAGCACCAGTAGGTGGTAGAACCACACAGAAAAAGGGGTTATTCCAGCTGGCTTTGCTGCATTTGCCCTCTGGGGCTCTCTGCCAGCCGGCTCTGCTATATCTGCCGCCTGAACTTCTGCATGCTAGCAATGGGCTGCTGCTTGCCCAGAGAAATGAACAGAATTGGTAAGAGATTTGGAAAATCCTTTAGGAGAGTAGGAGAGAATTAAATAATATTGAAAAGAAATTTTTTTTCTGTGTTAAAAAATGGGAAACACAACCATGCAGGGTGCTAGGGCTCTCTATACTGCTACCTCAGAAGGCTTGAAGTTAGAAGCAGAATATGGGAAGACTGATGATTTAACTTACATTGATATAATACTGATAATACTTGTTATCAGTATGGTAATTAATATCTTACCAATAATAACCTTGGTAGTTTTTTGTGCTAAAGCTGATTAGTAGAATGCAGGCCTTAGATATACTAGTGAAAAAAACAAAAATGTTCAGACACAGAGGAATTTAGAGCAGAATTTGCCACTCCATTGTGTTGTGAAACTGGAGAGGAACAGCCTAAGATTATTAGAACACCAACTTTAATATATCCCGTTACTGTTAAACAACAACCACTAGATAATATGCATCCCCAAGACTATGCAGAAATTAATTAGAATCCTGTAGATATGTTAAACTTAAAGAGAGTTAAGGAAGCAGTAGTATGCATTCACCCTTTGTAAGACAGATGTTAAATTCATGGGCAACTAAGAATAGAATTATTCCATAAGACTGGAAGGATTTAGCTTCAGCAGTATTAGAAGCTGGTCCTCTATTACAATGGTGAACTTGGTGGAGAGAGGAAGCCAGGGACCTGGAACAACAAGGTAGGGCCAGAGGTCATGATATTTCCCAAGACCAAATTCTTGGTGAGGATCAGTATGCTGATTTGCAAAGACAGTGCATGTTGGATGATAACACTCTGGTTCTATGTCATATAGCAGCTTTGAATGCTTGGGACAGGGTTGACAAATCAGGAAAGAGGACTGAATCATTTACTAAAATTATACAAGGCCCAGATGAAGTTTTCATTGATTTCTTGCGCAGATTAACATCAGCTATAAATAGAATGGTATCTGATCCAAACACTAGACAAATTTTAATATAATCTTTGGCTTTTGAAAATGCTAACGTGGAATGTAAAAGGGTGATTAGGCCTTCAAGGGCAAGATCAGCACCCATAGAAGAATGGATCAGATATATAATTGATATTGGCCCCCATACTTATAATGATGATACTTGGATAGGAGTATTGCTTTCTAAAACTATGAAGAAAAATCAAAATGTTAGGTGTTTTAATTGTGGTGGACAAGGTCATTTGAAAAGGGGGTATAGGCAAATTACTCCAAGAAATAATGTTTATTATAGAAATAATTAAAACAGAAGGCCCTAGCATTTTGAGTGTGCAGAAGGTGTGGCAAAAAATGGCATTGGACTGATGAATGTAGATCAACAAGGGACAGGCAAGGTAACCCTTTGCCATCAGGAAATACCTGGCTAGCTCAGTTGGTAGAACATGAAACTCTTAATCTCTGGGTCATAGGCTCGTGCCCCATGTTGGGTGCCATTATGTTGTTAGGGGTTTTTGGTCTTTTGGGGGGCCTGCCAACTAGCTCCCAAATAAACTTACTCACAGAAGCGTATTATTATTTATGAATGCCCAGCCTTAGCTTGGCTTAGTTTCTAGCCAGCTTTCCTTATCTTAAATTATCCCATCTACCTTTTGCCTCTGGGCTTTTCCCCTTCTCTTACTTCCATAAATCTTACTCTTAGACCGTGGCTTGCTGGTTGTGTAGCTGGGTGGCTGGCCTCTGATGTCCTCCTCTTCTCTGGCTTATTCTTAATGCTTTTCTCCCAGATTTCTCCCTCTATATATTCTCTCTGCCTGCCAGCCCTGCCTGTCCTTTCTCCTGCCTTGCTAATGGCCAATTCTTTATTAGACCATCAGGTTTTAGACAGGCACAGTTACACAGCTTCACAGAGTTAAACAAATGGAACATAAACAAAAGTAACACATCTTAAAATAATATTCTACTATACTTCATAGTTGGTGGCTTCTTGTGGGGGTGGGGTGGGGGAGGACTCAGTTATCTTTAAGGGATTGGTCACTCCAATGAGTGTATGGGCAACACAAATTGGACTTTGTGTATTTTTATTTTTCTTTTAATTTATTAGGGGGGGGCTTGGCACACAAGGGTGGGAAGATGGATCTAGGAAGAATGGGAAGTGAGTGTGACTATGGTGTATTACAAGAAATTACCAAATAATTAAAATATTATGTTAGGGAAAAAAAATCTCACTTCTCTGAGTCATAATTATTCATCAAAACAACAACAAACTCAAACCCCAAAACACAGAAATATGATGTGCCTCACCCAGAGTTTGTGGGTACTAAAGTTGAGTTTCTCATCAGTGAGGAGGGAAAGCAGCCCCTGTCTATCCTTCCTCTGAAGACTGTCACTCTAAAGGCTGGTCGAATGCCACCCGACACATCAGCACAAGCGGTGGGGCTTTGAGGGGTGGTACTGACAAGTTGTTGGGGCTTGAAGTGGGCAGTTCCTGACAGGCTGCGCTGAGGCCATCATGCCTCTGTAACAGTTATTAACTTCACTTCTAGAACTTTCCTTCCTAAACTGAAAGTTCTTTGATGAAGTGAAGTGACTCCTCTTCCTACCTGAGGTAGATGGACACCCACTTTTCAGGCAGAGTAACATCCCAGTGCCACCACCACACCACCCCCACCACCCCCAAATCACAGAAAACAAAATATACAACATCTAAGAAAATATTTAGTTATTGTTTGGCACATACCGTGGCGTGCATGTGGGATCAGAAGACAACTTGCTGGAGATTCACTGTTCCCACCATGGGGGTCCCGGGACTTGAACTCAGGTCATCAGGCTTGTTGGCAAGCTGCCTTTACCCTCTGAGCCATCTCAACAGCCCTGTATGACAGGTTTTAAGAGATCAGTTCAGTAGACTTTACCCAGAGGTTATCTCTGTTAGCAGAGACTTCAGCCTTTGAACAGTGGTTGTGTTTGCTGCCAGTGGTTCCCATATTTGCACCAAACTGCCTGTCAGTGGGTGTGTAATACTTCAAGGGTGTGGACAGTGTTACATGGCTTCCAACGGGAGCTTTTCTCTTTTCCACAAAGTATCAAACTCACTAAATGCTGTAGCATCTGATTTCTTCCTACAAGATCTTTAAGACCAAGTGGAGCAGGGAAACTGAATGACCCAACGACCTTGAAAATCAGTTCTCATCTCTAAGATCCTGTTACTGTGGTGTAAACCCACTCCTGTTACATCCGGGATATTAATCCAGCCTGTGACCTCAGGACCTGATAAATATGCACCTGGCCTTGATCTCTTGGCCTCAGGTTTCTAAAACTCACCAACTTTGAGTGATGGGTGTGTTAATGCCAAACACAGTTTTTACCTCTGAGAGTAAGATAATTGGTTTTAGCCAGGCATGGTGGTATATCCCTTTCATCCCAGTACCTGGGAGGTAGAGGCAGGTGGATCTCTGTGAGTTTGAAGCCAGCCTGATCTACAGAGTGAGTTCCAGGACAGCCAGGGCAGTTACAAAGAGAAACTCTGTCTCGAAAAAAAAAAAAAAAAAAAACATTGTGTGTGTGTGTGTGTGTGTGTGTGTGTGTGTGTGTGTGTGTTACTGAGTACTGATGTGCTGATGTGACCAGAGCCTTATGTGCTGTGGAATAATCCTTTTGTACACTGTGAATATGTATTACACCCATTGGTTAATAAAGAAGCTGATTGGCCTATAGCAACATAGGATAAAGTTAGGCGGGACAATCAAACTGAGAATGCTGGGATGTAGAAGGGTAGAGTAAGAGGAGATGCCAGCCAGCTGCCAAGGAAACAGGACATATAGAAAATGAGGTAATAAGCCATGAGCCACGTGGCAGAATGTAGATGAATAGAAATAGGTTGATTTAAGTTGTAAGAGCTAGTTAGTAATAAACCTGATCTATTCAATGGTTGAGCATCTATAATTAATAAGTCTCTGAGTGGTTATTTGGGAAGTGGCTACTGGGACACAGAGAAACTACCTACAGAAATCCTCCTGCCTCTGCCTTTCAGTTGCTGGGACTAAAGCCATATGCCACTTTGCCTGGCTTGTTAATACGTCTTAAAGGTTTTACCTGCGAGTTGAAAGGATTTTACATCAGACAGTGTGTGTGTGTGTGTGTGTGTGTGTGTGTGTGTGTGTGTACACAACAATAGTGTCCATGGAAGCCAAAAGCATCCTGTCCCCAGAGATGAAGTTAGGTGGTTGTGAGCCACCTGCTGTGGGTGCTGGGAACTGAACTCTGGTTACAGGTATGTGCTCTTACCTGCTGAGCCATCTTTCCAGTCCCTTCAGTGTGCCCTTTGACCTTTTGCTCCAGGGTAGGACAAGGGAAGAGTGTCTTAGTTTCTGTTCCTCTTGCTGTGATTAAAGAAAAAGCAAAACAAACACAAAAACCTTTCACTCAAGTGACTTAGGGGAGAAGGCGGTGATTCTGACTCACAGTTCAAGTCACAGCAGCCAGGCCTTGAGACAGCCGCTCAAACTGATAGCCAAGGAGCAGTGAATGTGTGTGCTCACTCTCTTTCCCCTTTCATTCAGTCCAAGAACAGCTAGAGAGATGGCTTAGTGGGTAAAAGAGCTCACTGCTCTTCCAGAGGATCCAAGTTTGCTCCTAGCAAGAAGTTAGTATTGCAACAGAATCAAATTACTGGGGACCCAGTTAGTGTATACAGGGCTGAAGAACCGGTTGTTAGTATGGAAAAAAAAAAAAAAAAAACACCACACAAAAAAAAACCCCCAACGTATTTGGTGTCAGGGGTGTAGGGGAAGGGTGGAGAGATGATTCTGAGGTGGAAGAGCACTTGTTGCTCTTCCCTGGAGCCTGGGTTTGGTGCCCAGCACTCACGTGGTGGCTCACAACCATCTGTAGCTCTAGTTCCAGATGATCTAATGCCCTCTTCTGGTCTCCATGGGCACTGCATGACATGGTGTTCAGACATACACATGGCCCCAAACACCCATACACATACAAATAGTAAATAAATAGTAGACAGAGACAGAGATAGAACTGCTAGTATACCTGCTCATCTGGTAGATATTTGTGCCTCACACATAAGCCAGACCCTGTTTGAATGGTGGGGAGACAGTGGACAAACCAGACAGACATGGTTTCTACCTTTTTGGAGTTGGATACATTTGGAGGGGGAGACAAAGACTAAAACAATTTACTACATAAAAATGTAAAAAGGATTTGTATCTGCAATGAGAAGCCCAGAGATGAAAAGCCCGTGTAGAAGCCCGATGATGAAGGAAGCCCTATCTGAGCAGGTGACACTGGGCTGATCTGGAAAGGAGAACAGGAAGGCTTCCAAGAACAGAGCAGTAAGCACCCCAGGCCGAAGGAGTCATTAGGCCAAGGATCCTGTAGCAGGGATCAGCCTGTCTGTCTCTAGCAGCTGCATCTCCTGGATCTAAGGTACATGTGTGTACACATGCGTCTATCTGGTGTGTGAAGGGTATGTGCTCTCAAGTCTCCCCACCTATCGTATCAATATTGCTAGGGGTCTAACCTAGCATCCAAAGCACAGAGTCTGGCCGGCAGTGAGCTGGTAAAACTCCCTTTTTCCACGGCAACAGAAGACACCAATGAGCCTAACCATCTCGAGAACAAGGTACTGCAAACACGGCAACGTGGCTCTGGGCAAATCTGGCACCAGACCAGGAGAAGCTGAAGTCCCTGAGTGGAAAGGATCATCTTCCACATGCAGTACCACCATCTGTCCTACCATGCTCCTGGCACACAGCCTGCACGCACACAACCTGCATGCACACAGCCTGCATGCACATACACACATACATACACATACACACACAGCCTGCATGCACACAGCCTGCACGCACACAGCCTGCATACACACACACACACACACACACACACACACACACACACACACAGCCTGCATGCACACAGCCTGCATGCACACAGCCTGCATACACACACACACACACACACACACACACATACACACAGCCTGCATGCACACAGCCTGCATACACACACACACACACACACACACACATACACACACACACAGCCTGCATGCACACAGCCTGCATACACACACACACACACACACACACACACACACACAGCCTGCATGCACACAGCCTGCATACACATACACACACACACACACACACACACACACACACACAGCCTGCACGCACACAGCCTGCATACACACACACACACACACACACACACACAGCCTGCATGCACACAGCCTGCATGCACACACACACACACACACACACACATACACACACACATACACACACACACACACACACACACACACACACACACAGCCTGCATGCACACAGCCTGCACGCACACAGCCTGCATACACACACACACACACACACACATACACACACAGCCTGCACGCACACAGCCTGCACACACATGCACACAGCCTGCATGCACACAGGCTGCACGCACACAGCCCGCGTGCATGCAGGGCCTCTCTCCCTCCTGGGGTCTGACTTCAGGGTGGCTGAAACACTGGTTTCATTCAGACTCTTAAACCTGAGGAACGTTGTTGGACAGACGCCTAAGCAAGTACGTGTCCTCTCTCTCCACCCAAAAGTTAAACTCCACCGTTTAGAAAGGCTTCCCCCTCACCTGTCATCTCTCCTCCCTATAAGGATCCTCACTACACCCCTTTCCTTCCTGGGTCTCTCCCCATCTTCCCTTCCCTGACACACAGGCTAAGTTCTCCCTGCTGGGATGCACACAGAGTCTGCTGCGGCCCAGGACACCAGCAGCCCAGGCTCTGAAAGCAGAGAGCAGCTTCAGGGTGGGCTGTTGCTTGTTTCTGCTCACACCCTGCTGGCCTTCTACACACAGTCCTGGGAACAGACAAATAAAACCCTTTCTTGGCTCCATGTTCTCCTCACGGGGAGGGAAAAGGCCTCTCTGACTTCCCATAGATTGTCCCAGCCAGGCCTTGGGCCTGGAGACACCATGCTGAGCAGGAGATCAAAGGAGTTGATGAGCCTCCTTAAAATCCTTTCTGAAATCAGATCAAGCAAAAACAAGATAAGAAATTACAGGACAATTCTACTCCTTTTCCAAAATACTTAAATGTTTATACACACTGTAGTTTATAGTCAACCAATAAAATTACTTTATTATTTTACAGACCAATAAAAAATTTTAATGGCAAGTTAAAGGATCCACTAACTATTTTGGAGTAGTTTACTAATTTTCTAGTAAGGTCAATTAGAAAAAATACACCCTGCTATCCTCCACCTTCACAAACTCATAATTGCTTTCATGCCCCAAGTTAGGAAATCTATAATCTTAACATTGAAAGTCATGGGCCAGGGCTGGAGAGATGGCTCAGCAGTTAAGAGAGCTTGCTGTGTACTTCCAGAGGACATGGCTTCACTTCCCAGCACTCACATGGGGAGTTCACACCCACCTGTAACTCCAGCTCCAGGGAACACACACACACACACACACACACACACACACACACACACACACACACACCATACAGACACATAAATAAAAACAAAATGTTTCAGCTGGACATGGTGGCACATGCCTTTAATCCCAGCAACTGAGAGTCAGGTGGATCTCTGTGAGTTTGAAGCCAGCCTGGTCTAGATATGGAGTTTCAGACAGCCAGAGCTACATAGTGAGAGCCTGTCTCAAATGAAAATTAAATAGATAAATAAACAAAATATAATCTTTAAAAGTATAATACATCCTTTTTTCTCATTATGCTACAGTAAATGTTTCATTTCTGCTTAGCATTAGTGTCTTTGGTAACTAAAAATGTATGCATGAGGACTTCACAAAGAGTTGGATCAGGTGCCCCAGTCTGTAGTCTAAAATCTGTCTCCACTTTTTAGTATCATTGTCTTTGATGAAAGCTTCTTCCTCGGGTTCTCCCATGAAGGGGGAAGGTACTAACTGTTCTACAAGCTCACCTTCTCCCAGCCTAGAAGCAGACTAGATCTGACGCTTGGGTCACACACATACTTACCTGGGTGTGACTTCCAATAACACAAATTAAGAAACTATAATAATGACTCTTATTGGTCAGTTTGTGGTTATCTGCCACTCCTGGAAGATGGAGGCTCTGTGTGTGTGTGTGTGTGTGTGTGTGTGTGTGTGTGTGTGTGTGTTAGCATAGAACATTGGTTATCATTAAACAATAACACAAGTTTTTTTACTCCAATTTTAATTATTAATATTAACTTCTAGATGACACAATATACTTCACGGAGTAAATACATCTATATCCATCTGCATATGTGTAGGTTGTAGAATGGATGTAAAGAGTCAAGAGGCCACAGCAGAGTTCAGGAGGTTTCTGAAGTCCTGTTCAGTGAGGAGCTGAGGGACATGGAACTAGAGTCTGTATTGATGGGCGCTATCGTGAAGAAGCCAGGGATGCCAGGGATGCGCAGTGGCCGCAGGTCAGAGCAAAGCTGCAAAGTTGAGTCTGACTGTAGAGGCAAAAGGGCAGGACGAGGTCCAGATGAAGGAATGGACAGACAGATGGATGGCCGGTCCAGACTGATGAACTGGAGGATAGGCACATAGCAGTTAGTACCAGCTTCCACTGCAAGGATGGAAGCCTAGTTAAGGCCCCGAGATAGCTGGGCGTTCTCTCCTGGTACGTCCTTGGCACACACCAGATGACCAGCGCTCCGCCATCTCTGTCACCAAGGTGGCTTGGTGTCCACCTCTTTATGTGGTCCAAGTGAGGGAGTCACACTCTTTCTTGGGATGGTGTGGCTGCTAAGTTCTTGGGCCTGTTTTCCCTGATACGCCCATTGCCCCCTATAGTCCCAATCCAACCCGATAAATTTACAGGGTGGCACACTTTCTGATTTGGGGAACAAGTAATTTTTTAGTCTATGCTGCCTGGCTGGTCCATCCAGGTGCAGAGTCATCCTCCTTTCCCAAAATGAGTCAATGCTGCTTCTATACTGGAACCTCCCAGGGCAAGGCACCGTCTGAAAATGCCAGTTTTACACAATAGGGAATGGCCTCTCGGGGCAGCTTTCCCTCTAACACTGGATAGCTTTGTGCTTATTCGTTATTCATTTGTTTAACACATGAAAGAGTAGCCCTCACTCTTAGAATTAGAGTTTCATATCAACCTTGTTTCTTTGTATTTATTCTGATGATAACTTCCTGTGATTACAGCCTGGTTTTGCACTTAGGGGTGTCCATACGAATTTTCCCTTCTTAAAAAAAAAAAAAGTGAGTGAATTTAAATAAACACTTAAAAAGCAGAAAGGTGGCATGCCACATGTCAGCAGTTATTGGGCTGGGGTGTAGCTCAGTGGTAGAGTGCTTGCCTAGCATGCGGGACTTCGATCCCGACATCCATACAACCTGAGTGCTCAGGAGATGGAAGAAAGAGGACCAAATTTTCAAGAGCATCTTTTGGAACATAGTGAGTTCAAGGCCAGCTTGGGATGCATGACGTCTTGTCTCATAAATACAATGGTTTTCTGATACAAACAGCGTAAGAATGGTTAAGTTGTGGAAAATATAGGGAAGATGAGATGAACCAACCTCGTGGAGGCTCAGCTCCTCATTTATATGCTAAGGGTGACAGTGACCACCTCTATGGGTCATCATGACATGTGCCGAGAACAACCAATGTTATTTGGAGAGAAAAAGAAAACTTTATTATCTTGCTCCATTAATGTGAACAACCAAGACAAGAAAACAGGACCTAAAGGATTTCTGTGGGGTTTTGTTGTTATTGCTGTTGTTTTGAGACAGTGTCTCACTAGGTAGCCTAAGTTAATCTTGAACTCGAGACCCTCTTGCCTTGGTCTTCCAAGTGCTAAGGTCACCATGATGAGTCACCATGCTCAGCTACATTGTATTTCTAAAAATTACTTCTAGGAGCCAGCAAGACGACTCTGTGGGTATGGGCGCTCCTGCCGAGTTTAATAACCAGAGTTCCATTCTTGGAATCCACATGGTGGAAGGAGAGAACTGACTCTTGCAGGTTGTTCTCTAACTTTCACAGAAGCACTGTGGTGCCCACAGGCAGGCAAATGTTCACGCACACAAATAAATAACCGTTAAGATTTAAAAGAAAAATTAATTCTACTCAAACGAAGAATCCTGGTCCTGTTTTTTGAAGAAATGTTTTTTTCTCACTGATAAAGAAGAAAAACTAAAGGTCTAAATATATGCTATGGTCTTTATAGAAGGCCAGGTTATAATAAACATTTTCTATAAAATTGTCTTCGGGAGCTGGAGAAATGGCTCAGCGATTAAGAGCACTGGCTGCTCTTCAGAGGACTTGAGTTCGATTTCCAGTACCTACATGGCAGCTCACAACCATCTGTAACTCCAGTCCTAAGGGATTCAACATCCTCTTCTGGTCTTCTTAGAACCAGGCACACAAGTAATGCACAGACATGTGTGTGGACAACACACTCATACACATAAAATAAAGAGAAAAGTGTATTTTAGCTTCTACATTGCCAGATGCTTCTTTAGAAAGTGATATATCTTTGGCAGGTACATAAAATGGATGTTTTTTTTTTTAAAAGAAATATTACTTCTGGAACTGGAGAGATAGCTTAGTGGTTAAGAGCACTGACTGCCTTCCCAGAGGACTTGGGTTCGATTCCCAGCACTCACATGGCAGCTCACAACTGTGTAACTCCAGTTTCAGGGGACCTGATGCCCTCTGTTGGTCTCTACAGGCATTGGACACGTATTTGGTACCCAGACAGACACT
Source organism: Peromyscus eremicus (assembly GCF_949786415.1). Classification (NCBI taxonomy): domain Eukaryota; kingdom Metazoa; phylum Chordata; class Mammalia; order Rodentia; family Cricetidae; genus Peromyscus; species Peromyscus eremicus. The sequence goes on from NC_081416.1 coordinate 18,308,471, forward strand.
CAGGCAAAACATCCATACACATAAAAATAAAATGAAAAAAAATTAAAAATATTACTTGAGTTCAGCATTTATATGCTCAGGTGGCTTGGTATGTTGTGGTGGGTATTTGTACTCAAGGATATTCGTTTGTTTGCTGTTTTGGTTTTTGACTTGCTTTGTTTTCTCACTACGTAGCTGAGGCTGTCTGGGACTCTGCATTTTGACCAGGCTGGACTCAGACTCACAGAGATCTACCTGCCTCTACCTTTCGAGTGCTGGGATTATATGTATGTGTCACCACGCTGACTTGGTTTTTATTTTTGACTGTGATTAAATATGAAGGCAGGTGAAGCTTCCATGGGTAGCAGGCCTCTGCACAGCACCAGGAGGCCCTAAAGAGAAACGGGGTGCAGATTTTGTTTTGTTCTTTTTTAAAATTTATTTATTTATTATGTATACAGTGTTCTGCCTGCATGCCAGAAGAGGGCACCAGATCTCATTATAGATGGTTGTGAGCCACCATGTGGTTGCTGGGAATTGAACTCACGACTGGAAGAGCAGCCAGTGCTCTTAACTTCTGAGCCATGTCTCCAGCCCTGGTTTTGTTCTTTACAACTTAAAAGCTTCCTTGCAGGGAACTTTTCTAAGAACAAGAGAGGGATTGGCATCACTCTGGGTTCTGGAGTGGAGCCTGGTCCGTTCCTCGGCAGCAGTGTTTCTCAGCCTTCCCAACGCTGAGACCCTTCAGTACAGGTCCTCACGCTGTGGTGACCCCCCGCCTTAAAATCGCTTTCATTGTGACTTCATTGTAAAACGAATTGCTAAACGGTCTTGCTAAACAGTCTTGCTAAATGGTCTTACTAGTAAAAAATCCAGAGCCAGATATTGGGGTAAAAGCTGAAAGATCTGAGAGACAGAGCAGCAAGCCACTAGTTCTTACCCCTCCGAAATCCTCTGAAAGAGAGTGAGCTTCTCTCTCTGCCCAGCTCTATCGCTTCCTGTCTGTCTGTCTGTACAGACCTCCAGATCTCTATGGTTAACTAGTGGCTAGCTCCTCCTTCTGATTTTCAGGCAAGCTTTATTTGTTAGAGCACACATAAAGTATCAGCACACTTCATAACTGTAATTTTGCTACTGTCATGAATCATAATGCAAATGTTTTTTGAGATAGAGGTTTGTTGATGGGGTCATGCCCCACACGCTGAGAACCACTGCTAGGAGCTGACCCCGCCCTTGCACAGGTCCTCCACACAGATGTGGCTGTGTCAAAATCATCCTAGACTCCTCCGCCCTCTAGGGAGCACTTCCTATTCCCATTTCCATCCTCTCCGAGGGCTCATCTTCCACTGTCTCTGTCTTGGGACACCCCCTCCTTGTTCTGACCCCCTTTTTATGAATAGTTCGCAAAAAATCTCCACATGATGCCTCTTCCTTCGTGACATTTGAAGTTGCAAGCCTGTGTCTTCTGTATTACACCACTAAGTTCTGGACCACCTTTCCCTTAGGATCAGGAGGAAGAACAGCTTCTCACCCACAGCCGGGCCCCTGGCTGCTCCAGGATTAACGTCTGCCTGATATCCTGTGAGAGGCATCTTCAGCAGCCTTCTACTCTAATCAGCTTATGGCTGCCACATGGTACATTCAAGAAAAGGCTCAGCTGTGGGGCCAAGCCGTTGACCAACTGCTCTTTGCAATGTTTCCTGTGATGACAGTGAAAATTCAGACCCAGACTATCCTGACAGGTAGGAGTCACCAAAGCCGACAAGAATTCTGTGTTTTGGTTTATTGAAAATTACTGAGGGTAATTTTTAAAGATTTATTTACTTTTCTTTTATGTGCATGGGTGTTTGGCCTGTATGTATGTCTGCGCTCCATGTACATGACTTGTTTGAGCAGGGGCCAGAAGGACATATCTGATCCTCTGGAACTGGAGTTACAGATGATTGTGAGCTGCCATGTGGTGCTGGGAATAAAACCTGGGTCCTCTGGAAAAGCAGCCAGTGCTCTTACCAGCTGAACAGTCTCTCCAGTCTCTGTTTGTAAGTTTTAATGTTGCATTCTAACTTTCCGTCTTACAAGGCAGCCAGACCACAGCCCTCTCTATCTATCCCCTACCTTTCAGGAGGGTCTGGCTTTGAACTCATGTAGCCAAAGGTGATCTTGAACTTCTGATCCTCCTGCCTCCATCTCCTGAGTGCTGAGATTACAGGTGTGCACCACCTCGGCCAGTGTGTGGTGCTGGGCCTTGAACCCAAGGCCTCATGCATGCTGGGCAGGCCCTCTAACAACTGAGCTAAATCCCGGCCCCACATAGATCTCTTCTGATCAGTTTTATTCCAGTCCTCTCAAGTGAGGATATTGATCATAAAACTCAGTCTGCCGTGCCCTGCTAGACTCAGGATGACCCTCACTCCTGTTTACTTCCTATCGCTATTTGTTTACTTATTGTTCGCGTGCATATGTAAAGGTCAGAGGGCAACTTTCTGGGAGCAAACTCAGGTCCTCAGACTCGGTGGCAGCAAGCACCTCTACCCACTGAGCCACCTCGCCGGCCTCTGTGTGTCTTCGAGTCCCATTTCACGATTCTCTACTTGCTTACTCACACCAGATCCTCTTGTGGCTCTGAAATTTGCCAAGTTGCACTTGATTTCAGAGCTTTGCAGTTTCTTCTGCCTGAAAGGCATTGCCTTAGCTCTTTGCAAGGCTGAGTCTTCCTCCTCATTTTGGTCTCAGAAAGTATCACATTCGAAGAGAGACTTTCCCCACCACCTTTAGAATCAAAGAAACCTCTCCCTTTGTTTTAGCTAGATTCCTGGTCTGAGCCACCAAATAGGAAAAAGAAACATGTTGAGTAACTGCTTTTTCCTTCCTTCAAGGACTGTTGAAGCAACTCCTATTAGCCCTGTTGCAGCTGAGAGAAGTTAATTCTTCCATGCCGTGGGTGCCCAGGGCATCAGGGGTTAATCCTTCGCCATTAATCTGTGTCCTCTGGCTCGTTTTTTCCACTCCATGCTGATCTAGCAAATAACTTATTTCCTGTCACATCATTGTGGAGTATGACTTCCACGATGGCAGACAGCATGCTGTCTGTTGGGCAGGCTGAATCCCAAGTGTCCAGCATGGCTCCGTTCCGTGTCAAGAGGACAGTGAGGGTCCCCTGATGAGAGGCAAAGTTACCGTGCCCTGGGTATTTCAGCGTTCTCAGGCTCTTATCCACAGGACTGAAAACAAGGACTCACAGACTTGCAAAAGAAGCAAGATAGCTTTATTCAGAGTAGAGACTAGAGAGGGATACCCTGCCAAGACTCTCAGCGGTCCCAGGACAGACAGTGCTCAAGGGCTCCAGGCAGCAGCTGAGCTCTCCACCTGGCCTAAAGGAAGGAGGAGCTGGTCACCGAAGGGTTATTTTGGGTGGTTCTCTATTTTGACTGATAGATTAGGTCATACACTCATTTTTCTTACTGTGCCTGCCTGTCTCTTCCTGGACTCATCTGATTTCAATCATACACACACCCAGTTATGCGTAGACACAAGTTAGTAAATAGGAGATTCTCTCTAAAAGGGAGGGCATCGCTTTGCCTTACTGGTAATTCATACAAAACCAGTTCAGGCCAGATTAGCACCCCCTTTTTCTTCTTCTTTATATGTGAATATATTGGAAATATACTTGAACAGAAACTATTTGATTGTTCCCAGTTCTTCTTTATATGTGAATATATTGGGAATATACTTGAACAGAAACTATTTGATTGTTACCAGTTCCAGGTCTGGAAATTTATACTATCGTTGAGAGATGGAAGCGGGTGTAAATGTATTATTACAAGAGGGGATGTGGAGCCCCAAACTAAATGGGAATCTCGGGGCACTAAACCGTTCCTACACTTGCCTGCCTCAGAAGTGTTATGCCAATCACAACTGAGATCTTGGTGACACCCTCAGGCAATTAGTCTCAACCAAAGAACCAGTCTCTGAGAGTCAATAGCCTGGCTCTTCAGGTACGGACTCTTGGGTGAAAGGAAAATGTTTAGATTAGGGACTGGAGAGACAGCACAGAGGGAAAGACACTTGCGGTCCAACCTGATAGCCACATGGTAGAAGAGGTTGACTCCCAGAAGTTGTCCTCTGACCTCCTCATGAGACCCCTGCCTCAAATGTCCCCTGCCCCAGCAAATAAATAAATAAATGTTTAAAAAGAGAAAAGTTTAGATAGAGCTGAGTTAAGACATACCAGTGTTTTCATTTCAAATGAAATCTTTGCTTTTAGTTCATCTGGTTTTCATAAGGAATACTTGGCTCCAAACCACATTAGAAAACCATATACACAGGAAACAAAACTGTGGTTAGTTAATGATAGCAACTATTATCAGCTGGGCACGGTGGTACACCTTTAACCCCAGCACTCGGCAGAGGCAGAGGCAGAGGCAGGTGGATCTCTGGGAGTTTGAGGCCAGCCTGGACTACATAGTAAGTTCTAAGACAGCCAGAGACACAACATAGAGAGAGAGAGAGACCCTGTTCCCCCCCCTCAAAAAAAAAAGAAAAAGAAAAAAAAACTGTTATTATCTCTCTAGGTAATAGATGTTCTATGTTACTTGAAAAGGGGGAGCGAAGGCCCTTGTTCCACAGGCGACTGAAGCATTCGCTAAATTTTTTAAAGACAAAAATCTGGAATATTTATGTTTTACTACAAAAACTTTCCTCAGTGTTCAAACGGCAAAGGAGGAGAATAATATAGGTGACCCAGCAGTCTCACTTCTAGATACATGCCCCAAAGAACCGGAGGAAATGACTCCAGTAGATATGTGTACACTTTTGGTCACTCACAATAGCCAAAAGGGAAACTCTGCTGAATTGCCCACTGAAGGACAAATGCATAAACAGAACGTAGTCTGTATAGAAGATGGGATACATTCAGCAGCAAAAAGGAAGGACATTCTGACACGTAGTACAACGCAGATGAAATTTAGGGCGTTACTCTATCTGAAATAAGCCAGACACCAAAAGGACAAGTATGTTGGATTCCGTTTATGAACGCGTCCAGAGTGGAGGAATTCTTAAGGACACAGGAGAAGAGGGGTTGTTGGGGCTAGGGAGTGGAGAGTCCTCCATGATGAGAGCAGCTTCAGTGTGGGAAGATTAAAAGGTCCTGGTGATGGACAGGTTGATGGTTGCATAGCAACGTGAATGTACCTACTGCCGATGACATGCGCGCTTAAAAAATGATCCAAAGGATACATACACTTCAAGCTATGACTAGTTTACTATGATCTTGTAAGAGTCGAGGAGTCGAGGAACGCTATAGCTAATGGCAGCTTTGAAATAAAGGCTTGTCTTTGCTATGTGTGCACAGTGATAGAAGACGCCTGCATTCCTCAAATCTGCTAGGCAGCTCCCTTGACGGTGAAGCCCTGCAATCGCAGCAGCTCCTCCAAGCACTTGCGATCTCTAATACAGCAGAAATCCTGCGGGGTCTCTGAGAACCTGAGGTGTCTGCTTCCTGTATTCTGTGATTCCTTGCTTTTAAATTCTCAAAATTGTTCTGTGAGACTTTTCTCTGGAGGAGAGGGGGAAAAAAAAGATGGGGAGAGGGTAGAGACCTGGTGGCACATGCCCCGCAATCCTGCACTTGGGGAGTGGAGGATGGTCAAAGGTTCGAGGCCAGCCTCCCCCGCGGAGTAAGTTCATGGCGCAGCGGAGAATTTGAGTTTTCTGGGTTGGCGGTGACGCGGGTGCGCGGGGTGGGGGTGGGGTACGGGTGGATCCTAGCCCGAGCAACGCACGGCCCGTGCCTCAGTTTCCCGGAGAGGCCCTGGGAGCGCGGGGGGGGGGGGGGGCCTGACGTGGCGGGGCGGCAGGCGGGGCGGCCGCCAGGGGGCGCGAGCGCGGGAAGCGGAGCCGGGAGCCGCGGGGCGGAAGCGGCGCGGAGGGAGGCGGGGCGGCGCGGAGTCACCCGGATCGTCCCGCCCGCCGCCGCCGCCGCCGAGGGGAGGTGACCGCGGCCGGCCCGGGCCACCAGTGGCCGTGCGCGGAGGGAACGCCGGGCGTCGAGAGCAGGTCGGTGCTGGGCCGCGCGCTGCCGGGGTGGCGGGGTGGCGGGGTGGCGGGGTGGCGGGGACGGTCCCTTGTCCGGCTTGCTGCGCGGCTCCGGGTCGCGTTGCGCTCAGCGGTGCGCGAGGCTGGGGCGCCACGGGCCCTCGCTGTCCTCACGCACGGCCGCGGGGTCCCGGGGGCTCCCGCAGCCCTAGAGGCCGTCCCCGGGCGCGGACGGGGGACGAGGTGTCCGGCCGAGACGCTGTCACTGCCTCTAGGCTCGAGCCGAAGCACTCAGCCCCAGACCTGTCCCTTGTCGCTGCTGTCGCCGGTGGGCATGCGAGGCCGGGATTCCGTGACAGGCAGGCGGGGATGGTTTCCCAAGCAAGCCGATGGGACGATTTAGCTGGAGAGGCAGCTTTGGTTAAACGTGGAGTTTTTAGGTACCCAGGACGCCTGCACTAAGGCATCCGTGTGTCAAAGGAGGGTGTGCTATCTGTCATTGGAAAAAAGGGCTATTGGGATGACCAAACAGGCGGCATCTGATGTGTATTAAGAACCGCGAAGAGTGTTTGGGGCACTGAATGTAAAAACCAACTCGAAAAGCAACCTCGTAGGTAGAGTAATGGATGGTAAATGTTTCTTCATTCTCGAAATCTCTAACCTGCCTTTAGGTCTGTCTCACAGTAATTCTTTTACAGTCATCGGAGCACCTCGTGAAACTTCCCCGTTAGTAATGGTGTGGTATGTGATGAGCTAGTATGACACTGGTACTCGGGTTGGAGCATAGTTTAGACTCCACTTTACTTAGTCGAGCTACACGATGCTAGTGGAGCTGCTTAATCCACAGTCGAAGTTTGCAACACCCAGACCTAATTTCTCTCTCAGTGCTGCGTTTATAAAACGGTGGAAGCAAAAGCAGAGTCATGCTATAATGTGCACATTAGTGTATCCATCAGGACTCCTTCCTCTCAACTACTGAATGACGTGATCTCTCAGGCGCTCTTCCACGGCTAAAGTCTTTAATTTGTGCATTGACTTGAAACACCCACTCCTGGTGACAACAAATGCAGCTTGGGGGGGGGGGGAATTAATTCTACATATTGTATAGCAGATCTTCAAGTTTATTATTACCCCCACCTCTCCACTCACATTTTGAGTATTGGGCTAAAATAAGTGAAACCTGGTTTTTTTTTTTTTTTTTTTTTTTTCCCCACATTACTCACACTTCTGCGTTAGTGTCTAGAACCGAGTGCTTGGTGTGTGGTGCAGAACTTCTAAGTCTGGCGTGGGAATGGGGGACATGTCACAAGTGATTTTTCCAATAAGCCAAGAACATTCTGACTCAAACTGATAACTTGTGCCACATTCACATTGTGTATGTTTTGGGCTGATAGTAATCTTTATAGATGCTGTCTGAATATGTATGAGTTATTTGTCTTTTAACCCTCGAAGTAGGGCCTCCTAACCTTTTCTTCCCACTCACCTCCTCTTTTCTGGCCCTATTCTCTGAGCACCCCTTTGCCTGCAGAGACCCTCTTCACATCCTCTTCACCCATGTGGCAGGGCCTCGCCCAGAGAGCTTACATCCTCTCCTTCAGGACAGGAGAAGTCCTGGATCCCAAGATACCATTTAAGATCTAAAAAAACGAATGGGAGCTGTTCATGGTTAGCATAGACAGTTCCGCCCCTGCCAGAGGGCCGAGCAGAGAACGTTCGGATATTTACTCTCCACGTGTGCAGATTATTATACGGGATGTCTCCAGAGCAGAACTCTTCCTCTGCCTTAGAAGGAAACCCTTTCTGCATGGTGCATTCCAGTGCTTCAAATTCATCACCGTTCCCGTCCCTCTGGGTCACTTTGATCTGTACTGGGCTAAAATAAACGCAAAGTAATATTTTAAGCGGCAGATCGCTTAGTCTTAAATTTGGGGGCGGATTTTAAAAAATGATTCAATGAGTACAAGTGGAGGCTTGCTACCTGTTGGCAGATGCAAAGCTTGGCCTATTTTTCCAGGTTTATTATTCTGTCCTTTGGGACTGAATACAAGTCAGTTAATGTCTCACCTGTAGCTTATCACCATTACAGAATCATCTGTGAAATTCTCAAGCATTTTTGTTGTTGTTAAAGTGTTCTTAAAATTCATTCAGAATAGTTCTCAAAAGTTCCACACCAGTGAATATGGAATAGTTTCTTATTAGACCCAGCTATGAAAGCATCTGAATAAAATAATTTCAAGACTGGCTAAGTGGGTCTTGCTTGCTGTTGGGAGTTCATTATGAAGTAGCCTCTCGCCTGGAGAGCAGGGAGATGGAAAGTCCCAGCCATAGCCAGCACACTCCACCCTTACCCCCTACTCCCCTAACCCCCCCCCCCCCCCCCCCCCCGCCAACCCCCATGAAAGAGCAATTGTATACACCGAGTGCTAACTTTTGTTCAGGTGGTTAATCCTTGGTGTTAAAAAGAAAGCCAGCTGCCTGATACGGTTGTGTGGTGGCTCATGACTTTACTCTTCAAGTGGGTTTCTGCGAGTTCAAGGCTACCCTCTACATAGTGAGTTTCTGGCCAGCCAAGGCTGCACAGTGAGACCTTGTCTTAAAAAAAAAAAAAAAAAAAAAGCAGCCACAAGGAAACAAGTAGGCAGAGTAGCTAAAATGAGTTATTTCATCTTTGAATTTGCAAGCCTTTTCTGCAGTGAAGATATGTGGGGGCTGAGAACTGACAGTACAATAAGGTGTTGTGCGAAAAGTTGGAGTCTGAGGATTGTGTTCTGACCCCGAGTGGCTCATTCATTCATTCCTTCATTCCTTCATTCAGCAAATATTTTTGGAGCACTTTGTGAGCCATTGGGACCCTGAGGGACAGGGGGTGTAAGCAAGCATAGCGGATCTGGTCCTCAGGATACACAGAAAATTTTAAGCAGTGTAGATAGGAAAGGGTGTGTGTGGGGGGGGTTACTTTTTCTACAGAATGATGGGAGAAGGCCTCTACTGAGATGTCTCCTGATCTCTGACTTGACTGAGAGAGTGGGAGGCAGAGGTGGAGCAAGTCCCAGCCTAACACTGGAGCAGGAGACAGCTGGGTAGGTGGGAGGGCTGGCAGGGTCACAGAGGCCAGGCAGGGCGGATGTGGGGAAATGGCAGATTAAGAGGTGGTGGAGTGGGAAAGGGAGTCTCACTATAGACCATTGTAAAAAATCCAGCGTCAACTCTGAGTATGGGGGAAACCTTTACAGCGTTTTCCTCTTGTTGTTTGAAAAAGATTGATCATGGGATTAATCCATGGAGTCTATTTAATGAGCAAAGGAATTTATTTGGGGGTTAACTCACAAGACAGAAAAAAGGAATTTGTCCCAGGATCTTGGAAGGGTGAGGCACAGTCCAATGCTGTTCTCTAGCCGTCTCTGCCCTGGTCCAGTCCAGCCTCCAAAACCACGAGGTAGCGAAGAAGAGAGTGCACACGTGCATCCCAGAGCATGTATGTGCATCCCAGGTCTTAAGGATCCCCGTGGCCACGCCCCAGGGGCAGGTACCTTAAGGTCATAGTCAGGTATAACAGTTACAGCTACCTCACTAGGGGCGGGGCTTCAGGGCATGGCTCAAAAAACCGCCCACTACAGGTTGAGAGGAGATGCTGATGCTGGGCAGGGGTGTGTTGGGAGGGGGGAGTGTGGGGGACAAGGGTGGAATTGGAGGCCTTCCTTTTTATATTAGTGTGTGGCCCTAAATCAGAAATCTTGTCTGGGCTTTCATTTCCTCTTCTGCAGAATAATTGGGTCCCCTCTAGCTCAAGAATTTTAAGATTTCGGGTCATGTGGAATACTTCTTCAGGGAGGCAAGAAGAGCATGCTGGAGGAGGTTCTCAACCCACAAACCCACAGGGAGCTGAATCGCCCCAAATCCAGAGAGACTGGGTCAAGTCTTTTCAGTCAGACCACAAGAATGAAAAGCAGAGCTGGGCATGGTGGCACACACCTGCCTTTAATCCCAGTGCTGGGGTGGCAGAGAGAGGTAGATCTTTAAGTTCAAGGCCAGCCTGGTCTATGTAGTGAGTTTCAGGCTGGCCAGGGCTATGTAGTTAAACCTTGTCTCAAAAATTACAGCAGTGACCACCTTCTCCTACATGTCTGCTTATGAAGCCACGTCACCTTTCTGTGGAATGCGGACTTAGAAGGACACCCTTGTGTATGAGCTTTCATGGATTGAGATGTCATAAAAGACCTCAGGCTTGCCGGGTGGTGGTGGTGCACGCCTTTAATCCCAGCACTCGGGAGGCAGAGCCAAGCGGATCTCTGTGAGTTCGAGGCCGGCCTGGTCTACAGAGTGAGATCCAGGAAAGGCTCCAAAGCTAAAAAGACCCCAGACTCACAGCTGTCCCCATCGCTGTCCTGCCGGAAGTACCGCCTCCTCGTGTTCCACCAGCATTCGGCCTGTAAGTGAAGTGGCTGCCTGTTATCTTAGTTTGTATCTTTGTATTACTAGTCATTTTGAGCATCTCTTAGACATACAGCTTCCTGTAAATGCGAGCTCTTTCTGTGTCATTCTGTCGGCGCTGATGTCTGTGGTGTCACTGATGACAGAAGTGATCGTAGTGGAGATACTCCTTGGCATGTCCATACTTTGAGGCTATCTTCTCATCTGGTCTATTCTATTTTCATTTGTTTTTCTTTGGTCAAGATAAATCCTTAATTTTATATTGTCAAATAAGTTATTTAACCTAGGTTTATGCATCTCAAACTTTGTTTGAAAAAACTCGATCCTGGGCTGAAGAGATGGCTCAGTCGTTAAGAGCACTTGCTGTTCTCCCAGAGGACCCAAGCTGGGATCCCAGGACCCATGTCAGGCCCTAAGCACCAGAGGATCTGATGCCTTTTCTGCCCTCCGCAGGCAGTGCCCTGACATGCACAAACCACACACACACACACACACACACACACACACACACACACAGAATCGGGGGAATTAAATATTTAAAACCTCCATCTCTGGGTCACTTCTGTGACTTTAATTCTTATAGACATTTTATCCACATTGCATCCAGCCCTGTCCTGTTTTCCTCTATTTGATGAGCCAAGATTTCTAATAACATCTCACAGGGCCAGACAGGGAAGGGGAAAGGGAGAGGGGAGAGAGGGAGAGAGGGAGGGAGAGAAGGAAAGAGAGAGAGAGAGAGAGAGAGAGAGAGAGAGAGAGAGAGAGAGAGAGAGCAGAAAATTCCATGCTTTTCTTTATTGAGCCTTGGCACTCTTTCCCTTTCTCTGTGATTTCCATGGCACACCGTTCTATAGCTCAATGCCTATTCCACTGCTCTGTAGTTCCACGCGTGTTTTGTTCACTGGTCTATAGTTCCACGCGTGTTTTGTCCACTGGTCTGTAGTTCCACGCGTGTTTTGTCCACTGGTCTGTAGTTCCACGTGTGTTTTGTCCACTGGTCTGTAGTTCCACGTGTGTTTTGTCCACTTGTCCACTGGTCTGTAGTTCCACGTGTGTTTTGTTTACTGCTCTGTAGTTCCACGTGTGCTTTGTCCACTGGTCTGTAGCTCTTGCTCCAGGTTTTGTTGCTCTTCTTTTTTATTACAGCGACGTCATCATCATCTTGTGATGACCAGCACAGCAACTCATTCATTTTAAAGTTTATGTAACTGTTCCTGGACTAAAGGTTACTTCCCTTATAAAATTTGGAGTAAATTCATTAAGTTACTCAGAAATTATATTTTGAGAGATTTTTATTGGGATTATATTGTAAATTATTTTGAGTAGGCTTGACATCTTTTTAATGGTAACATGTTCTACCTGAAAGCCAGTAACATGTCTTTCCACTTACTCACCTTATTTTCTAGCAGTTTATTAGAGCTTGGAAATAATTTAAAACTAACAGAAGAGTTCTAAGAATAGTACAAAGAGCTCCTGTATGCTTTTTCCCTGGAATAACCAGATGTTAGCATCTGACCATTGGTGCTCTATTACTTCCTCTGTGTGTGTCTCCGTGTCTCCCTGATCCTTTTGAGATGGGCACAGTCTCCATCGATTTTTACCTCTAGGGTTCATTTTTTAAGTCCTTTATCCGCCAGGCCCCAGGGGTCAAACTCAAGGTCTTGCACATGCTTGGTGAGTACTCTACCACTAAGCTGTCTTCAGCCCCTTTCTTTATTATAGACCTTAAATTCCTTCAGGAAACCCTAGAATGGGGGTTCTTGATACCTCATGTTTTGATCTACGGTGAATCATATTTCTTCTCATTATTCTCTAGATGGCTATCAGTACTTTAAGATGCGTAGCCTGGATTTTTCTCTCATCTTCTGAGCCAGATATTAAATTCTGGCTCTCTCCTGTTCTGAAACTGAGTGCAAAGCCTTATGAATGTATTTCTGTAGGAAAACTTGTGAACATTTTTATTAGGAGCAATATCTATTTTTTTCTTAATACTGAACCTTGGCCTACTTTGTGGTGCTACAAAATATACAAATTAGGAAATTGGTATTTCTCAGTTCTGTATTTTCTTTCTTCTTTTTTAAACCAACAGCACCCATCCAAGTACTAACCAATCCCAGCCCTCTCAGCTTCCCCAATCAGAGAAGTTGAGGAACATTTAGAATGATGCTTGAAATGTATTTGAATTGGTGCAAATTGTATATTAATGACTATATGAATAGAGTCATAATCAGGCTTGGTGCAATCCTGACCAATGAACGATGTGCCTTCAAATGCCATGAAGCCTCTGCAGGGAATCCCTCAGCAAAAGTGCAGTGGCTGCTTGACCAAGTCTATCAACAACATCCCAGAACTATTAGTAGTAATAATAGTAATAATCAACTCTGGCTCTTAGCAGAAGTAGGCTGATGTCATGGAATCTGCTTCTGTAGGCTCTCGAGGTTCCTGGTTGTTCTAGACAGACCTGTGTGTAACAGCCTTGCTTCACTGTGTCGTTTAGTTTTTCTTCTCGCTTTTCCCCCAAGGAGTTAATCACATCCTTAAAACAGTGGTGGGTTTGCGGCTTCTTTCCCATCCTTGTACCTTATTTCTTGTTCTTTTCTTGTAGCGTTGGCCAGGGCCTCCAGGACTGTGCCAAAATGTCCCACCAGATGCATCCTTGACAAGCTGAAGAGAATGAGTCCAGATTTTTCCCATTTTGAGCAGCATTTGTTCATTTGTTTAATATTTGGTAGGTTTGGTTTTGTTTTAGACGGGGTCTCATTATGTAGCCTTGGCTGGTCTGGAACTCTGTGTGGACCAGGCTGGCCTCAAACTCACAGAGATCCACCTGCCCCTGCCTCCCGGTGCTGGGATAGAGGCGTGTGGTTTGTCTGTGTACCTTTTTTAGGGGCAGCTGTTTCCTCCTGCTGTAATTTATTGAGCTTTTCTATCACGGATGGCTGGATAACCTTATGGAAAACTTTGCCGGATTTTTCCTCAGAAAATAAGATGGCTTCACTCCAGCTGCAAGCCCAAATCCTAAGCCTTACGACGAGTTGTTACGACAGAACATCAATTAGAGGCCTTCGTGTGTCTGCACACGGCATCCTTTAATGTGTGGTCAGATCTCAGGAGTCTAACATAAGCTCATTTCACAAGGAGGGCACATTCTTCCTTCTGCTGTTGAGAGTCAAAATTTAAATAGCTGAGTGAAGGAGAAAGAGCCACGTTGAGCATTACAACTGTAGCTGTCAGTGTGATCATCAACAAAGACATGAAAAGCGAGTGTCCTGACTCTGGGTCAGTTTCTACTCCAGGTGTAAATCTTGAGGATATTTCAAGAAAAACTGCAGTTATTTAGCAGGTAGAGACGTGGGTGGCTCTCCAGGGACAGTTATGCTGGTTGGTGAATTGCTGGGCAATTAGTTACCATTGTTCCTCTCTCCCACTTTAGATCGGTATTCCCCTCCCCATTATAAAAAAAAACTGTCTGTATTCAACACAGAAAGTCTGTAAAATATAGAAAAACAAACCTATAATCCTGGCTTTGGTGCCAACCTGTTAACGGGTTATTTCTCTCCCATCTTATCGTGGAGGAAGGGATGCCCTTAAAACCAGGGTTTCAGAGCCTTCCTCCTTTTTAGGGTAAGCTGAGCTCACCTTGATCTCATCTTGGTCCTCTGGGAAGGATCAAGGAGGGTGACAGGCTATGGTAGCTTTAGGTGTGGGGAGAAGTCCACTGGTCCCTTGGACCTGCCTGAGCCCAAGGGAGCCAGCCACCATGCACTGTGCCCCACGCTCAGCGTCATAGTTGAACACGGAGCATCCGTGGTCTAAATCCCAACAGAGAGGGGCCCAAACCCGGGAGCAGGAGGTACTGTTTGATGATTTGACCCTTTAGTGTCTGTTCAGACCCTGGTTCTTCCTCTCTTAAGATCACATTTTCCTCTTTCATAAAATAAATGGAATAAAGAAAATAGTCTTCTTTTTTTTTTTTCTTAAGACAAGATCTCAGTGTGTAGTCTTGGCCTCTGGCCTGGACTTGCTGTATAGACCAGGCTGGCCTGGAACTAGCAAGGACCCTCCTGCCTCAGCCTCTCAAGTGTTGGAATTACAGGTATGCAGTATCACTGCACCTGGCTTTTTTTTTTTTTTCTTTTGACTCTAAAATAGACCCCCATACACTCATTTTGTCCCCTAATCTCTGTTTGTCTTGTGGTCTGTCCTATACGGACGCATGACTATAGCAGGAAGTGAGCAAATTCCTAAGATAACACTCCTATCATCAGCAAGTTCAATTCCACACAGATGTACTTCCTTCTCGTGCCCATCCCTTGGTCCTGATTTGCTGGAATGTTTGTTTCCAGTTTGCATTAACCCTTACTTCTTTCCAGAATGCAGCTGATCTCCTGGGGGTGGGGGGGGAGTGAGGGAGAGAGAGAGAGAGGGAGAGAGAGAGAGACAGAGACAGAGAGAGACAGAGACAGAGACAGAAAGAGACAGAGAGACAGAGACAGAGAGAGACAGAGAGACAGAGACAGAGAGAGAGACAGAGAGAGAGAGAGACAGACAGACAGACAGACAGACAAAACAAGATTTTTTTTTCCTGCCAAGTTACCCCAGGCGCCTCCATCACTGTGCCCCTACAAATGCATCTGTCTTGTGACCTAGACACAGGAAACACACAGTGGTAGGGGATGAGAAAAGACAGTTCTCAGCCTCCTTCTAAGGTGAGGGTGGGGTGAGGTAGTGGAATCCCATGGCTCCTTGATAGTGTGAGCAGAGCCAAGCATGCCATCCACCCAGAGAGGCACTGCCATTGTGCCAGCCTCCCCTGGGGGCGGGGAGGGCATGCTGCCTTTTCCTGAAAGCAGAGTAAGGATTTGTGGTGCTGACAGCCATGATGGGAGAGGGACCAGGAGAGAATGGCTGGTGCTGACGTTCCAGCCATGGGTCCTGGGCCGCGTGCACACTGGGCATTGTTCTCACGACTTGATTCTTTTAGCATAAATGAGCCTGCCCCGTCAGCAGAAAAAGTTGCAATGGATGTGCCGAGCTGTCCTTCACTCCCCAGCCTCACACCCCATGACCTCCCTTTCTAGTTTGTTCTCTCCTCCCGTCCCTAGTAAAGTAGACACTTTTTTTTTTTTTTTTGCCTTTTCTGTTGTTTCTAACAATAAGTATTGTTCTGGATCTCACTCTGGGCAGTTGTGCCTCATAGGCCAGAACTCACATTCACAGCACCGTGTGGGATATTAGCAGACAGCTTCTGCAAGGACTCTGTCTGCTGTCCCCAGGCCAGGGCGGGTATGACCCCTACCCAGTGCTCAGCACTCCGGCTACAGTCTCGGTCAGGTCCCAAGCGCTGCTGTCCTGGTCTTGTCCAAATCTGCTCCTGTACACTCATTTCTTTCTGTGGCTTCACTTTCTCCCAAGCAACAGTAAATGTAGCCGTAAGTGACTTATTCTAGTTATTGGTATGTCATCGGTCCCATTTACTGAGTTCCATTAGCTGTCCAAATTCAAATGAAAGGAAGCTAGAACTGATGGTGGCACACACTGGTAAGGAGGATTGCAAGTTCAAGGCTAGCCTGGTTTATGTGGGGAGACTTTATCTCCAATATAATATGATATGATAATATAATGTGCCATCAGTGAGCTTGTTAGCCAGTTCCATAAATGCCCAGCTCATTTAATCTTCAGAATGATGATGTGGAAGGTAGTGCTTTAGGCCTCTGTTTCATGTAGAGAAGCTCGGTGTATATTGGTAAGGAACCTTCTGTAAAGTTCTATTGCTGACTATAACAGATCTCTGCCCACAAGGCTTAGATTAGTTTATCTGCAGAGACCCTGCTGTTTGCTGTAGTTCACCAAGGCCAACAAGGGCTAGCCTCAAACTCATGATGGTCCTATCTCAGCTTCCCAAGTGCTAGGATTACACCAAGGCCAACAAGGGCTAGACTCAAACTCATAGTGATTCTGTCTCAGCTTCCCAAGTGCTAAGATTACAGACACACCATTTTTTTTATAAGCAGAGATTTCTGTCCCACCAGCAACTCCCAAATGCCCAGCAGCTGCTTCCCAAATTACCACACAGAGGCTTATATCAATTATAAATGCTTGGCCAGTAGCTTAGGCTTATTACTAACTAGCTCTTACACTTAAATTAATCCATAATTCTTATCTATGTTTAGCCACATGGCTTGGTACCTTTTCTCAGTACTGCCTTGACGCCTTGCTTCTTCTGCATCTGGCTGGTGACTCCTGATTCCACCCTTCCTCTTCCCAGCATTCTTAGTTTGGTCACCCTGCCTATACTTCCTGTCTGTCTACTGGCAAATCAGCATTTTATTAAACCAATTTGAGTGACAAATCTTTACCATGTACAAGAGAATTATTCCACAGCAATTTTAATTAATTAATTTAATATATGTATTTATTTGCATATATGTGTCTCTCATGGGCTCACATGTACTACAGTTCACTTGTGGAGGTCCAACACAACCTTAAGAACCTTCAGGTATTGGTCCTTGCCTTTCCATCTTGCTCAAGGCAGAGTTTCCTGCATACACTAAGCTGTGTGGCCAGCTTCTGGAGATTGTCCTGTCTCTGTCCTCTACCTCCTGATGGGACATGCTGGGATGCAGCTGTGTGTGCTGCTTCCTCCTGATGGGACATGCTGGGATGCAGCTATGTGTACTGCTTCCTCCTGATGGGACATACTGGGATGCAGCTGTGTGTACTGCTTTCTCCTGATGGGACATACTGGGATGCAGCTGTGTGTGCTGCTGCCTTCTGATGGGATATGCTGGGATGCAGCTGTGGGTACGGCTAAGTCCAGCTTTTGTGGGGGTTCTGGGCATCATCAGTCTTGTGCAGCCTAACTGAGCCATTTCCCTAGCCCCATTATTTTTTTTAAATAATTCACTTTAAAAAATAAATCTAAGAAAATTACAGTTTTCAGTTCATCCATTTCTTAAAGTCTTTAATTTGTTTATTCTAAGTTTAAATATAAATATTTTGCTTATAATCCATTTGTTGAAAAAACTGATCATTTGTCCTAAGATTTTCTACAATATGGATTTTTTTTTTTAAAGAGCTTGGTTGGCACAATTTCACTGGTTTTTATAGTGTGTTAGCTTACAACTTACCCTTTCGTCTGATGACCATTGCAGAAGGTTCCAATTGCTCAGTCACTATAAATAGAAATCACTGGCCCATATAGTTTGGTTTCGCCCTGAGGTCATTTCTGAGGAGTCTTCTAGAGTGTTCCAGGGTGTCAGGGAGTGACATTATCTACAGCCAACCATTTCCATTTAAACACATTGTGACTATCTGGCAAGGCAGTTTCCATATTAACTAGCCCTGGGGATGGGTGGAGAGATGGGGGGCCTCTAGCTTGCTTCTTTAGGGACTGTGTGTTCTTTAAGGATTCCCAGAGCTCAGTGGCAGAACCTCTTTGGGATGTTGTCCTCTAACAGTGTTGATCTGTTACTGGAAACACTGAGGACCCGAGAGGGGCAGTTCGGGGAGACTGAGTTTGCTTTGGAACCAGACTCTACAAGTGCCTGCAGTGGTCCTGGAGCTGGCGGTGGTGTGTGTGTGTGTGTGTGTGTGTGTGTGTGTGTGTGTGTGTCGGGGTTCATGGTGCTAGGACAGAAGATTCTGAACCCACATCTGTCAGTGCCCCAGGTTCTTCCTGCCAGTGTCTAGATTGAATAATTCCAGTGTCTGGATCACTGTGGACATGAGGAAATCCAGGTTCGTTTTCTTTCTTTCTTTATTTTTGAGGGGTTTGTTGCATTTGTCCATCACCTGATGGTTCTGTAGGAGAGCAAACCAGTGTTTATTTAACACAGATGAATGCTGGTGAAGTTTGCTATGTTTGATCTGTCACTGATTCAAAGGTTCTAAGAAGAAAATATCTCAGTGTCAGTATTTTCATCTAGATTTAAAGCCAAATAATTAATAAATCAAGACATAGAGAAAGACTTTCAGTAAACTGATTATAGCTCTAAGGAGGCTGGTCATGTTAGTAATAGGTTTGCTTTGATTGAAGCATTAATTAACAGTAAATCACTGAAAAGCTTACAAGCGAATTTGACCAATACGTTCAAAGTTTACTCTCATATTCCATAGAGGAAATTCAAACCGGGTCAGTTGTCTTTTATTATGACTTGAAATGCTTAAATTAAAATTAACATTTGCAAGTCAAATGTTAACCAGGGATGATCTGCTGCCTTACTGTTATTTCCTCTTGCGGCAATGAGTGAGAAATAAAAAGTACTTCAGGGAGGCATGATGGCACATGCTTGCAATCATAAGACTTGGGAGACTGATACAGGAGGATTGCCACAAGTTTGAGGCCAGTATGGGCTACACAGTGAGTTCCTGGCTAGCAGGGGGTAAACTGAAACCCTTTCTAAAAAAAAAAAAATCTCAAATCAAAATCGAAAAATTAACAAATACTCATTATCCATGCCTAAGCAAGGGAAGCAACAGTGTATACAAAAGGTAACGGAGGTGAAAGGCGCCTACGATTGCAGGCCGGCGATGCGATCCGTGACGCTGCGTTACACTGTGGTCTGCAGTGAAGACAGTCGCTTTGCTGTGTTTCGGCTATCTGTCTGTGGTGTCTCCACTTGGGCAGAGGGGCAAGCGTGCACAGGTACATGTGCCTTGCAGAGAACTGCTGGCGTGGTATTTGATTTGGCGAGTCAGTGGGGTGCATGGTTAGAAGGACGGGGGCAGGAAATGCAGCCGAACCTGTGGTGGGGATGGGATCTTAACACGGCGTGTCTGCCCGGCAGAGGAGTTTTACCGCAAGTGGTGGTGGAAATGCGAGGGTTTCCTAGATGTACAGGTTTGTTTTAATAAAAGCAAATAAATTAATTTCCTATCCTCCTTTTCTCCCCAGAAGGCATTTGGCAAAGGTTTTCTTGGACCCATATGTAGGGATCTCCTTTGTGACTGCCAACCCCGTGTAGGTGTGTTATGAGTACACAGAAAGGGATGTCCGCTGCTCTTTCCCCACGACCAGTAACCACAGTGTTACAGTCCTCCCTCTTCTCCAGAACACAGTTGCAGTGTAGAGAAGTTAGCTCCGTCCAGAAATGCTGCCTGGGCTGTATCTGTGCTGCAGTCAGTCGGGGTGATGATGGTCCACCTCCCCGGCCCTCCACGGCTGTCATCATCACAGTCAGCTTTTCTGAGTGCCTGCCTTGTGTCAGGAGGTATTCCAGACGTGTAGCGACATTTCAGGTTTAATCATTGAAGTAGATGACTACTAATTTATACATGAAGAAACTAAGATTCGGAGGCATTTCCAGTTGACCTTCCCTAGGTCACAGAGTTAGACAGGTGGAATCCGAAATTGAAGCTAGGGCTGGGGCTGGGGCTGGGGCTGGGGCTGAGGCTCAGTTAGTTGAGTCTGCCAGGCACAAGTGGAGCCCTGGTTTGGCTCACACCACATATACCAGGTGCTGTGACAAATAATGGCAGATATTGGCAGACACATGCCAATAATTTCAGCACTTAGGAAGTAGAGGCAAGTGGATCAGGTGTTCAAGGCCATCTGTAGCTCTATTAGTGAGTTCAAAGCCAGCCTGAGATACAAAAGACTTATCTAAAACAAACACACACACACACACACACACACACACACACACACGCACACACGCACACACACGAAAAAGAAGGAGGAGGAAATTGAAACTCATGCTCTCACTTAAGGGTCAGATCCTGTTATTTATATAGTTATTAATTCAACCTAGTAGTAAATATGATTAACTGTTTTAAATTTGCTCGTTATTTTGTGGGTGGAGCATGTGCATAGAAAGTGTAGGCAGAGTTTTCCTGTCCCAACTGCCTGGTCCCAGGTAACTGACCCAGAGGCTGAATATGAGTTCTAAATGCTCAGCCGATAGCTAAGGTTTATTACTAACTAGCTCTTACAACTTAAATTAACCAATTTTTATTAATCTACATTCTGTCACGTGGCTCGTGGCTTTACCTGTCCTTCAGCATGTCCTGCTCCCTCTGTGTCTCTTGGCGTCTTCTCTGACTCCAGCCTTCTTCATTCCAGTATCCTCAGTTTGATTGTCCCGCCTACTTTTATCCTGCCTTGCTATAGGCCAACCAGCTTCTTTATTAACCAATGAGAGTAATGCATATTTACAGTGTACAGGGGGGTTATTCCACAGCACATAAGGCTCTGGGCACATCAGCACATCAGTACTCAGTAACACACACACACACACACACACACACACACACACACTTGTTCTTTTTAAAATACTTATTTACGTGGGAGTGGGAGTGTGTGTGTGTGTGTGTGTGTGTGTGTGTGTGTGTGTGTGTGTTGCTATAGCCCATGTGTAGAGGTCAGAAGAAAACTTGCAGGAGTCAGTTCTCTCCCATTGTGTGGGTTCCAGGGATTGAACTCAGGTTACCAGCTGAGTGCCTTTACTTTCTGAGCTATCTCATTGGCTCAACAAATTGTTCTTTGATGTTTTCCTACCCAGTGAACGTGCAAGTACCCAGACACCATGCTGCCCCTGTTTCCACCCAAGAGCGGGTAGAAGTTGCATGAATAAAATATTTACTGAAATAGGAAGTTCCAGAAAAGCTTCAGAGATGGGGACTGATTAAGCTGTGTAAGTGTCTGCCAGTTTTCAAGGCAGAGCATTCATGTAAGCCTTTGACATTTTGAGTAAACTGAGATTTCTGAAACAGAAGAGATATTAATTTTTTAAATTAAAATAATCATATCTCATAAAAAACATCCCAGTAAGTACATGAGTCAGTAGCTTTCAGTGTGTTCCCAACCCCGTCATCACTAGTTCCGGAACATTTTCATTCCCCAGGGAACTTACTAGTTCATTCCCCCATTCCTCTTCCTTAGGATCTCTAATTTTATTTTTAAGATTTTTCTTTTTTTTCTTTATTTTTTTACTTTATGTGGATGCAGTACCCAAGAAAGCCAAAAGAGGATGTTGGATCCCATGGGACTCCAGTTAAAAACGGTTGTGAGCCTCCTGCCATGTGGGTGCTGGGACTTGAACCCAGGTCCCTTGCAAGAGAAGCCAGTGCTCTTGGTCACTGAGCTCCTCTTCATTTGAAAACCTTGTAACACTTCAGTGCTATGAAAAAGAGTGTGAGGGTCAGGAATGGTGGCACATGCCTTGAGTCCCAGCACTAAGGAGGCAGAAGCAGGTGGAGCTGGAGGCCAGCCTGGTCTGTATAGCAAGTGCTACATGGTAAGAGCCTGTATTTACAAAGAAAAGAAGATTTTGAGACTATCGTCCCAGAACTGACTCTCTTCTGTGCAGATAATCGCATCTATATGAGGTGCTGGTCTGGGTGCTTCACATCTGTTAATTCATTTCAATGTCACTACAACTGCAAGTCCCGTTCTAGTAAACTGGTCGTGCATGGGGAAAGTTAGGACACAGAAAACCTAGTGGTTTGTTTTAAATCCTGAAATTCTAGTGAGGGATGGAGCTGGGACACATATCCAGCTGCCTGGCCCTGTAGTCTGTGCATAATGGTTCCATATGCCTTAAACTGATAGTTTCTATTTGAAAATGGCATGACTCTCGCTGAAGGAATGACACCAAGCCTCCTACTGTATGAGATCAGTAGAACTGAAATGTCCAGAAGAGACAGAGCTGTACAGAAACTGGACTAGTGTTTGCCAGGGGCCGGGGGGGGGGTGGGGGTGGGGGGGGAGGGGAGAGGGCCTGCAGAGGGGGGGGAAGGGAGGGGTCAGAGGGGAGAGGGCCTGCAGAGGGGGGGGGAAGGGAGGGGTCAGAGGGGAGGGGGAGAGGGGGAGGAAGAGAGGGACCAGAGGGGAGAGGGGAGAGGGCCTGCAGAGGGGGGGAAGGGAGGGGTCAGAGGGGAGAGGGCCTCCTGCAGAGGGGAGGAAGGGAAAAGAGGAGAGAGCTACAGTTCCCAGTTCATTTTCTGAGGCTAGGCAGGCTCCACATGCTAAGTCTGACACGGTCTTTTGCAAGAGAAGAGGCCGCAGACTGCGTGTATAGCTTGGTGGGAGGGCTGGTCTCACATATACAAGGGCTGATCCCAGTGTTGTGGGCGAAAAGGGGGAGAGATGGGTTATGCATCATCACTCCTTGGGAGCACAGCATAGAAATCTCTAACTGAATAGGTGCAACTCAAAACCTTCAGTTTAAAAAGGGCTAGCATCCAACCCGAGGATTAAAAATGTTTAACGTTTGAAAATGTAATTACCACTGTACCAGAATGAAGGAGGGGCGTGTGCTCATCTCAAAGGACACAGAAAAACATGTGCTAAGTTTCAACTATTTATTCATTTTTATCTTTTAAAGTTTTATTGAAAGATTTATTTATTGTTTTTATTTTATGTGTATGAGAGCTTTGCCTTCGTGCATGTATGTGTATTGCATGCGTGCCTGTACCTTTGGAGGTCAGAAGAGGGTGGTGGACCCCTTGGAACTGAGTTAAGGACTGTTAGGAGCTGCCATGTGGGTGCTGGGAGCCGAACCCTGGTCCTCTGCAAGAGCAGCTGGTGCGTTAACCTCGGAGCCATTTCTCCAGCTCCCTTACTTATTGTTGTACAAGCAAAACAAAATGGTGTGTAGAACCAGACAGAACAAAACAATGAATTCTGACCCCCATGTCTGAATAAGAATCTTAGTGCTCGCTGGCCCAACACGGGACTGTGGAGTTGATAGGTCAGTGGTTCTCAACCTGGGGGTCATGACCCTTCCACAGGAGTCACCTAAGACCATCCAAAAATACAGATATTTACGTTACGATTCCTAGCAATAGCAAACTTACAGTTATGAAGTAGCAATGAAAATAGTTTTATAGTTGGGGTCTCCATAACACGAGGAATCTGTATTAAAGGGTCACAGCATTAGGAAGGTTGAGAAGCACTGCTCTAGGACATAGTTAATTAGTTGGCCAGTGATTATATGGTTTTGCTATTTGTAAGTCAATTAGCTTTCCAGCTTAGGTCAACTGCCAGATGTTACCATTAGTATCTGTACCATAATTAAAGCACAATTTTTGTTCTACATCATGGCCGTCTGTGATATAAATCTTTCCCTGTTTCTTTCCAGCTCGATCTTATCCCAACTGCTATTAAAATCATGTAGTAGCTGGAAAGATGGCTCAGCAGTAAAGAGCACTGTCTGCTCTTCTCTCCTAGATGATCTGGGTTCGATTCCCAGCACCACCATGTTTGTAACTCCAGTCCCAAGGGCTCTAACACCCTCTTCTGGCCTCTGCAGGCACTGCATGCATGTGATGCCCAGACTTACATGCAGGCTAGACACCCAAACACATGAAATAAAAATAAAGGTTTAAAAAATATTTTAAAAAATTATGCTACCCACAGATTCATCACTTCTTGCATATTGTTGCTCACTTTCAAACTTCCATGTATGTGATGTGACCCTGACCCCTCCCACTTTTGAATCCCCTCATCCCCAGGAGGATTAGATTAGTCTTCCTTTTTTTTTTTTTTTTTTTTTGGTGGGGGTGGGACAGGGTCTCACTATGTAGCCTTAGCTGGTCTGGAACTCACTATGTAGACCAGGCTGTCTTTGAACTCACGAGGCACATGCCACCATGCCTGTCCCTTCTTTATTGTTTTGCAGTCAGGGGTACACTTTGCTGCTCGTCCTCCAGGCCTTGTTACTGTGTGCATGGCCAACTCCACATGCAATGTGTCCATTAGATGCCGTCCTGCATGCACTCTGCAGTTCTCTATCAGAGGGTGTGTATTAGTCCTTTTCTTACTAAAATTTAGCTTGTAGTAATTATAACCGTTTCTCCTTCCTTAACTCTTATGGGGAGCGGCACCCCTTACCAAATCATATTGAATATTGTTAACTCCTGGTGTGTTTTATTCAGTTATTACTAATAACTAAAACTTAAATCAAAATTGTCATAAATAAATGTGAGCCAAGACTGAAATACCACAGCTCTACTCCTTCACTTTCCCATGCACTGCCTGAGAAGGTGTGGTCCCCTGTGCTTAGGGGGAAGGCCTGGTATCCGTTAGGACATCAAGTCCTTGTTTGACTGTCTAAACCGCTCACTGGGCATGTTGCATCTTGGCGAATTCCCTTGTTCACATTGAAAAGGAGCTACAGAAGACTCCTGGCTTCTGCCTAGTGTGGTGACTCCAGCTTCTGTAAGAGGCCCCTGGTCATTTTTGTCGTTTGTGAAAAGCTACAAGCCTGTTTTCCATGTGCTTGGATGTTGTACTCCTTAAAATGGCCCAAGTTCCCTACCCTGGCATAGTTGCTGATACTTTTAACTCCAGCCGGACAGTAGTTGTCTCCCCGTTCTTTCTCTCCGAATCTTCAGTTTCCCTAATTCCTTTCTTGATGATTTCTCCCAAAGCATCAAGAATGCTTTGCAAGCTAACATGGGCTGGAGGATAAAGGAATTCCTGTGTCTGTTTAAATCTTCGGAGGCTGAAAGGCTAGCTCCTACTTGAACCAGTAGATAAGAAAAGAAACACAATGCCGTGTCCCAGATCTCTGTAGCAGGTGTCTCCTTGCTTGGAGCACTGTGGGAAGAAATTCTCTGAACCGCTCCTGAAAAAACGTCTCCAGGATGCCTGTTTTCACTTGTTTGCTGCGCTGTTATCTGCGGCCACACCCTGAAGTTTCACATTATAGTTTCACTTTAATCTCGGCTTGTGCAACTGCCATCGTATAGATTCTGTGCGTGCTCCATCTGTACTGTGGTGAGGCAGTTGATTTTAATGTGTCGTTAAGCTGCCCAGCTCAGACATGTCCCATTTATCTCGTTACGAGTCAGTGGTTTTTAAATTTCCACTCATAAATGAGATTCATGCATGATTTAAGAAATGTCAGTCTGAGAACATATTTAAGGAACTCCTAGGTTAAGTCTTTTGAAAAAAAAATTCTCTCATAAATGCCTTAAAATGTTGTAGGTCTCAAAACATTAATCATGGGGCCTGCCTCTGTAAACACAGTTTTGTTCAAAAGAGAAAATCAGTGTAAAGGTGCATGGGCAATTTCTTTCCTTCTTTCCTTCTTTCTTTCTTTCTTTCTTTCTTTCTTTCTTTCTTTCTTTCTTTCTTTCTTTCTTTCTTTCTTTCCTTTTTAAGAGATTAAACCGGAAGAGAGAGAGAGAGAGAGAGAGAGAGAGAGAGAGAGAGAGAGAGAGAGAGAGAGAGAGATTAAACCCAGGAAGAGAGGGAGTGTCCCCTCACTGGGTGTGAGGTGGAAGCCTTAGTTCCAGCTGCTGCTGGGACAGTTTATAGGACCTTGGGGTCTTTCTGCATGGTGTTCACTTCACATCTAAAGGAACCTTCCATGATTGGGGGAGTTGTGCCACATACCCCATCCCATGAGCTGAGAGTGCCGCCTTCCTCCTCAGGACACGTTGGAGATGTAACAACTGTTGCAGGTGAAATGTTAAGACAGGTTGTTGCCGCAAACTCCTTTATTTTTCTTCCTTAGTTTCCTTAACCATCCCCTCCAAGCCAGCGTGTGGTTCCTTTGTTCCAGCGTTCTGTAGGCTGCAGAGCCAGAGTCTACTGGATGGGGGTGGTGAGGAGGGGGTGGTGCTGAGGAAAAGCCCTGTGATGCTCCCTGCCCGCCCAAGGGCTCCCCACAGTTTGTAACGTTTATGCTTCCTGTTCATCCGTTGGTACTTTCTGGTACTTTCGTTGAGGAATCGCCTGGCAGCAACTGCTGACCTCGGGTCCAGAGTCAACTGGCGGGGACACAGAGCAGTGAAGGAAATGCTGCTTTCCTAGTCTCTCATTTCCTTCCTTCCTGAAGCTGCTTTAGACTTCGTGTTCTGACACCTCCGATCCTTCCACATGGAGGAGAAACCGCATTTGTCAATGTGTTGTCAGAAAGAGAAGCATGCTGTTGCTTGTAAAGCTGAACACTTCTCAGTGCGGGCACTGGCATCTTTAAAATGGATTCCTTGGAGGTCTTGTTTTCTGGAGAATTCAGTTATAAAACTTGGGAAATCTCAAGATCTCCATAAAGCGTCCCCAGACAGGGTGGAGGAACAGCAGACTGCTGCCTTTCAGTTAGGGAGACTGCTTCAGAGAGTTTGTTCTGGATGTAGACAGTGTCTTCATGCTTTCCGAGAGAATATACTGGCTAAGTTTTGAGGGGCGAGTGAGGAAGGGCCCAGGCACAATATTATTTAAAGTTTTCTTCAATTTTGTGTGTCTGAGTGTTTTGTCGGCTTGTATATATATGAACCACGTGCATGTGTGTCACCTATGGAAGCCAGAAGAGGGCATTGGATCTCCTGGAACTAGAGTGACAGGCAGCTGTGAACCACCAGGTGAGTGCTAGGAACCAAACCTGGGTCTTCTGCAAGAGCAGCAAATGCTCTTAACTGATAAGTTTTTGCATCAATAAGCCTCTCTGCTGACATGGGGCCGAGAGACCGGAAAACCACATGTCTATTTTCTGGGATGCAGCTTATATACCGTATGGGAGTGGTCTTGAGCATCTTTGGGGGAAGAGTGGTGTTTGGTGGGCTTTGAAGAGGCAGGATTGGGGAAAGAGATGGGGGAGGGGAGTTGAGGTGGGTCTTCCACTCAAACATTCTAGACTCTTTGGGTATAGGGATGCCAGGGTGCCAGGGGTTGAGGTGAAGCTCCCACCCAAACATTAACTGCTGAGCCATCTCTCCAGCTCCCTAATGTGTTTCTAAACCTTCAAAACTGATGTCCTCCGTGTCTCTCACTTGATTTACTGCAATAGAATTGTGAAACTATCTCATGCTTTCCTATACTCTCGGTTTCTGGTTTTTTCTTTTTTGTTTTTTTTCTTTTGGTTTCCAATGCATAGAGCTCTAGGAATCTTTTGGGCCTGTATCACCCTGGGGCCCAGCAGAGGCAGAGAGCTTACTGTAGGTGGAGATTGCTGGTCACCTCTGTCCCTCCAGATGCTCCCAAATAACCACACAGAGACTTATTATTAATTATAAATGTTTGGTCGATAGCTTAGGCTTGTTACTAACTAGCTTTTACATCTTAAATTAACTCATTTATCTATGTTCTACCACGTGGCTCATTACCTTATCTCAGTACAGCATGTTCATCTCCCGATTCATCTTCATCTCCTCAAGACTCCCAAGGCTCCACCCTTCTTCCTCCCAGCATTCTCTCTGCCCTGAAAATCCTGCCTAGCCATTGGCCAATCAGCTCTTTATTAACCAGTAAGAGCAATACATATTTACAGTATACAAAAATATTGTTCCAGAGCAGCTTACTGAGAATTTGGAGAGTTCAGCTTAGAATGGACAGGGCTTAGGGAAAATAGTAAAGGATTATACTTTACACCAAGGCTAATACTTTAGCTCCAGGGCAGGGGGGTGGAATAGTTACTTGACTGGGCAAGAGTGCTGTTTGGAGAAAGCCTCTTGGCTATAGCCTTTGATGGGGCAACATCACCACCTCAGCCCAGCAGGGAGGGAACCCCAGCTTCTGCCTCTGCCTTTAGATCCCTGCTAACCAAGTGGCTAACCCAGCAGGAATCCAGAGGCAAGCACCTGGATTTGGAGCTTGAGGTTGCCTTGGGACATAGAGCAGGCTGGAGGACAGACCTGGAAGGGCTGATGTTCTGTATCCACTGTGTGTACCAAGTTCAGACCTTTACCCCAGAGGCCATGTTGGAAATTACTCATTAAGCTGGTTGATATCAGTTATCTATTGGGGTAAAAGTTTACAGCTCATGATTTCAGATTTTTAACAGTGTGTCCAGGCTTGTGGATATGTTGTTTATTAAAAATAATAAGAGTCTCCCAGGCTTTCTTTTACATTCTGCCTTTTTGTTGTTGTTGTTGTTTTGTTTTGTTTTTTGTTTTTTGAGACAGGGTTTCTCTGTGTAGCTTTTGTACCTTTCCTGGAACTTGGAGACCAGGCTGGCCTCGAACTCACAGTGATCCTCCTGCCTCTGCCTCCCGAGTGCTGGGATTAAAGGCGTGTGCCACCACTGCCTGGCACATTCTGCCATGTTTTATAAGATGTTAAACACTGATTTTTTTTATTGTGGTAAATGAATATAACATAAACTTTACCATTTTGAACTTGTTAAGTATACAGTTTTGCGTCATTAATTCACTATCATCCACCTCCGGAACTTGCTCATTTCCCCAACGTGAACAGCTCTACCCACTTAGCACTAGCTCTCTGGCCATTCCCTCCGTCTCCCGGCCCTGGACACTGCTATTCTTTCTGTGTCTATGGCTCTGGCTTCTCTGAGTACTTCATCTAAGTGGAATCCTTTAGTGTTTGTCCCTGGGCCTGGCTTATTTCACTTAGTATAATGTCTTCAAGTTTCATCCATGCTGTGATATGTGTTACTATTTTTTCCCTTTTTAAGAAGGTGGAATAACTGTATGTGTGTAGCACATTTCATTTATCCATCGGACACTTGGATTGCATGACATGTTGTAAAATCTTATTTCTGAATATTTTCATTATTTTTATAGCTTTAAGTTTCACATGTTCAGGGCTAGAGACATGGCTCAGTGGTTAAGAGCACTGGCTGCTCTTCCAGATCCAGGTTCACTTCCCAGCACCCACATGGCAACTTACAACCATTTGTAACTCCAGTTCTAGGAAACTCACTTTTTTCTGGGCTCTGCAGCCATCAGGAATACATGTGGTACATAGATATACATGCAAGCAAAAACATCCACACATATAAAATAAAGACTTAAAAATGCTTTATATGCCCAGTCTTCAAGGTAACATACAAAAAGTCTGTGGGAATGGAAATATAGAAGATAGAGGTGGTCTTATGGAGGAGAGATGGGCACCATTTGGAGGAAATAGTAATGGGAAATGTGTATTTAAATATGTGGCAAGGTGTAACCTGCTATGAATAAAATAAATGGCATGTAAACAAGGCAGGAAATGAGTCTAGGCAGGAGAATCCAACCCAGGGCCCTACACTCCTTTGCTGAGCCACACCCCTGCCCCAGTTGGACTATTCGGTTTGGATAGGACTAAGCATCTGAGCAAGGTGGGACAAAGTTTAAAACAATTAAATGTGGCCAGACAAGGGTCCTGTTTTGTCTCTGAGATAGGGTCTCTTCTATGTAGTTAGTCCTGGCTGTCCCGGAACTTGTTATGTAGACCAGGCTGACCTCAAACTCACAGAGATCTGCCTGCCTTTACTTCACTGAGTGCTGGGTTTAAAGGTGTGTGCCACCACACTTGGCCCAAATGTACTTGTATGTATGTATGTCTGTATATGTATGTATGTATACATGCACACATGCATATGTATACATGCACACATGCATACATGCACACATGCACACATGCATACATACATGTGTGTATGTATGTATACATGCACACATGCATGCATACACTCTTGTAAGTGTCTGTAGAGGCCAGAAGAGCATGTTGGATCCCTGGATCTGGAATTACTGGGGTCTATAAACCACCTGACGGGGGTGCTGGATGCTAACTTTGGTCCATTGTAAGAGCAGCAGGTGGTTTCAGCTGCTGAGCCATTTCTCCAGCCCCCAGGCAAGTATAAAGACATGTAAGTAAAAGAGCTTCTTGCCTGACTGTGGTGGTCGTTAATGTGCCAGTATTTGTGCCCCTTCAAGAGGGGACTATGGTTCATAGCCTTCCTTGAATTCATGACTGTAGTGCACTATATTTTGAAACACCAAGATTAGCATCCTTAGAGCATGTTTGGAAAGGGACAGCTGTGGGAGGGGCTAAACTAAGCTGGGTTCAGATCCTCAACAACCACATGGAAAACCAGGGTGGTGGTGTGCACCTGTAACCTCAGCACTTGGGGAGAGGGTGGAGCAGGTTTGCTGGCCAGCTGGTTCAGCTGAATCAGCGAGCTCCGGGTTCAGTGAGAAACCTCGTCTCAAAAGATAAGGTGAGAGGGTCCCCAAGATGGCTCAGTGGGTAAGGGTGTGCATCACCAGGCCTGATGACCTGCGTTTGATCCCCAGAGCCAACATGATGAAAGGAGAGAAGTGATTCCTGCAAGTTGTCCTCTGACCTTCAGTGTGCTCTGTGACATGCACACACACATACCACACATACATACACACTCAAATAAATAATGTGCAAAAAAAACACTAAAAAGTAGGACACCTCACTTTGACCTCTTGTTTCCGGTACATGCACACACGCCCACCCGAACTGACACACACACATGGATTAACACACACATGGACACACAGACACACACATGGACACTCGGTCACACACATACACATACGATCACTGCAGACTTAAGACATACCCTCCCCCTGGATGGATAAGGCTGTTTCCTTCCGAGGCTAGTGCTTAGGTTATTAGAGTTCGACGTTCTTCTCCCCCAGGAAGCTGCTCTGGGTCAGGGGTTAGACTGCTATCTACAACAGAGAGGAGCAGTCTGCATGCTGCTGCCCGTCCCGCCAGGGTGGGGGAGGGGAGGAGCACTGCTTCTAGAATTGTGTCAAAAGGCTGTCCAGTGGCTGCTCTGCCCGCTGGAGCCAAAGTTTTATGTTGCCTGCCTGGGAACTGAATTTGATTGACTCTGTTTGGCTAGATGGATAAGGAGCTAGAGAGTATATGATAAAGCTGCTGTGGTCAGATGTTACGGTAAAACTATGGTGGTGATTGTAGAATTCTTTCTACCTCAATGCTTGATACTTTTCCTAACAGCATGTTGAAGAAACAGAAGGAAAGTGATGGTTTGTTGGGTTTTGAAGAGCAGACTGCTGTGGTTTAAGAAAAGCAATGTTTTTAGTAAAAAACCAAACCAAACCAAACCATGAGCTTAGCAGCCCCCAGGCTTGAACTCTGGTTCTGGGTTAGCTGTTTGCTAGCAGTCGAGTTTGGGTGAATTGCTAAGGTGTGGCGCTGGGCTTTGAGCCTTGCTGCCCACGGTGCAGCGGATGGCGCAGGCTCCTGGATCAGCGTGGAACATGTGGCATGGTGGGCACTCAGATGGTGCCTGTTCTTAGTGTCCTTTGGACTGTTCCGAGCCAAGGAGCCTGGGTTCCCCACACTTGACCTGGAGGGCTCACACCGCTCCCCCAGTCCAACCTAGACAAACTGGACACTGAAACTATTTCTGCCCGAGATGGTTGGTTTACTTTTCAGGGAGCACAACTGTGGGCTCAGATATGAGTAGTTTCAGATATTCCCACCAGGTTCTGTCTGTCACTTAAGCTGTTCCATGCTGGTATTGCTGCAGACCTGTAGACAAAGAGACAGAACAGCTTCCTTCACAGAGTTCACCTGCCAAAGGGTTTGGAGAATCATCTTTCCAAGGATATTTGTATTTGCAATGCAGTGCACCTCTTCAGAGGAGGAAACAGG
Organism: Peromyscus eremicus; assembly: GCF_949786415.1. NCBI lineage: Eukaryota > Metazoa > Chordata > Mammalia > Rodentia > Cricetidae > Peromyscus > Peromyscus eremicus. Next base: position 18,340,236 of record NC_081416.1, read on the forward strand.
TATTCACCGGTAGGAAGGGGTGGAGTTCTGCGTCTTTTCAATGTCCCTGACACCATGCTGTAGTTCACAATAACTTCCCCAGCTTTCCCTCAGCCCATCTGCCTTGTAGTTTCTTCTGAAAACTTCCATCTGGAGTTAGAACAGCTTATAGAAACCACTAATGATTAAGTTTTGAAGCATACCCTTGGGCTTCTAAAGTGGCCCCTGTGTGGGTAACAATAGGTGCTTCTCAGAGTATGTACACGGCATGGACAACTCCAGAAAAGTCCATCACCTACGTAAAGTGGGGGACGTCAAGCCCCACCTTCTGGTTGCACACATGAATCACCGAGGCTGTGACTTCTGTGCCCTTCTAGGGTGTGTGTTTCTTGGGATTACACACTCACTCCAGCAGAGTAGGAGGTCAGTTAGTAAAAGACTTTATTGAACCAGATTCTCCTCTGCGTGTGAGTCATGTTCCGGTAGTGTGAAAAGGGGCCAAGAGGAATGTTTAACTCTTTTAGCTCCCAGGACTAAAGTGCAAGAAATCAGTGGGCCCGAGGAGGCTGCTTCTTAACACTTCAGAGAACAAGCCGTACGTTTAGTCAGACAGTGAGAACTCTGAGAAAATGTACCGGAAAATTATGTCCATCTCGATCCAACCCTGAGGACTTGTTTTAATAACATAGATGGCTAAGAGAGTTGTCAAATATTATGCTTGGTTTTCTAAAACTTTCTTAGACACTACCCTTCTGCAGAAATCTGACATCTGGTAACTTCAGGTGCCTGGAAGACTGCCAGAAAATAAGAAAGGGGCCTCAGAGCACATGAAAACTGTGGAAAACCTCCAGGACCAACGTGTGTCCTTCACCTCTGTGGGAGTGTCAGTCTGCCATCTGGAGTTTGGCTACTTTAGTTATGTGGGAACTTTTAGTAATGTTGGTGCTCTGGATTGTAAACAGCAAACTAGAAAGTGGGTTGAATTGGGTATGGTGGCGCATACCTTTAGTCCCAACATTTAGGAGGCAGAAGCAGTTGGATCTCTATAAGTTCAAGGTCAGTCTTGTCTACATAGCAGGTTCCAGCCAGGGCTACACAGTAAGACTCTGTCTTGAAAAAGATAAAATTAAAAAAGGGTGGAAACGCTGATTGGAGGGTGATGTAGCTGAAAAGATAATTCAGTGATTAAGAGCACTGACTGCTCTTCCAGAGGACCCAGGTTCAATTCCCAGCACCTCCATGTCAGCTCACAACTGTAACTCTAGTTCCAGGGGATCTGACATCCTCTTCTGGTAGGCGCCAGGCACACATGTGGTGCAGGGACATACATATAGACAAAACACCCATATGCATAAAATAAAAATAGATAAATCTGTAAAAAATAAAAAAATGAAGCTGATGAAGCTGAAAGCAGAAGCTGGCTAGCACCAGAGGAGGAAGGCCTGGGGACTTGTGACTGCCTAGGACTGCGGCTGTGGTTAATGCAGCACAGTACTGTATGGCTGAAGTAATGACCTTGCTTCCTGCAGTCTGAGTGAACCGTGTTCATTCGGTGCCTCCTTTGGGAGCCATCAGAAAGGCACAAGATGTGACTTGTTTTGCTTTTTTTCCATATAAGATCTGACTACATAGCCCAGGGTGATCTAGGTCTCAAAGCTCTCCTGTCTCAGCCTTTTGAGTTCTGGGTTTTATGGGTATATGCTTATTTTTAAACATGGTCAAAATTAAATTAACCCTGTTGAAATAGGAAGCACTGACGTGTTTATCTACCTGAAGACAGTACATTCTCTGGTGATCAGTGACACAGATTTGAACTTGTAGTTAATTATGGGAGTGATTTATAATAGGCACTAATGTTTCTTGAGAAGCTACTACATCAGTCATGTCCTCAGCACATCCACACAGCATGCTGGGTAAGGCTTTGGTGGCAGATGGATTTGGATTCCCATTCTGTCTCTGACTTATTATAAGTGTTACAGCTCCAGAGGGAATGGTATCCTGACTTGTCAGGAAGTCAGATTATACCTGAAGCTATGAAGGGAGATATTCTGGATACCCGCAGCTGTGAGGAGAAAGTCATCCTGACTTGTCGGGAAGTCAGGCTATACCTGAAGCTGTGAGGAGAAAGGTATCCTGACTTGTCAGGAAGTCAGGTTATACCTGAAGCTGTGAGGAGAAAGGTATCCTGTCTTGTCAGGAAGTCAGGCTATACCTGAAGCTGGGGGCAGTAGAGGATGGTCTACCCGCAGGATGTGGCAATCCTGCTTCTCTCTCCGAGAGCTTACAGCTGAGCTCTGCTCTGCCTCCTCTTAAGCTTCCCAGCAGAGACTCTGCTCCTCACCCACGAAAGAAGATCTTTACTCAAAACTCTGTTAAGAAAGAGATTTATTTGGGAAGGAGGAATCCAGGAGAGTGGCTGTCTCTGCTAGGGTGGAGAAGGACAGCTGATACCTGAACAGGCGGAGGGGCTTATGTAGGGCTTCTTAGGGGCGGAGTTTTTCCAGGGAGAAGGTTTTCAAGAAGGGTATTGGTCAGATTTTGATTCCCTTGAACTTGGACAAGCTCAAATTGGCTAGATTTTGTGCTCAGGGACTGGTTGGTTTAGTTGGTTAGGGGCAGAATTGGCTCTGGTTTTTTTCACTGGCCCTTTTTAGCCATTTGGCTCTAGTTTCAGGGCCAGGGCATAATTCTTTTACTGGCTCTGGTTTGAGGGCCAAAGTGTGTTTCTTTGGTTCTGGTTTCAGGGCTAAAGTGTTTCTTTCACTGGCACTGGGTTCAGGTCAGGGTGCTAGATTTTGTGTTCAGGGATTGGTTGGTTTCCTGCTCAGGAATTGGTTGGTTTTCTTGCTCAGGGATTGGTTGGTTTTGTGTTCAGTTGGTCGGGGCAGATTTGGCTCGGGTTTCAGGGCCAAACTGTATTTCTTTCACTGGTGTGGGTTTCAGGCCAGGGTGGGTTTCCTTGGCTGGCCCTTTTACCCTATACTTACTATGTGACCTTAGAATTTATCATCTTTGAACCTGTGTCCTTATCTGCCCAATGGGAACTAGTAATAAACGGGCAGGTCACTTTGAGGACTCACTGATGTGGTACACAGTGAAGTGTGTGGAACGAGGAAGTACTGTGTAAAGGTTGGTCATTGATCTTTATCATTATAGTCATCCTCATGATGGTTACTGTGAAAGTATTAATATCTTCATTTCTCAGGTCATGGAAACGGAAGACCTGAGAGTTTACATGATGTGTGCAGGGTAAATAAGCTGAAGAGCAGTAAGCTGGGATTTGAACTGTAGTGGGTAGCTGTTCGAGCTATGACTTGAAGCACCGCCCCTAGTGGGGTAGCAGGTAACTTGAAGTACATGGTACATGCCCCTGGGGCTGCTCGGGACCCTTAAGACCTGGGATGCATGTAAGTGGTGCTCTCTTTTCTCCCTCATGGGACTTGGAAGCTGGGATGATCTCAGGTGGAAGAACAGCGTGGGACTGTGCTTCACACTTCCAGGATCCTGCGACAGTTCCTCTGTTCTGTCTAGTGGATTTTCCTTCCCTAATAAATTCCCTTGCCCTTAAAGCAGACTCCGTGGATTTCTCGCGTTATTGAACTTCGCTCCTTGTCACTGAAGAAGCCTAGTGTTTTACATGCACACTGTGCTATCTCTTCAGAGTCTATTTATATAAATGTTAGATTTGGTGTTTGTTTGTTTGTCTGTCTGTTTTAGGTTTTCACTATGTAGCCCTGGCTTACCTGGAGCTCATTATGTAGACCAGTCTGGCCTCCTACTCACAGAGATCTGCTTGACTCTCTGCCCCTTGAGTGCTGGAATTGAAGGCGTGCACCACCAGGCACAACCGATGAGATGTGTTTAGTAGATGCTCAGTAGTAGAACGCTTGTCCAGCATGCATGAGGCCCTGGGTTCTGTGCAAAGCACCGTGAAAGGAAACCGAAAGCAGAAAGCCTGCGGTAGAGGAGGGTGAGGAGTGCAGTGACCACTTCTCTGTTTTTGCTGTGGCCCCAGTCATCTCATTATTGAAAAAAAAAAAATCCCAGTAATGCAAGAATAAGCTGCTTTGACCTGACAGTCCAAATCAAAGGCGTAATATTTAATTACGGAGCATGATTAAAATGACAATATACTGAACTATTTATTAGATGCTTCCTACATTTTTTTCACACCAGTGGAAGTCATAAACTACAGTTATAGCTATTTTATCATTTTCTTCCCATTAGACATTTAGTTCTCTTTAAATATTTATATACTGGGGGCTGGAGAGATAGCTCAAAGGTTAAGCTCACTGGCTGCTCTTCCAGAGGTCCTGAGTTCAATTCCCAGCAACTACATGGTAGCTCACAACCATCTGTAATGAGATCTGGTGCCCTCTTCTGGCCTGCAGGGACACATGCAGGCAGAACATTGTATACAAATTTATTACAGAGTACTGTAATGAATAAATGAACGGATACATAAATATTTATATACACTTATTTACTATCTCTTGCATGCTCTGTGTGTGTGTGTGTGTGTGTGTGTGTGTGTGTGTGTACCATGTGTGTGTGTGTGAGTGAGTGCCCCCAGAGGCCAGAAGAGGGCTTAGGAGTCCCATGAACTAGAATTATAGGCAGTTGTGAGTCACCTGACATGGATGCTGGGAATCAAACTCATTTCCCTAGAAGAGCAGTAAGCTCTCTTAACTGCTGAGCTATCCCTCCAGCCTCTGGTTCTCTCCCCTGCCATAGGTCCTGGGAATCAAACTCAGGTTGCCAGGCTTGGAGACAATCACCGTTATTATCTGAGCCACTTCACTGGCCTGTCTTGGTGCTTTTTGATGAAGTTAGTCATGTGTGAGCTGAAAAAAAAAATCTCCACCTTCAACAACACTGAATGAATCTTGGAGAAGAGTAAAGAAACATGGGGCCCTGGCCAGCGTGGAGAGCTTGAGCTGTGCCCTGTGCAGCCCCTGGGAAGGCAGGTGGAGAATGTGGATCCGATCATGGCTGGGCATTCCCAAGTGAACACACACTGCCCCTCGCGCCTTTATTTTCTAGTGTATAGACATATCCTTAGCTCGCTAGCCCTACACACTAGAGTAACAGACCCATCATGCATTGCGCAACAGTGCAGGCTGGGCCACCGGCATCTTTAAACCAGAAAGAAATGCCTGATCTGCTGGTACTAAATATCCCCCAGAGACACCATCTCCGGCCCCCTCATTCTTTTCATAGACTTCCTTCCTCTGTGGGTTTTAAATCTTGGTGTGTGAGTCCTGACCCTGCTGTGTGTCTACTTGGACAAATTAGAGTATCTAAACTTGCAGATTGTCGTCATCCTTGTCTTATGATTGTCGTGAGAAACGGACGAAATGCTGCATGTAATTTCAAGTCTTTGGATTTTAAATACTGTATTTTAAAAGTACTGTATTGCCTAGAACTTCAGCCATGGTAAAATAGTAATATCCTTACCTCCCTCTTCTGGTACTTCAGAAACCTGCCTTCCCCAACTTGAATCTTTCATCTCTACAGTTTGGGCTAGTTGTTAGGTTTTTGTTGTTATTGTTGTTTGTTTCCGATTCTAGGCTTACACTGAGAAGCTGATGAAGATACATGAGGAAATTATTATTTTTAAAGAAACAACTTTATATTTTTATATTTTATATATTTTATATTGCATTTATATTATCTTCATATTTTAAGTTTTAAGTTTTTAAGAGTCAGGTGTATAGTATGTCTTAAATATCTCTGTTTTCTCATGCTCCGGGCTTTCCAGGTTGTGAACCATGGAGGCTGGCTCTGTGGTCCGAGCCATCTTTGACTTCTGCCCTAGCGTCTCAGAGGAACTGCCACTGTTTGTGGGAGATGTTATTGAGGTGTTGGCTGTGGTGGATGAATTCTGGCTTCTAGGAAAGAAGGAGGATGTTACAGGTAAGAGGTACTCCCTGCTCTCTTCCTTTCATATTAAAGATAAAGGTCCAATGTGAAGCCCAAGTGAGTCCTTTCACTTTTCCCATGTAGTCCTTCTGCGCTCACACGTGGCTCTGGCCTGTGGGGAGAGGTTCCGCCCCTGCCCCGTCTCTCCGTATTGATTCCTTGTGGAGGCTGGATGGGTAGACACCTGCTGCCCAGCCTAGTTTCTGTCTGTCTGTCTTTCTCTTCCCTTCCCAATGCTCTGTCTTTCGTGTCTAGTACTCTTGTTCCCCTCCTCAAACTGTGCGTTATTCCTTTCTTCAGAACTCTTGGTATTTATTGTTGCTCTTTGCAGGCGGGCTGGCCTCAGGTGAGTGGGATGTAAGTACGCTCCACCTCATCCCTCTGGCTTTCTGCCTTTTACAGCTCCTGTTCCGTCTTCCATTCTCTTCAGGGGAGCCTCATTTATCACACTCAGTCCTTCCTGGATCTGCATCGGCAAAAATTAATTAAAGCTACCTTCTACCTTGGATGCTCCTGCCTCCCACAGTTGTACTTCCGGCTATCTTTCTTCTATTTCTGAGATTCATATTAATGTGGATTTCTTCCATTAACTGCCTTTTTCATCACTCATCAAGCAGTTATACTAATTTCGTCTTTAATTTTCATGTTTGTGTGCATCTGGGTTGGAGTACGGAATGTAGTTCTGAGAGTAGGTACTGTGAACACTAACCAACTGTGGGGAGATACGCAGATTATTTCTAGTAGAAGTGATGCTTCTGTTCAGATAAAACTGACGAGTAGGTGTTAGCAAGGCAGAGAGACTTGCTTGCTCAGGCCTTGACATGGCCATGAACACAGGGGCACTGAGGAAGCATCAGTAGGACACCAAGTGGTTGGGGGTCCAGAGGACAAAGGTGTGCAAGGTCAGAAGTTGAGGAGGCCAGACACTGTGGCTTTCAACATCATCAGACCTCTGTCTTTGAAATGCTGCTGCTGTTGTCTTAGGAAAATGGGGCAGGGTACTGGAGAGATAGCTGAGTGGTTAAGAGTACTGTCTGCCCTTCTAGAGGACCCGGGTTCGAGTCCCAGCATCTACATGGCAACTCACAACTGTCTAATTCCAGTTTCAGAGGAGCTAATGCCCTCTTCTGACCTGCACATGGTGTACAGACAAAACACACATACACATAAAATAAAGCAATAATTAATAAAAAAAAAAAAAAAAACGATAGGCCAGGCACTGGTGGCGCACGCCTTTAATCCCAGCACTCGGGAGGCAGAGGCAGGTGAACTTGGTGAGTTCCAGGCCAGCCTGGTCTACAGGGTGAGTTGCAGGAGATTTACTGTTACCCAGGAGGCAGGTGATGATGGTTCATGCCACAGTGGTGGGTCTGGAGATATGTGGGCAGGTTCAGGAAACATCCCTTGTTCTTTGTTCCTCCAGCTGGCAGGGCCCTATCTTCCTATACCATCTATAAGACTCCACCCATCTTCAGACTGAACTGCTGTTTCATAAAAAACTCTGTTCCTCCTCTGAACCTCCATGGCGTGTGTGTGTGTGTGTGTGTGTGTGTGTTTTTCAGGATTCCATTTTCCTTTTTGTCCAGGTGAACTTTCAGATCTTTGAAGACCAAGACCCCCCAACTCACATTTCCCTCTTCAGTGAACCTGTTAGAGTGCCAGTGGTTAATGCTTATTGAGGTAGTGTGTGTGTGTGTGTGTGTGTGTGTGTGTGTGTAAGTGGACATGTGGAGAGCACAGGACAGCTTGCAGTATTCATTTCTCTCCTTCACCGTGGGGACCTGGGAATCTGACTCAGGTCATCAGGCATGGCCTCACATGTCAGAGTTACCTGCTCAACCATCTCACTGGCCCAATAAATGCTTTTGAGTTGTGTTCTCTGCCCTATACATACATCTAGTTCTGAACTGTGCACTTTATCTGTAGTAAATTCTCTAGTTATTAGCATTAGGTCAATTTTCACTTCAGAATTTGCAACTGTACTGAGAAAAAGAATTGTCCTTGTACACAGACAGAGGAAGAAAACTAATCTTAAGAGAACACTCAGTGTTTAATGTGCGCTTCTGTTTTTCAGGACAGTTTCCCAGCAGTTTTGTGGAGATTGTGACGATCCCCAGTCTGAAAGAAGGAGAGAATCTGTTTGTTTGCACCTGCGAGTTCACATCTCGGGAGCTGAACAGTCTTTCTCTCCATCGGGGTAAGAGCAGCAGAGACCTGCAGTCTTGAGAGCCGGGTCTTTTAGAGACGTTTACACTGGTTAGCCCGTCTCTGCAGCCTGCAGCACTCACGGAATGCAAGCGAGAGTAAGGCCTTATGCTTTAGTGCGTGGTAATTTTCACGGGACTTTCTCAGAAAGGTATTCTTTTATTGTTTTAGATTTTATTTTTATTTTTTGAGACAGGGTCTTTATTTTTATACATATATAAAATCTCTCTGGCTGGCATGGAACTTCATATGTAGACCAGGCTGGCTTCAAACTCACAGAGATCTACTTGCTTCTGCCTCCTGAGTGCTGGGATTAAAGGCATGCGCCACCATGTCAATTCGTTTTTACTTTAAATTATGTGTGTGTGTATGGGGGAAATACGAATATGTACACATGAGTGCAGGTATCTGGGAGGTGAGAAGGGGGTAAGGAATCCTCTGGTGCTGGAGTTACAGGCGGTTGTGAGCTGCCTGATGTGTGCTGGGAACCAAACTCCTGTGCTCTGCAATAGTAGTATATGTTCTTAGCTGCTGAGCCATCTCTTCAGCTCCTACAAAAGTATTCTTATGGATCTTCAACACTGGAGTATTAATAACTGTACATTATACATAACAGTGTAGTTCAAAGGCAATTCACTCGAGGTAAGAAGTATGGCCTCGGGATATCCTCAGTCCAGTGTTATCTGTTCACTACCCTATGCTGCAGACACTTTAGACAGTGTTAATCTCTTCCTCAGAAATACTGCCTTGTATGATTTTGCTGAAAACATTGCTACTTACCAAAGAACGATAGGGAAATAGTAACTTTGATAAAGAAGAGATGGATGCAAGACTGCCCATTACTGTGCTTCCATTGGGTAGTGTAAAAGGAACAGTTTAAACAGATGGTGCTAGCCACATCCCCAGGATGATTCAAGTACTTCTCACCATTGTACTCTAAAGGCATGAACTTCCAGAGATGGACAGGAAACCATTTCCACGTCCGCTTGGTTAAGTCTACACCGTTCTATATAAACACGTAGACCAGAAGTGCTGCAGCCTGAGGCTTGTGACCCACCCAGTTTTGTGATGTCCCAGTCAACGTATCAAAATAGAAGAACTTACTTAGAAGCTCTGTTGTTTGTATTGTAACTGTTCTTTTAGTATGACACTCAAGGCATAGGCATTCTTACACACACACACACACACACAGGCACACACAGGCACACACGCACATGGCAGGGAATCGAGAGCTAGCAAACTTCTCTAGCTCCTGGTCAATGAGAGGAAAAGAATGTTGGGTTTTTTTATGTTCATCCTCAAGACCTGTCTTGGGAGTTTCCTGCATGTTCGCCTGTTCTCAGTCTTTGCCTCTCCCTCTGGTCTGGAGCCTTCTTGCTAATCAGGGTTGGGAAGACAGTGGAAACTAGACCTGAGACTCTGGCAGGATCTTTGTCCTCCCTCACACTATCCCAAGGCGGTCTGGAGTCCAGGGCAGGCCTCCCCAGGTAGGGTGGAAGAAGGACAAGAGCCTGTTGGTGGCTCTGCGAGACATGCACAGGATGTGAGCAGCATGGCCTGCTTCTTTGTCTGTTTCAGTGTTGGAGGTTGACACCCGGGCCGTGAGCACACTGGACGGTGAGACAAGCACTCTGCCACCGAGTCGCATCTCCAGCTTTAGCATGGGCCTTTTCTTTCCTAGTCCTGGCTCCTGCTGAAAACAGCGGATAGAAGGAGTGTTGTGTGGAAGTAAACAGTGTGTATTTAGTGTTGTGAAGAATTTGAGGGAATAGCTGCTAGAATTAGTTTTGCTTCAACACTGTATGTTGTATGGTCAAGTCTTAGGATTCAAAACATTTTTTTTTTTAAACAAGAAGACTCATCTGATGTGTTCTGAGCTGGCTCTGAAATTAAAATCCACCTAAGGAACTCAGGCCCACCCATCAGAGGTTCTCGGGAAGACCACGGCACTGACCTGTTAGCCATGAGTCACCTGAGACGAGAGTGAGTGAGCCAGGCTCAGGCTGGGCTCCAGTGGGCAGGTCTTTGTCTTCATTGATGTGTGTGTGTGTGTGTGTGTGTGTGTGTGTGTGTGTGTGTGTGTGCGCGTGCGCGCGCGCACGCGCGCGCGCACATGTGTACAGGTGCCTGTGAGGAGGACATCGGTGCCTGGTTGTGTGAGTCACTCTGTGTGGATACTGGGAACTGAACTCTGGTCCTCTGCATGAACAGTGAGAGGACCTCTCTCTTAACTACTAAGCTATTTCTCCAGCCTTGAATCTGTAGATCTTCATTAAAAAATGAAAAACCCAGGCTGGAGAGACGGCTCAGTGGTTAACAGCACTAGCTGTTCTTCCAGAGGTCCTGAGTTCAATTCCCAGCAACCATATGGTGGCTTATGACCACCTGTAATGAGCTCTGGTGCCCTCTTCTGGCCTGCAAGGACACATGCAAATAGAACACTGTATACATAATAAATAAATAAATATTTTAAAAAATTAAAAAATAAAAAACCCTAAGTGTGAGTGGTTTTTCCCGTGTCTATGTCTGTGTACCACACATATGCCTGGTGCCCATAGAAGCCTGAAGAGGGCACTGGATCCCCTGGAACTGGAATTATGGATGCTGTGTGCTGCCTTGTGGGTGCTGGGAAACAAATTCCATCAATTGCTACTTAAGAAAATGCCCTACAGCCAGATCTTGTTTGTTTGTTTGTTTGTTTGTTTTGAGACAGGGTTTCTTTGTGTAGCCCTGGCTGTCCTAGAACTCACTCTGTAGATCAGGTTGGCTTTGAACTCAGAGAGATCTGCCTGCCTCTGCCTCTGAGTGCTGAGATTAAAGGTGTGCACCACCACTGTTCGGTTTACGGCAGGATCTTATGGAGGCATTTTCCCCATTGAGGTTCCCTCCTTTGGGTAACTCTAGCTTGTGACAAGTCGATGCAAGAGTAGCCAGCACAGCAGTGGGGTAGCTTCTCTTCTGTGCACACAAAACTTGAGTGATGAATAAGGAAACCAGAAGGAGACCTGGAGACTTTTAGGAGTATTGGGGTGCTAAGAATGTGGTTCAGTTGGTAGAGTGCTTGACTAGTATGCCCAAAGTCTTGGGTCCAGTCTTACGATGCATCACCTTCTATAGTTGTGCATGCCAGCAATCCCAACCTTCAGGATGTAGAGGCAGAACAGCCTGGAATTCAGTCATCTTCTGCCACACTGCCAGCCTCGGCTACATGAGAGCCCTGCTGTGCCTTGTCACACTGCCTGTTTAGTTGTTACTAAATTACACTTCAGAAGTATCATTAAGATTAGTAAGAGCAGCTGGAGAGATGGCTCAGTGGTCAGGAGCACTCTGCTTTTCCAGAGGACCCAGGTTCAATTCTCAGCACCCATGTAGAGGCTCACAACCATCTGTAACTCCAGTTCTAGAGGTTCTGACTTCTGGCTTCTTCAGGATTGCACACACATCCATACAAACAGTACACCCATACACACAAAAGAAAAACACATAAAGTCACCCAAAGAGAAAAATTGTATGTGTGTGTGTATGTATGAGTAATTTGTGTTATGACTAGTATGTTAAAATTAGGTAATATGGCTTAGAGGATAGGAATTCTAATGGTCCTAGATTTAAATCCATCTTTGCCACATAGTAGCTGTGATGTTGGGCTAGCTCATTGCTAGCCTTATGTAAAGGCTAGAGATGACAACACCTACCTCAGGGTAGCTGTTAGGACCAATGAGGTTGTAGTATAAACCAGGCAGAGGAACATGCTCTGTGGCTCCTGAGGCCTTCATTCTGTGAAGTTGCTGTGTATGGGATGTTTCCCCAGTCTACCTGGAGTCATCACTGATTCTGCCAGCAGGTGTCACCCTCCCCACTTCCTGAAGTCACTCAGTTGTTTTGGACTGTGCTTTGTGTTTTGGTTCAGAAACAAAACTGTCTTCTGGAAGAGTCAGTGTGAGTAGCTAGAGTTACCAACTGTCCAAAAAATAAAGAATAGAACACAAAAAGTGAAGGGGAAAAAAGGAAAAGAGAGAAAGGAAGAAAAGGAAAAGAATGTGTCAAGGGAAAGACAAGAAGATCAGGAGGTCATTTCCTCACACAACACAGAACGCTTATGGCTGTCTACACCTCACATTTCTAGGCAACCTCCTCTCAAAAGGCCCCTAACATAGATGATAATTTATAGATAGGTTCCTGACTGATCTTTATCAGTCGAAGCACAAGCACCTTAGATTTTAATGCCGTGAGATGAAGTGTTAGGATAAACTCTAATTATAAATTAAAGGGAATATGTGGTCTGCACAAGGCACACAGTCCCCTGGGCAGTTAGCGCCATGAGTGGAGTCGAGGATGAGGCTGGCCCTGCAGAGTCAGGCTGCTTGTATCAGAGTCTAACCAGACCTACATTCCTTCCTGTAATCTCACTTCCAATCCACTTCCTGTTCAGAGAAAAATTTCAACCAAAGAAACAAGCCGTATGGCTGGGAGTGGTCACATTCGACCCCAAGGGCCACCGCAGTTTCTACTTTCCCGTTCCCAAACCCAGTCCCACCATTCCAGGAGTGCTTTATATTGGTGTTTTGAAGTCTAGAATGACTGGGTACCCTCCATTCCTAAAGAATTCCCAGGCTCCAGGGAATAGCTTGCCTGACTAATTAAAACAAGAGATTTTTGAAAACAGAAGCCAGAGAAACCACCATCACCACCACCACAACAAACCCACCCCAGGGAAGTTAGGCCTATAAAATAAAAGTAGTCACCAAGTAAGGGGAAAAAACAAAGGACAAAATCAAAAACGTAAGGTGGGGATGTTGAACTAAAGTAAAGTGCCATCTAAACTGTGTGTGTTGATGGGAGAGGGGCGTCATCTTGTTTTGTTTTGAGAACCCTCCTTTATAACTATGGATAGCCAGCAGAGCTACAGTCTGCCCGGAAACAAAGCTCATCAAAACCACTGTTGGAATAGACAGGAAAACAAGCCCTATTGTCCAAGTTCATGGAGCTCTGGCCAGACAGAGAGCACTGTCATCCTGCAGCTTGAAGTGAGCCAGGCGTTTCAAAGCCAGCGGAGTGGGAGTTAGGGCATGCTTTGATTTTCCTGTTCACCAAGAGACCCATTGTGTCTGAGCAGTCATGTCACCAGTGACTTCCCGCGGTGGCCTGGATGGCAGGCCTCAGGGCCACTGCGGGAGGGGAGTAACTTGTAATTCTCAGGACCCAGAACTTTGGCCAGTGCAAAATTAAGGACTACAGGAATATGGGAGCAAGACACTATTTTTAGGTGTCTCCAAATAAAACTCTAAGCACAATAAAATGAAGTCAGGAAATATACAGGGTGTCTACACTAAGTCTAAAATGTTATGTTATGTGCCATGCACTGTGCTGACATACAAATGCCAGGACTGAAGGGATAAGTGGGGTTCTTCGCTAGGCCACAGATGGCCAAGCAAGAGAAGTGGGGTGCTTTGGTAGGCCACAGATGGCCAAGCAGCTGTGAGCTCCCAAGATTTTAAGAAGGCCTGCTAAGGTTTCAAATGGAGAGAGAGTAGCAGTAATAAAGATTTGGAGTTCAGCAGGATGTGGTGGTATGTGCTCTTAATCCAAGCACTTCAAAAGCTGAGGCAGGAGGGTTGCAAGTTTGAAGCCAGCCTGGGATCCATCATGAGACCCTGTCTCAAAAGCAAACAAAGCAAAAATCCCCTTGTGTGAGATTTCCCAGGGTCTCACATCATAGGGGAGATCATGATGGATGGATGGAGAACAGAGAGGTGACTGGATAAACCCGAGCACAGCTCGAACAGGGTGGAGACAGAATAGCCTGCTGCTGTCTAGGTAAAGAGACGCTTCAGAGTGAGTACAGAACAAATGTGTTTTATTGAATTCACACAATAAGAGTAGGATTGTTCCCAGCACGTGGGAGTCTGAGGCAGGAGGATTGGAAGAAGTTTCAGGCCAGCCTGTGCTCTGGAATGAGACCGTGTCTCAGAAAACAAAGAAAGGTTATTAGGAAAGAAACTGGTGAGCAGTAGGCCATCATACCTCATGACTAAAGTTTAAGCAAAAGGATGCAGTAAAATTGGCACATTTACAGTCACTTGATGGACTAGAGGAAATAATGTTTGGGTAAAATTTAGAAGGGAAGACAGGGAATTAAACTAGGCTAGGGCATTAGCAAAGAGAATTAATAAATGGAAGAAATGTTTTGAAAGAAGAAATTAGAGGGAACGAGGAAGTTCGCAATGGGAGCCAATTTTAGATGCAGGAGAATATGATGAATTTGGGAGCTAAGGCTAAATAAAGAATAATCATTAATAAAAAATGGCTACTTAGTGTTCACTACACAAAAGGCAACATCTCAGACTCTTAAGATAACAAAACAGAAGTGTGCCCATCACCAACTTACTTACACACACTTGGGAAGGTAAGGCACACAATCTTTTTAAAAAATCAGGAATGAGGCTGAGAGATGGCTGAGAAGTTAAGAGTACTGACTGATGCTGGGCGGTGGTGGCCAGCACACAGGAGGCAGAGCCAGAAGGATCTCTGTGAGTTCGAGGCCAGCCTGGTCTTACAGAGTGAGCTCCAGGATAGACACCAAAACTACACAGAGAACCCTTTCTCAGAAAAAAAAAAAAAAAAGAGTACTGACTTCTCTTGCAGAGGACCCAGGTTCTGTTCTCAGCGCCTACATAATGACTCCCAACCACCTATAATTCTAGTTCCAAGGGATCAGACGCCCTCCTCTGTCTTTCTCAGGCACTGCATGCACCTGGTGCACAGATACAAACACCAATACATATAAAATAAAAGCAATCTCCTTTAATTGCCCAGGAGTGCGTAAAAGTCAAGAATGTAACAGCTAGCCCCTCCCCGGTGTGTTTGACTGGGAACCGTGCACTGCTGCCCTTCCTGACTGATTGCCAGGGCCTGCCTCCCTCAGGCAGTGTCTGCCTCCCCCAGGCAGGGTCTGCCTCCCCCAGGCAGGGCCTGCCTCCCTCAGGCAGGGTCTGCCTCCCCCAGGCAGGGTCTGCCTCCCCCAGGCAGGGTCTGCCTCCCCCAGGCAGGATCTGCCTCCCTCAGGCAGGGTCTGCCTCCCTCAGGCAGGGTCTGCCTCCCTCAGGCAGGGTCTGCCTCCCTCCAGCAGCTCTGCTCAGGAGAGTTGGCCCATGCACTGACCAGAGGGAAAGCTCAAAGTCAGATTAAAATTAGTAATCCACAAAACGAATGTCCATAATTACATAACCAAGCGTTTGTTATAAAGCAATTGATTCTAGAACTATGGAATGTGTTTTTAGAACTGTGGTGAATCTAAACACTCGGACAAATACAATTTTGGGGTGTATATTTTGTGACGACTACCTGAAATACTGGTTATTTGCAACAACAGAAGAGCAGGTCCCTGGGAGTTTTAAATCTTATAGGGCCAGCAAGACGGCCCGACAGTGAGGGTGCTTGCTGCCACACCCAACAACCTGAGCTCTGTCTGCAGGCCCCCCGTGGTAGGAGGAGAGACTCTCAGTGGATACACATGCAAGCCTAGCACTCAGGAGACTGAGACAGAACTGTGGTAACGGCCTGGGCTCCGCAGTGCAGTCCTGTCTCAACAACCACAAAAAGGCGATGGTGCCGCTGGCCGTAGTGTTATTCTCTGGGTCTGGCCAGGTTCTGACTTTCGCTTCTTTCTTCAGGAGACCTGGTGATTCTTGATGGCACCCCTACTGCAGGATGGCTGCAGGGCCGAAGCTGCCTGGGGGCCCGGGGCTTCTTCCCATCCTCTTGTGTCCGTGAGCTCTGCCTCTCCTCCCAAAGCCGGCAGTGGCACTCACAAAGTGCATCGCTTCAGATTCCAGAATACTCCATGGGACAAGCACGGGCCCTCATGGGGCTGTCTGCCCAGTTGGATGAGGAATTGGACTTCAGGGAAGGAGACGTGATTACCATTGTCGGAGTTCCTGAGCCAGGCTGGTTTGAAGGAGAGTTGGAGGGTCGGAGAGGCATTTTCCCAGAAGGCTTTGTAGAGCTTTTGGGGCCCCTGAGGATTGTGGATGAGTCGGTAAATTCTGGAAGTGGAGATGACTGTATTGCTAATGGCGAAGTAGACGTCTCCACAGGAGAAATAGAAAGTGGGGCTGACGAGGCTGACCACCCCTCGGGGACCTATGGACTTGCCCTCTACAGATTCCAAGCCCTGGAGCCGAATGAGTTGGATTTTGACGTCGGGGATAAAATCCAAATTCTGGGGACCTTGGAGGATGGCTGGCTGGAAGGACGTTTGAAGGGCAGGACAGGTGTCTTTCCCCATCGCTTCGTGAAGTTATGTCCTAGCACCAGGACAGAAGAAACCGTGGGTCTGCCCCAGGAAGACAGTCTCCCTAAGAACTCTGAAAGTTCTGTGGATGGGTTGGGGAACTCAGTGGTGGAGGAAGCAAGACTTGAACCAGAGACGTGTGACGCAGAAAGGCGTGGCTGGAGTCTGTCCGAACAGCCCCAGGTTCCCCCAGATCGTGGGGTTCCTGAGTGTGTTGTAAGTGAGGACTCTGCTCAAAGTGAGGAAGCCTCAGGAAGCCCCCCAGGTGTGGATCCTGAAAGCCCTCTTGTTAAAGACTCTTCCACACCTGACCCCTCAGAGATAGTCAATGGTATTTCTTCCCAGCCTTGGGTACCTTGTCACCCCAAAGTGCAGAAAAATCAGTGTTCTTCAACAGCAAGAGGGAGCCACCAAAGCTCAGACCCATTCTCTGAGTTTGTCCCTCTAGAAGCCTGGACTAGAGACTACTCCAGCCTGCCTCCCAAGAGGACATACGCCCAGTGTAGGTCCCTCAGGAAGCCAGCACCCCCACTTCACAGGGCCTCCTCCCTCTCGGCCTCAAGGATAGCCAAACCTAGCTACTTTTGCCATCCGGTTATGACTAGCTATGCTCAGAGGCACCAAACATCTGCAGAAAATGCCTCCAGCCTCTATTCTGCACCAGGGAGGTCAGAGAGGAGACCTGGGCCACCAGACAAGGGGCCCACCACAGAGGTAACCACAGCGTCACAGGGGGACAGCATCGACCTGGATTCCAAGTTGACCCAACAGCTGATGGAATTTGAGAAGAGCCTGTCGGGGCCCAGCACAGAGCTGGATAAAATTGAACGCCGCTTTTCAATCATGGACTTTAACTCCGAGAAGGATATTGTCAGAGGCTCCTCCAAGTTACTGTCCTCACAGGATCTCCCCGAGAGGAGAAAGGCCCTGAGGCCACCGCCGCCCAGACCCTGTACCCCAACACCCATTTCTCCCCACTTGCTGGTTGACCAGAGCCCAAAACCTATACCCCCTTTGGCTGTGCGGCCCTCCCGCCCTGCTCCCCTGCCTCCTTCCACACAGCAGAGGATGAACACAGCCTCCCCCAAGCCCACCTCCGGTGCCCATCCCAGTTGGGAGGCCCCAGAGAAGGAGTGCCCTGAGCCCATGGAGCAGAGCCCAGCCCAGACTTCTCCGTGCCCCTCTGTGCTGGCAAGGATTCAGGACGTGGAACACGACTTGGACATGTACACCAGGGCTCAGGAAGAGCTGAGCTTGATGGTGGAGGAAAAGCAGGATGAGTTGTTGAGGGCAGAGAATCTGGAGAATCTCAAGTTCTACGAGAGCACCATTCAGAGTCTGACCCTGGAGCTCCAGCAGCTGAGAGGTAAGTGACAGGAACCGGTGTGACCCTGACTCCTGAGGCTCAGTGAGAGCCTCGCTATGTGAGAAACATCCTGGTCCACACAGAGAGATTTACAGTCTGTTACCCAGTCCCCCTTCCGTCACCTAATTGCATTACTCTGCTGTGCTGTATATATGACCACTGGGTCCTCTGACTTCATTTACTGCTCCAATAGAGAAGCCCAGCCTCAGAGATGTGTGTATTTTTGACACAGTACCCCCTCTGCCACTGTGGTATCCATGCTGCATTGCAGATAGGAAGTCCCTAAGAGACTTTCTTTTTTTCTTTTTCTTTTTCTTTTTTCTTTTTTTTTTTTTTTTTTTGAGACAGGGTTTCTCTGTGTAATTTTGCGCCTTTCCTGGAACTCACTTTGTAGACCAGGCTGGCCTCGAACTCACAGAGATCCACCTGCCTCTGTCTCCTGAGTGCTGGGATTAAAGGCGTGCGCCACCACCGCCCGGCCCTAAGAGACTTTCTAAACTGAAGTCTCCCAGGCCAAGACATCTCCTGAGAAAACTAGAACTTGTATCTTTGTGATCAGGGGCCGTATTTCAGCAGCAATATCCCGTATTTCTTACTTGTTAGCATTTGTTATTACCGTTCGTTTACAGCGTCTTCACGGCTGTCCTGGAAGTACATACAGGGATGTTCAGATGGCCACTTTATAGAGGGAGGGGCTAAGACCGAGCTCTTAAGTGACTTGCTGAGAGCTGAGGTTTAAGCTGGTGTTTTCACTACTATAGCTTTTAACTTCCCACTTTGTACATGCGGAAATGCATATTCTGTGGCTAGTCTCTGGAGATGTGTGTGTGTGTGTGTGTGTGTGTGTGTGTGTGTGTGTGTGTGTGTGCAGGCATGTACAGGTATATGTGTAGGTATGCATGCATATATGTCTACATGTGTGTAGGTCAGAGGTCAACCTTAGGTATTGTTCCTCAGCTGTTTTTTTGAGACAGGGTCTCTCATTGGCCTAGAGTAGTGGCTCTCAACCTTCCTGATGCCGTGACCTTTAATACAGTTCCTCATGTGTGGTGACCCCCAACCATAACATTATTTTGTTGCTATTTCATAACTGTAGTGTTGCTACTGTTATGAATTGTAATGGAAATATCCTCAGGGTTGCAACCTACAGGTTGAGAGGCACTGGCCTAGAGCTTGCCAGTTAGGCTAGGCTGGCTGGCCAGTGAGCCCCACCTGTCTCCACTTCCCCAGTGCTGGGATTATAGGCATGTACCACCACACCTGGCTGTTGTTTGAATCTGAGATGGTCTTATAATAAAAAACTGAAAGCCGGATATCAGGGTGAAAGCTGAAAGATCAGAGAAGCAGAGCAGCCAGCCACTGGTTCTTACTTCTACGAAATCCTCAGTCTAAAGAGAGTGGGTTCCTATTTCCTCACGCCTTATATACCTTTCTCTGCCCTGCCATATTATTTCCTGGGATTAAAGACGTGTGTGCTTACCAAGCAAAGGCATGAGATCTCAAGTGCTGGGATAAAAAGTGAGTGCCACCCTGCCTGACCTCTGTGTCTAATCTAGTGGCTGGCTCTGTCCTCTGATCCTCAGGCACTAAGTTTATTAGGGTCCACAATATATCACCACCCTGGCTTTGTACATGGGTGCTGGGGATTGAACTTGGGGTCCTATGCTGTGCAGCAAGCTCTTTGAGCCATCTCCCCAGCTCTCTCTGGGGAGTTCTTATTCATCAGACTCACAGGAGAAATAATATGTAAAGTGGAGCTGGCTTAGTGGTGCTTGCCTATAATCTGAGCACTCATGAGGCTGAGGCAGGAGAATTGACACAAGTTCAAAGCTTATCTTGGCTACATAACAAGGCCCTGTCTCGGGGGAAAAAAAGAGGAAAATAGTAGAAGAATGGGGGTACAGAGCAGAGATCACAGATCAGGCTGGCTTCAAACTCACAGAGATCCATCTGCCTCTGCTTCCCAAGTGCTAAGATTAAAGGCGTGAGCCACCACCACCCGGCCGGAACTATTTTTTTTTAAGATGTATTTTTATTTCTCTGTGTGTGTGTGTGTGTGTGTGTGTGTGTGTGTGTGTGTATGTGTGTGAGAGAGAGAGAGAGAGAGAGAGAGAGAGAAGAGAGAGAGAAGAGAGGAAGAGAGGAAGAGAGAAAATGAATGTATGCCATGGGTGTGGGTGCTCTTGGAGGTCAGAGGAGGTTTTCGATCCCCTGGAGCTGGAGTTACAGGTGGTTGTATACCAGTTACAAAGTTGGTATAAATCACAGAGTGTAATTAAGCTTACTGATGTGTTTGATCTGTAAGTGTGAATTGCTGTAATGAGCATACTTGCTCACAAACTCACACTTCACAACAGCCGCTCTGAACAAAGCTTGGGTCCGGGCCACGTCTTACTGTGTTGACCACGCGTCCCGGGTTGGAGGTGTCAGCACGGTCTCTCCTTGGTGGAGGAGTGCTCCCCACTTTTGTTTTATGGTGATGTTGGTGGACTCCTTGTAGGACTTTATACTCACAGGAGATTTCTAGTCTTTTCTCTCATTGTCTAGGTGTCTCACCTGATTTTCTTGGGTCTTTTTTTATTGTATTCATTTATTTATTGTGTGTGTATTTCTGACTCCTTTTCTTCAGGTCATTGGCAGAGTTCAGGCTTGGGGGAGATTGGCAAATACTGTTACACTTGTTTTTATGATTCTAGTTTTCCTTTGTTTTGGTTTTGTTGTGTTTTAGATTTTATTTTTATTTTTAACTATGTACATGTGTCTGAGACCCCCTGAAGCTGGAGACTCAGGCACTTGTGAGCCCCCTGGGGTGCTGGGAACTGCACTCGGGGTTTCTCCAAGAGCGGACTGCTGAGTGCCTCTCCTGCCTGAGGTGCCTTTGATGACCTATAATTTTATATTATTATCTCATCATTTTGATAGTTTTTAAGATGTTTTTGATATATATTTCATCTAATTTTTTTAGCTTTTTTTTTTTTCTGTGAAAGGGCCCAAATAACTTAGACTTCATTATAGGAAATACATAGGTTAGGTAACCAGTGTTTGGCTCTGACTGAGAATTGACAGTTTTAATTTCAAATTATTATATGGAGTTAAGGTAGAGCACCAGAAGGTATGTATAGATGGTCACGTGTCAGGGAAGGGCCATGTCATTTGGTATGGGCTCAGGTCAAGCCAATGTCATCTAGAAAACGTCTTTATTTTTAGCATTATGCGGAGAGCAGGGTATAGAGTGATGAACATTCCAGATGTGCTGTTTGGCTATAGAATTTCCAGTTGAATGGGTTGAGATCAACAAGTCAGGGGCCATATCTAAAGCACTGTGCCTTTGAATGTGTTGGTTCTCTAGGCAGCAGACACCTTTAGTCAGTCCTCAGACCTTGGGGTTTCTTAGAACTTACTACATTAGAAGCCCCAGTCAGAGCTACTGAGTGCTGCCCCAGGAGAGCCTGTGGTATGTCATAGTCCTTTTCCATCTCTAGGTGAGGCTCACATACCTGACTTTGACGCATAATCTCCGTGTGCACGCATTCCTCATTCATCAAATGCTGGCATTCAGTAGGAGTCAAGCATGGGCTCACATTGATCAGAAAGAAAGGCACACTCATGGTATCGCTCACATGTGCATGTTTGAAACTCTAGTGAGCCTGCTCAACTGGCCTCTAGTTAATTACACTTTCTGTCCTGCAGCCTTTGAATCACGCCTACAGAGTTACTCTCGGTGTGGGTCAGCGCCAGAACCCCACGTTCACCCTCTCTACAGTGAGTCAGCCTCCCATGCATTGCAAACTGGCTTCTGGCATGTCATTCTAGGCTGTAAGGTAACATCAGGAAAGAGGACAACAAAAGGCACTCAGTTTTTATTTGAGATAGGGT
Organism: Peromyscus eremicus; assembly: GCF_949786415.1. Taxonomy (NCBI): domain Eukaryota; kingdom Metazoa; phylum Chordata; class Mammalia; order Rodentia; family Cricetidae; genus Peromyscus; species Peromyscus eremicus. Next base: position 18,361,874 of record NC_081416.1, read on the forward strand.
CTCACTATATCACCTGGGCTGGCTTCGAAAGGGGTGTGTGTGTGTGTGTATGTGTGTGTTTGTGTGTTTGTGGTATATGTGTGTGTGGTGTGTGGTATGTATGTTTGTGTGTGTTCGTATGTGTGTGTGTTATATGTGTGTGTGTGTATGTGTGTGTTTGTGGTATATGTGTGTGTAGTGTGTGGTATGTGTGTTTGTGTGTGTGTGTTTGTGTTTGTATGTGTGTGTTTGTGTGTATGTGTGTGTGTTTGTGTGTTTGTGTGTATATGTGTGTGGTGTGTGTGTGTGTGTGTGTGTGTGTGGTGTATGTATGCACATGTGGTGCCCGGGCACATGCCTGTCAAGATTACAGGAGGATGTCAGAGGCTCTACCACTTTCTGCTTTATTCCCTTGAGACAGGGTTTCTCACTGCCCCTGGAGCTCACTGTTGTTTGGCTAGGCCAGCTGGCCAGCAGGCCCCAGCGATCTTCCTGCCTCTGTCTATCCGCCACCACCAAGTCCCGGTCACATATATACACAAACATGCTGTGCTGGGATTACAGGCCCATGGAACTATTACAAGTTCATTTGTTTATTTAATGTGGTGTGGAAGACTCGAACTCAGGTCCTTGTGTTTGTGCAGCAAGCCGTCTTATCCAGTGAACCAGCTCCCCTGACCTTGAACTTTGATTCTCCTGCCTTAGCCTCCCTGTGCTAGGACAGCAGACTGTGTGCTGCCACACCCAGTTCTCAGAGTAATTTTTCATGATGACTTACACATGAGATCACAATATGTTTTTAAGGAAAGTAACATTTTCAACAAAACATTGGGTGGGATCTAAGATCCACTGAAGAAAACCAACAGATTAACCAGTGGGAAACCGCTGATAGGGGACAATAGTATATTACACCAAAGCCGGCCATGACCTTCTAGACAGATGATCAAATATTAAATACAGTCTTTTTCTCTCCAGAAGAAATTCTCATTCTGATAACTCCTTGAAATGTCTCTGGTATAAGAATTCTTTCTCCAGTTAGTAGAATGGGTAGAATAGACAAGCCCGGGACAGCTGTGGGGACACACGTGTGTAATCTCAACATTCGGGAGGCAGAGGAAATGGGGTCTCAGTGAGTTCCAGGCCAGCCAGGGTTACATAGTGAGAATCCCAGCACTCAGGAGGCGGAGGCAGAGGCAGGCAGATCTCTTGAGTTTGAGGTCTACAGAGTGAGTTCCAGGCTAGCCAGGGCTACATAGTGAGACCCTGCCTTAAAAAAAAAAAAAAAAAAAAAAAAAAATGAAACAAAGAAAGTCAAAGTCAAAACCAATTTGTGATTTTTTTTTTTTTTTTTTAAGATAATGAAAGTTTGTGTAGAGCCAGGGTAGTTCAGGGGAAGAATGTGTGCTTAGGCTCTACAAGGCCGTTCATTCAATCCTAGAATCACCCGACACCCCAAGGAGTGAATATAAGACAATAATACTCTTTTTTCTTTCCCAGTTTGTCAGCACACAGGGAAAAAGCAAGTTTCCTTAACCCTGTGACGTCAGCTTCAGGGTGTTGTCTTAGTATAAGTTACCTCAGTTAATTCAGCTGGATTTTATCCTGGTACAAAGCTGCTACCACAGTTTGAACCCGTGAATAGTCTGTTAACTCTGAACAGTGACTAATTTTTCCTTTCAGGGCTGATGGTTTAATGTCGCTTAGAATTGTTTACTTAGTTACGATTGATCTGTGAGTCACGGTTCTTTGCAGTTTGTAAGGTGATTTTGCAAACGTTTATTTCCTCGTGCTCAGGGCCAGGCACAGGGTGGGAAACTGCCATAGACCCAGCGCTTCAGAGTTTACGGAGGCTTTGCAGGATGTAGCAAAGGAGCTTGAGCTGGAATGAGACCCTGGTCATGCCATCACTACTGTCTCCTTTACCATTTACTCAGTGTCACAGGCCCTAGAAGACAGGAGAGCCTTTATTCAACCACTGAGTTCCTGTGATGTTCAAGGTGGCATCTGAAGGACAGCAGTGATCTTCTGCCCTTGTTACTTACTTACGTAAGTAGCATTTTAGAGGAAAGGGATCCTGAGGAAAGAAGCAAGCAGAGGTGTCCTGGAGGTGATAGTTGATGCCAGGCAGGGAGCCAGCAAGGATGTTTTTGAAGAGGAGGCATGAAATAGAGGAAACAACAGGGAGGCCATTTTGGCTCAAGTAGGGGTGGGTTTGGCAGTTCATCCAGAGTAAGGGAAGCCACCGTGTTTTGGACACAGGATAATATGATTTGACTTAGAGTCAGAGACACTAGACGCAGAGACCAGTTATGAGGTCACTGCTGTGATCCAGAGAAGAAATGCCAGCAAGGGAGGCGCAGACGGGGCAGACAACTTGCCTGGGATATTTTGGATCTGAGCCAGTGAGACTTGCTAGTGGACTGGGCGTGAGAGACTGAAGAATGAGAAGAGGAGGATGACTCCCGAGGCTGAGCAGCGGCCAGGACTGACTTGCCAAGGGTTGAGATGGTAAAGAGGATTCAGGCTGAGCTGGGTGGTGAGGGAGGAGTGTCCCGATTCTCTTCCTGATGCTGTGATAAACACCATGACCAAAAGCAACGGGGGAAGTGAGAGTTTATTTTAGCTCACAGGTCACAGTCCATTATCCAGGGAAGCCGAGGCAGGAACTGAAGTGGAGCCCATGAGGAACACTGCTTACTGGCTGGCTTCCTTTGGCTCTCACCTACTGTTTTTACACATCCCAGGCTCACCTGTCCTGGCATGGCACTGCCCACCGAGGGCTGGGTCCTCCTGTATAACTAACAGTTAAGAAAAAGCCCCCACAGGCATGCCCACAGGCCGATCATGCCATCTGTTCCTTAATTGAGATTCCCTCTTCCCACATGCGTCTAGGTTTGTGTCAAGATAACAAACTATAACAGGAAGAGACAGAGTCGGGGGCTCAGTTTTGACTGAATTTATAAGACACCCATGTGGTGGTATTGTGTTCCCCAAAATATGGTGTACCTTAATAAACTTAATAAACTCTGGGATCAGAGACAGAACAGCCACTAGATACAGAGGCTAGAAAATGGTGGCACTCACACCTTTAATCCTAGCATTCCAGAGGTAGAAATCCCTCTGGATCTCTGTGAGTTCAAGGCCGCATTGGAAACAGCCAGGCATGGTGACTCACACCTTTAATCCCAGGGAGTGGTGGTAGAAAGCAGAAAGGTATATAAGGCATGAGGACTAGAAACTAGAAGCATTTGGCTGGTTAAGCATTGGCTGGTTAAGCTTTCAGGCTTCTAGCAGCACAGTTCAGCTGAGAGCCATTCGGATATGAGGACACAGAAGCTTCCAGTCTGAGGAAACAAGATCAGCTGAGAAGTTGGCCAGGTGAGGTTAGCTGTGGTTTATTCTGTCTCTCTGATCTACCAGCATTGACCTCAATAACTGGCCTCAGGTTTGATTTTATTAATAAGACTCTCTAAGATTCATGCTACACATCCAGGTTCAAGTACTGATTAAGTAGTGTGAGGTAAAACCCAGAGTTCAAGACTCCAGTTAAGGCTGGAGACATGACTGGGCAATATGAGCAGACAGACATTGCTGGGTCTCCTGGCACAGACCTTTAATCCCAGCTACATCGGAGACTGAGACAGGAGGATTGCAAGTCCAAAGCCTGCTGTAGGGTTGGAGCAGCACAGGGATGCCATTCAAAGCCACGCCCTTTAGTGGGGGTGTTACCTATGAATGAATACGAGTGCACAGAGTGTACAGGTAAACAGAAGAGACATCTAATAAGAACCGAGCCTTCCCGTTAGTGGATTAGCTGTCCTATTACATAGAAACTGATAATCATAACTAACTGTGCTCTTACACTTTTAAAACAGTGTGCAAGGTACTTTCATACACTTACCTAGTCCTCCAAACTGCCCATGACTGACAGACTAGACAGCCAAGATTTGCCCAGAGTCTCCCAGTGAGGAAATTATAGGGCCGAATTCAAAGCTGGCTCCACGGCCTTACACAGTCTTTCCGTACTGCTTTATTGGGTCCGCAGTAATGACTGTGTTCGGACATAAAGAGGAACCACCGACTTTCTGAGATTTGGTGAGAAAAAGCAATAATTGAACATTTATGTTTCCTAATCCTTGATTGGGCAGTTCACAACTACCTGTAACTCCAGTTCCAGGGGATCTGATGCCTCTTCTGGCCTCCACAGGCACCTGCAGGCATGTGTTGCACACCTGCCACACACACACACACACACACACACACACACACACACACACACAGTAGACAAATATATCCAGTCGTCTTGTGTTCCCGTGCTCCCAGACTCTCTCTTCCTGCCCTTCCTGTTCTCGGTCAGCAGTGTCTTCCCCAGAACTGAGAGTCTGCCTCCACTGGAGACCCCATTTGATCCAGTACCTTTCTGTCTCCACTGGAGACCCCATTTGATCCAGTGCCTTTCTGCCTCCACTGGAGACCCCATTTGATCCAGTACCTTTCTGCCTCCACTGGAGACTGTAGCTAGAGTTTTCCTGCCTGGCCCACAGTCAGGACAAATCTCTCTCACCTGCCAGTCCCACAGCCGTTCAGACCCAACCAAGTAAACACAGACTTATATTGTTTACAAACTGTATGGCCGTGGCAGGCTTCTTGCTAACTGTTCTTACAGCTTAAATTAATCCATTTCTATTAATCTGTACCTTGCCACATGGCTCGTGGCTTACCGGCATCTTCACATGCTGTTCCTCATCGTGGCGGCTGGCAGTGTCTCTCTGACTCAGCCTTCCACTTCCCAGCTTTATTCTCCTTCTTGTCCCGCCTACACTTCCTGCCTAGCCAATGGCCAATCAGTGTTTTATTTATTGACTAATTAGCAACACATTTGCCATACAGAACATCTCACAGCAGGAGACTCCATTTGATCCAGTACCTTTCTGCCTCCACTGGAGACCCCATTTGATCCAGTACCTTTCTGCCCCTTAGTTCCCAGATCCCGACTCCAGGCAGCCAGGGGCTAAAGTCAGCCACATAGTTGAATCTGCTGTTCAAGTTTCCTTCTCAGCCTTAGCCTAGAGGCGCTGTGCTGAACAAGAGGAGAAACCACACTCCTGACTGTGTCATTTTGAGTGTGTGCCTGTTTGTGTGTGTATGTCTGTGTGTGCATGTCTGTGTGAGTGCATGTCTGTGTGTGCATGTCTGTGTGAGTGCATGTCTATGTGTGTGTGCATGTCTATGTGTGTGTGCATGTCTATGTGTGTGCGTGTCTGTGTGAGTACCTGCTTCTGTGAGTGCATGTCAGTGCATGCAGGAGCATATATGTGAAGGCCAAAGGTCAATCTTCGGTGCTGTGCCTCAGGAGTTGTCTTGTTTTTCGAGACAGCATCTCTCACTGGCCTGGACTTTCTAATTAGGCTGGACTGGCAGGTGACTACCTGTCTCCACCTCCCTGATCCAGTTTTAGATGCACACACACCGTGGCGCCCAGCTTTTGAGTGTGCTCTGGGGGGTCGAACTTGGTTCTCCTGCTCACCTGGCAAGCACTTTCCTGGCTGGCTCTGCACCCCTTACCTCCATCTTTCTTGAATCTTAATGGTGCACTAACTAACTGGGTTAGAGAAGAATGTGACCCCGAACTTAGCATCAGTGATCTCCCAGTGTGGGACACCAGGGTGTCAGCCAGCACAGGGGAGGGACTAGGGGAGAAGGAAAGCTAAGTAAAGAAAGTTTCCTTGCGCAACCACCGCCCAGCAATCCAAGATTTTGTTTGGGTTTTTTCCTCTTTTGGGGTATTTTGTTTTCTCATTCATTGTGGTTCTAGAAGCTTCTAGTGTGTGGCATCTGACCAATTTTGAATTGGTCCTTTCTATAAAATCAATATTTATAAAGCAAAAAAAAAAAAAAAAAAAGAAAGTTTCAAAAGGAGAGAGTTACCCAGTCAGAGCTGCTGGGAAGCCAGGCATGGCAGCTCACACCTTTAACTCTGAGTTCTGGGCTAACCTAGTCTACAGAGGGTTCCAGGTCAGCCAGGGATACATATTGAGACCCTATCTCATGAAATGGATGGGGGAGCAGAAGACCGCGTGAGGGTGTCCATCTCAGGCTTGCGCTTTGGCAGCGGTTCAGCTGAGGAAACCGGCACGCCTGTCTTCCCAGCTCTCAGTTTTCGCAGCAGCCATTCAGTCTGGAAGCTTCTGCATCGCAGTAGGGCAGAAAAAGCTCCGGTTCTTTACATCCTTCTGTAAACTCTGTCTTTTTTTTTGGGGGGGGGGGTGTTGAGACAGGGTTTCTCTGTGTAGCTTTGGAGCCTTTCCTGGAACTCACTCTGTAGCCCAGGCTGGCCTCGAACTCACATAGATGCTCCTGCCTCTGCCTCCCGAGTGCTGGGATTAGAGGCGTGCGCCACCAGATTGTAACTGTGTCTTTAAGGCCTTAGTAGGATGAATTTGAACACAAACAGAGAAAGGGGAATTGCTGGCCTCAGTGACATGGATGTGAAGCAGTGGCAGCGCGAGCTCCTGGCTTGCCCAGGCTGTTACAGAGTGGATTCAAAGCCAGCCTACACCACTTAGCAAGACCCTGTCTCAGAAATAAAAAGTGACAAACAGGGCTGGGAGTGTAGACCACTCAGTGGTAGAACGGGAAGTGGGGAGCCCTGAGTTAAACCCCAGCACGATCCGCAGACAGCCGTTCACTCCACCTCCCCTCCCTCAGTCCCTCATGCAGTATCTTCCTCTGATTGTTTATCCGTAGTGTCTTCTGACCTAGCATTTAGTTTTCTCTTTCTGTCTCTCTCTGGACCGCTCACCAGGTGCGCTTCTTATCATGCTTGCTTTATCAAAGATACGCAGTTGCTAGAGAACTTTGTTTTCCAAAACAGGTTCCTCCCTCCCCTCTCTCCCTCTCGTGTGTGTGTGTGTGTGTGTGTGTGTGTGTGTGTGTGTGTGTGTGCTTGTAGAGGTCAAAGGACAGGACAACTTGGAGAAGTTCTTTTCTCTTTCTGCCTGTGGGTTGGGGAGACCGAAGCCAGCCTATCAGGCGTGGTGGCAAGCACCTTTACCACCTGAGCCAGCTCCCCAGCCCCCTCCCCCGTTTTCTGAAAATGTAAAATTACATTTCTGTATGTGTGCCCCGGCATGTGGGTGGAGTCAGAGGACAACTTTCAGGAATCAGTTCTCTCCTTCATCCGCGCCAGAGTTGAACTCGGGTAACAGGTTTGGCAGATGCCTTACCTGCTGAGCTAGCCCCCGCCCCTCCCCAGTTTTTAAACCTAGCTGGTCTCAAATTTGAGACACAGCCACCCCCCCACCCCCCCACCCCCCCACCCCCCCACCCCCCCACCCCCCACCCCCCCACCCCCGCCCCCACCTCCACCACTTCCTGAGATTATTATAGGTTTGTAGCACGGTACTCAGCTAGGATGATTAATCTTTTTGTTGTTGTTTGGTTTTGTTTTTGAGACTGAGTCTCACCTCACTATAGTCCTGGCTGGCCTAGAATTTGCTGTGTAGACCAGGCTGGCCTGGATTTGCTATGTAGACTAGGCTGTCACGAACTCTTGAGTGCTATAATTAAAGGCCTTTGCCTTCCTGAAAATTAATCTTTATTTTCAGTTGGATTAGAAATAAGCAAGATCATCAAATTTTAGACTTAAAAACAGAGAAAGACCATTAACTTCCTCATTTCGCACATAAGAAAATAACACCAGGCCTAAAGAGATGTCTTAGCATTAAGAACATGGATTGCTCTGGCAGAGGATCCAGGTTCCATTTTTAGCACCCACATGGAGGCTCAAAACCATGGGCACCAGCACTCATGTACACACACACACACACACACACACACACACACACACACACAAATGTACAGAATTTAAAAGATAAAGTAAATCTTTAAGAAAAAAGAAAGAAAATAGCTAGGCATAGTGGCCCACACCTTTAATCCCAGGACTCAGGAGGCAGAGGCAGGTGAGTCTCTGTGAGTTTCAGACTAGCTTAGTCTACAACTGTCTCAAAAACAAAGAAAGAAAAATAAATAGCAGCTTCATTATCTGGCGAGTTCTCTATAGATTTTGCTGCTGTTTTTCATGAATCCATCTTCCAAATATCATTGCCTGTTTGTTCAGAGAGCAAATCACAGTCTTTATAGATTGCCAACTTGGTCAGCACCAACATTCTTACGTGCTCCTGAGGGGGTCTGGATGTTGGTGTACGGGGGAGAGAGGAGATGCCCAGTGAGGGGAGCTCAGTGAAGTAAGAATGGTAGCATAGATGTGGACATCCCTACCTCTGGAGACGTTTCCTTCTGAATTACACCAGGGTAGCGTGGTAACATGGTAGAATGGCCGGGTTAAGATGGGACTATGTTTTAATACAGTCCACTTTGTCTGCTGCCATGAAGTCAAGCAGATTGGGTTCATGTAGCGGTGTATGTGATCCTAGATGATATTCTAACACTCATGCTCGCTGGAGCTCATACTGAGGATGACCTTGAACTCCCAATCTTCTTGCCAAGTGCTGGAATTAAATGCATTCCTCACCACTCAACTGGATTATTTCTTTATCTGTAGTAAAAATAATAATTGTTTTCTTGCTTTGAAGGATAATGAAGATTAAACAGGACATCTTTCTTGACTTCTAGCACCAATCATAGCACACACACACACACACACACACACACACACACACACACACTGAAGCCAGAATGGTTGGGACTGTCACTGCTGCTGCTGATCAAAAGATTCATGAGAACAGAATACATGGGCTGAATCTCAGGGGAATATCAGAAATTTTGACAAGGTAAAGAGGATCCCCAAAGTGGACAAAATCCAAGCATGGTGGCACAGGCCTGAAAACCCAGCTTACTCAAGAAGGTGAGGAAGAAGGCTCACAAATTCAAAGTCTGCCTAGGCTACAGGGTGAGTTCAAGACCAGGCTGAGCAACTTAGTAAGCCCTTTTTCAAACTAGAAGCTGCAGAGAGGAGGCAGGGGTGATAGTGCACGCCTTTAATCTCAGGAGGTGGTGATAGGCCTCTCTGTGAGTTCAAGGCCAGCCTGGTCTACATAGTGAGTTCCAGGTCAGTCAGGGCCACACAGAGATCTGTCTCAAACAGCAATAACAAAAGCAAAGAGAGCGTTGGACATACGGCTCTGTGCTAGCATGCTTGAGAATAAACCACAGACCACCGAAGAAAGAAACACTTTTCGAGAACCCATCTACGAAGTTATGAGGGAAAAGTAGAACCAAGGATTGTTAGGGCTGGAAGACTCAGAGAAGTCACCAAGCCACCTGCCTCATCTTATAGATGGGCCAGCTGAGTCCTGGAGAGAAGATACAATTTATAAGTAGTAGGGTAAACACTGACTTGTGGACAGGGCATATCATTCCAGTCTTTCCATTCTTTACACCACTCCAAAACTACAAGTTAGATAAAAGTTGAAGTGATTATCCCTGTCCATCGAATGGCTGAGCAGGAAGAGCGATCCTATTGAGCTCGGTGTGATTGAGAACCGTGGGAAACGTCTCCCAACACTTGCCTTTGCCATTGCCAATTGTTTTTTACATAGCACTTGTCACGTGACTTTATAGTGTGTGGAGTTGTGGTGTCCATGTGAGCATCCCTCATTTATCTCCTCTTCCTCAATGCTCATGTACAAGATGGACCGATGGATCGGTCTGTCTGTCTGTCTGTCTGTCTATCTGAAGCTTACTGAATTCCCGTAGGTACTTTCACACCAGCCTTTATGATTTCTAGCCGCATTCTCTAGTTCTTAAATACAGTGCATAAATTGGATGGAACTAGTTTTAGAAAATGGATGGTCTTGATGTTTTCTGGTAAGAGTATCTAAGAAAAGGGAACGTGATTGTTCTCTAGACAAGATATTTCACACAATTGGTTGCTATGACAGAGGGAGTAATAGGAATCCCTATTCTTCCTGCAGTGGAACCGCTGGTGTGCAGGCAGCCAGAGCTTGAGTGGTGGAGGGTGGAGGGTGGGGGGTGGGTGCAGTGGGTGGGGGTGGGGGTTGAGTTGAGTGTGCACTGCACTGGTCACTGGAATCTCACAGGAGCAAAACGCTCAGGGCAGGGGAGCTGCGCTTCTCGGAGAAGAGCTTCAGAGGCCCCAGGCTTAGAAACCTTGGCGGCTGCCTGTGCCAGCCAAGGTTTGTTCTCATCCCACGGCTTCCTGACAGTGAGTCTGCAGGCTGATTGAGACCCTCGCCTGGGCTTTGAAGGGCTCTTTCTCTTTCACATTGAAGTTTTTTCTACAAGACCTTGAGGGCATTAGAATGCCTGTACCTTCAGTCCACAAAGTGGCCAAGCCAGTCTGACCAGCTCCGGGGAACACCGATGAACACCGACGATAGGCTGCCAACACCAATCACATGGATTCTAGTTACTAATTATCTCCTGGCCTCTGAGGAGAAGATAGAGTAGCTCACTGATTGGATCCTGAAGTTGAAATGACTCCACATAGCCCTGCACTCCAGCCACAGCCACAGGAAGACTCCGGTGCTCTGGGAGACATTTTAAGGACAGATACAGCCTTAGGCTAGACCACACCTGTCCACGTTCCAGCCCGACCCAAGCCGATGGAACCAAGAAGTAAAACCGGTGATCATATTGAACATGAGTGAAGCTCATGAGGTTGGGAAGGAGAGAGGAGCTGAGCAGAAAGGGCCTTGGGGCTCCGGGTGGGAGTATGAAGACTGCAGGAGCCTTCGGAAAAGGAGCCTTGCCGAGCCGGGTGGACTCCAGGCAGAAAATGACTCAGACTCCACACGCTGGGCCAAGGGGCGGAATCGGCCCTACAGAAAAAGAGATTGTGGGTACTGGGATTTTGAACAGAGTGAACCAAACTATATGGACTCCGGGGAAACAAATGGAAGAGGAAGGAATAGTCTCTTCCCAGAGGGCTACCCTGGTCACAGGAATGCAGAAGACATAGACCCTGCGAATCTCAGGCCTGGGACAGAGGAGCATTTGCTTCTGGGAAGCCGGGCTGGGATCCTGGAAGCTGGAGGATGTAGGGTGGTGAATGGCTGTGTAGATTGTAAGGATCTGACTTATAATCCTGAGGACCTGCAAAAAGCCAAACACAGGAATGGCTACAGGGACGTGGGTGACTCTCTGGGGAACTTACATCAACCTCACAACTGGTGCCGGGGCCTGGGGAATTTCAATTATAGTCTTGAGGATTGTAAAGGAATTAGCTTGGATTATAGAGATCACGGCACTGCACATCATGTTCCTGGGCTTCATACCAACGGTGAGTGTATGGAGCCTCCAGATTTGAATGGGATCAACGAAGGTGAAGAATTTATACAATACTATGAAGAAGACAGGAAGGTTTGCCAAAGTAATAAAATCTACCCCAAAGCAAAGACTTATCCCATGGATCTAGCTAATTTTGATACAGAAAATAAAAGCTATGATAGTTTCTCTCCAAACTCCGAGTCTCATGATTACAGACAAGTGGATTCTGTGTACGGAGGGGAGGATTTGCAGTATGATGACATGGACAGACTGGGGATGAGGGCACCTAGTGCCGGAGGAGCCATCTCTGAAGGTCTGCAGCAGCATTCTGGGGGAGAGCAAGAAGAACATCACTTTGGGATTCCTGGGGACCCTGCATTAGAAAGCACTTGGCACTTAGGGGAGGTGAGAACGTTAACTGGTTCAGAGACCTGGAGAAGGAATAGCTGCTTCCGACGCACGGCTCCCAGCACCCTGAGACGCTCAGAGTTTGTGCAGAGACGGAAGAAGCCCCAAGGTAGGAATCCAGCCAGCCTTCTGGCAGGTTAAAAATGCATCCTGAAAATAGGCGGCATGGATGGCAATATTGTCATGAGATGTGCTGATGTGTGTTCTGAACCCTGACCCCTTAAGTTCTTATCAAGTGTGTTTGCACAAGACACTTGATTTGGAGACACGATGGTTGGGGGGTACTTTGCAGAGCAAAGGTACAAGTAGTGTCACAAATGATGTGCTGTGACCCTCAAACAAGACAAGCCTCTCACTCACCGGAGTTGTCTTTCACTCTTGATTATCTGCTGCCCTCAGATGCAAACCTCTCTCCGTCCTTACGCTAATGTTTTCGTTCTTGTGGGGACAGCACAATTGTCAGTGTGACCTTCTTCTCCAGACTTTAATGGAAGAGTTGGCTTGTGTTGCTGCTGTTCTCTTCTTGTCTAACTGGCAGATGGGGCCCTGGAACTCCTGTGGAATCCAGAGCTGTTTGCAGTTTGTCGCTGGGCTTTGCACCTGCTAGGTTAGGTGTAAATCATTTCGTCCCCACAGCCTTCCCTCAGGGATCTGCAAAATGGGAATGTCACTCTTTCTTGCTTTGTCTTCAGCACTTTGATGGTCTTGTTATAATTTGTGTTCTCCTCAGGCTAAACAGCCTCTGTTGTTCTGGCCAGTTGTGGGGGATGGGGGTCTGGGTTAAGGCTAGAGGATAAGGGTTGGAACTGGAGACAGTGAATGATCTGGAAGACCCCCTCACACCCTCCCTCCAGGAGGAAGCTTCCTCACTGAGGGCTTCCACAGAATGGCTGCCTGCTTAGGTTTGTACTGGGGCCATCAAAGACCAAAGAGAGAAATTCTCATTGCAACCCCAGACGTGCTGGTGTCTTATCCCATCTAGCACTGGCCTGATATAACTCAACATTTCCAAGTCACTGGACAAAGCTGACTCCATGTACCTGCACTCTTGAAGATAAAAACAAGATCAAACCCAGCTTCAGCTGGGAGGCTGAGGAATTTAGCAGGTAATCTTTCTTCTTTTCTTTCTGTGGATTCATTTTTCTCTCTGAAGTGACTGGGATTAGGTGACATCTAAATTCCTTTCAGCTCAGAGAAGTCTGATCGTGATTCCTTGTGTGGGTTTGGATATGGCTCCTCTTCCCTCCCCCACACCTCTTCCTGGTGAACTTTGCTTCCAGCCTGCACTTCCTTATTGTTGGAAGCTCCTAACTGTCATCAAGGGTGTTTATTCTGTGTGGGGTGTTGTAATGTGCCCTGTGACCTCTCTGAAACCAGCTTGGTTCCACCGTATCATTTGCATTTTCACAGCTCTCTGTGTTTGTATCTGGACAGTGAGGGTTCCTCATGGAGCTGTTGGCGTTCTTATGCTCCTGATCCTCCCCCCTGAGCAGTCATCAAATCTCATCCTCACTAGAAATCGCTGAGCTTCCATTGCGCTGGTAGCCGTGACCTTTACTGCGTGTTGCCCAGCAACAGCACTTACTGTGAAGGAAGGAAGTGTTAGAGTGGGTGTGCCCTGGGTTCAAATCTCAGCTCTGGTGTCTACCAACTGTGCCATTTTGGGCAAATTACTTAACCTCTCTGAACTTCAGATTCCCTATTGGCTAAGTCAAGATATTACCCATGGGGCTGGTTAAATGGTTAAGAGCTCTTTGCTGCTCTTGCCGAAGACTCAGTTTTAGTTCCCAGCACTCACAGGGTGGCTCACAGCCTTCTGTAACTCCATTTCCAGAGTATCTGACACCCACTTCTGGCCTTTGTGGGCACCAGGCACACACATGGTACACATATATGTACATACAAGCAAAACACGCACACACATTTTAAAAAATGTTTTTAAAAGATATTGCTCACGTGTTTGGAATAAATAGAGTAAGTGTTCATACACTACTCTGTGTGTGTGTGTGTGTGTGTTATCCACCTAACTCTCTTTCCCTTTACAAATTGCCCACTAGACTGTCACTCCATGGTTCCCTGAGGCACAGACTTATAGTTATGGCTGCTGTTGGACATTTGTAAACACTTCAGCTTTAATGGTGAAACATCCCATCTTTTTCTCTCTTCCCCTGCCCCGTCCCTCCTACCCCTCCAACCATCCCTCCACTCACCCATCCACCCACTCATCCATCCACCCACCCATCCATCCACCCATCCATCCATCCATCCTTCTATTCTTCCATCCATCCATCCATCCACCCACCCACCCATCCATCCTTCTGCTCTTCCATCCATCCATCCACCCATCCATCCATCCATCCATCCATCCATCCATCCATCCATCCATCCATCCTTAAATCCTTCCGTCCGTCCATCCGAGAAACAGTTGCTCTATGGCTGCACCCAGCCTCTTCCTAAGCCAGAAGCCAAGCCTTTCCCCAGCTCTCTTTCCTCCCTCCTTTCACCCTCCTCACCAGATCCTTCTCCAAGTACCCCTGTCTGTCTTGGGCAGTTGGGACAAGTCTGTTAATAGTTTTGGACCTTGGCCCTAGGGTGTGGTCCACGGGCCTAAGAGGCCCTGCACTCCTAAAGTGTCAGGTTTCTGTGAACACTGGAAATGCTGAGTGAACCTGCTCTGGGCTCTAACGGGGAGTGTTTTCCAGCCCTTCTCAGTTGCTGACTACTCAGGGCTCTTCAGCTCACTTGCTCTTGTTTTCTCGTGGCTTCCTTGGAGTCCCATCACTGACGTGCATAGTCTGTTCAAGGATTTGAAGGGATTTCTCCATAGATTGTGGTCTTCCCCTCGATGGCTCCCCTGCAGGACTTCCTCCCTCATTTCTAGCCCTTTCCTGGCCCGAGACTTGAACTTGCCTCCTCAGTCCTGGCTGGCGACTGGCTGGCTCTCTTCTGCTACTTTATTCCCTTACTTGTCAAAAGGCTAGAAACTGCCTCAGGGGAAAAATGGGTCAATACTAATGTGGTCTAATTGCGTTTTCTTGTTGTGAGTCACGTCCCCTTCAGTTTCTGCTGCTTTTGATTGTTTCGTAATGCCAACATATAATTATCATTTTAATACCATGTCTGCAATTGTTAATTAGTTATCAGTAGGGAGGTCAACATGATATCAGCCACTGGGTATCATTAAAGTTTTACACTTGCTAAGAACGTAAGTGGTTATGACTGGAAGGGACCTTGTCCTGAATCCCCTGTCACTTGTGTTGAATTAAAGTGATATTAGGATCTGGAGACGAAGATTTTTTTATTTTATTTTTTTATTTTTTTGAGACAGGGTTTCTCTGTGTAGCTTTGGAACTTGTCCTGGAACTCACTCTGTAGACCAGGCTGTCCTCGAACTCACCAAGATCCGCCTGCCTCTGCCTCCTCTGGGATTAAAGGCATGTACCACCACCGCCTGGCTCTTTTTTTTTTTTAAATCCTGGCATGATCAGACACTGGATGGCCTGGGAATTGAACCTGGGTCCTCTGAAACATCAGTCGGTGCTCTTAACCTCTCCACCTCTTAAGATGAAGAATTCTTAACAGAGAAAAATCTGAAAACAGAATTCAGGTGAGCGCTAAGGCTCAGGGTTCCAGGCCAGAAAGGCCACACCGCAGAATCTTTTTATATTAATTCTAGAAGGAATCTTTCATGCCAACAAATCTAATGTTTTTAATAAATAGTAACTGAGTCTTTTTAAAGAATTAATTTATCTTATTACTTTATGTGTGTGAGTGTTTTGCCTGCATGTGTGTCTGTGAACCATGAAGGCATGCCTGGTACCCATGAAGGTCAGAAGAGGCTGTCAGATCTCCTGGGTCTGGAGTTACAGATGGTTAGAAGCCACCATGTGGGTGCTGGGAACCAAACCCAGGTCCTTTGCCAGAGCACCAAGTATTCTTAACCACTGAGCCATCTCTCCAGCCCTCCTGATTGGGTCTTTGTTTGTTTGTTTGTTTTTCAGACAGGGTTTCTCTGTGTAGCTTTGGCTGTACTGGAACTCACTTTGTAGACCAGGCTGGCCTCAAACTCACAGAGATCTGCCTGCCTCTGCTTCCCAAGTGCTGGGATTAAAGATGTACTCTACCACTGCCTGGCTATGATTGGGTCTTAAAGTGTATTTATTTAGTGGGTTGCAAATGGCATTTTTGAAAAATAAAAATTGTAGGATCTCTCTCTCTCTCTCTCTCTCTCTCTCTCTCTCTCTCTCTCTCTCTCTCTCTCTCTCTCTCTCCAGGATCTTTTTATGTGGCCCTGGTTGGCCTTGAACTTGCTGTGTAGCCGAGGCTGGCTCCTTGGACTGACAGATCTGCCTCTGCCTCCTGATTACTAGGATTAAATTCATGCCACTACCCATGGCTACCTCCCTGCCCCAGGGATTCTCTGTGTAACAGTCTTGGCTGTCCTGGAATGCACTTTGTAGACCAGGCTGGCCTTGAACTCACAGATATCCACCTGCCTCTGCCTCGTGAGGGATCAAAGGTGTGCGCCATCACATTCAACTTAAATTTTTTTTTTTAGATTTACTTATTATTTTGTGTGTATGGGTGTTTTTTTCACGCATGTGCATCTGTGCACCAAACGCGTGCCTGGTGTGTGAGGAGGTGGAGAGCCTCCACGTGGCTGCCGGGAATCAAACCTGGCTTCTTTGCAAGAACAAGTGCCTTAACCACTGCGCCAACCTTCCAGGCCTGTTTTTGTTGTTTCTTGATTATTGTTGTTTGAGACACTCTTCTCAGACTCTCAAGCTAGGTCGCTCTAGAACTCATTGTATAGCTAGACTCACATTAAACTCAGAGCGGTCCTTCTACCTCAGCCTCCCTCCCCAAACCCCGAGTGCTGGGGCTACAGCTGTGAACTACTACATCTGGTTAAAATAAAAGCTAATGAGGAATTTAAAAAACCCATCAGCCAGGCAGTGGTGGTGCATAACTTTAATCCCAGCACTGGGGAGGCAGAGGCAGGTGAATCTCTGTGAGTTTGAGGCCAGCCTGGTCTACAGAGTGAGTTCCAGGACAGTCAAGGCTACACAGAGAAAATCTATCTCGAAAAACAAAAAAACAACAAAACAAAACCAAAAAAAAAAAAAACCAAAAACCCCCACCAACCCATCTAGTATAGTCAAAAATCATGTCTTATGTATGTGTGAGTATACATACATACATATATACACACATACACACTTTGTAAATGTATATATACACATACTGAGTAAAATGTGGACCACATTTTTAAAAAGTTTGAAAAGCACTTAAATTCAGATGACTTAATTGACGAGTGAGGAGCGCACAGACAAACTGACTTACGTCCAAGGCAATTAGACACGCCTAGACCGGAAGGGGATTGTGGCCTCATCGCCCAGAGCAGCACTTTTGCTACATTAGCAGAGTGGGAGCCGGAAGACGGAGGATTCATTCTGCATAAGCAAACTTAGAAGAGAGGGAAGAACTAGGAAGTCAGCGGGGCTGCAAATGGGGAGAACACAGGTCACACAGTAGAGGCCCGGGAAGCAGTGGCCGGAGAGAGCCACCCGTGGTAGCAGGTGGGGCACAGAACAGGGTGTGGCATGGCGTAGGTTACAGAGTGTGAGCTCCTTTTCCTGTTACTCAATAAAATAAGCTGAGAAAACCAATTCAGGAAGGAAAGGTTTATTTCACTCACAGTTCAAGGCACCCAGCTGTCAGCACAGGGAAATCGAGGCAGCAGAGCATTAGAAGTAGACAGTCACATTGCATCCTCAGTCAGAAGGGGAGGGGAATGTATGCATGCTAGTGCTCAGCTCACTTTCCTCATTTTATGTACTGTAGAATTCCCAGCCCAGGGAATAGTCCTAACCACAATTCAGGTGGGTCTTCCCACATCAGTGAATGTAATTGAGATGCCCAGGAGCCTAGTCTCCCAACACACTGTGTTCTGTTAAGTTGATGATTAACACTAATAACCATCACAGCCCCACCCCTTGTCAACTCAACACTCAAATGTATCGCTCCTCTTTAAAGGTTAATAATCTTTATAATTTTTAGTTTATTGTTGGGGTGGCAGGTGGAGGTCAGAGACTAACCTGTGGGGTTGGTTCTCTCCGCCACCTCTTTGTGGAGCCTGGGGAGCCAACTCAGGTTTCAGGCTCCTCTTACAAATGCTTTTTTTTCCCCTACTGAGCCACTGAGCCACTGAGCCACTGAGCTAGCCTACACACACCCCTTCTTAGCCATCACTTTCCACCGCTTGCTCCCATAGTCTCCAGACCATGTCGTAATGTAAAATGCATTCATCGTCTCTGTTTCCTGATTGCGGATGTGGCTTTAAGATCCCTCTGCCTGGATAGCCCTGCCATGGGGTAGACATTTATGAGACCAAGTGGAAAGACTAGAAAGCAAGTCACCTAATAGAATCTGAAGGAAGTATGGGTTCACCAGGTAGTATAGAAAACAGCCAGAAGCCAGGCGTGACCCCCAGCAAAGTTTGGTGAGAGTGGCACAGGCCTGTAATCTCAGCACTTCCGAGGCTGAAGCGGAAAGGATGCTCTGGGTTCCGGGCCAGGATGGGCTCCATAACAAGACTCTTCATGAAGAGTTTTGTTTAGCATAGCGCCACAGGCCTGTAATCCCAGCACTTGGGAAGTAACAGCAAGAGGATAAGGAGTTCAAAGCTAGCCTCAGCAACTTAGTAAAGCCAAGGCCAGCCTAGGCTACATGAGGCATGGTCAAACAAAGAACAAACAAAAACGAAAATAATAAAATGAAAGAAAAAAGTTTTATTGGCTAACACAAAAATTCTCTTTAAGAAAAGATTGTGTGTGTGTCTGTGTGTGTGTGTTGGTTTTTCAAGACAGGGTTTCTCTGTGTAGCCCTGGCTGTCCTGGAACTCACTCTGTAGACCAGGCTGGCCTCTAACTCACAGAGATCTACCTCTGCCTCCCAAGTGCTGGGATTAAAGGTGTGTGCCACCACTGCCTGGCTTGTTTGTACTTTTAAAATTATGTGCGTATGTGTGTGGGCTTGTGCTCATGACCACAGTACCAGCAGAGGTCAAGAGTGTATCTATCTGATCCCTTGGAGCTAGAGTTTCAGGGAGCTGTGAGCTACCAGAAGTGAGTGCTGGGAACTAAATTCGAGTTCTCTAGAAGAGCAGTGTGTGTCCTTTCTCTTAATGGAGCCGTCTCTCCGCCCTCAAAATCCTCTTATTAAGCAGTGATAATATATTTCAAGTTAATTTCTACCTGCCTTATTTTACTTCTACCTAAAGACTGGAAAAAGACAACCGCTGAGTCTGAAGCCTCTCGTGACACCTTTGCCAGGGTTTATGTTTATTTGGTGCACGTTCAGAAATGGTGTCTCAATTGACCCTTGCATGCTTTGGTGTAATAAATTGCAGCCTTAAGGATTAGGCACTGGGTACTGGAGAGGAACCTGGATAGGGGGCCTGGAGAACAAAGTGGGGGGAGGGGAGTGGCCTCTAGCTAGTTCTAAGACTCTGGTCCCAGCAGGAATTGTCTCCCAGCCAAAGGCTGAAGCAGGCAGTCCCTGAGCAAAGGTCACAGGGAAGTTTGTTCTGATGCTGTTGGGATTTAGGGGCCTGAGATGCAATGGATTCAGCACTGAAGCTCAGCGATCTAAAAGTTTCCCATGATCCCTGAAGAAGGCAAGAGCCCAGCTTGAGAGTTTCATGGAGAAAGGACAAACTGCCTCCAGACAGAAGTGAAGTGGGTGCTAGACAGAAAGAATGGGGGCTGGGTAGGTGGGCTGGGGTGGGGGCGGGGGGGGGGGGCATGGGAACACGGAAAACCAGGATTTATGATTCCTCCTGGCGGATCTGGGGTGAGGATGAGCAGATTCGGAGACTGCCTCCTCTGGGGCTTGCTGCACAGACTAACTCCGTCTACACAGCAGTTAAGGAAGCCAGATGGCTGCCATGGCTTCCTACTGTCTTTTCTCTCTTACAAGGTGTCATTTCAGCAGTGTTTTATTGCCTGTTTTCATGATC
Source organism: Peromyscus eremicus (assembly GCF_949786415.1). Lineage (NCBI taxonomy): Eukaryota > Metazoa > Chordata > Mammalia > Rodentia > Cricetidae > Peromyscus > Peromyscus eremicus. The sequence goes on from NC_081416.1 coordinate 18,381,531, forward strand.
AGTTTAAAGAGATTATTAGGTCAGGAAGGAGACCTCAGGTCGTTAAGTGAGGAGTTTGAGATAGATTTACAAGGTGAATTCATTGAAAGGTGAATACGCTATGTTACAGCAAATATCCTTTCCCCCACTCTACCGTGTGTGTGTGTGTGTGTGTGTGTGTGTGTGTGTGTGTGTGTGTTATTAATATTACACATACATCAAAAAGTCACAATTTCCACACCTTCAGCATTTTCCAAATATGTGTATTTAAAGTGCCTTTCCAGGGGCTGGTGGGATGGCTCAGTGGTTAAGAGCATGAAGGACCCGGGTTTGGTTCCCAGCACCCACACTGTGTGGTTCCCAGCCACCTGTAACTAGATTCCAAGGTTCTGACGCCCTCTTCTGGTCTCTGTATAGCTGCATGGTGAACCTGCAGACCACCCGAGACACACAAATACAGATAAATAAGAATCAACAAAATTAGGAAAAAAGCAAAACCTTCCCTTTTAAACAAAACCACAGCTCTTTCATAAACTTTTGTATACTGATTGTTTTCAATAACACACATTAAATATCATTGCATATTAGTACATAGGTACCTATACATCCATATCCCCACCCCCCTTTTCTTTTGCAACAAAGTCTCACGTATCCCAGGCTAGCTTCAGATTCATTGTGTAGCTGAGGATGACTGAGCTGATTCTCTACCCTCTGCCTACGAAGTGTTAGAATCTACGTCTTTGCACACCATGTTGTGGGATATTTGATCACATTGTGTGAAGATGTGTCTCTGTCCTTCTGCACCTGCCTAAGGCACCTTCTAATTGGGTTAATGAGGAGCTGAACGGTCAATAGCTAGGCAGGAGAGGAGAGGCGGGACTTCTGGACAGAGAAAGGAACTCTGGGAGGAATCTGAGGCAAGGGGAATTCACCAGCCAGACACAGAGGAAGTCAGACAGCTAGTACTGAGGAGAAGTAACACTTGGCAGAACATAGGTTAATATAAATGGGTTAATTTAAGTTTTAAGAGCTACATGGGAACAAGCCTAAGCTAAGGCCAAGCTTTCATAATTAATAAGAAGTCTCCATGTCATTATTTGGGAGCTGGCGGTCCAAAAACAGTCTGACTATACCACCATGACTGTTTTTATGACATGCTGGTGATCAAACTCAAGGCTGGTGTGTGCTCAGCCAGCATTCTACCAACTGAGCCACATCCCATCCCTACATAAATCTTGTAAAAATTGTATTTATATTTTATGTATATGAGTGCTCTGCATGTACACCTGCATGCAGAAGAGGGCATCAGATCTCATATAGATGGTTGTGAGTCATCATGTGGTTGCTGGGAATTAAACTCAGGATCTCTGGAAGAGCAGCCAATGCTTTTAACCTCTGAGCTCTCTCTCCAGCCCCCTACCTAAATCTTAATGGCCATAATAGTTTCTGTTATATGGACATGTCATCATTTATTTACACAGACTGCTTTGAAGGAACGTTTGGTTGTTTCTGTTTAGATGATTTCTATGCTTATTTTTAAGCTTTATTGTTTTTATTTAGTTAAAAAAAAAAAACAACCAAAAAGTATGTCTCTGTATCACATGCATGCAGTGCCCACAGAGGCCAGAAGAGGGTGTCAGAGCCCTCTGGAACTGGAGTTACAAAGGGTTGTCAGGCACCCTGTGAATGCTGGGAATGGAACCTGTGTCCTGTGCAAGAACAGCAAGTGCTCTTGACTGCTTAAATCTCTGATGTATGAACATTTGTCTAATTATTTACACAATAAATTCCTAAAAGTGAACCTTTGATTTAAAAGGTCTCTTTGGGGGATTGTTTCATTCAGAGGTAGAGTTTGAGGTTCTGGGTTCAATTCCCCACACTTCTATAAATACACAAAAAGTCTTTAAAGTAAGAACTGTAGAAAATTTGGAAGTTTTATCTGCTGTCCATGCCTTTGTTGGTCTTTTAATTTTTAAAATGAAAGCTTCTCCTGCATCATTTCGGCCCTAATATCTGGAATGCCACTGAGTATTCACTGTGTGTGATAAGAGCCAGATTTTATCTGATGGCTTTATAATTTGCTTTCTACTTAGTGGGTTTAGTAGACAGTTGTTTGAATACAGCCTTTGTACCAAGTGTGCCACTATGCAGTTATGATGGCTGACCTGCGGCTGCAAAAACCGTGTAGAACTAACTTCATCATTAGCCACCGGATGGCTACCAAAATCCAAAAGTGGCGTCTAGGTCTCATTTGGCAGGAAAAGCCCAACAGTAGAACCAAGACAGCCAGCTGACCCCGAGACTAGAATGTCTAGTCAGCCATTTATCGCCGTCGTTAGTAAAACGGGGGTGGCAGCGGGGTTGTTAGGAAGAGGCAAGCGTCTGCAGCAATGTTTGCCGCATATCCTAAGTGCCATATAAATATTGTTTAAATAAATTAAAAACTCAAAGGCGCGCCTTCTGACGGTGGAGGGAAGCAACCAAAGCCAACCCGAGCTTCCGGAGGCGGTGCTTTTCAGTGGTGGGAAGGGCACACCAAAGGTAGAGTCTCTCTCTGGGAATGCTTACAGTTTCACCTGTACAGAGAGTCTTGGGATGTCGCGTTTTGGGTTTTGTCTTTCTTAAAAATTCATTATGCTCTTTTGTGACTCCAGAAAATCCCGACTTGGAGCTGGTAGTGTGACTCGGTGGTGGAGTGCTTAGCTGGTGCACAAGGCCCTGGGCTCCATTCCCAGCACTCAGCAAAATTTCAAAAGTACCGATTGGATTAAAATCCCCTTTGATCTCAGCTTCCCCAGGCTGACTCAATGATGAAATTAGTGTGTTCCTCTTCCAGAACTTTCTCTGCCTGCTTACATTGTATACGTGTTTAGAAATATATGGCAATGTTTCCAAGTTTTCCTTTCGTTTATCCCTCTTTTCTTTCTCTCCATTTATTTACAGAACGACACTTTGAAAGTTTCTTCTCCCTAGATTCCTTTGAAGTGTAAATGTTTGCAGTTTGTGAAGGGGCTCCAGATGCCACTCACTCCTGGTTCTGGATTCTGACTACTGAACCTGCTACCCTGAAACCTCTCTGTCTTCTGAGGGTAGAACCTACAATAGGGCTGACCAGGGCAAAGTGAGGGCATCGTCTGGGCATCTGCCCACGTCCCTCTGGGATAGGAACAGCCTCCCCAAATGAAGTTTAGCTTGTGGCTGAAAAGACAAGAGCTAATAGTGTCCTGAGGTGGAATTTTGAGGGGTTTAGGACTAAGAGCGAAAGCAACCGGCAAGGAAAGGGTTGTGCGCAGGCGCTGGTGCTTGGTCCAGCAGGGATGGAGTCCGGCTCCATCCTTTACGGCCAGCCCCGCAGCGGTGCCTGCGTGCTTTTGGTGATTCAGAGGGAAATTCGTAAAGCCGGGGGATGGGCAGACCCTACTCGGCCGGCCCTAAGGGGCCGAGACGCTTTTTAGGTGCTGGGAAGGTTCAGCTCCTCTGCTGATGATGCTCGCACACCAGCGCGGGACCTCGGGGCTGCAGGTATAATGGGAGCCGCGGGTGCAGAGAGCATGGCGTGGGACCGGGGCGGGACACTGGGCTTTCCCTCCGGCGCACAGGCGATCTCTCCCTAGGCAAGCGGACAGGGCCTGGCTTTGCGTCTGACTTTGTGAGAGTTGGAGAAGCTCTGGGTCCACCCGCTGGTGGAAATGAATCTGGGGTAACGCTCTGACCTGCGGAGAACTGGCCTTGGTTCCGGGGGCGACAGAAAGTGGAGCGACCACGGCTTTAAATCACCAAATTCGTGCAATCGGCCCCAGGTCCTTAATACCTGTAAGAAGAAAGAGCCCGCTGGCCTGCACTGGTTAATGGTAAACTGATGCCTCAGCTTCCTCGGTGGGATTACTCATCTCCAGATTTTGTTCTTTTGGGAAAGTAGGGTTTTTGAACCAATGCACAGGGCATTTTTCTAACTTATGTCTGCTGCTTGGGCAGTGCCTCACCCACCGTGGGAAAAGGACTACCTTTTGTTGAGTTATCGTGTTTAATTCCCCCAAGGACTCAGCAAAACAGGTGTTCTTCTCGTTTTACAGATGAGGAATTTGCCCAGAGGTGAACTTTTGTAGGGCTCCCAGGGTGAGATTCAAAGCCTGTCTGTCACCACTAGTTGAAGGTGAAGTCTTTTCTCACTTGGCTTTCCAAATACTGAAAGTTTTGTTTGTTCATTTTGTGGTGCTGGCGATCAACTTCTGGACCTCCCAGCCCCAAGCTCAACCCCCGAGTGACACTTCCAACCCTATAAAATGGCATATCAAACTCTTTATATATATATATATATATATATATATATATATATATATATATATATATATATATATATCAGATATGTAGGTTAAGGGAATCAGTTTTACATTTGGAGTGATTTCAGACCAGACATTTTTGTCTGGAGAGTGGTCAGTACAGCAGGAAGGTCACTAACGGGCTTCAGAAACACCAAAGTATTGTTAAAATGCAGATTCCTGGGTCCCACCTAGATCTGCTGAGTCACATTCCCAGGAGTGGTACCCAGGAAACTGCAGACTTGCACACAGTACCCCCCATAGGGCCTTTCTGTTATCTTATTAAACAACAGGTTTGGTATTTTTGTTGTTTTGTTTTGACTAGCCAAGAACCTGTCTGGAAAAAAAAAAAAAAAACAACAACGCACTCTGGAAGTTTGGGGGAAAATGTGTCATAACCATTATTGAAGTTTGAAAAAAAATGGTTAGGATACATTTTTCTCACTTTTAATATAAATAAAACCCTAATCTCTTTGCACCGGCGGCTGAGTAAAAGCATGCCTGGTGCGTTGTCCTTCCAGTCACTGTCACTAACAGATCTTTGGTCCCCAGAAGACCGTTTCCAGGACATTTTACAGACTTGAAGCAGCGTGGCCTTCTCCACTTGAGAGTCCAGCAGCACTGGACTAAATGCTCGGGGTTCGGACTTTTGAGGCTGTGCCTCCAGAGCAGCTGCTTGCCACAGAACCTTTGACAAGTCGGTCAGCCTCCTAAATCTTAGGGTTTGGGTCTGTTAAGTAGGAATAATAACTATCGTGTGCTTTAAAGCTTTGGCATACTCAGTGAGTTCAGGGATATAATCTGTAAATTAGCTGGTGTGTGGTTGGAATTAGTAAATGTCTCCTTTTTTGGAGTTTTATAGTCTTACATAAATGAGTCTCTCTTGTCAGTTGGCCACTACAAGATCTAAGATATTTGGGAATCACTTTGAAGCCAAGCGGTGGTAGCACACGCCTTTAATCCCAGCACTGGGAGGCAGAGGCAAATGGATCTCTGTGAGTTCGAGGCCAGCCTGGTCTATAGAGCAAGTTCCAGGACAGCTAAGGCTGTACAGAGAAACCCTGTCTCAAAAACAAACAAACAAACAAACAAAAAACAACAAAACAGAAATCTATGAGTTGAAATCGCAGGTTTTTATTGTTATTTTTGTTTATCTGTTTTTCAAGATAGGGTCTCATGTGGCTTACTCTAGTTGAGAATTCACAATGTAGTTGTGGATGACCTTGAACTCAGGATCCTTCTGCCTCCTCCGAAGTGGCATTATAGACAAGTACCACCAAGTATGGCCACAAGGGGAACTTAAAACAAACAATTCCATTAGAAAGGTTTTCTTCCAAGGTTAGGGGTAAAGAAGCATTTTCCCTAACCCGTGCCAGGCCATGGATTCCATTCCAGCACAGCAGTAAGCGAGCTGTGTGTACGGTCCAACTGATTTCCGAGTGATACTTTAGTACCATGATGCAATGAGAAGGATGCTTGAAATGTCGCCACTCACGGTGCCAAAAAGAAAGTTCAAGAGAGATATTAGCTGTAGTTTTAAACTGTGTTTTGGATAATGTTCAGTTGATAGAAAATTGCCATGGTACCAGGAACTCCCTGTGTGTGCTTTCCTTTCATTCTTTCTGGTTTTCTCTTCCTTCTCAGTCACCTGAGAGTTTATTGCATGCCTAGTCCCCCTAGTCTGCTTCCGTGTGTGTTTCCTGTGTAGGGGAGAGAACTTGGGGTCTGGTACAAGGGAACCACCAGCCTAGTGAGTATGGGTATTTCTTGTGTGACCTGAAAGGATTCACTCCTGCGGGAATTTGAATCATTCCTGTAATCTGAAGCTGCCCTCCAGTCCCGGCAGTGCCCTGGTGGTGCCCTGGTGGTGTGCTTGGAGTCAGCACAGGAGGGCCAGCCTGATGTGCTGGAGAACTGTTCTCCAATTTTGACTTTCCATGACAGTGACATTTTGAAGACTATAAAGCCTCACTTTGAGTTTGCTGTTTCCCCCTGATTCATTTCAAAACCAACATTTGTGACTAGAATACTGCAAAAAGAGTGGATGGTGTTTCCAGGTGTATTTAGAAACCTGTGACATTTGCTTGCCTCTGACTGGTGACCTTGATTTTGAAGGTCAGGATGTCTTTTCTCTACTGTGTATCCACTACTTTTTTTTTTACATTTTTGTAATTAACATGTAATGTTTAATAATTATTTTAAAACTATGCAGATATTCTGATTATCTCAATCTCACCATCATCACCAGCATTATCTACTGATTTGATTTTTTTGTGTTTGTTTTTGAGACAGGGTCTCACTCTGTAGCCCTGCTGGCCTGGAATTCTCCATGTATTGCAGGCTGGGGTTAGAGGCCCGCACCACCACATCTGAAAATGCTGCTTTTTTTTTTTTTTTGTCTCTGTCATTTTTCTGGTTCTTACAATTTGATATCTTCCGAGAGAGAGCTTTCTCCTCTTCCCCTCATGTGTGTTAGGGCTGTGGGCTCCCAGTTCTTGCTTGATCCAGTGGATTATAATGTGTTGGTGTGCTGCTGACTTACTTTTGATACTGAAATGCCGGGTTGGCCCGTTGCCCTCTCCTGGCTCCCTGTCTTTGTTAGTGTCTCCCTCTCTGCCTCCCTCCCCCTCCCCCTTGTTCAGGACCTCCTTGCTTTGTGGAGCAAGATGTCTCCCGCCCCCCGCCTGTAAACACTGGCATTCCTAACTCCTTAGGATTAGGGGCAGCAGAAAAGGGTTTTGAAGAAATCAAGTCTGCTGAAAGACCAGTAGTGTGGACACTTTCTGTTGCTTTGAATTGCACTCACACTCCATACTGTATTTACTTAGCAAATCTGTAATTTTTAAATAGGTCTTAGAGTTTAAAGGAATCAGCTGGAGATTGTCTCGCTGTTGTATTTCTTCAGTTGTTTATTTTTACTTCAGTTTGTTTCAGTGAGCAAATGCTTCTCCGTTTCTCCATGAGTCTCTCACCCTGTGCACCCAACTAACAGGAACTGTCGGGGTCATGACAAGGATTATTTTCCTTCAGAAAAGGTCTCCCTGTGGAGAGACCTGGGTGGGCTAGAACTCGCTGACTGGACAAGCTGGCTTTAAATTCCCAAAGATCCCCCTGCCTTTGTCTCGGAGCATTGGGATTAATGGCATATGTCACCACACCTGGCAGGATGTTTAAAAATGAAATTTGATTAAGGAAATTAATGTCTATAGTATTTTATACCTGTCTATTAGGACCAGTGTGAAGTAACCAATCCACTGTGAGTCTTGATTACAGTTTGGCTAGGGAGGCAGATCTTTATATACCTAACAATATGCTGAGGTAAATCCTCAGTAGTTCTCACTTCTCAGGTAGGCGAGTCCTTTCTCTGTCCAATCTGCCATTCCTATGTGTTCCTCATAATATTCTCTTTTTTTAAATTAACTTTTTGCCTGGAATTTTTTCATGTTTAAAACATTTCATCACTTTATTAATCTGCTTTGTATGTGCATGTATGTGGTGTGCATGTGCCATCGCAGCAACACGGAGAAGTCTGAGGACAACCTGGGGGAGTCAGGTCTCTCCCTTGGACCATGTGGGTCCCAGGGAATGAACTCGGGGCCTCTGGCTTGGCAGCAAGTGAGTTTACCAGCTGATTAACCCAAGTTAGTATTGATGTCCTCCTTTCCAGCGTGGTATTTTTGCTGCAGAAGTTACGAAGGAGTTTTATATCTGATTAAATAAAATTAGTTCTTGATAAGGCTGGCAGTCCTTTCAACTTCACAAAGAATCGGTAGATAGTGAATTGTCCCCTTATTGTGATCAAGCTTCTTTGGGGACCAAAGTGAAAAGGATCCTGCACTGTTGGGAGTGTTCCCCGCAGAGATAGCTTGCCGAGCTCCCCATCTGTGTTTACAGTGGATGTTTGATCAGATCTCCTGGTGGTCCTCCATGGTGAGAGCTCTGGCCCTCCAGGAATGCTGCTTCCTGGTTCCAAGTGCTGGAGAGTCCTCCTTTCACACAGATGCTAACGGGTCCTCCTTTCCCTTCCAGATATGACGCTCCTCTCTTCCCAGTCTTCATCCCTGGCAGCGCCCTCTGGGTCTGTGTCCCTTGAAAAGCCGGAGCAGAGGATGCTGGAGAAGAGAGCCAAGGTGGTGGCTGAACTTGTGCAGACAGAAAAAGACTACATCCGGGACCTGGAGATGTGCATTGAGCGGGTCATGGTGCCGCTGCAGCAGGCACAGGTGTGTTGGGCGTCGGCCTGACATTGTGGTCCTTTAGGCCTGCAGTGCTGGGATTGGAGCAAGGCTTTGACGGCTACTGAGCACCACAGGTGCAGACTGAGTGGCTCAGTGGTGAAGGAATAAAGAATCAGCATGTGGGAGGACTGACTTACCATGGCACAGTTTCAGGTTTTAGGTTGGTTGGTGCTGTTGCTTTTGAACCTGTGGCAAAGCAGCGTAAGTATCACGGCAGGGATTGTGCAGTAGAACAAGCTCCCTCCTGGCACCCAAGAAGCAGAGAGTAAGAAGGGGCGGGGCCTCAGCTCTCTCCTCAGTGACCTCACTTCCTCCAGGTAGTCCTCACCTGCTGAAAGACCCACTTCCTGGTAACTTCACAGGCTTTTAACACATGAGCCGCAGGGGGACAGTCTGGAGCTAGACCACACCTTAGTTAGGGACAAAGGATGACAGCGAAGATGAGGATGGGTGCCTGTTAGAGAGTCGGGGTGGGAGTGAGTGAGGTGGATGGCCTTGGAGCAGTACTCCTAATGTGAGTGATGTTTCCTTCACTTCTTCTCTGTGCATCTTGATGCTGTTTCTCTTGCTCAGGTACCCAACGTTGATTTCGAGGGACTTTTTGGAAATATGCAGATGGTGATTAAAGTCTCAAAGCAATTGTTGGCGGCCTTGGAAATCGGCGATGCTGTAGGTATGAGCTCATGCAGTTGTCTCGGTCACGGGGGTGGTGGGAGAGGGGGCCCTTCCGTGGCCAGGTGGTGTACTAAGGGGATGACATTTTCCACAGTGCAGAGGCCTGCTTACTCTCTTACTTTAGTCCGTCTTGATGTGGTTAGTATATTAGCCATAGAAATTTTGGGTGTCATAGATATGATGGTTTTCCGGCTGGAGGAATATGAGATCAACTTAGGGGATCACATTCAGTATTTATTTTTAGAAGCTTTTATCTCAGTTCTGTGTTATGTCTCCCAGTGGTGATTTACAGTGTGTTTGCTGCTAGAATGTCACACACACCTGTAAGCACAGGTGGTAGTAACGGGAAGATCAGAAGTTCAAGGTCATCCTCAGCTACATAGCAAGTTGGAGGCCACCCTGGGCTACATGAGACCCTGTCTCAAATTTTTAAATCTTTTTGTGGATAACTATAAAAAATATTCAAAGAACATTCATCTGATTCTTATAGCCAAGGGTACTTATCCATTCATTACCTATTGTCCCATGTAAGTGGACACTTAGTAACTTTGATCAGTAAACATACATCTCTAGGTTCTGCGGGTAGGGACTTGGAAGGATCTAGGATGGGTGGCTCTAGCTTAGGGCTCTCCTGGGGTTGGAGCTGGGCTGTTGGCCTGGCCAACTGTTCTCAGTGGACTCTTCTGATAGTGGATGAGTTCAGAGTCACCAGAGGGGAGCCAAGAGTGAGAGAAAACCTGGGACAGGAGGCTGTGAGAAGGGTCCCTCCGTCCCTTGTGCCATACTCTGTGGGAAGTCATGAGAGGGACATACTATAATACTGCTATTTTAATAGAAACGTAAACAAGCTCTTCACAGTTGCAGCTGTCCGATAAACTCAACATCATCTAGCAGAGGGGCCCCTGTGTCGTTTAAGAGTGTTGTTTTAGCTGGGCATGGGGTGCATACCCGCGGTCCTAGCACTTGGGAGCAGAGGCAGGAGGCTTGAAGCAGGTTTCGGGCCAGCCTGGTCTACATAGTGAGTTCCAGGCCAGCCAGAGCTACATAGCGAGACCCTGTTTCAAACAGATAAGAGTGCCATTTTACGTTTGCAGACCTTTTCCAGAACTCCATCTGGTTTCTCTTTGTCGTTGTCTGGTGGTAGTTGCCATGCCTGTGCCTAAACTGACTTCTAGAAAGAGAGTGGGGTCCTACTGCTGCCTTTGCCTGACTCCCTAAGGCTGACATCAAAGCAGAGTCAGGGCCTGCCTTCCTCAAGGCAGGGCACAGGCCGTGAGGTGAGGCCAGAGCGTGTGCGGCCTGGCCGGATCTCAGGGGTTTCCTCCTGTGAGGTGTTCTAACCTCATTTACATGGGAAAGAGACGATGGGAAGGAAGTTTGCCTGGGGTGACATGGCTTATAATTCAAACTCGGGTCTTGGTCCTTCAGACTCACAGTTAAACTCTGTCACACAGTACAGTCATATTCTAGATTAGCGCTGTTGCTGTTGTCGAGCAGTTAGAACGCTGGGTCCTGGCTGTTAGGGAGGTGAGAAGGGAACACGTGTTGGCGTCCTGGTGAACCAGCGTGGATTCAGTAATAAGGCGTGGAGGCTGGTGTCTAAGATCTTGCCGTGCATTTGAGGTACCTGCAGGTGATTTATTTAAATTAGAGGAAAAATGAGACATTTAGCTGACATCTAAAGAGGATTAATCACTCATTTTCCTCCTTCTTTGTTCCATTATGTGTTATGTTTGGGCCCTCAGGTGGTCCTGACTTCACCAGAGTGACTTTCCGCTCTGCTCCTATTTATGCCAAAGATTGTGAGAGTCTCTCTCTGTCCCACCAGCCGGCTCTCAAGTAACAAACAACACGGAGACTTCTTTAATTATGAAAGCTTGGCCTTTGCTTAGGCTTGTTTCTAGCTAGCTCTTGTAACTTAATCCATTTCTGTTCATCTATGTGCTGCCACATGGCTCATGGCTTTTAACTTTCCCCCTGCATGTCCTGCTTCCTCTGCGTCCAGCTGGCAACCCCGCCTTTCTTCCTCCCCAGTCCTCTCTGTCCCCAGAAGTCCCGCCTAACCTCTTCCTGTCTAACTATTGGCCATTCAGCTCTTTATTAAACCAATCACAGTGATACATCTTCACACAGTGTAAAGGAATATTCCATAACAAAAGGTGTGTCTTAGGTACCAGCTGGTATTTGGGGCTTCAGGGTAGCACTCTTAGAAGATGGATAATGGGAACATGTGATGACATGGACAGACACAATCAGGGCTCAGATGACCACCTGATCAAGAGGGTCCCCACACAAGTAGCATCTCAGAGTGTGGAGAGTCTTCTCCCTTTCCTGGCTGCATCAGGCAAGAACAGTGGGGTGTTCCCTTCATGAATTGGGGCATTTAAGGAGTTCTTACAAGGGGGAGATTTGCTCTAAGGTTTGTAAGAGTTGCTTCTGGGCTGAGGTAATTTTGTCTTCTAGAACTTTCCAGGTCAGGATGTCATACTCTTAAGTGGCAGGTGTTGGCCGCACAGGGTGTTTGAGTGGACCTCTGAGCTATGCTTAGTCTAAGAGCCACACTGTCTCTTAGAGTATGCACGGTAGACAAGAACAAAGTGAGGAATTAGAGCAGCCACAGCCCCCACCGTCATACGGTGTTGTGTTTATTTTTAGTTCTTTCTTTCATTCTCACCGAAAATCAGCCATGAAGTTAGGTATTGGCCTTCGATATGCTGAAGGCATTTGTGGGAAAGCAGTATGGCCTCAGAGACAGAAAGGCTGAGACCCAGGCACGAGGTTCATCCTCAGTTAGGAAGAGGGTCTGCGGAAGGTGGCAGTGACGTAGGAGGGAGCTAGGAGCATGACAGCGACTGGTACCGCTCCGATCCAGACAACCTCAAAGCCAGCCTCAGGTTGACCTCAGGCCCGTGTCTTCAGCAAGGAGTAAGTGGGAAGAGATTGAGCATCTGATGAGGGGGGGAGGGTCTTTGAGGCTGAGAGAGGTAAATTAAAATGTTGTGAGCCATTAACAAATCACACAGAGAGAAGGAATGGAGGAAGACTTCTTCTTTTTTTTTTTTTAAGATTTATTTATTTATTTTGTATACAGCATGTATGACCAGAAGAGGGCATCAGATCTCATTACAGATGGTTGTGAGCCACCATGTGGTTGCTGGGAATTGAACTCAGGACCTCTGGAAGAGCAGTCAGTGCTCTTAACCTCTGAGCCATCTCTCCAGCCCGGAAGACTTCTTTTAATGCCGAGTTGAGGCGGCTGCTCTGAAAAGCCTGTGGGCGGGAGAGATGGCTTCACAGTCAGGACCTCTGGCTGTCAGCTCCTAGCGTTCCTCCCGCGTGGCTCACATCTGCTTGTACTCCAGCTCCAGGGAGCTGATGCCCTCTTCTGTCTTCTGTGAGCCCCAGAACATGCCCACACACATAAATGAAATAAAATAAATCATGGTGTAGAAATGTACTTCAGGGTCAGTGCTGTGCCTAACTGGCTGTAGACCACTTGGCCTATGAATAGATTGCCTAGAGTCTGTGAATTTGGAGAGAAAAGAAACATTGCCTCTTTCTTTACTTTTGCTGATTTCTGGCTGAACTTTGAAATTCACTTGCAGTGTGACCATAGGGAAAGCAGTCACCTGTGACTTTTGTCGCTCACTGGCACATCTCTTCCATTTCGCCTTAGACTATTTCATTTACCGTGAGTGTCAGTCCCCCTCGGCCAGACGTAAATGTTGGTTTTAGTTGCTTACTTCTATCATAGAGTGAGCATGTGGAGATGGCCAAGCTCATTGCTGCACCCTGTTATCCATAGTGAAGCGTGTGTGAGGGCTGGAGTGATGGCTCGGATAGCGAGCACTTGCTTCTGTAGACAGAGGATCTGGGTTTGATTCCCAGCACCCACGTGATGACTCACAACTGTCTGTAACTCCAGTGTCAGGGATCTGATTTCCTCTTCTGGCCTCCATGGGCACCAGGCACATACATGGTGCACATACATACATACAGCCAAACACAAATTAAAAAGAAAAAATTAAGCTGGGTGATGTTGTCACATGCTTGTAATCCCAGCACTCGGGAGGCAGAAGCAGGCAGATCTCTGTGAGTTGGAGGCCAGCCTGGTCTACGGAGGGAGTTCCAGGACAGCCAGGACTGTTACACAGAGAAACCTTGTCTCAAAAATAAATAAACAAACAAATAAATAGATTTTAAACTTCAAAGAACAAGAAAAACACATCATATTACAGGTTGAGGCTTTTTAATCACAGATATTTCAAGTAGTGTAGTAAATTGTATTTGTACCCTTACATTTTTATGTTGTACATAAGGTTAGAAACCACTGCTGTGGAAGGATTTCTTCATCCTTGTGCAGATGTTCCTGGAGAGTATAGAGCAAGAGAGTCATGTGGCCTGGTCACGTGACCACTTGGGGAGTGTTTGTGGATGCTATTCTCTGTCTTCATGAAGAGGACTGAAAGCTGTCTTAAGGCAGTGTGTAAATACATGTTCTGGAAAATAAACACATGAGTAGCATAATTCTCTCAGTCGTAGCTTAAATGATTTCCAGTTTACTCTATTACAAGAGTATCTATTAGCTTGACAGATTATCTTACTGTTTCTTGTAGCATGTGAACTTGAATGACCATGCATTTGTTGCTATGCTTTGGATTTAGGATTCCAAGAGTAGTCCTGACTAAGTTAGTGCATGTTTGTGTGTGCTCCAAAGGACCCGTGTTTCTTGATCACCGGGATGAACTTGAGGGAACGTACAGGGTTTACTGCCAGAACCATGATGAAGCCATCTCGTTGCTAGAAATCTACGAGAAGGACGAGAAGATCCAGAAGCATCTGCAGGACTCCTTGGCAGATCTTAAGTAGGAGATGTGATGGGTCCACCTCTGCCCTTGCCCTCACTCCCACCTGTGAGATGGTCCCCGTGCTTAGGATATCTACCTGCCAACCTTATATTACACATGAGTGACGCATCAGCCTGTGTCCTGTGCTGTGTCTTGCTCCTTTCCATGATGTCATGGAAATCTTAAGTGACTTCCCGGTTGTAATGGCTTGGTTAGCAAGCCAGGGATGGTGACACGTGCCTCTAGTTTCAGTTCTGGGAGGCTGAGGCACAATTACCGTGAGTTCAAGACCAACATGGTCTACACAGTGACTTTCAGGCCAGCCCAGGCTACATAGTGAGACCTGTCTGAAGGGAGGGAGGGAGGGAGGGAGGGAGGGAGGGAGGGAGGGAGGAATTGTATGTGTCTCAAACTGAGTCGGAATTTTTAGACACAAAACAGCCAGGAAGATGGTGGCTATCTGTCTAGACAGGGATACCCACCGTCGGCATCCATGGTGTTCTGTCCCGCGGGGCTTTAGTCTGCTGAGTAGGCTTGTTGTGAGAACGGTGAGAAGATCAGTGCCATCTCTAATACACTCTTTTTCCCTCCTGCTTCCACCCTGTAGGAGCCTGTACAACGAATGGTAAGTCCCCTCCACTTGGTGCCTAGTGCACACACCATTTATTCAGGGGGGTCTTCAAGCCCCTGGAAGGCTGCTTTCGTTTCTTTATAGACAGAAATCTAGACCTACTTTGCCATGTTTTTTCATAGCACTTACACCAGATACCACTTTATTAATTTGCTTGGTGCTTATTTTCTTCCACCACAGCAAGGATAACTTTTGGTGGCTGTTAAGCACCTATAATAGTGCTTAATAATTATCAGGTGCCCAGCAAATGTAGCCACGCACCATATGGCAACTTTCCAGTCAGCGGTTAGCCACCTGTATGGTAGCAGTGGTCCCTGAAGCTCATATCCCCTGCGGGCACCCTGGCTGTCTCACTGGGTGTACATTTTGTAGAATTAGTACAACATAGTCACTTAACGTCGAATATCTCAGAGTACAGCCATCACTCTGTGGTACAGGGCTGCATTCATTGAATAAATGAAAACAGAAGGCAGAGTCGAAGACCAAACTGTCTGTAGGGGTGGCAGGTGACACTCAGAAACACCGTGGCATTGGCAGTCGACTGGAACCCTTTCTGCTTGCTTTACAGGGGATGCACCAATTACATCAACCTGGGCTCCTTCCTCATCAAGCCCGTGCAGAGAATAATGCGTTACCCACTGCTGCTAATGGAGTTGCTGAATTCTACCCCCGAGTCCCACCCGGATAAAGTGCCCTTAACCAGCGCAGTGCTGGCTGTGAAGGAAATCAACGTTAACATTAACGAATACAAGCGTCGGAAGGATCTAGGTAAGAAAGGCACAGGAGCTTTCGCGGCTACCAGGCCCTCCTCCGAGAGGGCTGTTCTCTAAAGAATTACTTCCCAAAAGTTAGACAAGGTGGGGCTAGGTGTGATGGGGTTCGGGGCCGCTGTGGTCTGAGAAACACAGGCTGATGATAACAAAACTCCACTCCAGACAGGTGGAGATGGGATGATTAAGCAGTAGTGGTGGGACAGAGAATGCCTCTGCAGGAGGTGTGGAGATGGACTAGACAAGTGGTTCTCAACCTGTGGGTCACAGCCCTTGGGTATCCCATGTTAGATATTTATATTATGATTCATAACAGAAGCAACATTGTAGTTATGGAGTCGAAATGAAATAATTTTATGGCTGAGGGTCACCACAACATGAGGAACTGTATTAAGGGTCTCGGCATTAGGAAGGTGAGAGCCACTGGACTAGACAGTGGTGACATGAGAGGTCTTCGTCACACACTGTCCCATCAGGTCCTCTAAAGCAGGCTTTTCAACACCTGCTTAGGTTATTTTCTGACTCATCTAATTCGAGTGTTGCTGCTGCCTGCTAAATTCAGGCCTTTTCTCTTAAAACCCCTGACCACGCCCTCCCCAGACCCTGTTTATTACCACCTGTGCCCAGTGACCTGCTTTCTGATGGCTCCCTCCGCTCCCCTCCCAGCCCTGTGCAGTCAGCTGACTGGATGCCCACTCGCTCCCCACAGAAGGAGCTGAGCTCTTATTCTCTGTCACAGCCCTGACGGAATACTCAACAGGCACAGTGTGGTGATTGCACTGAGTCTGGGTTCAGAGGTCGGTCATGGAGAATTCTTGGCTTCTCCCCGCTCTTTTATGCACTGTGCTGGAGTAATCCACATGAAACCCCCACCCCCTGCCTTCGCCCGATGTGGCTTCCGGAGCTCTCTTCCTTGGAGCCTTCCTTTGGGTTCAGCCTCGTGATATAGTGTCCTCTTCTACAGTGACAGGGTGTCCTTTCCGCTCCACATCGACTGTAATCTCCAGACTTCTGCGAATATGCCTAAAGTATGACCCAGTGGCTTTCCTGTGTGAAATGGTTGTCTATCAATATCTCATTTGTATATGCGACCATCATACACTAACCTTAGATGGTTCAAAAATATTAAGCTCGAAGAGGTAAGATGGCTTTTCTAAAGCTGAGCCTGGATTAGTGACAGACCTGGGCATTGCACTCACAGATGTCCCTGGCTGCCAGTCTCTCTGCCTGGGGAGCCACGCCTCTGTCCAGACTGGTTTTTCACTAGTATTTTGTCTGTTCAGTTTTAAGTTATTGAAGACAAGCCCTCGTTCCTGTTTGGGTTAATTTCATTTTATGTTCACTAAAAACCTCTGTGTTTCTGAGCTGGTAGACGTGCTGAGTTCAGCTGAGGGGGGGCTTTTTTTGACCAGTGGCCTTGGCTTGCATCCTAGTGCTTAAGTACCGCAAAGGGGACGAAGATAGCCTCATGGAGAAGATCTCCAAGCTGAACATCCACTCCATCATCAAGAAGTCCAACCGGGTCAGCAGCCACCTGAAACATCTCACTGGCTTCGCTCCTCAGGTGAGACCCATGCTTGCAGACCCAGCATGTCTGACAGCTCTGCAGGGCCCTGGGGACAGCTGGCGTGGGTTGGCACGGGACCGTTCTTGGTGCCTCTTCTGGTTTTGCCAGTTAGTGGAGATAGGGCCCTGCAGCCACCAAGCTGCTTATAATGTGCACAGAGGCAAATTAGAAGGCCAGCTGGGCCAACATGTAATAGTTATTGTGGTCTTCATGCCTCTAAGACTCTTCTGATCTATTTGGAGAACCTGATCCACAGTGTAGGAGTACAAGCTAGAAGGGATTAAGAGATCATCTAGATGGATGCCTTCTGTTATGAGGAGGGAAATGTGAAAGTAAGAGATTGAGCAATTTGAACCACAGCTCAGCAGTTGTAGACCTGGAAGTCTCCAGGCTTCATCCTGTGCGTCACATACAGATGGTAACAGGAGTGGAAAATACATGGCAGAAGAGACTCACTCTCCACGTCTCGAATTTTCTTTCTGAACACCGTCATGTACTTAAACAGGAGTTCAGTGAAAGCATGCTTCTGAACCTGAGTTCATCTGAGCCTTCATGGAGAGCAGGGAGGGGCTGTGTGTGTGTGTGTGTGTTGTGTGTGTGTGTGTGTGTGTGTGTGTGCGAGAGAGAGAGAGAGAGAGAGAGAGAGAGAGAGAGAGAGAGAGAGAGAGAGGAGAGAGAGAGAGAGAGAGGAGAGAGAGAGAGAGAGAGAGAGGAGAGAGAGAGAGAGAGAGAGAGAGAGAGAGAGAGAGAGAGAGAGAGAGAGAGAGAGAGAGTGTGTGTGTGTTAATGTGTCAGTTTGGAAGTAGGCAGGTCCACATCTGTTTGAGATTTCAGAGTGTAGAGGCAGGCATCCAAACTCAGTTTGATAGGATTTAGGAAACAGCAAGTTTACATTGTTTCGGTGAAAGATGTTTCTAAGATATTTTTGCCAATAAGGCCTATTGAGAGGAAGTCCAAATTTCTAAAAGTACTCCTTTTGAACAGCTGAAAGATGAAGTGTTTGAAGAGACAGAAAAGAACTTCCGGATGCAGGAGAGATTGATTAAATCTTTTATCCGAGACCTGTCCCTCTACCTCCAGCATATCCGGGTGAGTATCAGTTAGGGTCACTCTTCCTCCTCTGAGCTGTTTAATGAAAGCGATCTGGACTGAAATGACCGCTCGTCCACCTTTAGAAGATAAGCACTTTGTAGTCTTTTCTTTTATTGAAAATAGTTTCTTTCTCCATACAATATATTCTGATTATGGTTTCCACACTCTCTGCTTCTCCCAGGTCCTCCCCTCCTTCCCACCCACCTGGATCCGCCCTCTTTCTGTCTCCCATTAGAAAACAGTCACCTAGGGATAATAATAAAATGTAGTAAGAGAAAACAAAAGCAGACAAATCAGAACAGGACAAAACAAAAGGCTCAAGAAACAGAAGTATTTGTTCCCACGTCCAAGAATCTCATAAAAACGCAAAATCTGTAGAACTTAAAAATAAATAATCAAATAAATGTAAAAATAGAAATTAAAGTAAATTAAAAAAAAAAAAAAGAAAGAAAGAAAGCCCTGACATGACATTCTAAGACTAGGAATCCCAAACATGCCACTTTGTTTGTTTGTTCTTGGCCATCTACTGCTGGGCATGCGCTCTACCCTAAGAGTAGTTTGTCTCCCTGCTGAGACTCCCTTGGAGAAAACCAATTTTTCATTTGTAGGGGGGGTCATCAACTGGGGATAGCTTCTGGGTTAGGGCTGGGGACATGTGTTCCCTTCTCTAGGGCCCCCTCTGTACTGACCCATGCAGGCCCTTGCCATGCTGCCTCAGTCTCTGAGTTCACAAGGGTCAGTCCTGCTGTGTTAGAAGGTGTTGTTTCCTTGCTGTCCCTTTATCCCCTCTGGCCCTTACACTCTTTCCAAGTTCTCTTCCTCAGCATTCCCTGAGCCCTAAGGGGAGGGATTTGATGGTGACATCTGGGTTAGGGCTGAGTCTTCCAAGGTTTCTCACTCTCTGCATAATGTCTGGCTGTGGGTCTCTGTATTGTTCCCATCTGCTGCAGGAGGAAGCTTCTCTGATGATGGCTGAGCAAGGCACTGATCTATGAGGATAGCAGAGTGTCATCAGGAGTCATTTTATTGCTAGGTTCCTTTAATAGAACAGTAGTATTTGGTTTCCCCCTAGGTCCCTGGGCTCTCTAGTCTCATGTTCTTGGCCACCCAGGCAACATCAGGTATGGGCTCCATCTCATGGAGTGGGCCTTAAATCAAATCAGAGGGTGGTTGGTGACTCCCACAAGCTTTGTGCCACCATTTTACCAGGGTATCTTTCGGGGACACACTGTAGATTGAAAGGTTTGTAGCTGGGATGGTGTGTACGTTTCTCCTTTGGTAGCATGCAGAGTACCTTTCCAGAACCAAGAACACGAGCCAGCAGGAGTGAAGGCTCTAGGCAGGCTCCAGCTTGGCTTCTCCACGTTCAGTGAGTTGTATGGGTGTTATTTTCAGCAATAAGGTCTTACCATCCGTTTGTGGAGAGCCTTTGCAACAGCCTGGGTTATTTGGGGGTTCTCATAGGACCCCTTTCCAACAACTTGATTAGATATAACCCACTCCCAGTACCGAAACTTCATTTGGTGATGAAAGATATCTAGTCAGGGCTGTTTCCCCTGTTATTTGGTGATTTTATTCAGATTGCCTTCGTTATGTGTACATAATTTAGGAAGCTTCTACTGTATTGGGTCTCTATATGACCCTTCAAATGGCCCTTAACCGTCCCTACTTCATCCCCCTCTCCCCTCCCCTTTCTTGTTTGATCTTCCTGTTCAGTCCATCCCCTGTCTCTGTCCTTACCCTCAACCCTCCCCACCACCACAGTCTATCCATAACTATCTATTCTTTTTCCCCTTTCTTCTTTCCCCCAGTCCTTACTCTACACCTAACCTCTGTGGTTCTACCGTCTAGCTTGCTTGTTTAACTTAATAGCTAAACATCTACATATTAGCGAATGCATACCATATTTGTCTTTCTGGGTCTGGGTTACCTCACTCAGGATGATTTTTTTTCTAGTTCCATCCATTTACCTGTGAATTCCATAATTTCATTTTTTTAACGGCAGAGTAATATTCCATTTTATAAATGTACCACATTTTTTTTATGCATTCATCCATTGATAGACATCTAGGTTATTTCCAGTTTCTGGCTGTTATGAATAGAGAAGCAATGAACATGATTGATCAAATGTCTCTGTAGTAGGATGAAGCATCCTTTGTGTGTAGGCCCAAGAGTGGTGTAGCTGGATCGATTCCCATCTTTCTGATGAACTGCCACACTGATTTCCATAATGGCTGTATGAGTTTGCACTCCCACCAGCAGTGGAGGAGTGTTCCCCTTGCTCCATATCTTCACCAGTGTGAACTGTCACTCATGTTATTGATCTTAGCCATTCTGACTAGTATAAGGTAGAATCTCAAAGTAGTTTTGGATTGCATTTCTCTGATGACTAAGAATGTTGAACATTTCTTTGCATGTTCCTTGGCCATTTGAGTTTCCTCTTTTGAGAATTCTCTGTTTAGATCTGCAGCCCATTTTTAAATTGGGTTGTTTTCTTGATGTCTAGTTTTTTTGAGTTCTTTATATATTTTGGGTATTAGCTCTCCAACGGATGTGGAGCTAGAGAAATCTTTTCCCTTCCTGTAGGCTGCCACTTTTCAAATGATGTGTCCTTTGCTGTGCAGAAGCTTCTCAGTTTCATGAGGTCCCATTGGTTGATTGTTGATCTTGGTGCCTGTGCTAATGGTGTTCAGCTCAGAAAGTCTTGTCCTGTGCCAAGGCTGTTCCCACTTTCACGTCTATCAGGTTCAGTGTGTCTGGTCATATGTTGAAGTCTTTGATCCACTTGGACTTGAGTTTTGTGCAGGGTGATAGACATGGATCTATTTGCATTCTTCTACATGTAGATATCCAATTAGACCAGCACCATTTGTTGAAGATGCTTTTTTTTTTCAGTATGTAGTTCTGGCTTTATCAAAAAATCAGGTGTCTATAGGTATGTGGATTTATGTCTGGATCTTCAGTTCAATTCCATTGATCAATGTGTCTGTTTTTGTGCCAATACTGTGGTGTTTTTATTACTATAGCTCTGTAGTATGACTTGAAATCTGAAATGGTGATACTGCCAGTAGTTCTTTGATTATTCAGGATTATTTTATCTGAAAATTGTCATTTCAAGATCTGTGAAGAATTGTGTGGGAATTTTGATGGGGATTGCATTGAATCTGTAGAATGGTAAAGATGGCCTTTTTTAAAAAATGATTTATTTTTATTTTTATGTGCATTGGTATTTTGCCTGTATGCATGTCTGTGTGAGTGTGTCCGATATCCTGGAGCTTGAGTTACAGGCAGTGGTGAGCAGCCATGGAATTAAGCCTGAGTCCTTTGAAGAGTAGCCAGTGTTCTTAACCAGTTCCAGCCCCAGGATGGCCATTTTTACTATATTAATCCTACTGGTCCATGAGATCTTTCCATCTGCTAATATCTTCTTCAATTTCTTTCTTTAGTGTCTTAAAGATTTTAGTCATACAAGTCTTTCACTTGCTTGGTTAGAGTTACTCTATTTTATATTTTTTAAGATTATTATGAAGGGTGTTGTTTCCCTGATTGCTTTCTTAGCCCATTGTCATTTGTGTATAAGACTACTGATTTTCATGAATTAATTTTGTATCCTGCTACTTTGATGAAATGTTTATCAGGTGGAATTTTTGGGGTCCCTTATGTATACTATCATATCATCTTCATATAAAGATACTTTGTCTTCTTTCTAATGTGTATCCCCTTGGTCTCCTTCAGTTGTCTTACTGCTCTGGCTGAGACTCAAGTACCTTATTGAATGGGTATGGAGAAAGTGGGCAGCCTTGTCTTGTTCCTAATTTTAGCAGAATTGCTATGAGTTTCTCTCCATTTAAGTTGATGTTGGCTGTGGGCTTACTATAAACTGCCTTTATGTTAAGGTATGTCCCGTGTATCCCTAATCTCCCCAGGACTTTTATCATGAAGGGGTGTTGGATTTGTCAAAGGCCTTTTCCGCATCTAATGAGATGATCATGTGGGTTTTGTCTTTCAGTTTGTTTATATGGTGGATTATATTTATTGATTTACATATGCTGCCCCATCTTTGCATCTCTGGGATGAAACCTACTTGATCATGGTGAATGATCTTTTTGACATGCTCTTAGATTCAGTTTACAAGTATCTTAATGAGAATTTTTGCATTAATGTTCATGAGGGAAACTGGTCTGTAATTTTATTTATTAGGTCTCTATGTATGAGGTTTAGGTATCAGGGTAACTGTGGCCTCATAAAATGAATTGGGCAGTGTTCCTTCTGTTTCTATTTTGTTGAATAATTTGAGAAGTCCTGGCATTAACGCTTTTTTGAAAGTCTGGTAGAATGCTGCACTAAAACCATCTGGCCCTGGGCTTTTTTTGGTTAGGAGACTGCTTCTATTTCATTAGGGCTTATAGGTCTGTTAAGTTGTTTATCTAATCTTGATTTCACTATGGTAAGTGGTATCTATCAAGAAAATTATCCATTTCTTTTAGATTTTCCAGTTCAGTAGAGTACAGGGTTTTAAAGTCTGTTCTTCTGAGTTTTTGGATTTCCTTGGTGTCTGTTATATCCCCCTTTTCATTTCTACTTTTGTTAATTTGGATAGTCTCTTCCTTTTAGCTAATTTGGATATGGGTTTGTCAATCCATCTTACTGATTCTCTCAAAGAACCAACTCTTTGTTGGTTTCATTTATTCTTTGCACTGTTTTTCGTTTGTTTGTTTGTTTCTATTTTATTGATTTCAGCCTTGAGTTTGATTGTTTCTTGCTGTCTACTCATTTTGGGTGTGATTTCTTCTTTTTGTTCTAGATCTTTCCTATGTGCTATGTTACTAACATGAGAATTCTCCAATTTCTTTATGTAGGCACTTAGTGCTATGAATTTGCCTCTTAGCACCTCTTTCATGTGTCCCATAAGTTTGGGGATGTTATGTTTTCATTTTTCATTCAGTAGAGAGTTGTTCAGTTTCCAGGAGTTTGTAGGCTTTCTGTTTCTGTAGTTGTTGAAATCCAGCTTTAATCCATGGTCAGATAGGATGCAGGGGTTTTTGTTTTTTTGGTTTTTTTTCCAATTTTCTTGTAGCTGTTGAGACTTGCTTTGTATCTGATTATGTGGTCAATTGGAGAAGGTTCCATGAGCTGCTGAGAAGAAGGTATATTCTTTTATGTTTAGTTGAAATGTCCTGTAAATGTCTGTTAGGTCGTTTGGTTTATGACATCGGTTAGCTGCAGTATTTCTGTTTAGTTTTGTCTGGATGACCTGTCCCCTGGTGAGCGTGGGGTATCGAAGCTCCCACTATCAGTGTGTGAGGGTCAATATGTGATTTAAGCTGTAGTAGTGTTTCCTTTATCAACATGGGTGCCCTTGTGTTTAGTGCATAGATGTTAAGAATTGCAATGCCCTCTTGGCTTTTTCCTGTGATGAGAATCTAGTGTCCTTCCATCTCTTCTGATTAGTTTTGGTTAGAAGTCTGTTTTGTCAGATATTACAATGGCTACACCAGCTTGCTTCTTAGGTCCATTTGCTTGGATCTTTTTCCATCCTTTTTCCCTGAGGTGATGTCTGTCTTGATGTTGAGGTGTTTTTCTGGGCTGCAGTAGAAGGGTAGACCCTGTTTTCGAATCCATTCTGTTAGTCTGTGTCTTTTTATTGGGGAGTTGAGACCATCAACGTTGAGAGCTGTAAATGAGCAGTGTTTGTTGATTCCTGTTATTTTATTCTTGTGGTGTGTCCCCCCCCCATTTTGATTTGCTGGCCCGAGATTACTTATTCCTTGTGTTTTCTTGGTTGTGGTTAACCTCTTCCAGTTGAAGTTTTCCTTCTAGCACTTTCTGTATTTGTAGATATTGACTGCTTATATTGAGTTTTGTCTTGGAATGCTTTTCTTTCTCCATCTTGTGATTGGAAGTTTTACTGCATATAGTGTGGGCTGGGATCTAGGCATCTGGATTTGGGATGATTGTAATTATAGAGGCTGATATCTGCTCTTGTCTTTGTTGGGTGGGCATTTTGTTCCTTGGTTTCTGTTGCCCTCTCTGGTTCTTAGGAGGCTGTTGCCTGGTAGGAAATGTTTCTAGGATCCTGCTGGGTGTGACCACTGGGGGTTCTGGGTACAATGTGTTCCTAGGTATTGGGAGCTGACACTTTGGAGTGTGGATGGACTAGAAGGAGGGGAGCAGTGGGGATCCACAGGAGAGGAGGACAGTAGAGTGTTCCACCGGGATCTACTTAATCCCCTGTGAAGAGGGGGTGGGGTGTTGAAGAGAGCCCTCAGCAGGTAGTCTGCAACAGAGCTGGGGAGGAGAGGAGGGACTGGATTTGGAGAAGGGAGAGAGAAGATCTGAAGCTCACCCACCTACTTCTCTGGCAGGCTTGGCTGGTATGTTCCCAGGGAGTGCCTGCCGTAGTTGGGGGCTGTGATAACGAAAGGTGGGCAGAACAAAGGTAGGAGAGTTATGGAGACGCCCTTCTGAGTTTGGGACTGTTTCATGTAGCCCAGGCTGGTCTCAGACTTGCTGTGTCTATGTATCGTAAGATGGAATTAAACATTTTTTGAAGACTTGTTTGTTTGTGTGTCTGTGGGGGGGTATGTGCAGACATACATGCGGGTACCTGCCAAGGATGCCAGATCCTCTGGAGTTGGAGTTAACGGTGGTTGTGAGCTGCCCCACACAGGGCCTAGGAACTGAACTCAGACCTCTGGAAGAGCAGCAAGTGCTCTGAGCCACTGGGCCATCTCTCCAGCCCTGGCTTTGAACTTTTGATTCTTCTTCCATCTTCTGAGTAAGGGGATTTCAGGTGTGAGCCACCATGATCAGCCATCTTAACTTTCACCCTGTAAAGTTGAGCTGTCGGAACCATAAGAACACTAGGGAACAGGAGGAGCTAAAGGCCCAGGTGGTCAGGTGGGCAAGGGGTCCGGTGGGCCCGGGTCCTTGCTGTTTTTCTTGGAATTCTCTTGATTAGAACGCTGTGTGTAGGCACTGTAGGGTGTCTGCTGTATTCTCGCCATAAGTGAGTATTGTTTCCTTTCAAAGAGATTTCTTTTTTTTTTTTTTTTTTTTTTTTAAAGATTTATTTTATTATGTACACAGTGTTCTGCCTGCATGTGTCTTTGCAGGCCAGAAGAGGGCACCAGATCTAATTGCAGGTGGTTGTGAGCCACCATGTGGTTGCTGGGAATTGAACTCAGGACCTCTGGAAGAGCAGTCAGTGCTCTTAACCACTGAGCCATCTCTCCAGCCCTCAAAGAGATTTAATTTGAAAAAAATGTTTACTATAAAAGAACAAAGGGTAAGGTGAGCGTGGTAGTGTTCTCCCAGGCTGAGACAGAGGGATTGCTGTGGGTTTGACGCCAGATGGGCTGCAGCACAAGACTGTCTTGGGTTGTGTTTTTGTTTTGTTTTGTTTTCAGTAAAAAATGACAAAGGGGATTAGGCAGGGCCTATCTATCTAACAGTCATTTGACTGATGGGTGGGCATGGCTCTGACCGGCAGTGCAGGTTAGGGGACATGCATGGGACACTTCTGTCACTGCTGAAAGGTCCTTGAGAGCCGGCAGCACGTGTGTGGAGGCTCGCTGGCTGTGCACTTCCCTGTGTTCATCCCACGTGGGGCTTCACGGGAGTTTTGTTTGTAAAGCTTAGGTAGTCCAGGCTGGCCTCAGACTCACTATGTAGCCAAGGATAACCATGAACTTCTGCTCCTCCCACTTCTAACTCTTGAATGCTGGGATTGCAGATTTGCACCCCACACCCTGCGAACAGCTCTTTCTTTAAGAGGAAATAAGAAAACCATCACCGTTGGTATTAGTTCTCCTCTAGAGAAGAGTTGGGGATTCTTTTCAGTTTATCCTGCTGACAGAGTATAGGCTTTTTTAAATATCAGACTCCCCATATGTATATGATTTTAAGATTTTAAGATGGTTTTTGCTAAGGGGATTTTTGTTGATCTTTGAAATGTACTCATGGAGATTTTATGTATTTGGATTTCATCTGCATTAATATCACTACAGTAGGCATTCCCTAAACTTAAAACGTCAATCACTGTGCCAAGTAGACAATCTAGCTCAGGACTCAAATAGTCGTGGTGGGTCAGGGGCCTCTCCTGTGGGGTTCACTTTGTCAGCACATGATAATTGAGCCAGCAAACAACAGATATGTGCCTTCTTGGAGCTCACATCTCAGTGGGTGTGGACAAGGAGACATGAACAGGCTTAGAGAGCCGCATTATCTGACGGAAGTGGTCTTTGTAGTGATGGGAAGATTCTGAGGAAGGTAGAGGCCGTCAGCAGAGCCAGAGTGGGGGGGGGCGGGGAGAGACAGATTGTCAAGAGGGAGGTTGAAGCAGCTGACCTCAGGAAGGGACAGTGTGCGCCAAGGCTTGAGCAGGGAGGGGACTGCTCATTAATCCTGCAGGAATCCTCTGATTCCGAGTTGAATAACTTACGGTGAATTAAGAAACTCGGGTACTTGGTCTGACAGCTCATACACGTAAAATCAGGACAATACAGACAAGATTAGCATGGCTCCTGCTCAGGAATGACACACACATTCGTGAAGACTCCCTAATCAAAAAGAGAAAAGCTCTTTCGGGTCCATTCTGAAGAAGTTAAGTTTGGTTCCCAGCACCCACATCGGATGGGCAGCTCACCATCTGTGACTCCTGCTTCAGGGGATAATGTCCTCCTCTGGGCTCCACAGGGGCCCACCTGCTCATACATGTACATTTTTTTAATCTTTCTGTTTGTTTGTCTTTGTTTTTTTAAAGGCAGGGTTTCTCTGTATAGCCCTAGCTACCCTGGAACTCTCTCTGTAGACCAGGCTGGCCTCAAACTCAGAGATCCATCTGCCCCCCAAACCCTGGGATTAAAGGTGTGTGGCATCACTGCCCTGCTTTTTTTTTTTTTTTTTTAAACTTCAACAATAACAAAAAAATAACTTTCTCCTACTGGGTATAGAAAAATGCTAAACTGATAAATTCACCAGTTTTTCTGTAACTGCAGTTCCTTTCTCTGTGCCCCAAACATCATTTATAAAGACATGCTTATTTCAAAGTGAAAATATTACAGGAGAGAGGGGAGGTTGCAGGGCAAGCTACTGCTCAGGGTGACTGTTGAAGACCAGAAAGTTCTTCGTATTTTCACTCGTGTCTTTCCCACGGGCTCCAGGAGTCTGCATGTGTCAAAGTGGTGGCCGCCATGAGCATGTGGGATCTGTGCATGGAGAGGGGCCACCACGACCTGGAGCAGTTCGAGAAGGTGCATCGCTACATCAGTGACCAGCTCTTCACACATTTTGTAAGTGACTGTCCAGCCCCTTTCAAGGCTTGGCTCCATTTCCTAGGGTCCCCTCAAAAGGCAGTTCACACAAAAGTCCCTTCCACAGAGACCAGAGTCACAAGCTTTCGTGTGCCACATCCAAGTTTAAGAGAGAAGAGAGAATGTGACCAGTGGAGGGACGGTAGGACCTGTAAATGTTCTGGGGTTTCCCCATAACTTAGGTTCTTCCTTTCAGAGAGTAAACTATGGAGAGAAGCTAGGAAATTCGGTCTGGCATAGTCACTGAGCATTCTGATCTCAAAACAAGTTATTCCTAAATATTCCTTTTGCAGTTAAAATATCATCAAATAGGTTTTTATACAGTAAGTGGCTTTTTAGAGAAAGTGCTGCAGGCAGATTGCTGAGGAACTTCCAAAGAGGTCATTTAATTGCCAGTAGACCGTGCGGGGTTAGGGTTTGTTGGAGCTCCCTGCAGGCGGAGTAAGGCTAAAGCGGGCAGCATGCACACAGGAAACTTCCAGGGGCGCCAGCAGGAAATTGCTTTAGTAACGTGCTACTGGGCTGGGGTGGCCCAGCGGGCAAAGAGCTGAGGACCCAAGCACTTTTGTTGTTGTTGTTGTTGTTGTTGTTTTTGGTCTTTCAAGACAGGGTTTCTCTGTGTAGCCCTGGCTGTCCTGGATCTCGCTCTGTAGATCAGGCTGGCCTCGAACTCACAAAGATCCTCCTGCCTCTGCCTCCGAAAGGCACGTGCCACCACCATGCCTGACCTGAGGACCTCAGTTCTAGCTCCAGTGCTCTTGTTAAAAAAGAGCAGGTGTGGTGGCACATTCTTGTCATCTCAGCACTGGCTGGCCAGCCAAGCTTACTTGGTGTATTTCAGGACAGCAAGAGACCCCTTCTTAGAAATTAGGTAAACGGCCCCTGAGCATGACACCAAGGGTGTCCTCTGACATCTATGCACATGCGCTCCTGCACACATGCAGATAACACACTGCTGACTGCTTACATATGTTTATGTGTTTAATGGCATACCCTCATTGTCTGTCTTTCTAGAAGGAATAAGAGAAAGACCCTCTGAAAAGTAAAGTGGGCATTACCATGCAGTGATGACTTCAAAATGAGTGAGAGGGTGTAATCCCAGACTTCAGGACTCATCTGCAGCTAAAATCAAGCTGTGTAGACCAGTGCATGACATGGGGTAGCCACACAGACTAATCACACATCATACTGAGGCATACTTCACTATTCATCAGCCAAGAAGCTAGCAAGGGGGGAGCCTGGCTGGCAAGGGTCCGATTGTGAGAATTGCCTGGTGAAGCACAGTAGGGCATAGAAATGGGCCTGCACAGGATACCTTGGGCCTTAGAGCAAAGAGGGTATAAGACATGGCCAAATCGCTGGGCAGTGGTGGCACACACCTTTAATCCCAGCACTCTGGAGGTAGAGGCAGGTAGATCTGTGAGTTCCAGGACTGTTTCACAGAGAAACCCTGTCTCAAAAAAAAACAAAAACAAAAACAAAAAACATGATCAGATCAACTTTAAAGTGCTTTGGAGACAAAATGAGGTACCGACCAGCGACATGCCTTTGTCCCCACAGAAGGAGAGGACTGAGCGGCTCGTCATCAATCCCTTAAACCAGTTGTTGAGCATGTTCACGGGGCCCCACAAGCTGGTGCAGAAGCGCTTCGACAAGCTCCTGGACTTCTACAACTGCACGGAGCGAGCGGAGAAGCTTAAGGACAAGAAGACGCTGGAGGAGCTGCAGTCAGCCCGCAACAACTACGAGGCCCTGAACGCCCAGCTGCTGGACGAGCTGCCCAAGTTCCAGCAGTACGCCCAGGGCCTCTTCACCAACTGCATCCACGGCTACGCCGAAGCCCACTGTGACTTCGTGCAGCGGGCCCTGGAGCAGCTGCAGCCCCTGCTGTCGGTGAGTCCTTCCCTCTGCTGGCGCCGAGTCGTCTGTGAAGTACAGCTGGTACTCTCTAGATTCTTGGTCGAGTCGTTAGGTCCTGCCTACCAGAGACTCTTGGTCCGTTCTTGGTGTCTTGAAGCCTGAAGTTGTTCAAGCATCCCTTTTCATCTTGAGCCATTTCTAGATGGGTTGGCTCGCAGGCAGTGACCGAGCTCCTTGTCTCTTGCGTCGGCTGCCATTTTGGTACCTAAGTCAGCCAATTACAGCTGACTGTAGTGAGTAGTTGGCTCTGAAGACTGTCAGGCCCAGGGACCTTTCATCTGTGTTTTCTTCTTCCTGTCTGGACTCCCTACGGTCCGCAGTTACTGAGAGCCACTGACCGAGAAGGCAACTTGATCACCATCTTCCATGAGGAGCACAGCCGGGTCCTACAGCAGCTTCAGGTCTTCACCTTCTTCCCCGAGTCGCTCCCTGCTCCCAGGAAGCCCTTTGAGAGGAAAACCACAGACCGCCAGTCGTCCCGGAAGCCCCTCCTTGGCATGGTGAGTAGGTACCTGGTGTGGCTCCCAGGACCAATAGGTACATACCCGGCATCTAAGCATGCCACTTCATCATCTCTAACCCAGATGGTAGTTGATTACCAGCCCTACATCACGGCTATTACCAGATTTACATGAGTTAATGTGTGGGGTTGCCTGGCACATAAGCACTGTGCAGGTAGACACGTTATTAATATGGAAGAGCCTGGTGTGCTTCTGCATATGGACAGCTTAGTGGGAGTTTTGACTTTTCATAATAAATGCAGAGTAAGAGGTTATCGGGCCTGTTCCATCACAGGCTCTGTTTCCTGAGCATCACTGATGTGGCTCTGGGACCAGTTGGAGTCTTGATGTGAATTTCAAGATGCCTTCTGAAATCATTCTTGGATCTTAGTAAAGCATTAATACATGATGGGTTAATTAAGGGAAATGAGCTAGAGAGTCATTCAGGCCTGTGTTGGGTCATGTATTAGGGAAGTTAGCACAACCACACTGTTAATGACTTTTTCCCCTGGAGTAGCATTGTGGTGTTTTGTTTCTTAACATAGTTTTTTCATATTTTAAAATTTGCGGTAAGATATACCAGATCAGCTGGGCGGCAGTGGCACATGCCTTTAATCCCAGCACTCGGGAGGCAGAGATCTCTGTGAGTTTGAGGCCAGCCTGATCTACAGAGTGAGATCCAGGACAGGCACAAAAACTGCACAGAGAAACCCTGTTTGAAAAACCTAAAAAAAAAAAAAAAAAAAAAAAAAAAAAAAAAAAAAAGATATACCAGATCATGTGGGCTCCTAGCCAGAAGGACCAACCCATGATCTTCCTTCCTTAAATATCTGCTCCATACAATCCCACAATCAATTAGTTACAATACAGGGGAGAATTGCATTTATTTTTACCTTTAGGTTTTCATTTTTAAGGTTTTTATTTTAGGGCTGGAGAGATGGCTCTGTTGTTAAGAGCATCGACTGCTCTTCCAGAGGTCCTGAGTTCAATTCCCAGCAACCACATGGTGGCTCACAACCACTTGTAATGAGATCTGGTGCCCTCTTCTGGCCTGCAGGGACACATGCAGGCAGAATACTGCATACATACATAATAAATAAATAAATCTTTAAAAAAAAAAAGATTTTTATTTTAGATTATGTGTAGATGTATGTTGGTGCCTGTAGAGTCCTGAAGAAGGCATAGGATTCCCTGGGCTGCAGTTACAGATGGTTGTGAACCATCTGACCTGGATGCTAGGGTCGTCTACAAGAGCAGTGAGCTCCCTTGCCCTCTGAACCATCTCTCCAGCCTCTACCTTTAATTTAATTCTCACTATTTAGGTTTATCTAACAATATGTCAGATCTAGTGATATACTTGGTATTTGGATTTTTTTTTTCCATTTTAAATTTCATTTTATTTTGGTACTAGCAATTGAACCCAAGGCCTTGTGCATGCTAAGAATGTGCTCTGCTACTGGGCTACTGCACCCTCCCCCTGCCCTAGTATTAGACTGTTTACATTTTAATCTTATTTTTTATTTTCTATTTTTTTTTCATAAAATAAGGGTGTTAGCTTGCCCCATGGCTTCAGAGACATCAAAACATTGCCTAAAGGACCATGATTTTTTTTTTTAATTTATTTTATGTGCATTGGTGTGAAGGTGCCAGATTCCATGGAACTGGAGTTATAGACAGTTGTGAGCTGCCATGTGGGTGCTGGGAATTGAACCTGGGTCCTCAGGAAGAGCAGCCAGTGCTCTTAACCACTGAGCCATATTTCCAGCCCCTTTTTTTTTTTTTTTTTTTGGTTTTTCGAGACAGGGTTTCTCTGTGTAGCTTTGCGCCTTTCCTGGAACTCACTTGGTAGCCCAGGCTGGCCTCGAACTCACAGAGATCTGCCTGGCTCTGCCTCCCGAGTGCTGGGATTAAAGGCATGCGCCACCACCGCCCGAAGGACCACGATTTTTACCTAACACAGCCTGACTTGGTTATGAAAGGGTCTTTTGTAGGTAATTGGGTGCCTGAGGGTTGTGCCTCACTTCTGAGATGGTAGGCTGAGATTACATATGACTGCTAAGGTGACCATGGTGGGGAGGTCTTATGGTCCTGTGCTGGGGGACAGCGAGGTTCTTATAGTCCTGTGCTGGGGGACAGCTGGATTCTTATGGTCCTGGGCTAGGGGGACAGCTGGATTCTTATGGTCCTGTGCTGGGGGACGGCGGGGTTCTTATGGTCCTGTGCTGGGTGACAGCGGGGTTCTTACTGGTCCTGTGCTGGGGGACAGCAGGGTTCTTACTGGTCCTGTGCTGGGGGACAGCAGGGTTCTTATAGTCCTAGGCTGGGGGACAGCGGGGTTCTTATGGTCCTGTGCTGAGGGACGGCGGGGTTCTTATGGTCCTGGGCCAGCGTGACAGTGGGGTTTTTATTGGTCCTGTTCCTCAGCCAAGCTACATGCTGCAGTCAGAAGAGCTGCGGGCCTCCCTGCTGGCAAGGTACCCACCTGAAAAGCTCTTCCAGGTGGAACGGAACTTCAATGCTACTCAGGACTTGGATGTCTCCCTTTTGGAAGGCGACCTGGTGGGTGTGATAAAAAAGAAAGACCCCATGGGCAGTCAGAACCGCTGGCTCATCGACAATGGAGGTGAGGACTCCAGACTCTGAATGAGGAAAAAGGAATATGAGCCTTCGGTTAACGGGTGTGTGTGTGTGTGGGGGGGGTGATCTTAGAATTGTCCTGATTTCTAGAGTGTGTGGTGCCCTGAAGCCGCCTGCTTCAGATTGCTTTTGTCTGGACAACTTTCAGAGACGATTCTGTCATCTATTTATCCTGAAACTGTTGCCATGTTTTTCCAAGTCACCAAGGCAGCTGCCCTCCGCGTCTGTAAACTGTGAATGAATTAAAAGCTTGTGACTTGTTAGTGTCCCCTGTAATAATGTTACTACTTCATGGCTGTTTAGAGAGGGGTTTGAAATCAAACATCTCACGCTTTCTTTCTCTTTTTGGAGGAAGATTATGGACTTTCGTATAATCCTTTTTGCCACAATTCCCAAATCCAGCAAGTTTAGAAAACAGGGCCCTTTCAGAGCCCTCTTGTCAAACTGGACAGAGTAGCAGGAAAGGGTTTGTAGTCGTAACTTACCTTTCCCAAGTGGAATTGTTGTCTATTTTGCTGTGGAGGGTTATGAAATAGATAAATATTCGACGTTCCTCAAACCAAAAAAATTATGAGTTCCAAAGCCCCTGGCCTAAGTATTCTAGATAGAATTTGGGGCATAGGCCAATTTTAGCATTTTAGGGGTTTCTTTAAAAGCATCTTGTGGGCTGGGGAGATTGATGAAGTACTTTACAGGTCTGGGGTTTAAAGTTTAGACTCCAGAATCCATGTAAAAAGCCGGATGACGTACCTCATGCTGTGTCCAAAGACAGCCTGCCATGTGGGGACCCAGAATCGTCCCTCTATTCTAGAAAGCCAAAATTCCTTTGTGAGCAGAGTCCTGGGACAGAAACAAGGAAAAATGTGATAAGACTAAAGTACCAGCATTTAATTAAAAAGAAACCATGAGGGAGATGTTCCTTGCTCATGGAGTTACATGCCCAGAGTCTGTGCTCCTCAGATTTCTCTTTCTTATGACGAGCAATGTTTTTGTGTTTGAAATGTGTGGCCCATAGACCTCTGTCATCATCATAGGCGATTTGTTGACATGCCCACACTGGACAGGGCTGTGAACTTGAGCCGAGAGTCAGCATCCTGTGTTACAGTACTCAGCACTGCACAGCATTCCATGACCCTAAGATGGTTCCTGTATGGAGGGGACGGGTGCAGATGGCCTTTCTGCGGGGCTCAGTACAAGGACAGCCTTGACTCTGCCTTTGCCAGACACGGGGTATTGAACCTGAGCTTACCCAAGTCTCCTCTTCTGTGGTCTGGGCAGCCTGATACATTGTCTTCTGTGCCCATTGCCAAATGGGATGTTTTTGTTTCCTCTTTGTTTTTGGCCTTGTTATTTTGAGGCAAGTTCTCACTTTGTGACAAGGCTGGCCTTGAACTTGCAGTAATCCTTCTGCTTCAGTCTCCTGAGTACTGAGGTCACAAGTGTGAGCCACTGAATTTTGGTCATTAGTTATTTTTAAACAAATGTGGTTTGTTTTGTTCTTTCCGCTGTCCTATCAATTGTCCCCAGACATCCTTGTCACTTTAGTGTTGTGCATCCATAAGCATGACCGGGAAGGTAGCTGCGGGTGTGGGGCATTTTCTGGGGTCGGCTGTTGCATTTGGTTTTGTCTTCCTTGATCTAGCTGTCCTTTTTTAAATTATTATGAGTCTGGCAATTTGGGTTCGTGTATGTCTGTGCACCACATATGTGCCTGGTGCCTGTGGAGGCCAGAAGGTGGTGTTGGACCTCCTGGAGTTATAGAGGGTTGTGACTGGCATGTGGGTGTTGGGCATCGAACCCAGGTCCCCTGGAAGAGCAGCCGTCAGTCCAGCCCCACTGACTTAGCTTTTATGCTATACTTTGTAGAGTCCTTGACCCCCCGCCTGCCCGCCCTCCTCTGCTCCAGGTCTAACTGCCCTTCTTTCCCTCTGCAGTCACCAAAGGTTTCGTGTACAGCTCCTTCCTGAAGCCCTACAATCCCCGGCGCAGCCATTCCGACGCCTCCGTGGGCAGCCACTCTTCCACAGAGTCGGAGCACAGCAGCTCCTCCCCCAGGGTCCAGCGGCAGGACAGCAGCAGCACCTTGACCTTCAACTCCAACAGTATGACTGTGTCCTTCACCTCAGGACTTCCCCAGAAGCAGCCCCAGGATGCGTCCTCACTCAAGGAATGTGACCCAGGAACTCCCAGTGTGGCCTTGAACCCCACGAGTCCTGAAACCGGACCTTCCAGGTGCTCTTCAGACCCAGACTCTGCCTGCCAGCTTAGGCCCGGGGACTCTGCAGATGGCGCCAGAGACATAAACCAACCTGCTTCGACCCTGAGGGGCTGCCAGCGGAGCTCCAGGCTTCCAGAGGTGGTGGGTTACTCCGTACCAGGGCGGCATGAACAAGGTAATGACTCCGTCAAAGGAAGTACAAGAGCCTATCCGACTCCAGAAGACAGAAGCAGAGGGCTTGGCGGCAGTGAGACGGAAGGCAACCAGGTACGCGGACCCGCCCCTGGGTGGCTGCACAGCATGGGCAGATGTGGAGTGAGTACAGGAGAAGGCCAGGCCGGCCGGGGCTCTAACTCGAGCCCGTCCCATGCCCCAGAACCCTGCTGTCCTCGGGAGCAGCCCCCCACTCCTGTACTGCAGCTTCCACAGACACTTCCGGCCATCCCCAGGGCCCTTCTGCTGTGTCACTGGGCATTAAAAGATGCCACGATGAAATCTACTTTTGCTCTTCAAGCCTATGCATTCTTCCAGTGTGTGCCGGGGCTGCTGTTTAACCCACCCATTCAGGCTTTTTTTTTGTCCACCCAGCTATTTCTAGAATTTAGAAATGAAAGCAGTGCTGTTTCAGCTTTTCCTGTTTTGGGATGGCCTGTCCTGCCTTGAGAGCCAGGCAGGCTTTCCATCACATACTTTGGTTCCCCACATTGATTGGAGGCTGCACCTTTGTGGGTGAGGCTCACACAGCAGTGGGTTTCCGAGTTAGTGAGTTAGTCTTTTTTTTTTTTTTTTTTTTAAATTTTTATTTTGCAATACAATTCAGTTCTACATATCAGCCACGGATTCCCTTGTTCTCCCCTCTCCCTCCGAGTTAGTCTTATGAGATGTGGTCTGTGCTGTGTTGCTGAGGCTGGAGTCTGGATTCCAAAAGCCAGTTCCCGTCTCCCAGTTCCGCTTTCATGCCACAGCCAAGTGTGGCGCCTGCTCGATTTTGTGTGGCGGGCGATTTTTTCTACCAATAGCTTAGGGCAGGTATCCCAGTTCTGAACTCGAGTGGACAGCGTTTTCTGACTTACTGATAGGAAACTCCGTTCTAGCCTCATCAACTCCTGAGCCTGTCTGTCCTGAAACTATGGCCCTTGGGTGTGTATCTGGTCCCTGGGGCCTCACGGCTTCTCCCATCACCGAGGAGCATCCCACACCCCCATGCTGTGCCCTGTGTCCTCTTTACAGCACTTACAGATTGACCTTTCTTGCTTTGAGATTAATCACGTCTAATTCCTTTAGTTTGGTTTGGGGTTTTGTTTTTCTTTCCTGTTCTGGGGATGGAGCCCAGGGTTTGGAGCAGGGCTAAGCCTGTGCTCTGAGCTATCTTAATTGAGAATTTCTAGGTGGAGTACAGAATTGGGGATAGAAAGGTTCCCTCCCAGCTCATCCATCTTCCATATTGACCAAAGGTTCCTGCTGTTCTTTAAGGCTGTTCTCAAACAGTGAAAAAGTCTGCATTGTGGGGTGGGGAGGGGGTTGGTTTTGAGACAGGGTCTCACCACGTATCCTAGTCTGGCCTGCTGATGGGGGCACTCCCCCTACCTCTGCCCTGTTCATTACAGACTACTCCAATCATATATAGCTATTTAAACTCTAAATCAGATTAGAAATTCAGCTTTCAGCCAGGCAGTGGTGACGCCTGTCTTTAATCTTAGCACTTGGGAGGCAGAGGCAGGCAGATCTCTGAGTTTGGGGCCAGCCTGCTCTACAGAGAGTGTTCCAGGACAGCCAGGGCTACACAGAGAAACCCTGTCATGAAAAACCAAAAAAAGAAAAAAAGTTCCACTTTGAGGCCCATGGGTGGTCGGTGGACACAGTACAGACTGTTGGCCTCACAGCATGCTACAAACAGGTTCCTAATCCTCTCTCTCCCTCACATAGGTCTATTTTGCCGTCTACACCTTCAAGGCACGAAACCCAAATGAACTGAGTGTGTCAGCCAATCAGAGACTCAGGATCCTTGAGTTTAAAGATGTCACAGGCAATACAGAGTGGTGGTTGGCTGAAGTTAATGGGAAAAAGGGCTATGTCCCTTCCAATTATATCCGAAAAACTGAGTACACCTGAGCCCAGGTTACCCCACCCTCCCTTGCTCACTTTCAGTCTGCTGAAAGGTTCTGGTGGGCTCCAGGCCCCTGTTCCTGAGCACAGGCCCCACCACACTGCTTACCATAACGTGGAGTGCAAGATAAGCTTTGTTCTCAATTGGGTTGGACACCTTGATGCTCGCTAGAGTTTGAAGTGGACCCCAAGGCTTGCCAATAATTCACTGACCACAGGAAGCAGGCCAGGTGCTGGCGTCGGCTTTGGGAAACGAGAAGTTTCCGATCAGAAAAGCAGTGTTGCCTGCAGGAAGCTTGTGCCCTGGTTGTTGCATCCTCCGTGGTCCACTGAGCAGTCAGCGGAGAGGAAGAGGAGCAAGCTCCGCCATCATGCCTCCATGTGAGGTAAAGGTTTTGTCAAGGTCAAAGCCTGGTGCATCAAAACGTCTGAAACACCTCCAGTGCCCGGCACCCCTTCTCTCTCTGACATGCTGCTGACGCCTCGTTCATAAAATGCTAACCTTATTTTTTCACTGCTTTTCTGTTAGGTGTTTACGGTCCTCCTTTTCTTTTGACCTTGCATCTGGAAGGTTCTCTTTCCCTGTCAGACATGATCATCTGCCTCTCCCTGATACTCATCAACCTTACATGGTTTCTGTGTGATAGTTCCTAACCTTTCTCCCTGTACGCAACAACTGACACTTTCCAGGACTCCCGGGGTCAGCACTCCAGCTGGCCCCTGAAAGTATTAATTCTGCAGTGATCTCCAACCAGTCAAGCCTGGGGGAAGCCGATGCCTTTCTCTCCCACCTGAGCACTCTGCCGCCATCTGTGCCCCACGTACGCTCACAACAACAGTCGTGGCTTACCTGAAGTAGGTAGGACCAGCGGCCACAGAAGCAGCTTGTCTCAGACTTGGAAATAGAATTGTTCTTTCTCACCACCAACTGCCATAGTTCACAGTATTCAAAGCCAAACAGATGCTGAAGTGCCTAATGAGACCTCACACCCAGGGCTGGGAGGCCTTCACCAAACCTCGTGTGAAGAAACGGCCCCTGAGACTTGTCTCTCAAACTCCAGGTTTTCCCCAGATAGGGAGCCCGCCTGGACCACCCTTCCAGCCGCTGCTCCTCCATTGGGCCTTAAAATCCTGTGCATCAGGACATGCCTGTGGACACCCCAGCCACAGCTTCTGCTCCACTGGTCGGGGCCTCTTAGGAAGTGTTTATACTTAGAGATGTTTATATTTAAGTAGCTATTTTATAAATAAAAGTATTTCTATTGGCCATAAGTGTTTTCTTCATCTTGAATCTGAACCTTTTTTCTCATCCTTGCCCAACTGAGTCATAGGGGACCCTGGTTTGTTGTTTTTTTCCCCCCAATACTTCTACAGCAGTGTTTCTCAACCTGTGGGTTGTGACCCCTTTAGGGATCAGATATTTATATTATAATTCATAACAGTAATAAATTATAGTTATGAAGTAGCAATGAAATAACTATGGTTGGGGGTCACCACAGAATGAGGAACTGTGTTAAGGGGTCGAAGCATTACCACAGCATGAGGAACTGTGTTAAGGGGTCAAAGCATTACTACAGCATGAGGAACTGTGTTAAGGGGTCAAAGCATTACTACAGCATGAGGAACTGTGTTAAGGGGTCAAAGCATTACTACAGCATGAGGAACTGTGTTAAGGGGTCAAAGCATTACTACAGCATGAGGAACTGTGTTAAGGGGTCAAAGCATTACTACAGCATGAGGAACTGTGTTAAGGGGTCGAAGCATTAGGAAGTTTGAGAAGCACTGCTCTACAGTTTCTGGTCATAGATTTGGGTCTTTAATCTACTTTGAGGCTTTTTCTTTTCTCTCTTTTGGGGGTGAAGTAGGATGAACTTGTTATGTAGCCCAGACAGGTTTCAAATGAGATCCTTTTGCCTCACCTGGGTGTTGGGGTCACAAGTGTATGCATGCTCTAACAGCCAGCTTTGAGTTTGGTTTTTAAAAATACAGTATAAAATGTCTGGCATGTGGTACACACCTTTAACCTCAGCACTTGAGAGGCAGAGGCCAGAGGATCACATCACTCTGGTGAGTTTTTAAGTGATTAGTTTTTCATTTCTAGGATTTCTGTTTTCTCTGAATTTCTATGTCTTTGCTGAGTTTTGCCCACCTCTGATCAAGGAGCTGTTATTGAATTTCTCATCCTAGGAGGTTAATTCCTTATTCAAGTTCTGAATTTATTCTTTCCTTCCTTCATTTGCTCGAGTGTTTCAAGTGTTCTCACCATAAAAAAATCGTGTTCACAGTTGGGTAAGGCTGTTCCCACAGCAGCCCACACAGCACCTTCCAGTACTGTGAAAACAAGCCGGAAGTCTGGCTACAAACCAGCTCACGGGCCCCACAGATGAACTTACTCCTATTATTTTGCTAAGTGCAGGAAGTGTCAAGCTGCCCTCTAAATTTATATCTCTACCCATGATGAGTGCAGCTTCAGACCTCACCAGAGAAGTTTCTTTGTACAGTGGACAGTGGTTAACACAGAAACTCACCACTGGTCCAAGTGCAGAGAATGACTCTCAGTGGAGTGCTCAGTCACAATGGGACATATGTGACATCACATCCCCTCCCCAGAGATTCAGAGACCATCAAAGAAGTGGGAGCAGGAAGATTGTAAGAGCCAGAGATCAGGGAAGGCTGGAGTTAAACTCCTAGACATGCCAGGAAAAATGCCTTCGTGAGAAGACCAAGGCAGTCAACGTTCTGGCATGGAGTGGGAAGCCTTTCACAAGCCCCCACTGCTCACTGAGGAGCTATGGACAGTGACACCCGGGAGAAGGAGTCTGTTTTCCTGAAGGTTGTGGCTCTGGGTAGGTTGATCACACTCCAGTGGATGGCCCCGACCTCATGAGTATACGGACAGCACAAACACAGCTCAGGTGTAGGGGGTTCCCAAATGAAGGGGTCGGCAGGCAAATAGGTTACAGAAGCCGGACATAAGGAGGTAGTCATAACAACTGGTGGTTGTAGTGAGTCTTTCTTGTCGGACTT
This sequence comes from Peromyscus eremicus, assembly GCF_949786415.1. Classification (NCBI taxonomy): domain Eukaryota; kingdom Metazoa; phylum Chordata; class Mammalia; order Rodentia; family Cricetidae; genus Peromyscus; species Peromyscus eremicus. The sequence goes on from NC_081416.1 coordinate 18,421,371, forward strand.
TCTTGGACTGCCAACCCTCAAATAATGACACAGAAACTTATTAATTATGAAAGCTCGGCCTTTAGCTTAGGCTTGTCCCACTACCTCTTAGAACTGAAATTAACCTGTTTTTATTAATCTGTGTTCTACCACTTGCCTTTTACCTCTCCTTCATTCTGTACATCCAACTTCCTCTGTGTCTCACTGGCATCTCTCTGAGTGCCCAGATTCATCTCTAGTTCCTCTCTCTCCCCGGAAGTCCTGCCTAGTCTCTCCTGCCTAGCTATTGATCATTCAGCTTTTTATTAAACCAATCAGAAGGTGCCTTAGGCAGAGACACATCTTTACAGTCTACAAAAAGATTATCCCACAACAGGTGGTTATAATAACCTTTTGAAACAAAGGTAGGTTTGCAAGATGGTCCTAACAACTTTTGGAAACAGAAGACCTGGCTGCTGTTTGCTGGAACAGGAGGTACAGAACCATTTGTAGTTAAGATTACAGGTGGGCACAGCTCAATCCTTAAGACACAGACTTAATCATAAACAGGAACGAGTCTAGTTTGTCTTTACTCTAAGATGGTTTTCCCGCCTAAGATGGAGGCAGGTGTTTGAGCACTTGCTGACAACAAATCACCGTGAATTCTGTGTCTTAAAACACATCAGAATTTCAAATCAAGGACTCTTTCTTTGTGGTCCCCAGGGGAGGGTGCCCCCTTACCTTTTCTGACTTTGTTCCTCAGCTTGGCCCCTCTTCCTTTCACTTTAAAGCGAAAGTTGTAGTGTCTTCATGAGTCTCTCAGCATCCTCTTCATACCCACTTCTTTTTGTTCTGAATTCCTGGCTCCTTTTGAGTAACCCAGGCCTCACGCGCTTGGCAAAGGCTCCACTACTGAGCCACAACCCTAGCCACCAGGCTCTCCTATAAAGATGCTCTGATTACACTGGGCACACCTGAATAACCCAGGATCTACTCTTCCACCCCCAAACCCTTAATTACAATGGCAAAAACCCTTTTTTGTAATGGAATGTGACCTATTGTCAGGTTCAATAGTTTTGATTGTGAACATCTCTATCAGAATATTTTTGAGGCAAATCACCATTTCAATGATGGAAATAAGCCCAAAAACCTTTTCTACAAAGATCTAGAGAGTACATATTTTAGGGAATGAAGGCCACAAACTCTGTTCTGACTTAACTCTGCATTGCAACATGGGTAATACAAAAATAAAGGAACAGAGCTGTGCTCCAAAAAACAAATAAAAATAAAACTACAGAAGCAAGCCAGGGTAGACCCTTGAGTTATACCCCACTCCCACGAAAACAAGAAAGAGTCTGGTGACATTTTATGAAGGAAAAGGAAAAACAGACCAGCTGTAATTGGTTTACAATTAAGAATTACTTTAATCCCAGCACTCGGGAGGCAGAGGCAGGTGGATCTCTGAGTTTGAGGCCAGCCTGGGCTACAGAGTGAGTTCCAGGAAAGGCACAAAGCTACACAGAGAAACCCTGTCTCGAAACCCCTCCCCCCCCCAAAAAAAAAAAAAGATTTAGTGAACATGTTAGAGAGATACTGTGGGGTAGGGATCGGGTCCTAAGGAACCAGACCATAATTTACCTGCAGATGAGCATGAACAAAGGCAGCAGGCAGGCAACAGTGTTAGTGCCAAGCCAGGAAAGAACCTGTGGTCAGAGCTAATCCTTTGGAAGACTCAGCAATCCCTTCATGATGCCAGCCAACGTGGAGTTTCCCAGAGAAGAACAGTGTGCATTTCTTCCCTGAGCAGAAAGTAAATGTCCCAAAGATGGCTGCTCCAACAGAGGGAAGCCAGGGAACAGGGGAGATGAATGTGAATACATGGTGCTGTGTATCAGGCATAAAATCATCTGGATATTGAGGTGAGCTCCATCCAGCCAACCACCACTATAGGAAGCAAAGCCTTGATTGTTAAGAGTTGAAGAAGGAGGGGCTAGGGAAATGGCTCAGCAGTGAAAGGCACTTACTGCTCTTGCAGAGGATCCAGGCTCAGTTCCCAGCACCCTGTGGTGGCTCACAACTGGTAACTCCAATTCTAGGGGATCTGACGCCCCCTTCTGACTAGAGCACACCACAGGACACACTTGGTACACATACATATGTACACGCAAAACACTCATACCTGTACAATCAATCAATCAATCAATCAATAAAACCAGATACTTTACAGGAAAAAAAAAACAGTTAAAAAAAAAAAAGTTGAGGGAGCTAAAGAGATGGCTCAGGGTTTAAGAGCACTGGCTGGTCTTCCAGAGGTCCTGAGTTCAATTCCTAGCAACCACATGGTGGCTCACAACCATCTATAATAGGATCTGATGCCCTCTTCTGGCCTTCAGGTATATATACAGAGCACTCATACATAAAATGTAAGTAAATAAAATTTTAAAAAGAAAAAAAAAAAAGAGTTGAACAGGCAGGGAGTGGTGGTGCACACCTTTTATCCCAGCACTTGGGAGGCAAAGGCAGGAAGATCTCTGTGAGTTCAAGGTCAGCCTGGTCTGCAGAGTGAGTTCTAAAGACTCTGTCTGGGAAAAAAAAATACACACACACCCCAGGCTGTTTTCCAAAAAGTAAAGGTTCAAATGAGCCTAAAGTAATTTTTATTTTCTTTTTAAAGGTCTATTTTTATGCTTATTTTACCTAAATGAGATACTGCCTAGTGTACATTCTTTTATCTCACCTTTTCTACCTCTTCTCTAAGTGGTTCTTTTTTTCTCTATAAGAATTAAACTCTATAGCATAACAATTACTTACATAGGAAGTAAAAAGAAAGGGTATGATAATGGAATAAATCAGACAACCAGGGGCCCACAGCAGGGAGCAGGTGAAGGACACCCACCGGCCCACCTGGTGCTGCTTGGCTTGGGTAGGTAGAAGCCAACCAGAGGCTTGCCTGGTGCCTTGCAGTGTTGGGCAGGCAGGCACCATCATGATGAGCAAGGATATGGTGGTGAAATGAGAGAGAGAAGGGGAATGGTGCCTGTGTTGTGGAGAGAGGCTGATCCAAAAAGGCAAAGGCAGGAACTGATGTGGGTGGCATGGTTGCCACCCGGGCCCATGGTGATGTCAGGACCCAGGCTGCTGCCAAGGGCCATGTCTGGGTCCATGGCCCTATTGCAGTCAGGGTGATTCCTGTTACCACCAAAGGCCGTGCAGGTGCCCGGAGTCTGGGCTGACACCTGAGGCCATGTTGGTGTCTGAGGGTCATGCTGCCACTGGGGTGATACAGATCTGAGTGGCCTGCACTGCCACCCAGAGCCATGGTGACATCTAGGCCTGGGCCGCTGCTGAAGGCCGTGTCTAGGTTTGTGATACCGCCAAAGCCAGGGGCTGTGTTAATGTCCATGGCCCATGTTGCCACCAAAAGCCATACATCCAGAGGTTGGGCTGCCACCTATGGTCATGTTGGTGTCCAAGGCCGTGTCGCTGCTGGGGCCATGCCAATCTTAGTGGCCTGTGCTGCCACCGGGGCCATAAGTGATGTACAGGCTCAAGCTGCTGCCGAGGGCCATGTCTGGGTCTGTGGTTCTGCTGCAGCGAGGGTCTGTGTTGGTGTCTGTTGCCAGTATTGCTACAGGGGCCCGTGTAAATGATGCATGTTGAAATCTAAGGGCCGTGCTGAGCTGGCCAAGCCCTTGGGCTGGCCCTCAGAGAGCTGTCCCACCCTACACAGGAGAGCTTGCCCCAGTGACCCAGGCTCTAATGGGAGAGCTCTCCCCCTCTCAGGAGAGCAGGCCCCACTCTTTTTTGGGTAAAAAGGACCAGTGAAAGAATACCCTGGCCCTGAGACCAAAGCCAATGAAATACACCCTGCCCCTAACCAACTCAAGAATTGAAATCCACCCAATCACAGAGCATGAAAACCAACCAATTCATGAGTATGAAACTAACCAATCCTTGAGCATGAAATCCAACCAATCTCTGAGCTTGTCCCAAACTTAGGAATTGAGATCCTACCAAACCCCACCCTGAAAGTCTCCACTTTGGAAAGCTTCACCCCTAAGACATCCTATATAAGCCCTGTACCTGATCAGTTTGGGGCTGCTCCTTTTCCACCCTGGCAGAAGCAGTCACTCTCCTAGATTCATCCCTCCCAATAAATCTCCAGTGAGGTTTGTTGTAAGGACAGAGTAGAGCAGAGATGTAACAACTTTCCAAGCAGAACTGTAACAGCCCTCACAGAACTGCTACATTTCTGTGGGGAAACTCCCTTAGCAGATCAGAACTTGAACAATTTTCACCAGAGCAGAGCAGAGCTGTAACACTGGCTGGGGAAACTTTCCCTTGCTGGGGCAGAATTGTTACACTCTGGGGAAGCTGAGTAGAGCTATAACATTTCTCTGGAGCAGAGCTGTAACAATTTTGCTGGGGAACCTTCCTCTGCCGGAGCAGAGTTGTTACACTTGGATTAGGGAAATCTTTCCCAGATCAAGGACTGTAACATTTTGCTGGAGAAAAAAATCCCACCGGAACAGAGATGTAACACTTCTGTTGGGATACCTTTCCCTTCAGAAATGCAGGTATTCCTTGGCTTCCGACTGTCAGGTAACCTTTCCCTTCAGAGCTGTAACACATTTGGTGCTGACAAACCGGGATAGATTCCCTTGGTGCCTGTGCTCCCCCATGTGGTCTGAGCCACACTGGGACCCCATCCCTTACCTCCAGTCCATCTGCAATGAACTCACCTTCAGGCTCACCGATTGCTCAGCATCCCATCCACCAGCAGCAATTAGATGAGTTTCCCTTTTGGTCAGGGTAAACATTTCCCTGAGTCTGAGGAAGTGACCATTGAGTGTCTGGCACCCCCTAGTACTCTTGGAAGCAGATGTACCCCTAGCCACAGTCTCTAAGGCTACAGCTGGCCCTCTTCACCTGACCCCATCCCCCACCCTTGGAACTTTAATCCAGCTGTTTCCTTAGGCTCACCTGGGTTATTGTGCCCCTTCCTGCCCTCTTCTTTCGTCTTCCCCCTGGAGCTGCCTCTAAGCCTGTAAGTCCTTTAGGCCCTCATGGCTTTAGTGACCCCATTCCCGAACCCTTTCCTGTGGATGAGACCCCTCCTCCTAGAGCTCCGTCTTCCTTCTTATCTTCTCGACTCTATGAAAGTCCTGTTACCAGGCACCCAGTCTCTCCACTGGCTTAGCCAGGCTGATCCCCTGACTCCCGTTGAGTGTGGTGATGACCCGCTGAATGGCTTGATCCTCATTTGGTCCTCCCTGAGTCCTGGGGATGCCGTGACTACAGGCAACAGTGACATTTTCCTTTGCCTCTCTCACCCATGGGAATGGTGTCTTCCATACCCTCCATTCCCCCCTGGGATGCCTCTTAGAAAACCTCCAGCCTCTACACCTAGCACCCAACTTGAAGGGCCCTAAACTTGTTTGCTTTTGCAATAAAATTTGGCCTTAATACCCCTTAGATAATCAATCCAAAGGGCCACCTAATGGCACCTTAGATCCTAATATTATTTGGGACCTTTACAAATACTGTGAGTGATCCGGGAAATGATAAGAGAGTCCCCATTCCCTATTTCTTTTTTTCTCCACTGCAAGCCCTGTTTGTTTTTGTCTGGTCTACACACACACACACACACACACACACACACACACACACATGCACGCATTCACTATGTGAATACCCTGTCTTCTAGGTTACCATTGATGGGTCTGTAAGTTTGTTGTCAAGTGGGCACCAAGAGCTGGAGCGAGCAAGATGGAGAGAAAGCAAAGGAGTAGGCCAGCTGCAGCCAGCACACACACACCCTGCACACACACAACCTGCACTCACACAACCTGCACACACCCTACACATACCCTACACACACACACCCTGCACACACCCTGCACACACTCTTCCCTGGCTGGTGCATCTCTCAGCTCCCTCCCACAGTGTCCTCTGTCTGTAGCTAGGGCTTAAACTCCTCCTAGCTGTGAGGCCCAAACCAGATGATTCTTCCACTATTTTCAGTCACACTAACAAGCCTTCCCCTCATCAGCTCCAACTCACAGTCCCTCTCGTCCTCTCCAGCCTCTCTGGTTTCCCTTTCTCCCTTCTCACAGACAGGCTGACCACCCAGTCATGGCTTAGGCATTCCCTCAACCAGGACCCTGAACTGAATTACAGTATCCCAGGGGGCATCCTTGCTAGGGATCAGTTTGTAACTTGCCTCCTGGCTGGTCTTCACAAGGCCACCCTTAAAGCAGTAAATTATGAAAAGGTCCAAGAGGTCATCCAGGAAAGACATGAAAACCCATCTCAATTCCTCAACTGACTCACAACACCAAAATCCATTTCTAAAACACCTGTTCCTATGATTGCTTTCTCTATGATCACACTAGAGATTATTGTTGGTGCCGGCCAGAAACTTATGGAGGCTGTCCTTATTGGTCGTGTAGGAGACATAACACATATTCAGGATGGCACGCTGCCTTTTATGAAGAATGGGGAATCTTTTATATCCTAATGAAGGCCCCATAGCACCCCAGATGGGAGACAGGAGTCATTGGTAGATTTTACTATAGCATTTTCACAGCTGCCTATCAGGCACACTCAAAATACAAAGGGTACATCCCACTCTGGACCCCAGGTATGGCCACAGTAGAAGTGGTCCAAAGTTCCTTGAGGGCTCTTACATCCCCAGTATCACCCCTTTTTGGTGATATTGATCCCACTTCCCTGTCATATCATCTCTTGTTTTAGACCTTAACCTCTGTGTATCAGCTATTGAATAACGCCCTGCCTGACCACTTTGGGGAGTGCCGGTTGTGTGTCCCTCCAGAGTCAAACTCACAACACCATTGTGGCCTCAGCCATTGTCTTACTAGATTCTCTCACCGCACTGCTTGTTAATTGCGCTGAACCAAAATCCACTACCACCCCTTAGCTCTCTCACATCTTTCTTCACTATCACAGACTGCTTTAATGCCTCAGGAGCATACCTTGTGGACACCCTGAATTCCACAGACTGCAATAATTCCACAACCCTTAGTACTACCACCCAGCCCCTGTGTCCAGACACTCACAATGCCTCAATTCTCTGTGGCGCTCAAGTTTATCGCTGCCTACCTGCTAGGTGGTCTGGGACTTGTGCTCTGGTGTTCCTTTTTCCTAAATTAGGAGTGGTACCCAGTGAAGAACCCTTGCCAGTTCCCGTCACTAGGCTCATAGCGGCACGACATGACAAACAAGCAATGCGGTCGTACCCTCTCTAGCAGCCCTGGGCATAACTGCTGGTGTCGCCACTGGAACAGCAGGACTACCTCCCTAGCTATTTACCATTGGCTTGCCTCGAAATTCCTCCAGGATTGCCAGTGCGTAGCTAAACTAACCTTACCCTTCAGGGTCAAATAGACTTGCTGGTCACGGTAGCACTACAAAATCGGAGAGGATTAGACCCGCTAACAGCAGAGAACGGTGGTCTTTGTCTCTTCCTTGGGGAGGAATGTTGTTCTATGTCAACCAATCAGGTGTAGTGAAAGACAAGATCCAACAACTCCAGATGGATCTTCAAAAACAGAAACAAGGCCGGGCGGTGGTGGCGCACGCCTTTAATCCCAGCACTCGGGAGGCAGAGCCAGGTGGATCTCTGTGAGTTCGAGGCCAGCCTGGGCTACCAAGTGAGTCCCAGGAAAGGCGCAAAGCTACACAGAGAAACCCTGTCTCGAAAAACCAAAAAAAAAAAAAAAACAGAAACAGCTTGACACCTCTGGCCAGTGGATCACTGATAGCCAGATCTGGAACTGGATGCTACCCTTCTTCTCCCCTCTTCTTTTCTTTTTCCTAGTCTTACTAATTGCCCCCTGCCTCACAAACTTCCTTTCTAGATTTCCTCAACAACAGACCCAACCAGACTTTTAAGCAGTTATGATTACAGGATTACCAGCCCCTAGCTAAGGAGCCAGAGACCTGCAGCACCCGATTACATCCTGACAACAAAGATCAGGATTGCCCCAAGTGTGGTGGTATTGTGTTCCCCGAAATATTGTGCACCCTAATAAACTTATCTGGGGTCAGAGACAGAACAGCCACAATATTAAACATAGAGGATAGGCAGTGGAGAAACACGCCTTTAATCCCAGCACTTGGGAGGCACAGCTAGGCAGAAATCCATGTGTTCAAGGATACAGCCAAGCATGGTGACTCATGCCTTTAACCCCAGGGAGTGATGGTAGAAGGCAGAAAGATATATAAGGCATGAGGACCAGGAACTAGAAGCATTTGGCCTGGTTAAGCATTTGGCCTGGTTAAGCATTCAGGCTTTTGAGCAGCAGTTCAGCTGAGACCCATTCTGGATGAGGACTCAGAGGCCTCCAGTCTGAGGAAACAAGACCAGCTGAGGATCCGGCGAGGTGAGGTAGCTGTGGCTTGTTCTGTTCTCTGATCTTCCAGTTCACCCCAATAACTGGCTCAGGTTTGATTTTATTAATAAGAACTTTTAAGATTCCTGCTACACCCAAGAACCTCGATGTCCCCATTCAACAGGAAGTAGTTCAATGATAACACCGCCCCTTCCAACCCCCAACCTTTCCCTTCCAAGCTTGGCTTCTGACCACCAGGACACCTTTCCCTTCAGAGCTGTAACACTTATACCTTCACCGTGGAACAGCCGGTTCCACCCCTTGCCTGAGGGGTGTGGTCTCAGCGGCCTGGACTGACCAACTCAGTTACCACCCATGCACATATCCAGAGCTCTGAGTTGGCCCTCCCTACCATCTACCCCATCTATGACCTACCTGCTAGAGCATGTGAAGGGCCTGATCCTGTGAAACCATAGCCACGGCATCTCCATGACTCGGCAACAGCAGGATATCTGAGAGGAGTTCTGATGAGGGTCCAGTACTGACAGTGTACCAGAAGCCAGCGGCCTTGAGCCAGACCAACAACTCATTACACAATGAGCATTCGAAAATAAGTTGTTTGGACAAAAGGTATACTGGGTGACACACCGCAGCTCCCACACCGCAGCTCCCACACCGCAGCTCCCACACCACAGCTCCCACACCACAGCTCCCACACCGCAGCTCCCACACTGCAGCTCCCACCCTGCAGCTCCCACCCTGCAGCTCCCACCCTGCAGTTCCTACCCTGCAGCTCCCACACCACAGCTCCCACACCGCAGCTCCCACACCACAGCTCCCACCCTGCAGCTCCCACCCTGCAGCTCCCACCCTGCAGTTCCTACCCTGCAGCTCCCACACCACAGCTCCCACACCGCAGCTCCCACCCTGCAGTTCCTACCCTGCAGCTACCACACCGCAGCTCCCACCGTGCAGCTCCCACACTGCAGCTCCCACCCTGCAGCTCCCACCCTGCAACTCCCACACCGCAGCTCCCACCCTGCAGCTCCCACACCACAGCTCCCACCCTGCAGCTCCCACCCTGCAGCTCCCACACCGCAGCTCCCACACCGCAGCTCCCACACCGCAGCTCCCACACCGCAGCTCCCACACCGCAGCTCCCACCCTGCAGCTCCCCGCAGCTCCCACCCCGCAGCTCCCACCCCGCAGCTCCCACCCCGCAGCTTCCACCCTGCAGCTCCCACCCTGCAGCTCTCACCGTGCAGCTCCCACCCCGCAGCTCCCACCCCGCAGCTCCCACACCGCAGCTCCCACCCTGTAGCTCCCACCCCGCAGCTCCCACCCTGCAACTCCCACACCGCAGCTCCCACCCTGCAGAGCTCCCACACCACAGCTCCCACCCTGCAGCTCCCACCCTGCAGAGCTCCCACACCACAGCTCCCACACCGCAGCTTCCACCCTGCAGCTCCCACCCTGCAGCTCCCACACCACAGCTCCCACCCTGCAGCTCCCACCCTGCAGCTCCCACACTGCAGCTCCCACCCTGCAGCTCCCACAGCCACTAAGATGAATGAAGAGGCGATGGAGAGGCGGGAAAGATGGAGGATGAAGTGGATTTCTGTTTGTTTTTTAATTAGTATTTTTTTTTTTATTTTCCTTTTGGGAGGATGCTACAAGGGTGAAGGGTAGAAACAGAGGAACTGGGAGGTGAGTGGGGTCAGGGTATATGATGTGAAATTCCTAAAGAATCAATAAAAAATTATGTTAAAAAGAAGAAAATGGAATAATTCTTACATTTGATTTTCTGAAAAAATTGTATAGTCTTTTTCTTATGTCACTTTCAGAGCAGGCAGGGGCAAGACTCTACCTTCCCCAGGCCACTCCCCAGCAGCTCCTGATGGTGGAAACTCACAGGGCTAGGATGCAATACAAAACCAGGATTTGTAAGTCCCAGGCTCAACTGTACACAGCAAAATCGGGAAGGATAGATTTGAAAGTGAAAAACAATAGCTTAATAATGGCCTGGGCTGCTTCATTTGGAGACACAATGATTCCCAGCACACAGAACAATCCCCAAGGACACGGGAGGAGGCCAAAGATCCCTGGAGACAATGGTGGCATTTTGGAGGGATTTCTAGTCCTTAATACTTATCTAAAATTGTTCCAGAAATAAATTTGCTGAAATAAAACTTGCAGAGGAATATTAACTGATGACACAACAGAACTGAATATGTCTTTAAATAAAATAGTTTTATTTATATTAAATTGCTTTAAAATGCCAGACATTTACTAGATGCTAAATAAACAGAACAGGTTGTTGGTCTAAGTCTCTGCTGATAAGAATGCAAGGTTCAGCTTGGGCTGTTTGTGAAGTAAATGGGGACCTGCTAGGACTCTCCTCTTCCATCTGCAATGCTTTGTTCTGGTGCATGTCTTGGTTTGGGCAGTTAGCTCTCAGCAGGTATAAACTGTTACTCTGGTTTCCAAAGTTCCCCTTGCTTCTCCAAATGCTGTGTGCCTGGAAACTTGTTTAAAGACGCAAGCGAGAGAACTGTATTTGTTTAGAATGTGCTTGGGAAGAAAACAAGGACTTTTTAAAAAATTACAGAACAAGAAAGTTCTATTTCTTAAAATTCCAGCGATGAGATAAAAAATGGTGCAAACTGATCATCTGGTAGTGAGAACGAAACTGAGCGGAGGAAGAGAGAAGATGGAGATAATGGTTGTAGTGATAAGGGAGCAACAGAGTCTGGTTGTGGAGGGGGCGGGGCTCGGGGCACAAAGGAGCAAATGTGATAGCAGAGATACAACCTAGCTCTGACAGAGCTTTAGAGGTACAGCACTATATTAACCAATCCTCAAATGCCATTCCTCTGCTGAAAAAAAAAAAGAGGGATGTATCTCATGCAAGGCACATCAAATTTAACTAGGAATGCTCTTTCTGGGGTACATAAGACAATGGGTACAGTTGATAGAGTCTTTGATTCATACATACTAATTTGCAGCTATAGGAGCTACATTTTGAGTAAGTTGTTAACATTTCAAAAGTTAGCTTTGAAAGCTAGCTGCTAATTATGAACTATTTATAACGTACCCCAGCTGTTTGATAGCTACACAACTTTGCTGATCACCATTCATGTACTGGAAACCTGTACAGTGTTAGCTAATCAGAGCTACTTTTAGAGGGTAGGGGAGAGCTGTGATTTGGATAAAAGATGCAATTGGTAACTGCCAGAGCAAGGAGATGGAGGCTACTTTAGCTTTATACCCTTCCTCTGAGAACCTGACTAAACAGTGATGTGCTGGATAGATGAAAGTCTTCATAATTACATCCTCAATCAGAAGAAGACAATGCTCCTCCAAGGTGGCACAAAAAGGCATCTTGAGGTTGAGACAAAGGCAGGCAGACTTCCAAAAAGAAAGCTTAAGTCTACTTCTGTTGCTAATACAGGCTGCCAGCTAAGAGATAAAGCCAAGATAAACCCATACAGACTCCTCTGATAAACTTGAGTCTTGAAACTACTCTTGAGCTGGCCACATAGAATCCAGATGCCACCAACAGCAACAGAAGCACATGCCCATCTCCACCTTATCATTGAAGCAGGGACTCTCCTTGAGATGTGTAAATCGCAAACCAGGGCTTATATATGACTGTGATCTGAAGCTGCCTGAATTGCTTGGTTTGGACTCTTAGTGGAGAATTTAGTCCCAAGAGGTCTGGGGGATATCTCAGGTGGCTGGCAGAAGCCTTCAAAATTTTTCTTAGGAAGAATTTGGGTTTAACTCCAACCTCAAAGAACATTCCCAGATCAAATCATAAAGGAGATAAGAAGTTCACAGCAAAAATTCAGAAGACATACAAAAAATAAGACATCAAAAATAAAAAAAAAATAGTACATGGGAGCAGGGGAGCTGGAGAGACAGCACCATGGTCAAGAACATTTGCTGCTCTTGCAGAGGACTTAGGTTCGATTCCAGCACCCACATGGTGGCTCACAGCTGTCTGTGACTCCAGGGGCTCTGGAGCCCTCTTCCAGCTTCTGATGCACATGGTCCACATACATGCATGCAGGCAAAACATTCATATGATACAATAACATAAATAAATCTTTTAAAAATGAAAAATCAATAAGTAAAAATAAACATTAAAAACAATAGATGAGAAAGAATCCAGATATTGAAATAATGAGATACAACATTTTAAAAACTATATAATAAATCTGAATGCCCCTCCAAGAAACACAGAGATATTGCCCCTCCACAGAAGCCAGGGACATACACAGTGACCCCAAAATGAAGTCTTAGTTGTACTTACTGTTTAAACTGGAACTGCTCAGGATGGACATGTAAACATTGCACAACCCCCATTTCCAAACTAGGCTTTAGAGAAACACACACAGCATCCCAGGATGCTCAGAGCACTAGTGTTAATAATAGAGAAGGAGAAACCCTGGACATAAGCCTACCACTCACCAGTACGTAAGTAGATTAAGTACGATCTAGTCACTACACAATGCTGTCCTGCCAAAGAGCAATTAAAGTGGAGGCACCTCACATGTGCATTAATGCAGACAAACTGCAAATGTATTGTTGAACAAAGGTATAGCCATATGATTGATACATGCAGTAGGAGACCATTTACATCGGGATAGACAGCATACATTTCTCAAACATACAGAGGTGGTAAAAGTTAAAACAACAGGCAAACAAATTATGAAATTTAGGATAACAGTTATTTCTGGGATTGGGGGTAGCAAGAAATTCTAAGGAAGGCAGAGCAATGAGGGTTCTTCTTTTTAAGATGTGTATACCCGTGTTTGTATGTGTAGGAAATGTGTGTGTTGAGGCCAGAGTTCAACCTCAAGTGTTGTTTCTTTGGTGCTGTCCACCTGCTTTTTTTGAGACAGGGTCTCTTCCTGACCTGGAATTTTCCAAGCAGGCGATGCTGGCTGGCCACTGAGCCCCAGGATCTGCCTATCTCTGGCTCTCCGGCACTAGTATTATAACCATGTGCCACCATGCCCACTTAAAAAAAATGAATCTGGGGCTCAAACTCTGGTCCTCATGCTTTCAAGGCAACGCTCTGAGCCATCTCCCTAGCTCAGCTGAGGATTTTCTAAGGTACCTGATAATATTATTTAAGTATCCATTTATGATACTCTTAAATGTGTATTTTTACATGGGAGGCTGAGACCAGAGATTGCTTAGCCTAAGAATTTGAGGCCAACCTGAGCAACTGCAACAAAATATGTATCTTTGCACCCATGACACAGTCACAAAACCCACAAGTAAATAAGGAGGCTCCTTCTCATAGTTCTCCAGCTGTGAACCAGCCGCTAGAGCTCTGTGTTGTTCACATTCTCAATGCCGGCTTCCTTGGCCATGGAATAAAAGGGACCCGTTCTGGACAGCAGTTCTTCAGGACTGCCGTACTCCACAATCTTCCCACTGTCGAGGACCATTATCCTGGAACGGGAGAAAGACAAGCTTTAGAGGGTGGTGTCTCAAAGCTCACCATCTGTAAGAACAGCCAGGACTGAGTCCAGTCAGCTTGGGCAGTGAGCACGGGCCGAGATGACTCCGTGTCTAAGCCTGGATGGAAGGGGCTGATGGAGTAGAACGTGTGTGTGTGTGTGTGTGTGTGTGTGTGTGTGTGTGTGTGTGTGTTACAAAGTGCGTGCTGTTGAAGGTGCTGGGTTAAAGGGGCTCCTTCCTCTCCAAACAGTTCCAAGTGCCTGAGCAGGAACAGCTGAGGCTGTGGTGGTTAGGACGGCCCATGCCCACATCTGCCACGTGTGATCTTCGCGTACTCAGTCAATAGAGTTCACTACTTTATCCTTACCCCGTTCGCTCCTGTTAGCTTGATGTGCGGTTTTGGCTCAAAGTATTAAAACCGCAAGGCTCCAAACGACACTGCTAAGGCCCTGCTGTGAAGTGCCTCTGGGCTTCCGGCTGACACTGTAACTGTTGCCCTGGACTAGGCTCTGTCCCCACACTAAATTGTCACTGTCCATGATGGTGTCCAGCCTGTCTGCAATGGGCAATGGTGAGGTCCACCCCCACCCCCACCACCCCCACCCCCCCGCGCACACACACACACTTGTCACTGTCCACGATGGTGTGCAGCCTGTGGGCAATGGTCAGTGGTGATGTGCACACCCCCACCACACACACACACACACACACACACACACACACACACACACTCACTTGTCACTGTCCATGATGGTGTGCAGCCTGTGGGCAATGATGAGGTCCACCCCACCACACACACACACACACACACACACACACACACACACACACACACTCGTCACTGTCCATGATGGTGTGCAGCCTGTGGGCAATGGTGAGGTTCCCCCACACCCCCCCCCCCCACACACACACTCACTTGTCACTGTCCATGATGGTGTGCAGCCTGTGGGCAATGGTGATGACGGTGCAGTCAGAGAACTCATTGCGGATGGTCGTCTGAATAAGGCTGTCTGTCCCTAAATCCACCGCAGCTGTGGCCTCGTCCAGGATCAGGATTTTGGATTTCCGCAGCACAGCCCTGCCCAGGCACAGGAGCTGCCTCTGCCCTATGCTGCAGCCGACAGAAGAAGTCACACATAAGCCCGGAAAACTAGGGGAAAGCCTGTGGCTAGGGCTCAGTTTCATGACCCAGATCAGTTTTCCAAACCTACCATTGGTCACTGTTAAAGTCAATGTTTTTCAAACTTCCTCAGTTAGAAAATTTACCAAAGAATCTTGAAAAAAAGTTTGTGTCTGGGTCTCCCTTTACACAGATTGGGGAAGGGCCTAGAGTTGTACATTTTTAATAAGCACTCCAGATAATGTTCATGCTGAAGCAAATTTTAAAAACATTGGCCCAGAAACAGTGCTTTGTATTTGGCCATCGAGATAACGACAATTGCAACCCAACATGAATGCCCCCGAGTTTACTACAGCAGTGTGTGGCCTGACGCTGCTGATACAGGGTGGCTTTGCAGAAGGATGCCCCAGTGGCATTTATCTGTGGCCTTAGCAAATGCATTCATTATTTTAATGTGTAATTCTAGTTTCAAGGCTAATTATTTGTTCAAGGCTTTCTGCCTTGATTAGAGACAAAGCCATCTAATGAGCCTGGTGTCTTGGTGTGAGATGCAATGTATGTGGAATTCAAATATACTTGTAAAATGCAAATAGCTTTAATTTGGTAAAAGCTGATAATGAAAGCTGGACCTCTTACTTACATAAAGGAGCTTTGGGAAATGATGTGAAGGAAAAGTTTGGGAATCTGCTAATTACTCTTCCCTGCTGTGGTCATTAGGGATTGTACTAAACAGGGGGTAGCTAGACTAATGTTCTGTAATTCTCTGTAAGAAAATTTCTGCAGGAGATGAGAAGTCACCCAAGATGAACTTCCAGTATTTGTAATGTAAGCTCAGGCACAGTGCAGAATTACTAACTTAGCTGGCAGCGGACTTGTGCCTAGGTCAGCCCTGCTTTACAGTGACAGGGATGACTCCAGCCTCACCTGCTCTCTTGTGGCCCTCTACCAAAGGTCGGTCACCACAGGTAGTGAAGCTGTTTGTTCCCCCCTAACCTATGTCAGTTCAGTTCCCTAAACCCATCTGAAACACAGGTCTGAATCAAAGCACTAGGAACGCCAGTGAAGTCAGTCTGCACAGACAAGAGAAGGGACGTCACCGTCACATCCTGCCACAGTGTCTCTCTGGCCCTCTGCAATGTTGACAGCATGGCCATTTACTACCCCCCCCCCCCCGTTGTTTCCTGTGCTCGGAGGCCAGGGCTGTATCTGTGTTGTTTGCCTCTGTGTCCCCGTCCTGGCACACAGTAGGTGTTAATATGTATGTATTGACGGCATATTTGAATGGTCTTTTACATCAGGCTAAACAGCAATTTGAGCCTTGCTGGCTCCTGTGCCTGTTGCCAAGGGAAAGCAAGGTGGATGACATTCAGTACCAAACCATGTAAGTGCCCCCGTGGGTGAAGTCACCTTAGTCCTGGGTTCAGTTGGTCTGGGGGACAGTTTGGACACCAGGACTTAAGTTCCCTGGGTGACTTCCTCAGTCTAGTTAGAAACTGGGGCTCTAAGCAGGCTTCTCAAGTTGCAGCATGCACACAAAGCCACCTGGGAATCTTGCTAAAATGTAGGTTCAGATTAGTAGGCATAGGGTCTGGGGTTCTGTGTTCATATGAAGCTCCTAGGTTCATCCAGAGCATCCAGCCCATTGTTTGAGTTACTGAGTTTCCCTTCCTGTGTTTACCTGCTACTGGTCTGTGTCCTGACTTCCACTCCTGAGGAACCTGGGTCAGAGCAAGAACTGTCCACGAGCAGCAGGCTTTGTCTAAGAGCTGACATTCAGGATGTGAAGGGAAACCCCAAACTCATAGGGAGAATGCCAGAACCCACATTAATGGACCAGAAGTGAAGTGTCAGGATATTAAAAATGTATTTTAAGGTTATAAGTATAAACTCAGAGTCACTGTATCAATTCCAGGTGTTTCCACAATGCTCAAGGGCTTTTCCAGCGGTAAATCTCATCCACGCACCTTTTATATTGGAAGTTCTCAAACTGGGATGCCTTCCATAGCCTGTGGGGATCTTCATGGCCCTGCATCCAGTCTGTGCTTCATAACAGATAGACCAGACTCTGGCTGGACCAGGGAGCTGGCTACTGCTGCTGAGACTGTGAGACTCTGCGTTTGATGATTCTCCACAATAATGGCACTTGTAAGCTCACGTGATATAATGCCACATGAAGGGCACATTTAATAACAAAGGCTTGCAAGTGTTTCTAAGCACTTTTACAGCTGTTGTATCATAGTTTTACACATTAGGAATTAGACCTATACAGTGTAAATCCCATAATGCCAGACCATAGCTAATACAGGAACACGAAGAACAGTTCCTTCACATCCTCTCACTGCCTGTGGAAGAAGTAGGTTACAAGACATTACCTCAGATTGTCACCACCCTCTGCCACTTCATGGTACAACCCAAGTTGTAGGCCTTCTACAAAGGATTTGAGATGAGCCAGTTCCAGGGCCTTCCAAATCTCCTCATCTGAGTACTTGTTGAAAGGGTCTAGATTCATCCTCAGACTCCCAGAGAACAGGATGGGGTCCTGCAAGTCAAAGAATGGGGAGCTGTCAGCGCTGATGTCAGCAAAGGACTCAGTCATCCTTTGTGGCTAGAAGAAGTGCTCTGAGAGAACTCTAGGCAGGAGGCCGGTTCATGACTGAACTCCTCTAAACCCCCTGAAGCCCTGGAGTATCTGCATCTAGGGAGCTAAGCACAGAGGTAACAGGAGTCCTTGGTTTGCTCCTGCTCTGGTCCCTTCTGGGACCTTCCTGTAGACATCCAGATTTGCTACTGTATCTCTTTAGGAGATGAGGAGAACATCCCTTACTGAAACAAAAACTCTTGGCTTACAGATAGACTAGGAAGACAGAAGAAGAGATGGTGTAGTCGTCCGAGAAGATCTTACATTTTGAAGAGGACAAAGAAGAGAATGTACCGAACCAAGGAAACATGGGGGCTGAAGAGAGGTCTCATGCTCAAGTATGAGGACTTGGGTTTGTATCTCCAGCATCCAATAGAAAGTTGAGTGTGGGGGTTGGAGAGATGGCTCAGCAGTTAAGAGCATTGACTGCGCTGGGCAGCGGTGGCGCACGCCTTTAATCCCAGAACTCATAGGCAGAGCCAGGCAGATCTCTGTGAGTTCGAGGCCAGCCTGGTCTACAGAGCAGAATCCAGGACCGGCACCAAAACTACACAGAGAAACCCTGTCTTGAAAAAAACAAAAACAAAAAAAGAGCATTGGCTGCTCTTGCTCTTCCAGAGGTCCTGAGTTCAAATCCCAGCAACCACATGGTGGCTCACAACCATCTATAATGGGATCTGATGCCCTCTTCTGGCGTGAAGTTGATAGAGCACTCATATACATTAAATAAATCTTTAAAAAAAAAAAAAAGCTGAGTGTGGCATCCTGAGCCTATGTGCTGGAGGGAGAGAGGAGCAGAGACTAGAGAATATCTGGAGTTACTGACCACTGTCCTAGCCAAAAATACTCATCTCCAGAGACTGGAGAGGTGGCTCTGTGGTTAAAACACTTGCTGCCCTTGCAGAGGACCTGTGTGCAGTTCCCAGTGCCCACAAGGCTGCTTACAACTGCCCTTAACTGTCCAGAGGATCTGGCACCCTCTTCTGGCCTCTGAGAGCAGCACACTTACATACATGCAGGCAAAATACTCATAACACATAAAATAAAAATAAAGACAACTGCTGTGGGATGTTCTGTATGGCAAATGTGTTGCTCTGATTGGTTAGTAAATAAAACACTGATTGGCCAGTAGCCAGGCAGGAGGAAGTATAGGAGGGACTAACAGAGAGGAGAACTCTGGGAAGTAGAAGGGTGGGTCAGAGAGACTGCCAGCCTCCGCCATGACAAGCAGCATGTGAAGATGCCGGTAAGCCACGAGCCACGTGGCAAGGTATAGATGTATAGAAATGGATTAATTTAAAATGTAAGAACTAGATAGCTAGAAGCCTGAGCCATTAGGCCAAACAGTTTAAACAATATAAGAGTCTCTGTGTTTACTTGGTTGGGTCTGAGCGGCTGTGGGACTGGTGGGTGAGAGAGATTTGTCTTGACTGTGGGCCAGGCAGGAAAACTCTAGCTACAGACAACAACCAAAAACTCCAAAACATTCAGGTTCCATGGAAGACCCTGTCTCAATGGAATGAGAGAGAGTGTTACCAAAGAGACCCTGTCTCAATGGAGTGAGAGAGAGTGTTATGTAAGAGGGCATGTGACTGAAGGGGGCATCTGATGACACACATTGGTCAACGTCAGACAAACAAATCCTCCACAGACCCTCAGCCACAGTGCAGACAGGAGCAATGGTTCCACACCTCCTGAGAGCGGAGAGGCCTCCAAGGCAATCCTTACTTTGGTAGGGTCCATAGAGCAAGCCAAAGGGAGGTCTTTCTTGCTGATACAATAAATGTTCCGCTTGCTGGCAGAAAGCTGCAGCAAATTCCCTCCTCTATCTTTTAGTCACATCAAATGGGGAATATAAAGCTTAATGGCTTCAAGCTTCAGCAGCAAAATTGCTACTACTAATTGCAAAGGTCTCAGCAAACCATGATGGGCTCCGGAAGCGCCAAATAATCATCTGCTCTATTTGACTGCTGTGGCGTTGCTGCCACCTACTGGTCAATCCCAGCAGCCACACGTTACGCACAAATTCCAGAGCTCTTCTAAAAGCAGTGATCTGGGGAACGAGTCTGGAATCCCGGTGCAAAGGTGGGTCTTGAGAGTCAACTTGATAGGGTCTAGAACCATCTGGGGACAGGCCCCCGGGCATGTTTGCCAGGGAGTATCTAGACGGGGTAAACTGAGACGGGAAGACACCTTAAACACCAGCCGCAGTATTCCACGAGGCGGGGTCTTAAACGGAGGAGAAAGGGAAAGCATAGCGGAGCGCCAGCACTCATCTCTACCTGGTGAGTGCAGACGCAGTGTACCAGGGTCCACTCACGCTGCCATCCTGCCCAGCACGACGGAGCACGCCCCATCTCAAACCCAAATCACCCTTCCTCCTGTAAGTCGCTTCTTGTCAGGTACAATGACAAGCGAAGTGACTAATGGGACTGCCGGGTTGTGTTGTTAATTCATGTCAGTGCTTCTCTACCGTGTGTGCCGGAGTAAGTTCTGGGCTAACCTGGGGAATGATGGTCAGTTTTCCTCTAAGGTCGTGCAGTCCAATAGAAGCAATATCCACTCCATCCACGATGATCTGGCCACCTGCAGACTCTAAGATTCTGAAGAGGCAGTTTGTGAGGGACGACTTCCCAGCTCCGGTCCTGCCCACCACACCGATCTGTGAATAGAGTTCATTTACATCTAGTTCACATGCAACTCTTGGAGGGAAAAAATTAGCCTGTACAGTCACAATGTGATAGTCACAGGTGATTAAAAAAAACAACTTATATCAAACATTTTAGTTTGGTTGAGAGGAAAAATTTTCCCAGATTTCAGAAAACAGTGGCTCTCCCGCTCCCTCCTCAGCGGCTGTGGTCTGAAAACAGTGACTGGTAGAAATGGACGAGACCTCTCAGCTGTTATTACAATTAATCTTGGCAATTACACATTTATTCCTTTTTAAAAAATTTTTTAGTTTAAAAAGTAGAGGGAAAGGGACCTTTGGGGTGACTCAGTAGGTAAAGGCATTTGCTGCTAAGTCAGATGACCTGAGTCCAATCCCTGGACCCGCATGATGGAACAAGTTATCCTCCACTCTTTACATAGGACATGGGCACTCACACTCATCACATACATAAGTAAAAATGTACTAATTTACATTTTTATTACTTCTTTTATTTTTTGAAATATAATATAATTACATCATCTCTCCTTTCCTTTCTTCCCTCCAAACCCTCCCATATACCATTTCTTGCTCTTTCTCAAATCCATTGCCTTTTTCATTAATTGTTACATGCATATGTATATACAGATATACATATGCATATGAATCTATATACATCTATATATATATATATATATATATATACACACACACACACACACACACACACACACACACACACATATGTTCCTAAATACAAGCTGCTCTGTCTGTATAATGTCACTCGTGTGTGTATATTTTCCGAGCTGACCATTTGGTACTGGATAACCCTTTGGTGTGCTCTTCCCTGGGGAAGACCTCTTCCCATTCTCAGCGTTCCTTAGCAGCCTGTAGTTCAAAACCATGGAATACATCACAGATTTTTGTGTCCTCCCTGCTCAGGGGCCATGCTAATCTCCTCTGTGCTGCTCCAAGTTTAGTGTATGTGCTGCTGAAGGGAGAACTTGGTTGATTTGTTTTGTTTTTTAGGAGAAAGAAGGAAAAGCTTGTCACCAGGTGAGAAACCTGGTCCTCAGCCTGCTTGCCTAGATTGGTTGATTGGTGGATTGATTTGCCTACCTCAGACCCCAAACCTTGGAGGACAAGACCTCTACAGGACGGTACCCCACTTCACAGCCCAGAAGAAACACAAGGTCATTTCCTTCCTAGGGACACTATGATTCTCAACAGTTCCCCCTCCAAGCCTGACGCTCTCCCATCTCTTTCTTGAGTTCTTCACACACATGATCTCCTCACAGGGTGGGCTAGCAGGGAGGCAGGATCCAGCCCTCTGGCTGTATTCCTTACATGTTCCCAGACTACAGTAAGTATCCTAATCCTCTCCCTGCACCCAAATGACGGAGACCTTGTGTCCTCCTTCCGTGCCAGACATTCTCTGGTTACAAGGCCTCACAGCCAGAACTGTCTCCAGAACTCTTTATCACCCACCTTCTCGGTGCTCTTGATGTGGCAAGTGATCCCTCTCAGGACCAGATCCAGCTCAGGCCGATATCGGACTTGATAGTTGTTAAACTGGATCTCACCTTTGCTGGGCCAGTCTGCTGGAGGCCTCTTATCTGTCACCCAGGGTGCCTAGCAAGGCAAAAGGATGAGGAATGATGGGCACGGTAGTAACTCAGCCAACACTCCCATGACAGCAGGGTAGCAGGCCCTTAACTGAGTGAGCTGGGCTTTTTTCTTCCAGAGGGTTTCTAACTTGAGTCAATAAAGAAATGCTATCCTACAAGGTGGCTCTATGGATTTCCAGAATGACACCACCATTTATTAAACCATCTCCTAGTCTTAAGTTTGAGGAAATTAAGTCCTTTGAGTTAGAGCAAGGGAGACTTAGACATGATGGGGCTGGAGAGATGGTGCAGAGGTTAAGGGCACTGACTCCTCATCCAGAGGTCCTGAGTTCAACTCTCAGCACCCACATGGTGGCTCACCACCATCTGTAATCTGATGCCCTCTTCTGGCCTGTAGGGTTACATGCAGACAGAGCACTGTATACATAGTAAATTATCTTTAAAAAAAAAAAAAAAGGAACATGATTAACCTACTCAAGATAGTTTTTTAAAAACGAAGATGTCCTCTCAAAAGGATTTCATGGACCTCCTCCTGAGTTTCACCAATTCTCACCTCACTTTCCACATGAATGTATTCATTTATTCGCTCAACAGCCACAATGTTGGTCTCTGCTTCTGACGTCATCCTTACCAGCCAGTTCAGGGTTTGTGTGATCTATAGAAGAAAAGAAAATTATACCAAACACACACACACACACACACACACACACACACACACACACACACACACACAAAACAAAAACAATAAAAAAAAAACCAAAAACCTCAGGCTCAGAAACCAGCTCAATTAATTAGTTGTAGCACAAGGTTAACGGAGTGGTTACTTTCGATTCAGGACTGATAGTATAAAAACATAATTCTTATTTAATTCTTATTTTCTTAGCCAAGAAATAAGACCAGTGCACTGGTTGAATGAATGGGTAACAATTGGATGCTTAACTGTGTGGTGCTTACATGAAGGGCAACATGGACTTTGAATAGTTCACGGCAAAGCTCAGGTTGAAGAGGCTGGCTCTGGCGAAGTGGAACCAGAACTCAGGTCTCCTGCCTGCAAACCTAACGCTATTTGTGGAATTGTTGTATGTGGCACTCTACAAATGGCAGATACCCTGAGAAAAGACTCAGGGCATTAACAGACTTTCAAAAAAGCTGCCTTCTCTCCCTGATCTCACTCACTCTCAGCCATCAAGGTGGGATAGCCATATGGACCCTTATCCTCCTTTACACAAACAAACTCTGGATGTTTCCCAGCTACCATACAAATGTATCCAACCACTAATAAAGATTTGTCACGGTGCAGGCCAGTACAGTTCAAGGACTGCTCAGGTCAGAGCTTCCTTCAGGAAAGGAATCAGGAGTTTGCGCATCTGCACAGGAGTTTTGTGGAGTGAATGGAAGTCAGAGAGAGGAAGGCGCATGATACAGGATGGGACTGTGGTGACTAAGAGTAACAACGTTGTATGGGTCGAACCACATGTAACTGCCGATATTTGACTATTGAATTTTAGTTCACTCTAGTGGTGTCCTGACTCTGCCTTGACTGTCCTGGAAGATAAAGGGAAACGGCACAAAGAACCAAGTGGCTCTGGAGAACAACACTCTTTTAGGGTGCCCTATCATGAACCTCATTAATTCTTTTTTTTTTTTTTTTTTTTTTTTTTTTTTTTTTTTTTTTTGGTTTTTCGAGACAGGGTTTCTCTGTGTAGCTTTGCGCCTTTCCTGGGACTCACTTGGTAGCCCAGGCTGGCCTCGAACTCACAGAGATCCGCCTGGCTCTGCCTCCCGAGTGCTGGGATTAAAGGCGTGCGCCACCACCGCCCGGCGAACCTCATTAATTCTAATGAAGACAGCACTATATAAAGCACACGATGGCCATGCAAACCTCTGGAACAGTAGTTGGAAAAGCTGCACAGTGAGATGACCAAATGTCCTGTGGTGCTAGCTGCTGTGGTGCTAGCACTGCCTAGGATGCTGGGAAATAATGACATCAGCATGTATCCCCCAGTTGCGCTGGGGTGCTGCAGTGAGACTCATTATGTTTCTGTCATATTCCTTATTATAATTTCTTTGACTTGTTCTGTAATGTAAGAAAAGCAAACTCAGAAGGTGTCCGTCCAAAGGATTTTCTGATTACCCCTCCCTGGAGAAGAGATGTACAACCTCTGTTGACTAGAACCAATGAAGAAGGCAAATATAAGAAACCATTAAGTAGAAACATATACAAATTGTCTTTTTAAGTCATAAGAACAGTAAGAGTGATGCCCGTTTTGCCAGATGGCACTGGTGCCTACTTAAATGAGATAAGGGTTGTATTTGTGTGCAAAGATGGGGCCAGGGTTTGCACTCAGTCTTCCTAGTCCTCTTGGATCGGACATGGGCTCCTCAGTACACTTCAGACTCAGTTTAAAATGAATTGACTTGCTGGGCGGTGGTGGCTCACACTGTTAGTCCAGCACTCAGAGGCAGAGGCAGGAGGATCTCTCAGTTCGAGGCCAGCCAGGTCTACAGAGCGAGTTCGAGGCCAGCCAGGGCTACATAGAGAAACCCCGTCTTAAAACAAAACAAACAACAAAAGATTAAGTGACTTAGCCAAGTCTTCAGACTCACGTTGAGGGCGTTGGACAGAACGAAGCCCACAGTGTCCCCAGTTAAGGAATTTTTATAAATAACCAGAAGCAAGGCTGAACAGAAAACAATCAAGTTTCCAACCAGCTCCAGACGAACTGCAAGCCACCTGCAGGGCAACAGGACGAGAAAGACAGGCGTCATTAGTCTCCACCCCCTCATCTGAACAAGGGACTTGGGAGCCTGTGAAACATTCTTACAGGGCTTGAGCTGGTACACTGTGCTCTTAGGAGCTACCTCAATTTGATTTGGAAATACTTAAATTCTTAATAACTCATTAAATTGATTTTTTTGAGGGAAATGAGTGGCATTTTAAAGGGTCTAGAAGAGTTTTCTAAACTAAAGGAATCCTACAATGCAATATTCCCCAAAGTCCCAAGTTATAAAAATTATATAGGGTAAGTGCTGAAAATATAACATACAAATTAATCTAAAACATTCTTAGGCATTTTGGAGGAGATTTTGATACAAGGACCACATATGAGTTAAGTGTTTACATTTCTTTGAGACAGGGTCTCACTATGCAGCCTTTGGCTGGCCTGGAGCTTGCTGTATAGACCAGGCTGGCCTCGCCAGGACCCTGGCACCACTGCACTGTCATAATATTGCCTTGCAGTGGAGAAAAACTGGGAGTAGAAACCAGTTAGGTGTGAATCGGCTACAGGGAGATGAACTGGGCTGTGTGGGGAAACAAGGAATACATAGTTTAACATCATTCATAAAAGTAAACTTTCTAGGCTGGAGAGACGACTCAGCAGTTAAGAGCACTGGCTGCTCTTCCAGAATTGAATTGTGAGTTCAATTCCCAGCACCCACATGGCTCACAACCATCCATAATGAGATCAGGTGCCCTCTTCTGGTGTGCAGGCATACATACAGGCAGAACACTATACATAATAAATAAATAAATCTTTAGAAAAAAGTTAACTTTCTCAAATAAAATATATTTAATTAAATTTGTATCAATAATTCTAGCAGATATTACAATAAGAACCCAAATGGTTTTATTCATAAGCCTTTCCTTCTTGGAAAGTCTCTAAGAATTCAAACCAGTGTTCCAAATTACTGATCACTACTAGCCTGCCTTTAACATCTCAAGGTATTCTGAAAGCCACCAAAGAATTTCCGCTCCCCCAAATCTTTCTCTTTTAATGATATACCTAACGCTTGCCATGGTCTACTGATTCCTAGTCTACTCTGCTGTGGAATATTCCTTTACACTATGTGAAGATATGCCACTGTGGTTGGTTTAATAAACAAGCTGACTGGTCAATATGAACAGGATAAAGTTAGGTAGGAGAGCCAAAATGAGAATGATGGGGAAAAGAGGGGTGGAGTCAGGGGAGTCCTGAAAGATGCCAGCTAGCCGCTGAGCAAGCAGGATGTATAAAAAATGAGGTAACAAGCCACAAGCCACATGGCAAAGCATAAATAGAAATATGGGTTAATTTAAGTGTAAGAGTTAGCTAGTAATAAGCCTGAGCTATCAGCCAAGCATTTACTATTAATATAAGCCTCTGTGTGGTAATTTGGAAGTGGCTCCCAGTATGGGAAAGCTCCACCTACACTACTCAGGTGATCTTTTCATTTCTTGTCATCTATGTTTTTACTTAAAAATTCCTAACTCTCCTCACTTCAACCTCTGCTTCTTCTGTCACCCTAAAAAGAATCCCATGCCTATGGAGAATCTCATCTCAAGTCTCAGGAAACAAAACAGATATTGTTCAATTTACCTAGCATGTGTATGCTACTTGAGTTTCCAAATATTCACAAATGTCACATAACTTTCACCATAACTGTAAGACACATTGTATTCTAACCATTGAAAAATAAAAACATTGATATTTTTCTTACAGAGGCCAAGCTTGGTCAATGGAAACTTGGGATGGAGAACCTGTCTCCAACTCCAAAGTTCATACTTTCTTCTTTCTACTTACACAGCATGACAGGCGCGTGTGTGTGTGTGTGTGTGTGTGTGTGTGTGTGTGTGTGTGGTCAGAATGAATTTTATACCACTGTCTATGCCTGCCCTCCCATGCCAAATGTCAAACATGCAGAACCCTGAAACATACCTTTGAGTAAATACTTAAGGGAGGCCTCACCTGTTGGAGGTAATCCAGGAAAAGACACATTTCTGGTTGGTATCAATCCGCCCCTCACTGTTTGTTAGAAATCGCTGCTGGTGCTCAAAGGCACGGATAACAGGCAAGCCTGACACAGTCTCACTGAAGTGAGAATAGATTGGGGATCTGGTGACAGAATCCAGCCGTCTCAGCTGGCGGGAAGTAGCCACATAAAACATCTGAACACAAAAACCAAGAGTCAGCTAGTCACACAGCCATAAAGCATACACTGTACTTTTTTTTCTGGCCATGACCCAACATTTGTCACTTGATGTCTATGGCTCACATCCAAACAGGAAAGAGGCCTGAAATACTGTGTCTGGCTAGCAGAATGATGAGGTACAAGGAAGAGAACAGTAAGAAGACTGTAGTGGTGGGGAACAGAGAGAGACATTTGAGTTTCTAACCTTCAGGAGGAACTTTGCACTCAGGCCCATCTCTCTCCTTAGACCATCATATGTTATCCATATGGAAGTTTCTGTACTGGCTAGAGAAAGAGTTGCCAAGATGATTTTGTAAAAGATGCTGGGACCCAATGAGTATATAATGTAGGGAAGAGATGGCTCAGTAGTTAAGAAAACTTGTCGTTTTTTGCAGAGGTCCTGGGTTCGGTTCCTAGCACCCACATGGTGGTTCACAACCATCTGTAACTCCAGTTCTGTGGGCACCAGACATACAGCTGGTGTACACGCATACAATTCAGGCAAAACATGCATCCACATAAATTAAGATAAATAAAATTCTTAAAAAATAGAAGGGAATGCTGAAGTTTGAATTAAAATGGAGATTGACCACTGGAGTGACCAAAACTGTGCCTCCATGGTGTGCTGGTAAAGACAGTCCCGAAGGTATGCAGAATGTTGAGGGTGTAAGAACTGGACTGGTTGTAAGAGAATGTAGGCAAATCACGATGACAGGCATGGTGAACAGGCTCATGGTGCTAATGGAAGCTGCAAGAGCTTGCTGAAGTGTAAGGAAAAACAGAGCATTTGAGAATCAGAGTGCAAAATACTATGTCTCCGAGTTTCTTCGCATAACCCTGCCTTACTTGTTGACTTGTTATGAAGAGGTAAAAGGCTGCTGTAGACATGGAAGTGTACCTGCAGAACTCTACCCAGGCACAAGAGGTACTCTCTTACCACAGGTACAAGGACATACAACCATACTGTAGAGTTCCTCTAGGGTTATCACAAAGGCAACTGGGGGCTGGTGAGAGGCTCAGCAGGGAAAGGCTCTTCTCATGTAAACTTGACAACCAGAGTTTGATTCCCAGAATTCACATAAAAGGAAGAAGAAAACTGACTCCTCAAAGCTGCCATCTGACTTCCACACGTGTGCCTGTGCACTTGGACACACTCTTAGAATTCTGCCCTCACTCCAGCTACATGACTGCACATGCGCAGTTTGGGGGTCTTGCGTCTTACGTCATCAGTGGGCACTGCTGATGACTACGTATGCGCGGCATGGTCACACAATCTACACCTTAAAAGCCAGAGGCAGACCCCACGCTCCCTCTGCTTTTTCTGCTCTGTTCCCCTCTTCCCCCACCCCACCATCTTTCTCTCTCTCCCAGCCTGGCTCTCCTCTCTCCTCTTCCCCCCTTCCTCCCAATAAAGCTCTCTGTAACTAGGTAGTCGTGACCATGGCTCGTGACTTTTCTGTCAGTAACCAGCGCCACCACCAGCACCGTTTATCATCCTTACACACACACACACACACACACACACACACACACACACACACACACACCCCAAATAAAATGAATTTATTTTAAAGAATAAAGGCAATTTGCAGGAAAGCATTCTCTTTATAGCTTCCTTTTTCTCATTAATTTTTATTGTGGGCATGAGGAGCCTTCTACTTATTCCAATCTTCTGGGAAGACTGTTGAGTTTAAACTTAAAACACTCACAGACTTGTCAGTGAAACTAGAAATGCCCTAAAGTGAAGAGATCCAACCCCTGCATAGGGACATCCCCAGGTAGTTATCCTTTTCAAAGACAAAAGCAGCAGCAGCAGCCCCATGCATCCTCTGGAAATGACCTAACCCTTGTGCAGGTGTGGTGGTTGTTTGGTTTTTCGTGTGGGGGTGTTTTGGTTGTTTTTTCATGTGGGGTGCTGGTTGTTTTTTGTCAACTTGACACAAACCCGAACATATCTGGGAAGAAGGAATCTTAATTGTGAAAATGTCTCCATGAGATTATCCTGTGGGCAAGTCAGTAGGGCATTTTCCTGATTTAGGATTGATGCAGAAGGGCCCTGCCTACTGTGGCTGGCACCACTCCTAGGCAGGTGGTCCTGGATGGTCTAAGAAAGCAGCTGAGCAAGCCACAGGAAAAGCCAGGAGGAGAAGCCAGGAGGGCTGCTTCAGTTTCCTCCTCCAGGTTCCTGCCCCATTTGTTTTATTTCCTGTCCTGACTTCCCTCAGTGTGATGGATGTGACCTGAGAATTGTAAGCTGAAATAAACTCTTTCCTCCCCAAGTTGTTTTGGTCATGGTGTTTATCACAGCAATACAACCCTAAGACAGGGGACCTTATGGAACTGTGAAAACTTACAGAGTAATCTCTCTCTCTCCCCCTCCCTCTCCCTCTCCCCCTCTCTCTCTCCCCCTCCCTCTCCCTCTCCCTCTCTCTCTCTCTCTCTCCCCCTCCCTCTCCCTCTCCCCCTCTCTCTCTCCCCCTCCCTCTCCCTCTCTCTCTCCCCCTCCCCCTCCCTCTCCCTTTCTCTCTCCCCCTCCCTCTCCCTCTCCCTCTCTCTCTCCCCCTCCCCCTCCCTCTCCCTCTCCCTCTCTCTCTCCCCCTCCCCCTCCCTCTCCCTCTCCCTCTCCCTCTCCCTCTCTCTCTCCCTCTCCCTCTCTTCCTCCCTCTCCCTCTCTCTCTCCCTCCCTCTCTTCCTCCCTCTCCCTCTCCCTCTCCCTCTCTCTCTCTCCCTTCCCTCCCTCTCCCCTCTCCTGAACCTGTCCCCTCTCCCTCACTTTCTCCTTCCCTCCTCCCTCTCAGTGCTAGGCAAGTGCTCTGCCACTGAGCTATATTCCTACCCCTCAAAATGGTCTTGAATCCAAACATGTCTTCTACTCACGCTCTCTGGAGTGCAGTATAGGGTGACAGATGCTGTGACCCACACACCAACTGATACTGACAACTGAGCTTTGGATAGTCCCTGTGCTTTCCTGGGCATAGCAAGGATGTTGGAGAAGAGCGACCAACAGTAAACACAAAAGAAGAGTCTCAGAGAGGAAGGGAGACCTAACCATATCCAGACTTACCTGAACAGACACATAAATAATGCCAAGAGGAATGATGATGACAGCGAAGATTGGAGTGGGCATGCAGATCATCACCAGAGTGCTAATTATGCCAAAAAAGCACATAACCCAGCTTCGCAGAGTCTGGGGGAGTATGTCATCCACAGTAGAAATGTCCTGGTGAGAGGAGAGAAGGTGAACCATGGATTCCTAAGACGTGGCTCATCTTCCTGCTTCCAGCCTGGAATGTGTGACTTTGGTTGTTGTTGTTATTTAGGCCTTTGTCATTTAACCTCCTCAAGCCATCCACTTGTAATAGATTATACTGATCAGCCCAATAATTAATCACATTTCTGTGAATTCCTTATCTTTCCAATTCTTCCAAATATATGTGGCAATAATCGTCAGCTTTTTCAGTAGATTTGGTGGATTTTCACTCTTCTCCTTCATCTTCATTAAACCATGCATTGTTAACTACTAGGGCTATTCAGAGAAACCCCCATAACCAAACCAACTCGTTATCGCTTGTGGTTCTAGTAAGTGCCCAGGAGAGTCCAGCACATTAACAGGCCTTGAACACAGTTATTTAAACTCTGGCCCCCAAGCTTTGTCTCCACTGTTACTTAAGGAACCATCATGTACTGGGAAGTTGTTTCAAGGGGAGAAGAAAAAGGGACTGAATGTGTCTCCTGTCTTGTCATTGTCCCAACCAAGGAACTCAAGGTGAAAGATGGGTTTAACTGCCACATTGTCTTATGTCATGTGAAATAAATTGGGGAAATTAACAGATAGGTGGATGATTTGGAACACACTCAGAAAGCCTAGCTTACATCTTGGGTTGCCCTAGCCCACCCAACCTTCCTGGAGGATTATGTTAATTCTGTATGTTAGTAATATGTGAGCACTAAGACAAGTCCAAATTATTTCAGAAATTCCCCAAATTTGGCCAAGGATGCCTCCCAGCGGAGTTCTAAATTGAGCATGATTTCTGAGTCTAATCTACCTCTCCCGAGTTACATCAACACGCAAATGTGAACTACACCCAGGGCTGGCAGGAAAACCAAATGCTCACTAGCTGTCAGTTCTGTGAAGATTACTTTTGATCTCTACCTAGCACATCTTCTCCCCCCTCATCTACTCTCTCTTCTCTTAAGGACTCAGTAACATTTCTAGAAGACCCCACACCAAACTTCCTCATAGGCATGAGCCACCTCTCCAACAAAATTTACAATATGATTATGAATTGTATCTTCCATGTAGAAGCAGTCAGCAAGTCTGATTGTAGCCCAACTAACTCCCAAGAAGACCTCTGTGTTCTTTCCCAGAAGATGGACCATACATATAATGACATTTGAAAGACTACAACATTTATAAAATTCTTCTGAGAAATATCTTAATCCAAAAGTATGCATTCTATACTTTCAACTAACTAGCAGACAGCCTATGTAAGTGGTCTCCAATGACATGTTCATTATTTCTACCCTTTAGGAAGAGGAGAAATGGAAATGGTTACCTGTCTACTTTCAAAGCAATTGCGCTGTCCCCAGATCCTTACTGTAGGCGATGACGCAACTTTTATATATCTGATGCAAGATCAAACAATAACCCAGAGCTATTTGTATAGCTTATAAAATGTGTTTTTCCTCCATAAGCAGAGAGCTGAAAGCTTTGCTGACAGAATTCAGAATCACTCAGAATTGCCTGGCTTCTGCCTCTATTCCCGAAACTTCCATTTCTGATGCATTTAAAAGAACCAGTGAATGAGGTCTAGCCCATGGAAGGAGCCATCTTCCCATCTAATGGTACTAGGCTCACTGAAAGTACTCGACAGATGGTAGGAAATGAATGACCGAATGCATGTGGTCCCAGAGCCTATGCAGATGGAAACAATGTTTGAAGACCTTTTACCACACAGATGTCCCAGTCCAAAATTCAGACCTATCTCAGTGCTTCTCAAAGCACCACAGGCAGAAGTTGTAGGAATGGAGACAGGTTAAGGAAAGATTTTTCCTGCAGTTCCTTTCATTAACTGTTAAGAGCAGTGAATATGTTTTTGCTTATGCTTTTTGGTAGAATAATTCTCCTCACCCTGCTTCTACTGCCCACACCTGCCCCACTACCATCCCATTTCTCTTACTTTAGTGATTTAACTCAAGTCTCACCTTTTCTGACATTTCCCATCCCGGCCATCCAGGTTGAATTAGTACTCTGTTTCTGTCATTCCTTTGTACCCCCAGAACATCTCCGTACATGCTATTGCTCTTTTTAACCATATCATGATCCTTCTTTTCTTTGATTTCTCCTTCACTAAATGGTGAGCTGCCAGGCGGTGGTGGTGCACACCTTTAATCCCAGCACTCGGGAGGCGGAGAGAGGAGGATCTCTGTGAGTTCAAGGCCAGCTTGGTCTAGGACAGCCAGGACTGTTTCACAGAGAGACCCTGTCTCAAACAACAACAACAAACTAGATGGTGAGCTCCTGAAAGGCCAGAGATGTTCACCTCCAGGATTCTTGAGACCTCACAGGAAGTACCCCAGAAATATTTGCATGCTAAGTAGACGAAGAGCCCAAACTGCAGAGTTGGGTTGGGTGAGGACTCTCTCTTATCAAAATCAGAAAGACCCTCAGCATCTAAGCACCCAGTGTGTTGAGATACTTACACCAGCAAATCTGTTCACAATCCGGCCTGTGGGAGTTGTGTCAAAAAAACTCATGGGTGCTCGAAGGATGTTGGTTAACAGTTGCTTGTGCAAAGTTTTGGATGAATGGTTGCAGGCGTACACACTCCAGATAGTCGCAGAAAGCACAAAGATACCTAGAAATAGAACCAGTATTGTCAGTCCCAGGTCACGGACTCCTGAAGATCCGCGCCTAGGAGACAACAGCAAACTCTTTTCTCAGTTGTAGGAAGTGTACAAGGTCCATAAAGATGTCTATCCTAGCCATCAGACAGACATACCTTGTGCCAATCCCAGAGCTCCAAAGACTCCAATTCTCATGTCTCTCTGAGAAGCTGGGTAGTTGGTGCCATTGAAGGTTTGAGAGTCACTGGTCCAAGCACTCAGCCAGAGATTAGATCCAATAAAAGCAACAGAATTTAATGCATAGGAAAAGATGATGAAGACTATTGAATACCATCCTATTGATTGTAGATATTTCAGGTAGATGGAGAACTTTACCTGCAAAGACCGAATCAATACCCCTCAGGTCTTTGGGTAAGAAATTATAGAAAACTAACCATAAGGAGGACTCTGCTGGCTAGCTTTTTTGTTGTTGTTTGTTTTTTTGTCCTTTTTTTTGGGGGGGGCGGTTTTGTTTGTTTGTTTGTCTTTTTTTTTTTCTTGACATAGAGCTAGAATCATTCTGGAAAGGGGAACCTCAATTGAGAAAATGCCCCTACCAGATTGGCCTGCAGAGGAGCTTGTTGTGTATTTTTTTTTTTTTTTTTTGGTTGATCATTGATGTAGGAGGGCTCAGGTCATTGTGGGTGGTGCTACCCCTGGGCTGATAGTGCTGAGTGCTATTAGAAAGCAGACTGAGCAAGCCATGAAGCACAAGCCAGTCAGCAAACTTCCTCCATGGCTTCTGCTTGAGTTCCTGCTTCCAGATTTCTCCCCTGTTTGAGTTCCGGCCTTGACTTCCCTCAGTGACGGACTATTACCTGGGAGTGCAAGATAAAATGAACCCTTTCCCCCACAAGTTGCTTTTGGTTATGATGTTTTGGCTAACTCAGTCAAGAAGTGGTATCTTCTGGAAAAGTGGGTGGCAAAATTTAATAGTCTGTGATCACCCTTTCTGCACTTGGCCAGAATATGTCAATGCTAAGTACAATGCAAGGTAAACAGTCCCCAGATTATTAATAAGCATTTAAATGTAATGAACAAAATACATAAAACAGACTGAGAAAGGCCAGAATTTACTAAGACCTTGGGATTTGTGGTTTTAAGTTTCATTAATTTGAGTTGTGTGCTTGGGTTTGATATATTAGTGCCTCCTAGTGCCTACAATTGCCCTTCAAAGCAGTTTCATTGTTCTCCACACATCAGGGTAGAATCAGACACTCATCCTTCATAGAGATGGCTTTCTTTCTTTCTCTTTATTTCTTCCTTCCTTCCTTCCTCCCCCCTCTTCCTTCTAAAGATTTATTCTTTACGTATACAGGTGCTTTCTCTGGATGTATGCTGGTACACCAGAAGAGGGCATCAGATTGTGAGCTGCCATGTGGGTGTTTGGAAATGAACTCAGGACCTTTGGAAGAACAGCCAATGCTCTTGACTGCTAAGCCATCTCTCCCACCCTGAGACATGATATCTAGAAAGCCTTTGTTCTGTTCTCATTTAAATAATGAATTTGGAGATTTGCAAAGGAACGGAACACGTTGCCCCAGTAGATACATCCTTTAGTTCCAAGCTCTCTTTCGCTTCAAGCAGAGCTTTCTGTGTGGTGTTTACCTTCCCGGTTTCCACAAATTCCTTCTTAATTAGTTTTTGTCCTTTTACTAGTTCTTCCTTCTCCTTCAAGGCATTCACATTCTTAATTTTCAAGGAGTTTTTGAGGGACTTCCTGTGCCTGCCACTGGACCTAGAGCTGAGGTAGAGAAGGCAAAACACCCTGAGCATGTAGACACTTTCCAAAGGTCTTACAGCAGGTGTCACGACATCAAAGTGCCCTCACATGACCTGCCACATCCATAGCCCTTCCCCCACGCACCCCAACCACAAAGAGCTGAGAGTGTTCATGAGATGGATTCTCTCAGGAAAGGTCCACACAGAAAAGAGAAAGATCAAGAAGGACTAAAGAAGCAGTAAGAGTTGCCAACAGAATACACAGGCTACCTGCGGCTCAGTGTTCTGCGAAGGCTGTTTTCTCTTTTCATGGTCAAGGAAGCT
The DNA here is from genome assembly GCF_949786415.1 of Peromyscus eremicus. Lineage (NCBI taxonomy): Eukaryota > Metazoa > Chordata > Mammalia > Rodentia > Cricetidae > Peromyscus > Peromyscus eremicus. Next base: position 18,456,073 of record NC_081416.1, read on the forward strand.
GCATCCTCAGGGATTTCCTCCATAGTTGGCATCAGCCCACACTCATCATCATCTTCCTCACTGTCATCATTGACTAAGGAGACACGTTAGAAGTTAGGGAATAACACAGGACTCCTAACACTATGATGAAGGAGAGAAAAGCCATCCTGTATCTTGTTGATCAAGGGAGCTCAGATGTATTCACAGGTTAGAATATTTAACCCCATAAATACCAGTTATTAGTACATATTCTCATTGAGAATGCTAGGCTAAAAAAGGGATGGGTTAGTAAATCACTGGAAGAGAATGGTCTAAAGGAGAAGAAAACCTCCCGAGCTTTCTGAGTTCCTTAGGAGAAGAAAAACCTTCCAGAGATACAGGAATAAACAGCAGTCACCATCCACGGAATCAACTAAAGAGAGTAATATGAATTATAAACACCAATCTTAAAATTCAAGTAGTTCAACATACTTTTATTAACTGAAAGAATTATAAAAGACTTGAAAATGGAATGAAATAAGATATAAAATACAACATGGGCACCAGTGGAAATAGTGAAGCAAAAATCTCCAGAAATCTGCTCCTCCGTGATAATGAGAATGCTAGGGGAGGGGGCGGGGGCGGGGAGGAGTTGCCAAACACAACTCCGTCAAGACTCTGAAATCAACCAGAGGTTGGCCACAATTACAATTCAAAACTCTTTTTTTTTTTAAATGACTGAATCTTGGTAATTGAAAACCTTGGAGTACTTTAATGTGCTCCATTTCCAACTCTCTCTCCTGATATAGCTCCTAAACCAATCATAGGAATCATGATAGATAAGAAAACTAGTAGCCAAGCAGCCACTTAAGGAGACAAAGTGGGTTTAGCACTCCCCCAAGATCCCCATCCCAGGATAATTGCCTGAAGACTGGCTTTCATGATACCAGAAGGCATCATGCGAGCTTACAAGGGAGGGAAGCAACCAGTTGTCCTACCCAGCTATGATGACTATGAAACATACCAATGATCAGCATAGCATGATAATCCTAAGGGTGCAGCAGTGGCTTGTATACCTTTGGCCATCACCAACAGCTCTCTTACTGGCCTTAAGGCCCATTCAATAAGAGGGAACTAGAAGAGGGTACTGGAAACCTATCCACCTGGGGCTAGGGAAGTCATGGATCTTTCAGGAGAACCTACAACCATAATTTTATTAAACCAGCATAATCTCTAACTGCATTCTAAATATTTATCTTTATACCCACAGATAAATATAGTTCTTACCCCTTATCAAAGAAACTTTTCTTTGTTATAATAGATGGAGGCCATTAGAGAAAACCACAACCAATCAAAACGTAGAGAACAAAAAAGATTGTGTGGTGCCCATTCCAATTGATACATCTATAATACAACTCCTGAAACTAAGGCTCAAGGATTATTGCAGAAGAGGGAGTAGAAAGAGTGCAAGATCCAAAGGAACAGAAACACCCATGAAGTCTCGTGAACATGGCTGCCTACATAATACCTGACCACCACCACCACCAATGGATATTGGTCCTCAACTCTAGACAAAGAACTACAGGCAATGCTGAGAATGGGAGAAATGGTCTTCCACAGCTCCCCATTCAATCATCTAATACTAAGTGGTCAGACCTGAGATTATAGACATATATGTATATTATATAGAGCAGACAGGCTTTATTTATGTATTTAGGAATATATATATATATATATATATATATATATATATATATATATATATATATATATGTAACAAGAATTAAAAAGAGGCCAGGAATTTGAAAGAAAGCAAAGGGGGTTGTAGTGGCTTAAAAGAAAATGGCCCCCAAAGGGAGTGGTACTAATGGGAGGCGTGGCCTTGTTGGAGTAGGTGTGGCCTTATTGGAGAAAGTGTGTCACTGTGGGGGTGGTCTTTAAGGTCTCCTATGCTCAAGCTACACCCAGTGAGACAGACCACTTCCTGTTGCCTGAAGGTCAAGATGTAAGACTCAGCTCCTGTGACAGCACCTTGTCTGCTGCACACCACCATGTCCTACCACAATGATAACGGACTAAACCTCTGAAAATGTTTATCCCCCAGCCCAGAACTTTATTCCAAAGGTCTATTTATAACAATGCCAAGGAGAGGGGCAAAGGACCTCCCTCTAGCTAGTTACAGCCAAGTGTAGACCCTTATAAACACCTGATACTCAGGCTCGTGGTCCAATCATCCTCTATCCAGACCTGCTGAGTATAACCACTAGGAAACCTAGTTGGCTCCAACAATGCTCCTAATGTAGTTCACTGGATACTAAATAGTTTAGGGTCTAGATACTGGTTCCATCTAGGACCCCAAGTTCCATCCTGTTCCAACCTTGCTCACATACCTGTGGCCTCTCCTTCTGGCCCTGAATGCTTCATGAATGTTTTCAGATTCTTAGCAAACACTCCTTTCTTGCTCAGCAGATCCTGATAGGATCCTTTCTCTAAGATGGTGCCGTTCCCCAGAACTACAATCTCATCCACTTGGGGAAGGAAGTGAATGCTATGAGTAACCAAGATTCGAGTCTGTAAAAATAATAGTAAATTATTTTGATGAGTCCATGCCCACCCTCTTCCCTGGATGGCTTTGTAAAGAGACAAGCAGAATTGTCAATTCACACTGGGCGTTGCTTCCGAGTGCAGTGTCTACTACCTGGCTCCTTTACTCTCTGTTCTCTTCCCAGCGTTTCATCTTTAAACATTACCCTACACGTGAAACGAGACTCCTGGAGTCATGGATCTACTCACAGTTATTTTCCTATAGTGTCGGTGAGGTTTGCCTGACACATGCTCTCCTCCGTGTTCCTGAATAACAACACTGAGCTAAGAGAATCTCTAGGACCAGTGCCTATCCTTACAGAAAGAGAACTGGTTAATGGTCTCTTTTCACTTACTAGACTTTCACTTACCAGCTAATCAACTGTACAAAAAAGAACTGCCCAGATCTTTCAGTAAGTTAGGGATACTATAGGACAAGAAACGTTATTTTTACCCAGGCATCCCTGGCAGTAGAGACTTGACACACCTTGTATTCCTATATTGATTACTGTGATGGTTTGAAAGAAATGGCCTCCAAAGGGAGTGGCACTATTGGGAGGTGTGGCTTTGTTGGAGTAGGTGTGCTCTTGTTGAAGTGTGTCATTATAAAGGCAGGCTTTGAGGCCTCATATATGCTCAAGCCACGTCCAGTGTCCTAGGCCACTTCCTGTTGCCTGCAAGATGAAAGACTCTCAGCTACTTCTCCAGCACCATGTCTGCCTGCATGCTGCCATGTTCCTCCATGATGATAATGGGCTGAATTGTAAGCTAGCCACCCCAGTTAAATGTTTTCCTTTATACGAGTTGCCATGGTGTTGGTGTCTCTTTACAGCAATAGGAACCCTACCTAAGACAATCACTAACACAGGAACTCCACTCGCAGAAAGGCTGATCAACCACCAATGAAGCTGAATTAGAGCACATGGGGTTGTAATGGGCTTCCGAGAGATAACCTAAGCCACTGTATTTGCCCTCTCCCTCACAGTCCAACAGCGGCATCTAGAGTCTTCCCAACTGAGATAGCTAGGGAATATCGTCCCTTATGTCTCCACTCAGAGCAAATCCCTGGTTCCTTTTCCAAGTTCCTTGGTAAGGCATAGCTTTATAGGTATTCCTCCGAGGTTTCCACTGCAGTTTGTGCCGACTGCCATTAAAGCACTTTTTTGTTTTTTCAACAAACTGCCCATAGAATGTGTATATATATATATATATATATATATATATATATATATATATATATCCATGAGCCTAAATTTTTCCCCAATTTGACTAAGAGACTCAATATCAGAACAACAGAGTAAGCCTCATATTAGCCAATTTCAGGATAGGCCATGACTTCATAATGGGAGCCTTCAAGAGACATACTTTAATGAGACCAGTCTGACAGGAAGATGATAAATAAAGTCTTCTTTAGGACAATACTGTTCTGAGAGATGTGTATGGTAACACCTCCAGGCTTCGACCTCCCCCACCCCCAGCCTTCACCTTCATCATTGAATAACCTCTCACCTTGCCACGCAACAGGCCATTGGGGCCCACGACCTTATTGAAAATGTGTTTCCCCACGTGAGCATCCACAGCCGACAGGGGGTCATCCAGAATATAGATGTCTGAGTTTTGATAGGTAGCTCTAGCCAGGCTGACTCGCTGCTTCTGACCGCCACTGAGATTTATACCCTGAAGAGGAAAACAATTTCTATTAAGCAACATGCCCTAGTCCCCCGTTCACACAGTCTGATAAGAAGGGGGAAAGAGAAACATTTGCCTCAATAAGATTTTAAGGGCTTTCAAATGTTATGTTTCTTTATATAAATAAGTAATTTCTATTCAAACAAATAACTTTAGCCCAAAATAATTAGTCATGCCCAACTTACCATTTTCTACCATGCAGTTTACTTATTTAATACTTCTGTCACTTCCCACTCTGTGAGAAAGTAGAGCTAACACCAGGGCAGAGTTTCTGTCCCTTATTAGTTGCTCAATCAATGGATTCTGACTTAAAGGAAAAGATAACTCTAGAGCTGTTTTTTCACTCATCTTCTAGTGTCTCAAGATTCTTGCCCCCAGAAGACTGTTATGCTCATTTTTAAAACCGGAGAAAGGATTAAAATATTTTAAACATGTAGCAATCAAAATTTTCTAAATAAATTATGGTATATCTATCCAATGGATATAATATATTTATTCAAATCAACTTTTTCTTTTTCTTTAATAGGTTGTTTTTGTTGTTGTTTTCAAAATAGGGTTTCTCTGTATAACCCTGGCTGTCTGGAACTCACTCTGTAGACCAGGCTGGCCCCAAACTCAGAGATTTGCCTGCCTCTGCCTCCCAAGTGCTGTGATTAAGGTTGTGTGGCACTACGCCGGGTAAAATCAATTTTTATTAAAGATATTTATTGGTATGAGTTAACTCTGGGCCATTATAATAAACTTAACCTCTTGGTTCCTTTGCCTTATTACCTTTGATTCAGATTATAAATTCTTGTATTTGCTTTCAGGTACAAAGTTTAAAAAGTTGGAGGCTGGTTCTGGTAGCATATGCCTTTAATCCTAGGACCTGGGTAGCAGAGACAGGTGGATCTCTGTGAGTTTGAGGCTAGCCTGAAGTACATAGCCAGCTCTAGGTTAGTCAAGGCTATACAGTTAGACTATGACTCAAAAAAACCAAACAAAACTGGAATGATTTATATGAAGTGTGCAGCTGTACACACGTGTTTGTAACTATGATGATTTGTCCACATACTTTTTCACTACCATCCCCACTGTTTTTCTCAATTATTTCTGCACCCTTCAAGGTACCTTGCCCCCAGTACCTTCTCTCCAATCTCAGCCATGTCTCCTCCAGGCAATATTTCCAAGTCTGGGAGGAGAGCACAAGCTTCAAGAACTTGCTGGTACTTCTTTTCATTGAATTCTGATCCAAAAAGGATGTTGTCTTTGATGGTCCCATTCTGAATCCAGGACTGCTGAGGGACATAGGCAGTGGTGCCCTAAATGGGACAGGATCAAACCATGTGACAGTCATGCTTACAGAGATGGGGGATGGAGCCACGAATGGTAAGGAACAAACAGAGTTAGTTTTGAAGAGCTGTACAACTCTTAGCTTAGGGCTCCCTAAGCATCTGGAATTTACTAATGTGCTGACCGGAAGTGAGACCCAGTGTTCTACCATTAAACCATCTTCCTCCCTGTATGCCTTTTATACCATCGTTTTCTTCCCTTGGTTCTGAAAATCAGAAGGAATGTACATGCTGCTAGGAACAGGGTTTTAGTTAAATCCAATGACTTGATTAGAACTAATACAATGTTAACACTTTCAAATGGCATAGATGCCACCCTAGGAAGGAAAACCCATGTGGCTGAAGTTAACACACCAAAGGGATAGAGACTGAGTAATGCCCGTGTTGAGAAATACCTGAGCTGTGAGTCAGCAATAAAACATCTCCCAAAAGGAATTAGGAGACAGTCAAATCTGAAGTTGTCTCTACTATATATAGATCATGTTTTTAAAAAAATATATATTGACTCATTGGAGATTGATAAATAAGGGAGTAATCTCAGCGTACTGTAGAAGAAGAAATGTTTCTTCAATGTTTCCAAACAGGTTAATATAAAGCTATCAGGCACAAACTTTCTCATAATTAAAAAGAAAGCCTTAGAAGAGGCTGAAAAGTTCTTTGTGGTCCATATAGGCTGGCTTAATAATTGAAAATTGCTTATAATTTCCTGTAAATTTAACTCTGAGAAGTTCAGAGAGTTGATGAAAATGCCATGAAATCACTTTCCTCTGTTTTCAAACAAATAAACCAACAAACCATACTTAATTAATATTGTATTTGAAGGAATATATTTAAAGATCTAGCTCTCAAAGAAAGAGGTGAGCTGGGCATTGTGACACAAGCCTGTAATAAAAGTTATTTAGGAGGCTGAGGCAGTAGATCACAAATGCAAGGCCTGCTTTGGCTACACACTGAGACAAGCTACAACCTATTTCAAAGTAAAAAGCAAGAAAAGGGGATGGTGGAGATGGTTAATCCCAGGAACCCAAGTAAAGCTGGACACAGTAGTGTGTATCCGTGATATCAGTGCTCCTAAGGGGAACTGGGAGGCAGAGACAGTAGAATCCCTTCTGGAAATGTGTAGGTCAGCTAAACTGGTATACATAGTAAACAACAACAAAGACATCTGAGGTCATCTTCTGACCGTGACATGCACACTGTGGCACAAGTACACAGACACACACACACACACACACACACACACACACACACACACACACACACACAGAGTGAGGGTTGAGGATTGAAGCAATGAGAAAGCAGGAATATGTAGGGTAGAGGATTTGCCTAGTCTGTATAAGGTTTAGTTCCCATTACTTGGGTCAGAGGAAGGTAAGGGCACACGACTAATCATGATGTTAGGTACAAATGCCAGTATTGATTTTATAGCCACTACTGATTTGATTATTGTTTATTGTTGGTACTCTGGTTAAGTTTGTTGTTGTTTAAAGATTTATTTTATTTTTATTTTATGTGTTTAAGTGTTTTGCCTGCATGTGTGTATGTATACCACATGTATGTCTTATGTCCAGAGAGCCAGAAGAGAGTATTGGATCCCCTCAAACTGGAGTTACAGATGGTTGTGTGTGGTGATATTTTATTTGTGCTGAAATGTGATATTTTATTTGTATGTTAATAAATAAAGTTTGCCTGGAGATCAGAGGTCAAAGCGAGCCATAAACAGAAGTCAGGTGGTGGTGGCACACGCCCTTAATCCGATCACATGGCAGGCAGTGTCTGTGTGTTCAAGGACACAGCCAAGCGTGGTGACACACGCCTTTAATCCCAGTACCAACCATAGAGACCTGGAGGTCTGTATAGACAGGCAGTGACGAGGAAGTGATGTGGCTGGGCTTAGAGCCAATGAGAAGGCAGAACAGGAAGGCAATAAGGGCGCAGGTTAGACAGGAAGAAGCTCTCTTGGGAAGCTACGGTGATGTGGTGAGCTCAGGTTAGTTGGCGGCTATTGCTCTGATCTCTACGGCTTGTACTTCTGTATTTGGCTCTGTGTTTCTTATTTAATAAGACTGTTTAGAAATTCGTCTATAGTTGTGAGCCACCCTGTGGGTTCTGGGAATCAAACCCAGTCCCCTGCAAGAGCAGCAAGTGCTCTTAACTGCTGAGCCATCTCTCCAGTCCTACAAAGTCAAGCTTTTAGTAACCTATTAAAACCCTTTCCTAGGTCCTTTTACTTTGATTGCACAATTTTGCAGATGGGGGTGTTTTCAGACACACACAGAAGTTTACAGCAGAAATGTCTATACTGTGAAGGGAGACATCTTTAGTCAACAGTTTCAATAATTTGGTGAACATATGGGAGTCCCATGGACAGCTCATTAAAACTTCAGATTCTCAGGTTCTACGCCCAGAGTCTGACTGTATAAGATGGGAGAGGCAGAGAATCTATAGTCCATGATTACACCAGATGTCTCCAGGACCTCGTGTACTAGTGTACTGTCCCAAACGAGGAAAGAGCACTAAGGCCCATGTTGGGGTCAGAAGTCTTCTCTACTACATTTCCACTCACCTGGATCGTGATGTGCCCATGGACATTTTCCATTTCCCCCAGCATGGCCGCTATCAAAGATGATTTCCCAGAGCCTACAGTGCCCACCACGGCCACCAGTTGGCCTGGCTTTATATCCAGGTTCACACTGAAAGAGAGAAATGTTTCTGAAGGAAATGGGTGGGTGGGGGGTAGTAGTTTAAGTCACTTCTCTGACTTCTACATGAAATCTGTTTGTAGGTCATTTCCCCCTCAAGACTAGAAATTTTGCCATGGATATATAAGACCCCAGAGTACTTCATTATTATTGTAAAGTTCTAAGATACTGAAGAATGAATTCTAGTTATCAAACTCATCCAACCAGCCAGTGTCAAAGGTGCATTTGAAACAGTAAAAGTTCTCCTGGGGAGGGAGGTTCTCTTAGGACCAAAGGTTGAACAACACCCTCTCAGGAGCCTAGACACCTGATTTGGTTCAGGTCTCAACTCTGACACTGATAGGTAGGGTGATTTTGAAAGGTCACTTCTTCTGGGCTGAGTTGGATTTTGCTTCTAAATAAACTTGTTACCTAATGTTTCTCAGATTTCTTTATTCCATGAGTGATACTCGCTGAAAGCAAATTCTCTTACCTAACCCTAACCTAACCTTGAAGGCCTAACTTCTCTGGATGGGGAGAGGTCTACACTGGGCTAGAATCCCAGGAAATCTTTGTACCAGTTTGACTGAGTTCCTAAAGCACTTGGGACATCAGGAACCTTCCACATCGTCTTTCCAAACCTGCTCTGGACTGCATCAGTGAGCATGTCCAGTTTCCTCTCTACAAAGGAAAGCCTCTGGCTGGGAGGTTTAGAGCAATGACTCTGCTCTGACAAATCCTGGTGCTGACCTCAGAGTGCATTTCAAGGCTATAGGATAGGAGAGAAGGATGGGGAGTCATGGAGTTCTTTGTTTGCGGTGAAAGAACACACAGGTTCTGAATGAACTGGTAGACATCATAGCCAGAGTGAACAGAGAATCTGGAGTCCAAAATGGGGCGGCCTTAACAGGCACTGTACATGCGACAGTGCACTAGCTGGACAGGAGCAGTCTACGGTACTTCTTTTTTTCCTGAGACAGAGTCTCACCGGATGGCCCAGACTGGTCTCAAACTCATGATCCTCTTGCTTGAACCTCCGGGGCGCTAAGACTGCCAGTGTGTACTGCCACACGCAGCTCTGAAATCTATAGCAATAGTTCCCATCAGCTAGTCTGGGGAGAAAAGCTAGACTCTAAAGTTCAGGACCTGCACTTTCTCCACTATTATCTGGGGGGAACAAATATCTTCATGGATTCTCAGCTAAAGGGACACAGAGTCGCAGCATGAAAGCAGATGGAAAATAGAACCATGGGAAAAGGCTCAGGATCTTTACTCTCGGCTCATCCCCGCAGGGCATATTCCAACCCAGCATCCAAGTGAATACAACATAAAGTCTTTTCTGGTGTTCCTCTGCACAGGATCTTCTGACAGTGAGGTAGGGCAGGAGGGTCCCAAGAAAGCTAGAAAAAAGGAAGGGAACACACTCACTCCCGGATTGTGGCGTCCAAGTCCCGGTCCCAAGTGAAAGAGGCGTCTGAAAACTGCACAGCTTTATCTGTTGAGAGGTGAAGAAAAAGCCCTCTTTTAATTACATGTAGGTCCTCATGTGGCCAGTCAGCCTCCCCTCAGTGTCTCTGTCTCTTCTATCAGCCCAGACCACCTCCGTTAGGTGCTTGAGCTTACACCAGCAGGAGGCAAGGAAAGTTCCCAGGATGAGATTGGAAGTGGCCCTGCCTATTGAGACCCAAACCAGATCTCAGATTCCTTGGACCTCCAGATGCCCTGGCACCCCCACTCCACACATACACCCTTGGCCCTCTGTTACCTAGTCCCCTGTGTGAGTTCTACTTTATCTAAGCCCTCCCCATTTTGGACTCCAGATCTACTGTTCCATCTGGCTATGGATGCTTCCAATTCAGAACCCATGAGTTCTTTCACCCCCAAGCTACCTTCCCAATGCCTACTCCAGCCCAACTTCTGTTTTCCGGGTCACTTGCAGGAGTCCCTGCTTATCTCAGAATAACTAACTGTGTTTCTCTTTGAAATCGGGCTAAGCACTTTTCTTTAGGTGAGAACATAGTTTGCATGGCTTGTTATACAAGCCTAATCATTTTTTTTGGAGACAGTGTTGCTTTGTGTAGTTTTGGTTCCTGTCCTGGATCTCACTCTGTAAACCAGGCTGGCCTCGAAGAACTCACAGAGATCCACCTGGCTCTGCCTCCCGAGTGCTGGGATTAAAGGTGTGTGCCACCGCCACCCCGCAAGCCTAATTAATTTAAGATGGATTCCCTAGCTCTTCCTTTTCAGTAGTTGCTGTGGTTAAGCTCCTACCTATAAGTAGTCTGGTGTCAGCACTATGAATAACTTGTGGAAATAATTTCAAAATTTGTTTACCAGAATTGCGGACATGGCAAATGGCGGATGTGTCCAAGTCATCCCCTCCCAAGTACTTCTCTAACCGTTCCACAGAAACACTGGCCTAAGAAGAAGGATGGACACAAGAGATTCTAAGAATAAAACATTCAGTAACACAGCCCACACAAATTGGACTCCAGAGTTTTTGTTTGTTTGTTGTTTTGTTGGTTCATTTGGTTTGGTTTGGTTTTTTAAGATAGAGTTTCTCTGTGTAGTCCCAGCTGTCCTGGAACTCACTGTGTAGATCAGGCTGGCCTTGAACTCAGAGATCTGCCTGCCTCTGCCTCCTAAGTGCTGGGACTAAAGCTTGTGCCACCACCGCCCCACATTGTTTTTTGTTTTGTTTCAGCTTTTTGTTTGTTTTGTTTTTGTTTTAAAGAGAAATTTGAAGACTATGAAGTTGGGTAGGTAAGGAGATGGGCGAGAATCTGGAAGGAAAAGGATGTACTCAAAATCTACTGAATGAAATTCTCAAAGAATAAACAAAAACATCATTAAGAAAAAGAGTTGGCCTTATGGAAATAAAACTAAGGGGAAGAAAAAGAATTCACTAACAAAACACAAGCAGGAAAGTGATTCTGACTTTGTTATTAGCCACAACTTTGCTACAGTTGGAACCTCTTGACCACTACTGTAAACTCAACCACACCTCAGCCCTGTAAGCCATCCCACCACACCTCAGCCCTGCAAGCCATCCCACCACACCTCAGCCCTACAAGCCATCCCACACTAGACAGAAGTATATAAAGATAGTATTTCAGCTTCATAGACTCAGCTTTCAACTATATGACTATTTCTCTCCAAACTTTGCTCTTATTTCCAGAAACTACCACCTTCTTCTATGATGGAACCCTAACTTCTACCTACTTCTGATAACAGGGCCCAGTCTTGCCCCTATTTGATTGAGTCTATGCCGTGATGAATCATCCATCCAATATTATAGCTGGTCTACTACAGTATCCTCTAGAGAGGAACTGGCCAAAGATTAAACTTCAGCTGGTCTAAGTACTGGCAGAGCACTCTGAAACTGCTAGAACATAAGGACTTGGGAGGTTTTCAAGGAGCACCCACTTGAGTGTTTTTCATTGTCCTTCCTATCTTCTAGGAGAGCTGTCATGAGATTGTTTCTCACAGATAGCCAGCCTCTGAGGAAATACGAAACCTCATCTGTGGATCTAGCTGCTTCATGGATCAACACCTCAGAAACAGAATGTCCCACTGCCCATGCTACAACACCATCAGTCCCTTTTTGGTCTGGTGTTAACTCTGTGTGACAAGGAGCCGAAGGGAGTGAGCACCTTTACTGATCTTACTTTTGCTGTGTCTGCAATAAACTGTATCTAAAAAGAGAGTGCTGTTTCCTCACTTTCTTTATTCCTCTAAGACAGAAGGCCTTCTCTTTGCACTCAGTCCTTCTTATGGCCAGGGGTGTCTGAACCCGGCTACCTCTCAAACGAATGCAGGTTGGCTCCACACCCCAACATTCTGGTACTGTCATCAGTCTGCCATCTGCCCTCTGGACTTCCTCTTGAGGTCTAGTCCATGGCGACTATGTTCTCAGCGACTATGTTCAATTTTCAGAGCATAAGACATTGCCTCAGGCCCAAGTTTACTGAAGTTAGCTTGAGGCTCCCAAACTTATTACTACATAGGTTCATGCAAAGACAGGGTCTTTTCCTTTATGCCATATTTACCTAATGCTATGTCAATACCTCAAGAGCTGTAGGAAAACAAGAGAGAAGCTAGTCTGGGAAAATGGCTCTGGCCAGGCATAATCATAACAGTCTCACTGAATGCTTTGTAAGACTGTCTCCCTGTGAAGTGGATGAGGTTAGTATGACTATCCACATTTTAATAAGAGAGCCAAATAAACTGGGGCTCAGAGAGCTTGTGATTTTACTAAGATCAATGCACTGGTCTCCAGAAACCAGACGAACTTTTAATTTAACAATCACCAGAGGGTGGGCATGAGATACAGCAGGCTAGTAATCTGCACTACAATGCAAGTGAGCGGCTGGCAGTGAAGCTCTTCTGTACCTGGAGCATTGAAGAGGTCACCATGGGGAGCATGGTGAGAGGAAAGCGCAGGACATTGAAGAGGGTGATGGAGGTGAAAGCCTTCTCTGCATTCAAGACGTTGTTGCTGTCCACCATGACGTAAACAGAAAAGGTAATCACAGACACCTAGGAAGAGTAAGGCCGTGAGAGATTCACTACTAAAATGGTCCAAACACCTTTGCGCTAAGTTTCAGGAACACTGTATATAAGAGTTGAAGGAATGTTAGGGATTATCCCAATCTCTTCAGATTACCCATAAGAACACTGATCCTATTAGAGGAAGAGCTATCTCTTCCAAGGTGACAGTCAATTAATGGTTTGCTGAGGTCAGAGCTTGGGCCTTCTGTCTCTTTGACCACACCCACATCGCTTCCCCATAAAGAAAAGTCCTCCTATGCAAGTCATTCTTGGAGACCATATTCATAATGAACGTTCTGAAACCTCACTAGTGGCTACCAGATCACCCAACAGTATGTAAAGGGCAGAACTGGAGTTGGGATTGGAGGGATATAGGAGTTTGAGAAAGGGGAATAAATTCCCCGAATCTAGGGATCAACTCGATAGGTGCCTGGAATCTATTAGGAATAGACTTCCCTTTTCAGAATGTGACCTCAGTCCATACGCCTCTTCTACTCACCAGGATTGGCGTTAATTGCAAGAAGAATACCATCAAAGTCTGAAGCTGGCCGTATAATAGCAAATTCTTGAGTTCTTTCTTCCGAAGGCCATGGACTTGGTCTTTGAATGAAGGTTCCCAGGCAAAATACTTCAGGATCTAATGGGTCAGAGAATAGCAAAATTCACATTGTTGCCTGAAAGGGCACCAAGTACATATGGTCTACCCTTATTTTAGGGTAAGTTACCAAAAATTTGGATAAATCTAGAAATCTGGATTATAGAGAGGTAGCTTGTGTTTATTGACAACATGCTATATGTAAAGCATTTCACACACATACTTCACTTAATTTTTTTTTTTTGACAAACTGTCCTAGTTTGCCTTTCTAAATAAATTTGCCAAGACACAGAACTTCCCATATTAAAGCTTGGAAATTTCTGAGCAAATCAAGGTGAACTAGTCATCCCACTTTTGTAGAGTATTGTTTCCATTCAGGCAATAAAAAAAAAAAAAAACAGGTAGAAAGAAGCTCTGTGGAATGGTTCACTAACAGAATGGGTCAAGGAGGTGATAGAATGTCTGATCTTGAAGAAACTGGAACAGTTTCAATGGGTCTGACACCACTGGACTCCATGGGCACCTGCAATCACATGCACACACACACACAGACACACCCACACCAACACCCCCACACCAACACACCCCCACACATACCCACACACACACAGAGGGAGAGGGAGGGAGGAGTAGAGGGAAGGAGAAAGAAATAAAAATAAATATTTTCTGAAAACAAACAAAACCAAAACAAAAAACCAATGGCCGTGGAGGTCATGCCTCAGGGGACCCACTACCGTTGTTTTGCTAATGGACATGTCAAGCCCTTCTTAGTGCTACATTCACACCCACACACTGGCACTGCCCTCAGCCTTGGCCAGTGAAACTTCTCTTTGCAGGAGGCAGCAGTTACTGCAGAGACTCACAACTAATCAACGAGCTAAGAAAAAGTGACGACTGAGTGCTGCTCAGCCCTAAACGGTGGTTCCCAATCACTGCCCCTCAACCCCAAGGCCCAGGGGACATCACGAAGATGGGCCAGAACAGCGACAGAGCCAGAGGATGGGAAGGTGCCGCAAAACACCGCTTTCTATTCCTGACACGGACACTGCGCTCATGAACTCACACAGCTGTCATGATCATGCTGAGCCTGGCAACATCTCACCACGGGTAGAGGAGGAGCTGTAGGTAGTTAATGTCCTGGGGGAGGGAACCATTTTTCTTCCGGTGGTAAATTTCCATCATTGAGAAAATAACTCTACACTCACATACATATAAATAATCCTAGTTAAACTCAGTGGGTTATATATTTTTTAATAAGAGGAAATTAGAGGGGGGGTGTGTCTAGAAGAAGAAAGGGTTCAGAGGGAGTAGTAGAGGATAAGAGAGGGGATGGTGTGTATGTGTGTGTGTGTGTGTGTATGTGTGTGTGTGTGTAACTGTAATCAAATTTTGTTATTTATAAAATTGTTAGATAAAAATTTATTTTAAAATATTTCTACAGTAAAATGTAAAGACAAATCATTTAGGATAAATAAATAGAAATCAAGGTTCAAGAGTATCTGGAAGGGGCAGGGACAGAAGAGGAAACAGAAACTTGTGGGTAAAGGAATCAGCAGTCGTGCGACACTCAGCAGCTGAGTCCCTTGTCTGTCTCTGCACCCAGAGGATTTCCTCTGCTTGGCTTTTTTTTTTTTTTTTTTTTTTTACCTTAATTCCATTGAGAATCTCATTCATGGTTTTTAACCGCCTGTCTTTATACTTCATATTTTGGACCTGCCAAGAAAAAGAAAGGCAAAAAACAATGAGAGAAGGCCCAGGTTTGCTGCTAATGGCAGGCCCTAGTGGAAGAAGTGGGTGCCATTTTATCAGAGCCTGAGGTGCCCAGTGATGTCATTGATTTCTCTCCAACGCTTCCTGTTCCCCGTTCTGTCCCTTCTGTCCCTGTCCTCTTTCTGACCCTGGAAGCTGCCAAGCTCGTCCTACCTGCCCTCCTTCAGCCTTTGCCTGACTGTGCTCTATCCCCGGGTAGTTCTCCCCTGCTCTTCCCAAGGCTCATGCCTTCATTGTCAGGACATGTCACTCAGAGTCCGGCTTTAGATGGCACCTCAGAGGACTCCTTTGACCTCCTATTGAAAACATCTACCCACTCATTACCACTTTCCACTCAGTTCTCTGTGTAGTTCTCAGCAGGACTTGATTATTTTTGTCTGTCTCTACCCTGAAGCAGAACACCGTATCATGAGAGTAGGATCCTTGTCTGACTTCTTGCTGCGCTCTTGGCAAGACATGCAATAGAAT
Source organism: Peromyscus eremicus (assembly GCF_949786415.1). Taxonomy (NCBI): domain Eukaryota; kingdom Metazoa; phylum Chordata; class Mammalia; order Rodentia; family Cricetidae; genus Peromyscus; species Peromyscus eremicus. The sequence goes on from NC_081416.1 coordinate 18,471,699, forward strand.
TTTAAGACAATGTTTGCTACTAAATGAGTACGCGACTCCTGGCATGACTGTCTGCTTGGAGGGTACCACCTGGTAACTGTCAGGACAAAAGCGGAAAGTTGGGGTTACCCATGTGATGGCTAGTGTGGTTGCTTTATTTTGCTATGATGGAGAACAAGGTTTTAAAAATCACTTCTGAAGGAAGCTCAGCAGAGCTGGGGAAGAATTATATTCTGGGTGGTCGGAGGCCAAATGGGAAGTTAGAAAAAGCCAAGTACATTTAGGGTGGTAGAAAGTCTCCCATGAGCTTTTCCCTCCCCAAGTTCCCTCTAAGAATTAGTAGCATAGGCAGAGTTTAGATGTTAAAGAGGTGCATGCACACAGGTGACCATCCCTTTACCTGAATCTTCCTGTTCTTGGTAGCCAGTACTGCATTCACTGGGATTAGGAGAATCATTAACCCAACACCTGCTAAGACTGAAGGTCCCAACTCTCTCCACAGGAAGAAGATGGATAAGGCGATCTGTAAAACACTTGACCACACCAAGTGCATGTAGTTGGTCACATCCATTAGCTTCTGGGAATCCACAGACATCAAGTTCACTGTTTCTCCAATGGTGTACTGCCTCCTGGCCAAGTTAGACAGGCTCAGTGCCTAGCGATAAAGATTAGGATTGGGGTTCAGCAGATAAAACAAAAGACAGTGGGGAGCAGAAGAGGACCTCAGGAAATGAGAAAACAACAGAAGAACGGGCTCCGTATGGACATAACTGCTCTATGGGACCAAACCTTAGCACAACAGTGTTAGCTCATTTTGACCACTTGTGCCTCTCATTTTCACTTTCATTAAATCCCACCCACCTATACACTGCTTTGCCCAGAAAATTCCCATCTATCCCTTGGTATCAACTTAAATGCAACTTTCGAAATGACTCCCCAGATTCCCAAATTTACAAGAGTTACCTCTTTTGTGTACCCTATACCATTCTGTAGTTAACTCTTTCTTTCCCTTAATTATAAAGAATCATAGTTATTTTATTTTTCTATTTATTTATCAGATGTAAACTGTGAGGACAAGGTCTACATTTACCCATTTCACTATTGTATCATAGACAATTCAATCCTGGAGAATGGGAGAACATGAGGAAATTAAAGATGGAAGAAGAGAAGGGGTAAGTCAGCATTGTTGATTCTTGCCTTGTAGACTTAACGTTTTTATTATGTTTTATTTATTTATTGTGTGTGTGTGTAATGGAAGGGTCCCTCAGTCATCAGCTTGGTGGCAGGCATCTTTACCTGCTGAGTCACCTCACCAGCCCCCTTTAGGCTTTTGATATAGCTAACTTATATTTAGCCACAGTCTTACAGAGTGCAAGCATTATTAAGGAGGACGCGGATTTTCAGAATAGAGAGGAAAGCTGCAGAGGTCACACATGTGAAGTAACGTGCTTTCTCTGCTGTTCACAGGCAAATTCTACACGCCTGAATCTCACAATACAGACTTTCTGCCTTCACGTTAGGGAGATCAGGAGACTGATACTCACACCTCTGCCCCTTACTACGCCTTACAGAACTGGCTAGAGTAGCTTACACCTGTAATCTCAGCACTCAGGAGACTGAGGCAGGAGGATTGCTTGAAGCTAATAGCTAGACTGGGCTACATACTAAGTTCTAAGCCATCCTGAACTACAGTGTGAGATGCAATATATTGGTTGGTTTTAGTGTCAACTTGCCACAAATTAGAATTTTAAAAAAGGTAGAGAGCCTGTCCTGAGTAACTGTCCTGGTTGCTTTATTTGATTGATATCAGGTCCAGGGAGATGACTGAGGAGGTAAAAACACTTGCTACCAAGTCCGTCAACCTGGGCTTGATCCTCAGAACCCACATGGTGGGAACCAGCCCTTGCAAGTTGTTCTCTCAGCTCCACCTACCTACACACACACACACACACACGTCTACACACATGCCTATACACACATGCACACACACATACCCCCACATTTACACACATACACACACACATTTACTCACATATACATACATATACACATACATACACATGCACACAAATAAATGTAATTTAAAAATGTAAACCATCTCAAGCAAATAGAACATCTCCCAAACCTGTAGAACCTGATCAGTAATGAGAGAATGTAGTTGAAATAAGTAAGTAAATAAATAGGCAGAGGAAGGTTTGGTATCTGCTAAGACAGAAAAGGGGATGGCTAGGCTGGGGATGTAGCTCAGTGGTAGCATGTTTGTGTAGCACACAGAAGGTCTCAGTTCGATCAGCAGCATCCCCAAAACAAAACAACAAACACAAAGAGAAGAAAGAACCAGAAAAATAAGTTTCTGGGGAAAATATATTCTTGGGTGATGGGGCCATGACTCACACAGCAATTTAATCCACTGTTAAGATTATAATTTGGGACAAATATACCAGGTCTTTAAACCCATGCTAGTAAGTATTTGAATGAAATGTTGATGGTCAGGGGCTGGAGAGAGAGATGGCTCAGCGGTTAAGGGCACTGGCTGCTCTTCCTAAGGACGTGGGTTCAATTCTCACCATCCATATGGAGGCTCACAAATGTCTGTAACTCCAGTTCCAGGGGATCTGATGCCCTCGTCACCTCATCTCCCATATGGTGAACATACATGCATACAGATAAAACACCCACACACAGAAAATAAAACTAAAATGGTTACAAAATGAGATGTTGATGGTTCTGAGCGTGTGACCCTCGGCGTCTTCTTCTCTGACTTTATCTTATTTTCTGAGGCTCTCCATTTGGTCAGGAAAGGCAGGAGAATGGTGTCTGAGCCTTCAGGGCTGAAGGCAGACCCTGGGCAGCTTGCTAGCTTCTCCACAGGATGCTCAGTAGCATGAACACACTTCATTTTTTTAATTTCCAAAGAAGGATTTAAGGAAACTTTATAACTAATCAACACTAAGTGTTGACATTAATTTTCATTTCTATTAAAGTTTCCTCAATCTTGGAATAAATGTTCACATTTATTAAGTGGTTTTTTTTTTCTTTGGTTTGATTCTTTTCTTTTCTTTTCTCTTTTTGGGCTATCCGTGACATAATTGCTTACCTTCTTATATACCGAAGCCATGAGCGTTGTCCGTACACTCATTCCCAATAAGAAACACAACTGAAAATAATACTGGAGGCAGAAGGACTGGATGAGCGTCACAGCAAACATTAGGATCGCAGAGCCATATCCAAGCCACGCGTATGTGTTAGGATCGCTCACAAAGGCAATGAGGAATCTGCAGGAACCAAACCAAACCAGGGGACACTCACTCATTAGGTCTCAGGGCTCCTCCTTCTGCTCACGCACAGCCAAAGCCTCACTCTTGCTCTATAGGTAACAAAACAACCAAAATTGTCCCCAACACAAGCTAAAGTCACCTGACAGGAGCGAACCTTAATGAAGAAAATGCCTCCATAAGATCAGGGTGTAGGTGGGCCTTATGAATTTATTTTTTTATTTTTTATTTTTTGGTTTTTCGAGACAGGGCTTCTCTGTGTGACAGCCATGGCTATCCCAGAACTCACTTTGTAGACGAGGCTGGCTTGAACTCACAGAGATCCGCCTGCCTCTGCCTCCCAACTGCTGGGATTAAAGGTGTGAGCCACCATGCCTGACTGGGAATTTTTCTTAATTAGCGATTGATAGGGGAGGACCCTGCCTGTTGTGGGTGGTATCATCCCTGGGCTGGTGGTCCTGGGTTCTACAGGAAAGCAAGCCATGGGGAACAAGCCAGTAAGCAGCACCCCTTGATGGCCTCTGCATCAGCTCCTGCCTCAACATCCCTGCCCTGTTTGAATTCTTGCCTCAACTTCCTTCACTGCTGGAGTATGATTAGAAGCATGAGCCAAATAAACTCTTTCATCCCCAACTTGCTTTTGGTCATGGCATTTCATCAAAATAATAATAACCCTAAGATATGCAATTCCAGAACTCAGGGACTAAGGGAGAAGAACTAAGAATTTAATGTCAGTCAGCCTGGGCTACATAGAGAGACTCCAAAAATGAAAAAAAAAATAGATCTTTAGAGAAATCTCTTTCTGTCTATCTCTGTCTCTGTCTCTGTCTCTGTCTCTCTCTGTCTCTCTCTCTCTCTCTCTCACACACACACACACACACACACCTGCTACTGTAATGTTTCAGCCCTGTCACAGGGCATGGCAACAGTCAATTCATTTTTAGACAAGGCAAGCTCATGCCCAGACAAGGCAAAGGGCTCTCTAGCTGGTCCACACAGTGGCAGATTCAAAGTCCCATCATGAGCACCCTGGACCTCTAAAAAAGGTGCTGGCTATGAAGAGATGAGTTTATTCACTCTACTGAAGCATGCTGCCCATCTCTGAAATGTGGCTCAGTTCATACTAGTTCTGTTTGACAACAAAGAAGTCTAACGAGTCTGTGGCCTCCTCTTAGGAGAGGGACACGGAAAAGAGAGGGGCCTACGTGTCATCTTAGATCTTGAAAATGGCATTGTGCTTTTCGTGTACACAAGGCTGGGAGGTGGAAGAAATGCAGGAGTGCTTTTCAAACACAGGCACGCAATGACCACTCTTGCCTACATAGACACAGGGCAGGGGAGGGCAGCAGGGGCAGCCAGACAGGACAACAAGTCCTGGACACTCACTTCAGTATCTGAGGATTCAGAAACAGAAGAATATCATGGATTAATTTCAATATAAATGATTTCAAGATCACCACATAGAAAGTTTTGAAGAGGGACTTGATCAGCCAGGATTTGGGATAGTCTTTTGTGGTCCCAGACTTCTTTTTCTTCTTTTTAGCTTCTTCCTAGGTACAAAACCAAAGACAACCATGTCCACAAAATTGTGCGGTGTAAGCCTCATAAGACTGTGCTCTGAACGGCTGCAGGCTCCAGCAGGGCCTAGGAGCCCCCCCCCCACCCCTTCCCCGTCCTCTCTGGACAGCTGTAATCTTTCTTCACCTCCTTATTGCTGCCTACCTTCTGGCGTCTTTCTCCCCCACCTAACTCATACCATAATAGCCTTTGGGTTGAAAAGCAGACAACTAAACTAGAGAGAACACATCATAAAGATAAGCCCAGACACTGGGAATCCCCATACTCAGGAGGCTAAAGCAGAAGGATTATGGATTATTAATTTGAGGCCAGCCTGAGCTACACATTGAGTTCAAGGCCAGCCTTAACTACATAAAAAGACTGTTTCAAAAACTCAAGGTCTGAAGTTGTAGCTCAGTATGTAACAGGGCCCCAGCCCTTAGCACAACTGTCTCTATGATGGGAGTACCATACAGTCCCTAAAACTCAGCATGCAGGCAGTACCACCTGCTGTGGGATGGTCTGTATGTCAAATGTGTTGCTGATTGGTCAATAAATCACTGATTGGCCAGTGGCCAGGCAGGAAGTATAGGCGGGACTAACAGAGAGGAGAACTGAGAGAACAGGAAGCTGGGTAAGGGAGACACTGCCAGCCGCCACCATGACAAGCCACATGTGAAGATGCCAGTAAGCCACAAGCCATGTGGCAAGGTATAGATTAATAGAAATGGATTAATTTAAGCTGTAAGAACAGTTAGCAAGAAGCCTGCCACGGCCATACAGTTTGTAACCAATATAAGTCTCTGTGTTTACTTAGTTGGGTCTGAGTGACTGTGGGACTGGCGGGTGGCAGAGATTTGCCCTGACCGTGGGCCAGGCAGGAAAACTCTAGCTACAACCACCTGCCAAAACAGAAACAAAGACCTAATTCATCCAAGTCCATAGTTCTGGGAAAGTCTCTAAAATGTACATTTTAGCCTTTGTACTTCCACTTCTGGCTAACTGTTCTTGTTAACTGAAGTGTGTCAACCCAGAACATGGTTTTTGTGCTTAAAAGCTCAGCCTGAGGAAGGCTCAGTGCCACACTGGGATCACAATATATAGATAGATATGTAGAGAGAGATTCATACTCTAGAGAACCCTAAGTAATACCAAGTCCCACTCTCAGGATCTTAGAATGTGCCCTTCTTTGGAAAGAGGGTCTGTGTGAGTGTAAGCAAACTGGTCCTTAGACTGTAATCCAGCATGGCTGGTGTCCTTATAAGAGGAAAAGAGACAGGGATGAGATGGTGACAATTGAGACAGCGAATGGGATGATGCACCCACTAGCCAAGGAAACCATTCTTCCCTCCATGTTTCAGGGAGAAAATGACCCTACTGGTAACCTCAATTCAGATTACTAGCTTCCAGTGCTTGGGGATGATACACTTCCCCTTCCTCTTCCCACTCCAACACACCATCCTCCTCTTTCTCTGTGTGTTTGTGGTCCTGGGAATCAAAGCCAGGGTCATCAACATGTGAAGCCAGCACTCTATCGTCCTTCCGTCTCTCCTCTGCCCTCATTTCCTTCCCTTCCTCTCGATATCCTACCCCAGCTGTTCTCAAGCTCCTGATGCTCCTGCCTGAGCTTCCTGAGGAATCACTGTACCATGCTTGTTTTTAGTTTCTTAATCGCATTTATTTCCCTCAGCATATTGATTGTCTTATTGCTTTTTTCCCTAGTTCTCTAAAGATGAGCTTTCTGTCAGACTTGTTTGTTGTACCCATTACCCCAAATAAACACACATCTGTGCTCAGTAAATATGTTTGAATAAATGAGTCAATATGTTAGCTACTAATGCTGACTTCTAATACAGTGCAGTTTCTAGTAATAATTTTGTGTGTATATGTGGGGTGTGTGTGTGTGTGTGTGTGTATGTGTGTGTGTGTGTGTGTGTGTGTGTGTGTGTGTGTGTGTGTGGAGAGAGAGAGAGAGAGAGAGAGAGAGAGAGAGAGAGAGAGAGAGGGAGAGAGACTGTTTGTGTGCGAGAGTACAGGTTGTAGGTGTGCCAAAGTGTACACCTGGGTGTCAGGACAACCTTCATGTGTTGGTCTTGGCCTTGGCCTTACCTTGTTTGAGATAGGGTCCCTTCCCTGCTGCTTAAATCTGATTAGCTGGCCTAAGAGTTTCGGCACATTTTCCTGTCTCCACTCCCCATTTCCTGTAGGTACCTAGAATTATAGATGCACATTCTACTGTGTCTAGCTTTTATGTAGGTTCTAGGTATTCAAAGTCAGGCCCCCAGGCTCATGTGGAAAGTGCTTTTACCTACTAAGCCATCCATCTCCCTAGCCCTAGTAATGTTATTATTATTATTATTATTATTATTATTATTATTATTATTATTTTCATTGTTATACTGTGAAAATTTTCAAATATATCCGAAAGGAGAAACAACAGTATATTATACATCCACGCATCCATCACTCAGGCATTACAAGAACTGTGCAGTGAAAGGTATAGAATAGTATGAAAATGTGAAAAAATGTCAGAAATGACACCGCTTCTTGCCTGGGGCATACAGCACATTCACACAGGCACTTGTGTTAAAGTTACCAGGACAAGAACATCTTGGCTTTGACTCTGGTTCTTGTCCAAACCGTGTAGTGTGGCATCAGGGTTCCGCTGGGACTTCTTCTGCCGCCGCCTCTGAAGAGCCTGCTTGGCTTTCTGCAGGTCCTTTGTCATGAACGATTCAAACTTGCTTACGACTGACTTTGTTTGAAGCCCTTCATCAACATCCAAGATATCTTCTAGTGTCAACGGATGCTTGTAACCTTTCAGAACAGTGCTGGAACAAGAATGACCCACAGGCTGAGACCCTATGTGCTGTATCAGCCCGCCTCTATCAGAACCTAGCCTGCGGATCTGAGAGAGGGGGATGACATTTTGGATGTCTCTACTGCTCCGCTATCTCCGTCTCCATCTCCTGGCCCTTTAATCTAACCGAAGAGTGGGGAGAACACAGAGACAGCAGACTGTGTTAGAAGACAACATGGGAAAGAGAGGGGAAGAGGCTCGACTGGGTCAAAAGTCAAAGGTGTCACCTCCTCCTGCCCTCGCTCCTTCTCTCTACACTCCGGCATCTCCCTGAGGGACCTCTCTGATGCCCTTAGGAAATTTAGCCAATCTCACAGCTGCCTTCATACTGTATTTCTAGATTGTGACTCTCCAACTCAGGGCTTGAGAACATGAGTGGAACATTAATTACATCTTTATTTGTAACAGCTCATAACTGAAATCCAGCCTTTTCTCCTAATCTGAGCAGAATATGGTGTCTTTGTTTCCAAGAGAAACCATAGATGCTTTCATGGCTAACCTAGACTCATCGCTACTTTCAAATTATGATCCTTATGAGATCTATCATTAGATGTTTAAATTCAATGAATTGATTTTAAAGTATATTCGTTACTATATCACAAATGTGTCTTTTTATTTTAATTTTAATATAATTTAATTTGAAGCGTTCATTGTGTGTATGTGTATGTATCTGTATGAGAGTATGTGTACATGTGTACAGGTGCCTGTATATGCCGGAGGCATGAGATCCTGCTGGAGCCTGAATTACAGGTAGTAAGTGAGCCACTTGATATGAGTGCAGGGAACTGAATTCAGGTCCTCTGAAAAAATAGCAAGAATCTGAGCTGTTGAGCCATCTCTCCACCTCCACAAACTTACTTTTTAAATATTCTATGTTTATAGTCAGTGTCCAATGTACGTAAAACATTTATGGACCTCACCAGCCTTTCAGAGGCTCTACAAACTACGAAGACCACAGATACCTGTTCTAGACCCTCTGGTAGCACAGGCTGCTGTGTTTTCTTTCCCTGCAAGCCTGTACCACACCACCTGCCTCCAAATCCCTCCTTTCCTGTCTTGCTGTCTCCTTTTGTTTCTCCCACGGAACTCTCAGGCTACCAAAAGTGATTGCCTTCCAGTTTCTGTTCCTTATCCTAATCAATCCAATGAAGGGGCTGAATTAAACTAACCTAAACTCTCTAAGAGAAGAAAAATGGAGGCCACTGGAGGCACTTTTAAAAAACTGAGTTTTTCTTCACTTTCAGAGAATTGAGCATATAAAGATACAGATAACCCATAATCCAGGCACTGCCTACCTGTCAAACCAACTAAACGTAATGCTACTCAGAAATGAAGCCGTGGATGATGGATTCTGAAAAATATAAAACGTTGAAAGGTGAATAAATTGGAAATAGGAACTCTATGGGACTCTAAAATCAGAAACTGCTTTTCTAGACATGGCTTTAGAGTCTAGCTGTTATGCTGATGTTGGCTGGTCTGCATGCATTTGGAGGCTTGAAAGACCAGATTTTCTGGCAAAGATATATGAATTAGCTGTCTGTGTGGAATATTTCCAGATGAACATGGAAGTCGGTGTTTCCACATACTTAGCACTCTGTTTCTTCATATATATAAAACACTCTATACCACTATCTAAAATTTGGGACCAATCGTGTTTCAAGTTTTGAAGTTTTTCCATTTTGCAATATTGTACCGTCTTTTTGAAAGCTTCAAACTTGGGGAATTTTGGATATTATACTTTTGGATCAGTGATATTCAATCTGTCCCTTATTGTGGGCTCATGAGACCTCCATGAAACTCAGACATCTCCAAACTACTTATGCTTGGGTATCCTCCAGTAAATAATATGAAATGAATATAGTTAGTCTCACATTTGATAAGTCACTTGGTTCTGAAAAGGCTGAAAGGATAAGGATGATGATCTGGAACCCATAGGAGACGAAGAACAGGCAGGAGTAGGCCATGTTAGACTTGCTGTCCTAAGGATAGGAGGCAAAAAAAAAAAAAAATGAGTTGTTTTTTTTTTTTAATCAATCCATGTGCACCAGTGCTTATGATTAAACTCTTTGATACAATTCTATCCTGGAACTCAGATTACCTGAGGCCATTTTCTTTGACTCAGAAGATGCCCAGAAGTGCCTTATCATCACCTCCTTTCCTTCTTACCTGCAGGAGTGCTCGTATCAGAGTTTGAAATTGGAACGTGCCACAGAGTATTGAGAGAATCCAGAAGAGGGACAGGAACCATGAGTTCTTCTGTATGCACCACAGCCTGCTATGTTGGATCACCAGAACCAGGAGCTAGAGGAAAATGTATATGAGACTCTGAAGCACAGTGTTACCACCAAGGACAGAGGAGGAGAGTGTCAGGGAACACGGAAGAGAGGGGACCTGAAGCTAAGTTGGCCAGGCAGAGGATACATGAATGTCAGATTTACATTTCTTCCTTGATGCTATTGAATCCTGTTTCTAGTACTTCATCTCTACACTTTGGTGAGAAGTTAGCAAGAAAGCAGAGTGTTACAACTGAATTGTAGTGGAGTTACTTTAGGAGTTATGAAAACCTTTTCAGGACACCAGGAAATTAGCAGCAGGCAGTAGTCAGGTTGAGGAGGCAGATTCTGGTGAATAGGTACTGGTCGACTATATCTTGATTCTGTAATACTGGTCTAAGAAACTCACTTTTCTTTAAAATCCCTAAGCCTTGCCTGTATCATTTCACACAAACATGTTGGTTCCTTTACCTAGTGCTGTGTTAGCAAACTACTATTCTGGAGGGAGAGAAGCCATGATCTGCAGCAATGGTCGATTGACCGGGTGTAAAGAGTGCTGCTGTGGTAGACTGAATGTCCAAATGAAGAGTTGGGGGGGGGGGGCGGGGATCAACCCAGTCAGCGCTGTATTAGCCAGCTCCAGAACACCACTGTCTGCGCAGTGATCACAAAGATCCCTGGGGAGAACTGCCAGATCATGTTCCTGAATGAAGGCACGGTAAGGGGGCTCCAAGACTGTACCGAACACGGAAAAATCTAAGCTGCTCATTTTTTGAGAAAGTTTGTCAATCCAAATAGTTTTGTGTCAGTTTCCTCTTTTAATATGATAGCAACTATTCAATAGTTTCTTTTAAATACTATATGCTCCTCTCCCCCAAATAAAACATGCCTGCAGGAGAGACAGTAGCTTCCTTCTTTCTTTTCTTTCCCTTCTCTCTGTTTTGAGACAGGCTGGAGTGAAACACACCACCCGCTGGATTGCAGGAGTCTATCTCCTGGTTCAGCGGTTTCTGTTATCCAACTTGTATACAGCTTTAGACTCAGTGATCTGATTATCCATCAGCCAATTAAAAATCATATTTACAACATTTAAAATTGATCTTACATCATGAAAGTTAGATCTCATCTGTGGTCCTTAGATGGCAAGAAACGTGGGAGTAAAAATTGGAGAAGGTCCCATAGATTAGAATTCAGAACAAGAAGAAGGTTTTTCACTCCTTTAAAATTAAGCAACATTTCTCTGTAAATTCTTGTAACAGACAGGTGAAAGTGGACTTAATTCAGTACTCAAAGAGTGCATTTCAGCTGTTTCCGGGTTAAGAGAAGGATAAACGGGGAGGAAGTGGTACTGAACCTTACCCATGTGCATATGTAGAGGATTGGATTAGTATATCTAACGGGAGTAATTGTGGCTTGTCCAGAATCTTCTGTGAGTGCAAGAGCCAGGTCTATGGCTGCTACAATGAGAAGAAACAGGACGAGCACCTGAGGAGAGACAAGACGCGTTACTGTTGAGGCTCTCGGGACCTCTCACAATGGACGAGAGTACACAGTGATTCAAATAACACACTTAATAAGTATTTCTAGTGTAAATACCCATACATAATTCAAGTAGGAACCAAATTAAAAGTATGCCACAATAACTGTAACTCCAGCACATGGGAAGTTGAGGGAGAAAGATCATGAGTTCAAAGCCAGACTGGGCTATGTAGTGAGGACACGTTTTAAAACAAAAGAAGCCATAAGTATTTTGATGTGATGATTTAAAAAATGTGTCAATTATTATTGTTGTTGTTACTCCTTTCTTCACAACAGATGCTCACAACTATTAAAAAGGCAACTCCGGGCTGGAGAGATGGCTCAGCCGTTAAAGGCTAGGCTCACAACCAAAAATATAAAAAAGGCAACTCCAGTTCCATTGGATTTGATGCCCTCTTCTGGCCTCTGAAGATACCTGCAGTGTGTGTCGTACACACAGAGACACTTATACACATTTTGAGAAATCTTAAGAAAGAAAGTGGTAAAAGTCATAGAAAGCCACACAGCTGCTCTGTCTTGGTTTCCCTCTGTCTTGGTATTCCCAGGGCAATAGTTCCCAAGAAGCCTGCTAGCCCTGTCATGAAGATATTCAAAGTGCTCCAGGGAAAGGTCCACTTGATTAGGAAATGAGACTGTTTTGTAACAGCCAGTGAGAAACCGAGGACTTCTGCTAACACTCAAGTGGATGAACATCTTAGAAGCAGATCCTCTAGCCAAGAACCTCATGAGAGACCTTAAAATAGAGTCAAGCAATTAGCTCATATGGATTCCTGATCCATAGAAAATATAAGGTAAAAATGTTTATTCTTGGGAGGAATGTGTTCAACATATGATACTTTTTAATTTAAAAAAAAAAAGAAGACAAATATATATGTTAAAGAAAAATGGAGAGAGAGAGAGCTGGGGAGAGAGCTCAGTCAGTAACGTCCTTGCTACCCATTCATGAGGACTTGAGTTTGATATTCAGTAGTCATGCAGAAAAGCTAGGCATAGGCAGTCATGGTGGTGCATACCTTTAATCCCAGCACCAAGGAGGTAGAGGTAGGTGGATCTCTGTGAGTTTTAAGCCAGCCTGGTCTACAGAGTGAGTTCTAGGACAGCCAGGGATTCATAATGAGACCCTGTCTAAAAAAAAAACAAAACAAAAAAAAACTTGATATTACACGCTTGTAATCCCAGCTCCGGGAAGGCAGAAACAGGAGGATCCCTGGGGCTTTTCAGACAGCCAGCTTAGCCCAGTTGGTAAGCCCCAGGTCCCAGTGAGAGACTGTTTCTGAAAGAAACAAGGTGAACGGCTCAAGGAACACCACTAGAGGTTGACCTCCCACCTCCACACGCACACTCATACATGCTTATGTGCATACACACACACACACACACACACACACACACCCCCTATTCTCTAAGCTGTTACTCTGGGAGGCCACTTGCTGCACAGAAACAGAAAGTTATGTACTAAGTATGAAAGGAGAATTCAAACCTAGAAGGACCCTGTAATCTCAGCACTCAGAAATTGAGGAAGGAAGACCGTGTCTCAGGGAAGCCTAGGCTACAGAGTGAGTACCAGATTCCATTTTTAAAAAATCCATTTCAACATTTCAACCTTTTTGATACTCTTCCCTTTGGTCATGGGCCTTTGGTCTTGGCCTCACAAAACCTTTGAAGTTAATATTGCAAAAGACTGCAATTACTTCATCTCAGGTGCCCTCACCCCCAACACCCAGTGTTTTTGTCCTATGAGCTCCTAAAACATTATTCACATTGTACTAAAGACCCACCCAGCACCAATGGGGTTTACTGCTTGTTTTGAGAAGTTGTACAAGTATCTCCGTCTCCAAACGAGGACCTTTTCTACTCTCATCTCCCCTCCTTCCACATCCCTTTCTACTCCCACCTCCCACAAATATAGGAAGAAGTTCTGTGGCCGTAGTTTTGACCATGAAGTGTTTGTGTATACGATGTGTATTCATACAAATGATACAGATGCATGTATCATCACTCTCTGCTTTGTGACTGTAGATTTGCTGTGACCAGCTGCCTGACGCTCCTGAGACCAGGAATTCCCTGCCATGGTCAATTTTACCCTTGAATACAAAATACACTCTTTCTTCCTTAAGTTACTTTTCCAGGCTATTTTATGGAAACAATAGTAAATGTAACTAAGACATCAGCAGGTCAGGTATGCTTTAGAAGAAAAAAACCAAACTATTAATAGTGGCAGATACAATAGGTGTTGTGAGATAATCTTTTTATATACTGGAAAGATGTGTCCCTGCCTAAGGCACCTTCTGATTGGTTTAATAAAGAGCTGAATGGTCAATATGTAGGCAGGAGAAAATAGGTGGGACTTCCAGGGGAAAAAGGAACTCAAGGAGATGAGGCTCGCCAAGACACCAGCAAGACGCAGACCAAGTTGGATATACAGAATGGAGGAAAGATTGAAAAAAAAAAAGCCATGTAGCAGAACATAGGCTAACAAAAGTAGGTTAGTTCAAGTTATAAGAACTAGTTGGGGACTGGAGAGATGGCGCAGAGGTTAAGAGCACTGGCTGTCCTTCCAGAGGTCCTGAGTTCAATTCCCAGCAACCACATGGTGGCTCACAACCATCTATAATGAAATCTGGTGGCCTGCAGGCATACATAATGGCAGAACACTATACATAATAAACACATCTTTTAAAAAAAAAGAACTAGTTGGGAATAAACCTAAGCTAAAGGTCAAGCTTTCATAATTAATAAGAAGTCTCATTATTTGGGGGCTGGAAGCCGACAGGAAAGTCTGGCTACAAATAGCAGAGAAACTAAAGCTTAAAATGCACCTTCAAAAGGCAGCATTGAATGTGAGCTGACCTCACTGCTGCTATGCTGATGTCTCTGCCTGTCCTACAGCATCCACCTTACAGCTCGTTTCTTCCAGCCTACAGTGTGGCCACAACTGACAGATGCTAAATCCCACGGCTACAGTGTGGGCCTGTAACCCCATCCCTGATGGTGGAGATGGGAGGGAGAAGCTGGAGGATTGGTGGGGACTTCTGGCTGCCAGTATAGCTCCAGCTAGAGTGAGAGACCCTGTCTCAAGGGAGTGAGGTAAAGAGTCACAGAGCAGAGACCCCAACATACTCCTCTGGCCTCTGTACTTGCATACACATGTACATACACACTCACTTTCTCTTTCACCCACACAGAATTAATAAAAAGCAAAACATCACTTCATCTAACTAAAATGAAAAAGATGGACAGTAATAAGTCCTGATGAAAATTAGTATCACAAACCTCCAACATTGCTAATGGAACATAAAACGGTATGGGTGCTTTGGAATTTTGTAAGTTCCTCAAAAGATGACTCAGTAATTCTATTTCTAAGTATGTTCCTAAGATTGGAAAGCTCTGTTCACTAAAAAAATCTAATAAATAAATGTTCCTAACAGTATCATTTAATATAGACAAAAGTGAAAACAACTCAAATGTCTATCAACTGATTAATGGGTTAAAAAATGTGGTCTAGCCATATAACATTTTTCAGTCATAAGAATGAATGATGTGTTGATGTACATTATATCATGGATACGTCTTTAAAATGTTATGCTGTGTGAAAGAAGTCATACACGAAAGGGCACACATTCTAAGTCACATAGATATATAATTACATTTATATAGGAAATAGACAAATCAAGCACATCTAGAGACTTAGAGACTAGCAGTAGGTTTGTTGCTGTCAGAGGCTCGGACAGGAGATAGCTAGCCAGAAGGAACTGCTTGAGTTTCTATTGGGGGTGGTGAAAAAGTTCTAGAGTAGCTAGTAATAATGAATAGTAACCTTGTACTTACTATAATAAAAATAAATCTACAAAGAAGTGAAATACTAATTCGCGCTGCAACATAGATAAACCTAAAAATACTTTGTTAAGTAAAATATTAGAGAGTAAAGACTACATATTATATTTTTCATATAGGAAATGTCCTGAGTAGGGAAATTCTATAAACAGCACACAAGTTAGCAGTTACCAGGGACGGGGGTGAGATGGGAATGGGGAGGAAGTGAAGAGTTACAGCTTGGGTTCAGGCTTGGTTTTAGAGTGATGAATCATCTTGGAATTAGTAATGATGGTCATATAATTTTGGAAATACTCTAAAAGTCACCAAATTTCACACCTTAGTTAGTTTTATAGTACATGAACTATAATCTCAGTAATGTTTTTTAAATGATGCACAAAAGTTGCCTGACACCTTTACTAGCCTCTGGATACTGACTTGATGGTTTGCATGGAGATATTGCAGCCATCTTATAATCATACACTAGCTTAAGAGGCTTGACACACTGAGATTACAAGAAAATTGATAAAAACAATCAGCCATATGTTGATGTTTCTGGACTTAATGACTAATTCAACAGAAATGCTGTGGTGAAAGCCCTAACTGATACAAATATATTCTTTGTAGTCTGCTCTGTTGGTCATCTTTTCATCACCATAATAAAACACCTAAGACAAACATCTTATACAATGAAAAGTTTATCTTAACTCATGGTTTCAGCTTGTGGTCACTTGGGCTGGTAGCAGCAGAGAACGTGCCATAGAAGCACCTGGTGGAAGAGGTCTGATCACATCGTGACAGATAAGAAGCAAAGAGGAAAGCTAGGGGAAGGGCCAACATCCCTGTTTCTCCTTCAAGGGCATGTCTTTAAAGATCAGATCTCCTTACATTACCCCCTAATGGTTCTACCAACTCACAATAACACCACACGTTGATGACTAAGCCTTTAACACATGGGCCTTTGGGAGACACTCAAGATCCAAACTACCCCAGAAAGGACAGATAACAGGACACAAGGTAAATGTTTAACCGACATTCCATGTTCACGACTGGTTCTGTTATGCCAGCTGCTCCCTTCTTCCCACACGCCCACTCCGTGACTTAGATCCCACTGAACACATCAATCACTAAAGCAAGCCAAGTGCTCTCTAAAGAACGTGAATGCTGTTGTGGGGAGGCCTAGAACATAGTGGGACTACTGGTACCCAGAGTAAACTCATCTTCACTTCCTCTACATGGAGCAGACAGGTACAGTCTAGGCTGTTTCTCCCCCCAGGAGGGCTGGTGAGGGGACCCAGACAGTTGTCAAGGGCTAAGAGCTCAATATCAGGGTTCCCATTAGGGAGAGGCCAGCTGTGGAGGTTAACACACCAAAAGAAGAGGTCTACCCAGCTGTCTATGTTAACCAAGACTTTCATTTATAAATGCAAATGAAGTTGGGAGATGCTAGGAAATTGTGGAAAACAATGCAAGCAAAGAAGACGGACAAGGTCATTAAACAGAACAACTGATTCTGGGATCAAACAGAAAACAGCAAGTGCAGAGAATTTTAAAACTAATATTCTAAGACAGATTTGAGAAGACACTGTATCTTTTAAACAGGTGGCTTTTTAAGAAAAGATATATTTAGAAATTAAGAAAAATTCTTAACAATTGCTGAATATTAAAATAAAGATTCTTAGGACAACTGGAAGAAATCATTGAAAAAAATCTCCTAGTATATAGAGGAAAAGAGAAAAAAGTATTAGAGAGAGAGAGAGAGAGAGAGAGAGAGAGAGAGAGAGAGAGAGAGAGAGAGAGAGAAATTGGGGAGGAAAACCCATCAGAGAATTCAACATCTATCTAAAAGAAACTCTGAAGACACAGAATTTCCAAGTTGGAAGAAAGGAAGTAAAAGAGTAACACAAAAATTTCTCATTGGTAAGAAAGCTACGAGTCTTTAGGTTGAATGACACACTGAACAGGTAAAGATGTATGAAGTCAGATTCATGAGATTTCAAACTATAAAGAATAAAAAGTATCTAGCGAGGACCACAGGAATAAGAATTGTTAGTAATACAAGATTCTAAGGGAAAATATAGCAAACTCTTCAGAGCTGAACAAAAATGTGGAGCTAGAATTTCCTAAGCATATGAGCACCTTAGAGACGCAAAGATTTAGAGATTTACGGCTGGCCTTTCTAAAAGCCTCATTTGACAATGTTCTCCTGTAGAGGGATCTAAGAAATTTGAGAGCACGAATCATCTAATGTTTTCCAAAAGTGCATCAGGAGGTAGAATTTAAATTTAAGTATGAAGGTAACAAGTAGAAGAAATACTTTGGGAAAAAAATTCAAAATAAAAAGACCAGAAATGTGAGAAGAAACAGAACAGGACAGAACTGGAAGACTTGACTGAACCTTGGTGTTCAGCCTGTATGTGTGTGTGTGTGTGTGTGTGTGTGTGTGTATGTGTGTGTGTGTGTGTGTTGCACGCCCATGGGAGGATAGCAGCTCTGCCAGTTACTTCTTTCTCCCCAGCCCCTGCCACAGCACCATGTCCAATTTCTGGGCAGAAGTGCATCATTTATTACTTGATAGATGAAAAATATACATGTAAATACATCACTGGCAGATACAGATATAACCATCAAAATCATTATAACTGAGGCCTCTACAGAACAGGACTTCAAAGTAGGAGGATGAAGAAGAAATTTTTGCTTTTTATTTGTATATTTTCATCTCTTGAAAAAAAAAAGAATAGGGCTGGAGAGATGGCTCAGCGGTTAAGAGCACTGGCTCACTGATGGAAGCAGATGCAGAGATCCACAGCCAAACACCAGGCTGAGCTCCGGGAGTCCACTCGAAGAGAGAGAAGAGGGATGCTATGAGCAAGGGGCATCAAGATCATGATGGGGAAACCTACAGAGACAACCAAACCAAGCTAGTGGGAACTCATGAACTTTAGACCAACAACTGTGGAGCCTCTACGGGACTGGACTGGGCCCTCTGCATAAGCGAGACAGTTGTGTAGCTTGATCTGCTTAAAAGGCCCCTGGCAGTAGGATCAGGATCCATCCCTGGTGCATGAGCTGACTTTTTGGGGCCCGTTACCTATGGTGGGACACCTCACAGAGCCTTGAGGCAGGGGGAGGGGCTTGGACATGCCTCTACTGAGTGTATCAGATTCTGTTGACTCCCCATGGGAGGCCTTACCTTACTGTAGGAGGGAATGGGGAGTGGGGTGGGTTGGAGCAGGGAAGGCTGGCGGGGCGGGAGGAGGGAAGAGGGGGATCTGTGATAGGTATGTAAAATGAATAAAAAAAATTTTTAATTAGAACAAAAAAGAGCACTGACTGCTCTTCCAGAGGACCCGGGTTTAATTCCCAGCACTTACAACTGTCTGTAACTCCCAGGATCCAATACCTCACACAGACATACATGCAGGCAAAACACCAATGTATACAAAATAAAAATAAATTTAAAAAAACATTAAAAGATAGATGATAATATATGGCAGCATTAATCTGGAAGGTATCAGAGTGATATATTATCAATGTATTTAATTTTCTTGCTGTTTTTCTGGAGTTCCCACACTTCCTACATTAACCACATATTCCGTCTTATCATTAGAAACATGCACACACTTCAGTTTGCAACAGGAAAACACATGGTGGTTTAATGATTCACTAAATACCTAATTTTTTGGATCCTGATCTCTGATTTGTCAGAATTCAGACAAGGACAGACTTTAAAACTTTCTAAAACTCAACTTCCTTTTTTGTTATTGTCTATTTTTGAGCTTATAATTTAATTACAATGTTTCTCCCTTCCCTTTCTTCCCTCCAAACTCTCCCATCTACCCTTCTCAATTCTTCTTCAAAGTCAAGGCCTCTTTTTTCATTAATTACTTTTGTGTGCATTTATATTCCTAAATATAACCTGTTGAGTCCATATAATATTACTTGTATGTATGTAAGATGCAACTTTCTATAAAGCAATATATCTCATTGGAATTAAAGAAGAGAATATTATTCACTCATATTTAATACGGCTCCCAAGGCAAGATCCACTTTTTCTTGGGGCTTTATGAATGACGAGGCACTCCAGCTAAGTCTACCAATTACTAAGGATGTCACTTCTACTGCTTCATGAACAGACGAACATCTCATTTCAATTTCGACACTGTCAGGGATTACATCCCCCCCCCAATTCCTGTCTATTATGAATTAGCCATTATTACTAGATTTTTTTTTTCCTGTTTACTTAGCTAAACCCTCCCACCCTGGAATAACTCCATTCTCTTATCTTGGTCTTGCTTACTGGAACTTTTCAGGACAAGTTGGGCAATGTTTTAGCTTATACTTCTGTAATTATCCCCATATCTTACTGGTTTAAACCCATTTGTTTTTGCTGTACCTCTGGATCCGACTCAGCATTTCCACAGCTATTACTATTTGTTTTAAAACTCAGTTTGTTCTTCACTGAAGTGAATCTTTAAACAAACCAACCCGGGGAGTCAGCTGGTCTCATGTTGCTCAAGCGGACTGACTAAGTCCAGATGAGATAGCACCAGGCAGATTGACTAAGTCCAGATGAGATAGCACCAGGCAGACTGACTAAGTCCAGATGAGATAGCACCACACTAGTGACCAGCTAGAGCAGTACCAACTCAGGGAGTCAAAGAACAAAAGAGTCCAAAGGTGGGGAGAAGAGTGGCTGAGAAGAAAAGCAAGTTGAAGTCGGAAGGGAGATTTTCACAGAAAATGTGAATTTTTACTTTAGGATGAGAGGAGGAACCAATTCCGACATTTTTAAGAAGTTAAAGCTATGCTTGCCACCCTTGGAATAGGGACCAAAACCAGAATACAAATTTTAAACGGGTCTCCAGAGACTGGATTAAGATGGGTAGACTAGGAGAGTGTGTGTTGTTCTTCTCTGTAGAGATGTGCACTTTCAAGTTAAACAGAATGTTTAAACAGAGTATGAATCCAACTTTCTTCGCCTTTAAGCCCCAGGCTCCAATAGGCCACAGGCATAGAAGTTCGCTAAACAAGGGAGTCTAATTCGCTTTTCTAAAATCCTCTTTGAAAATGAGGACAGACAGAAGAAGAAAGAGAAAAGAAGCAGTCAAAGAAGGAGCTGGTAGATTTTACAGGAAACTTCACAGCATCGCAAGACCCCTCACTGAGTTGGCTGCTGGAGCAGGCTGAGCTCTCCTTCTCTCCTTCCTCCTGGGATCTCTGCTGGAGCCTATGTTCTTCCCGTTACTCCCTGCCCTGACTCGTCACCATGCACACTAACCCTCTTTTTTCCATCCTGCGTGGTCATCCTGACTGGGGAACTACTTGAGAAAAATGTAAAAACCCATTTCAGATCGAAGTTTTGGGAAATAAGTGATTGTTAGATTGGTGCAAAAGATACATTATATAGTTCATCTGCATCTCATGGTAGGTGCCAACTGAATTACAGCCCCCTGATTTATCAGAGCATCTTAAAAGTGGGTGACCCATTGTTCACGTCTCAAATGCCTGGAAGGTGAGGCATGGGCAGGACGACAGCATGGTTCTGCTTGAGACAGTATTTATTACCCAGCAAACTGTTTAGAGACTGGACAAAGACACTAACAACCTCCCCCCCCACCCCCGACACACACACTCAAAATGCCTCACCTCAACACCAAGGAAATAGAGTTTGAAAATAGTGGAGCTACTGTACCTGCTTAGCAAGGTAGAATTTAGTTAGAGATGACCTCTTGGTTCTCGATCTGTAGACACTGAAAAGCTGCCAAGGAGCCAAGAGCCAAAGAAAGCCCAGGGGAATCCACACGAGGACAGTTTGTTCAAAACAAAGTGGCAGGTCTGCATCTGGTCTGTCCAGTAATGAGGAATTCTGGGGGACCGAAAGGGAAAAACTGTTAAACACATATTCATACTTTTTAAAAGATGTCCATTCTCCCAGCGTTCTCCACATGCTTCCTAACAACTGGAATTCAACTCCATGTCTACAGCAAGCTTTACCTTTTAACTACCTGTATTTTTGTGCTCATCATTTAATATAATATATTACATTAATACAAAGTCACCATTTAATAACATTTAGGGCCTTTTCTGGCAATCCCACCTCTAAAAACATACCTTCATGCAGTTTTAAGTGATTTCTACACTGACTAATCCGTGTAAAACTCGTTAAAATATTTAGCTAATTATAGGAAGAAGAAAGACTATTCCTCTATCCAAAGGGGAGAATAGTTTCCCAGGTGTAAGAGCATGTCACTTGGTGGCAGATAATCTAACCTGCAGGTAGCAGACAGACAGGATATGTAGTTGTACTATGACATAGACTATTATGGCTGAGAAGACTTCTATCAAAGCCAAGGGGACCCGGTACATTTTGGTGCAGGAGTGACAATGCACTCTTGGACAGAAAGCATGTTTTTTACTTTGCATGTAATAAATGAAAGAGTCTTTGGGGATGGAGTTGGGTCGAGGTCCCTGTATTGGAATCAGGAGAAGGTATAGATTTCTCTTTTTCCATAAATTCTTTCAAACGGTTTTGTAGCTCTCTTGGTACTGATGCTTTAAAGGACAGGTTAAAGTGCCTGCCAAGATGATTTGTTGACTGATTCTCAGAGGGGGTTCTCAAGAGATGGTTTGCTACCTTCTGATAGTCTTCATGTGCTGGCCATGGAGACCTGGCGGCTCAAGTTCTTCCTAACATACTCAGGACTGTCTGCAATATCATTCCGCTCCTCTCATCACTATGGAAGGTCCCCAAACTCTAGAATTCTGAAAACTCACCTAACGTATTTGAACATGGTGTAAAGGGTTTGCAGGCAACACTTAGTTAGAATCTCACTCTTCATCCACCAAGCCATTTGGCAATGTGCTCTGTCCTGAAAGTCCCAGCTCTCCATGGCTCTACAATGTGCTATTCTTATTTAACCCTCCCCCCTCCCAAACACCGGCCCTTCTCCAGTGCTCCTTCCTTCTCTAAAGGCAGTGCTACATACACACTTCTAATAGTTAGAAAATTATCCCGGGCCAGGGATGGTGGCACACACCTTTAAGCCCAGCACTCCAGAGGCAGGTGGATTCTCTGTGAGTTCAAGGCCAACCTGGTCTACATAGAGCACTCCAGGCCAGCCAGAGCTACATAGAGAGACCTTGTCTCAAAAAAGACAAATAAAAGTTATTTCAGTGCTCATAATGCCCAAATTTATGATTCTGGCCTGAATTCAGAGTCTATACCCTCAGCTGACAGCACCCTTAGAACACATAATTATCATCCCAATCAACATCAATACATTCCAAAAGGGCTCAGACATGCGCCTTCTCCTTTTCCTCCTACCCTACAACAAAAATGGAAATATAACAGTTTCATTCCTAGGACTGAACATACTGCATTTTCACCATTTCTGATAGAAGGTGCTTCTGAAGCTAGACAGTTCAAGAAAATCACCTGCAAACAACAGCTGAAGAGTAAACTGTAATATCTTTCCCAGATGGTTCAATCATGTGGAGAAATTAGGATTTTTTTTCTTAAACTAAACTTTAGGCCAAATACACTTCTAAATTTACTGATTCATACTGATGGCCATGAGTTTGAGAAGAAGAAACGTGAGAGAGAATAAATGTAATTTCTCACCCAAAAAGTAGAGTTGCAGTACTCCTCCATAATGACTTCCAGAGCACTTCTGTAATGAAGACTTTTCTATGATTGTGTTGTTTCTTCTTTACTCTTTCCTCAAGGAAAGCAGATGTTAAGGGGCAATGAGCTTTTTCTGTTCTCATGTCCTAATTAAAGGCAGGGCTCCTGACCTTTCATCCTAACCACTTAATAGTTAACTTTGCTGAAAGTCTGCTGATGTCATCCCAGTGGATAAACATGTGGCTGGGATCCACAGGTACATCACCAGGTACAGGGAGGCTTACCGGTTCCCCAAAGCCCCTGGAGTGTGGCCATATACAGAAGGAACTGATCAAAGGTGTTAGTGCAGCTGGCAAGTCAGGAGCCCAGTATGCTTTTCTTCTCCTGAGTTTATGCTATTGTTTTTTTGGCTCTTTTGGGGGGCCCACCACCCAGCTCCCTCCTCACACACGGAGGCTTATTGTTACTTATGAATGCCTGGCCTTAGCTTGGCTTGATTTCTAGCCATCTTTCCTTATGTTAAATTATCCCATCTATCTTTTGCCTCTGGGCTTTCCCAGTTTTCCTAAATTCTGTAACTCTTACTCTTACTCCCTGGCTTGCTGTGTAGCTGGGTGGCTGGCCCCTGGAGTCATCCTCCTCCTCTGGCTCCTTGATCTTAGATCTCCAATCCCTTTTCCCAGAGTTCTCCTTCTGTTTATTCTCTCTGCCTGCCAACCCCACCTATCCTTTCTCCTGCCTTGCTATTGGCCATCTCTTTATTAGACCATCAGGCACAGTAACACAGTTTCCCAGAGTTAAACAAATGCAATTTGAACAAAAGTAACACCCCTTAAAATATTCTACTACAAGTTTAGTTACTTACAAAAACATCAACAGAGGGACAGACATCTCTACACATGGAGCTTCACTTCTGTTTGAACTGTTAAGAATTCACAGAAATTTTAAATATGCATTCTTCTGAATGTTCAAATAAGAACATATAATAAACATAAAATATGGCTTAAATAATTAACTTATTTGAGAAGGTCAATATATATAAAAGAGCAAAAAGCATTGTGAAACAAGAAATATAATTTAGGCAATAAAATATTAATCTTAGCTGATAGGATTATAGGTAGTTTTTCTTTTCTATTTGTTTGTATTTTTCCATAATTATTAAGTATTATTTGTATGATAACAAAATTTATCAACATGACCAGTTCTAAGTATGTACTTCAACAGTGCTAAGTGGACTCATTGTTAACCAATTTCTAGAACTTTTTTTTTTTTTTTTTTTTTTTGGTTTTTCGAGGCAGGGTTTCTCTGTGTAGCTTTGTGCCTTTCCTGGGACTCACTTGGTAGCTCAGGCTGGCCTTGAACTCACAGAGATCCGCCTGCCTCTGCCTCCCGAGTGCTGGGATTAAAGGCGTGCGCCACCACCGCCCGGCCAATTTCTAGAACTTTTTACCTTGCAAAACTGAAATTCTATGCCAACTCTGTATTGTCCTCTCTCCATGTAAAGCACATGCTGTTTTGATGATAATAAAAACAAGTTAATATATTCCTTAATATATCTTGGTTTTTGTTTTGTTTTGGGGATAAGGTCTCACCGTGTAGCCTT
This sequence comes from Peromyscus eremicus, assembly GCF_949786415.1. NCBI lineage: Eukaryota > Metazoa > Chordata > Mammalia > Rodentia > Cricetidae > Peromyscus > Peromyscus eremicus. The sequence continues at coordinate 18,496,225 of NC_081416.1, forward strand.
GGCTGACCTGAAACTCACTTTGTAGCCCAGGCTGGCCTAGAACTCACAGAGATCTGCCTGCCTCTGCCTCCTGAGTACCACCACACCTACCTTATATTCTTGTTTATTGAAGTAAGACATTATAAATGAGTTCTGCTATTCAACTTCAGAACTATGTTTGCACTTGTGTTGATAACAAAAATAGTTCTACACAGTCCTCTAAAGTATGGTGTTTACCTTGTCAGCAGGTATGTCTTGGTATTCTTGATTTAGGATGTTCTATATTAAAATGACATCTTTGAATATAGTAAATGTTTTCAAAACAAAATGTCTAAAATTTTAGAAGACATTTAGCATATATCATTTTCATTTTCTTCTAGTGAAATACAACACAAAAATGGAAATACATTTTTTTTCTAAACTGAGGGCTTTGCTACATTTGACATAGTCCTGAGCAGGAAACAACAGTGGTAATCAACAGAAGCAGTTAAGCTCTGCAGACATTGTGATATCCAACAAGGACCCAAGTGGGTATCCAGAGACTGAAGTGAGAACAATAGCTACTAGACTTTAGAAGGTGCTGGTTTCTGATGAAAGGGATGGCACTTGGATAAAAAAAGCTGAGTAAGTCAAGAGATGCCTGAGTGGCTGTGATCAATTATGGCCACGAAATTTTCACAACTCTTCCAGCAAGAAGAAGAACTTGCATTCCCACTTTTTCAGTGACTGAGTTTGCTTTGATCAGGACAAGGTGGCGGGGAGGATGCTGGGTAAGTTATGAAGCCCAAGCCCAAGAGCTCACTAATTCTTTCACTTTCTCTTCATTTCTTCAGCTGTTATACTATGACAAAGACCTAACTAAAAAATTAGATACCCCGTGGAAAAGAGGTCAAATTGAGAGGGATTAGGTCATTCATACTCTGGCTGGGGTCCAAGACTGGCAATTTCCAAGAACTTGGGTTAACTTAAGTGTAAGAGCTAATTAGTTATAAGCCTGAGCAATAGGCCAAAGACTTTATAATTAATATAAGCCTTTGTGTGTCTATTTGGGACTGAACAGCTGCAGGACCAGGTGGGACAGAAACTCCATCTACAATCCACCTCTCAGTTGACTTTCCAGGCGGATGCTGACCCAGCGGTAATCCCAGGAAAGAGAACCAGAAGAATCACCCAATCGTAACACATAATTATGAAGAAAAGTGAATTGTTGTTTTAAACCACCAAATAATTAAACGGCTTTTCTGCATTGATATCTTATTATAGGTTTTTTTTTTTTTTAAAGTGCTGGTCATTGACCCTCTAGAGCATTTAAATGACCAGCAGGCATGTATCAAGAGCTCAGTAAGGCATTTGACAAAATATATCAAGACTTTTCTGAATAGTTTAAGATTGGATAACATGGATCTTTAGTTGAATGATTACATATTCAAAGAAATTAACAGAATGAAGTAACAGGTATTCTAGGAGGCTCTTAGAAGCTCTCGTCACCTGCATCGTTTTAAAACCTTTTGTAATTAGTATTATTGTTTGTGAGGGATGTGCACTGTGCATATGTGAGATGTGTGTTGTGTGTGTGAGTGTGGGCATATGTATGCCACTGCACACATATAGCAGAGGTCAGAGGACAACTTTTAGGCGTTCTGGGGCTCGAACTCAGGCCATGAGGCTTGTGTGGCACTTTTCCCCTCTGAGCCATCTTTCTAGCCCATCTTCGCTGTTTTCATCAATGGCTGGCAGGCATTAAGAGAACTTGCAGTTAATGGATATCTATAACATGTCATTACCATTACAATGTTCTTTTCTAGGATTTTTGGACAGTCTCTCTATGTAGCTAGAAATGGCCCCCTGCCTCAGCTTTCTAAGTGCTGACATAACAAGTATGCACCATCATGTCTGGCCATTATAGATTTCTTAAACAATAAATACATTTTTACATTAGGCACTCCTTTTTGTTTCATTTATTTCTTTCAACAATTCTAAAAGGTAGATATTTTTATTCTTGTTTTATCAATTAGGAATCTGGGATCCAGAAAGCTTAAGAGAATTATTCTGCATCCAACAAGTTACAAAGAATAATGTTTCGTATCTGCTGTGGATATTGCTCTGTATTCTGTAAATGTGTTGCTCTGATTGGTTAATAAATAAAATGCTGATTGGCCAGTAGCTAGGCAGGAAGTATAGGCATGATAAGCAGACAAGGAGAATTGTGGGAAGAGGAAGGCTGAGTCAGGGTAGACACCAGCCTGCTGTCCAGGGAGCAGCATGTAATGGCATACAGGTAGAGCCACGAAACATGTGGTGACATATAGATGAACAGAAATGGGCTGAGTTTAACTGTAAAAGCTAGTCAATACTTAGCCTGAGCTAATGGCCTAGCAGTTTAAATTAATATAAGCTTCTGAGTGATTATTTTATAAGTGGCTGTGGGGTCTGTGAGTCTGGGCAGGACCACAGAAAACTTCAGCTACACATATCTATGTGGCAGAAATACCAACAAGTCTTCCACTCCCAAATGAGGTAGGAGACACAAGAAAGGATATCTACTTTGAGAAGAAGTTTCAACTAAAAAATCTGTAAGTTTTCATGATTCAATGAATATAAAATTTACACAAAAGACAAAAATAGTTTGACAATTTCTTTTACCTAATGACAAACAGTAGGCTTTCTTTAAATTACAAACTCTCCTAGACCTTGAAGGTGTGGTCTAAGCCCAATATATGCAAAATTTTAGAAATGCTCCTAGTCTATCAGTAAGGCTTTTTATTTGCTTAGTGAATTTCCCCCTTTTAAGAGCTACCACTCATACTTAAAGTCTGTACTACAAAGGGCTGTAAGACATAATAAAGGATTCAGAAAGCTAGTCTTATGTAAGAAGATTTTCTTAATTTCTTTCCTTCTTTAATTGTAGAGATGCAACCTAGGACTTTATTCAGGCTAGGCCAGAGCTCTCTACCATCCAGCTATAACCCAAGCCACCAAATCTTATGTGTCTCCAAAAAAGCCTTTTAATAGCTCAGTGTGTGTACATAGAAAACATTTACAGCATGACGTTTCAGTCAACACAGTGATGTATACAGCAATAGTAGTCTCATAAGGTTCTATAGTCCATTGACAGAGCTATACTAATTTGTGTGACTTCTGCAGAATGCAATTTCTTTATGACACATTTTTCATCCTGTTTAGTGATGCACTACTATAACTAATCACACAGATATAATTAAGTGACAGGGAATGTTTAATCACAATGACTCAGGAGAAAAATGTACTATATTATTCATACTTAGCAAGCAAAGTCTGATTAATAAGTTATTAATTGAATAAGTTGGTAAAGAACTCTTTAAAAATTTACAGAAGTTCAATGACTAAGATAACTAAAAGAATTGTACACTTTGGTTAATGATTAGAGATATATTTAAGGAAGGTTTTCTTTCTTGTGTAATACTCAGACACCAAGAGTAAAATGGCAACAGTAAAAAGATTGTTTTTACCTTCATAGTTTAAAATTTACCATAGTAATCTTGTACCTAGATAAAAGTTAAAAATTTTGACTATCAAAAAAATGACTATGAAATAGCAAAATAATTCCTCCCATCAAAGGCAATATGGCTATTCTCATACTGCTTAAGTGACAATGATTTTTTTGTTGTTGTTTGTTTTAGAATATCCAGGAACCAAGGGCTAGGGTGTAGTTCAGTGGTAGAGCACCTATCTATGTGCAAGACACTGAGTTTTAAGTCCAGCACTTAAAACAACAAACAAATCCATGGATCAAAGAAAGATATACAAGTAATAATTAACATCACTTTAATATTTTACTGTGAAATCATTTTCCTTTCAGTTATGAAAACCTAGAATATAGTGAAATTCTTTCTAAGGGATAAACCTGCAGAGAACATATTTAAATAATAAATGAACTCATCACATTTAAAGCCCATCCCAAATAGGATAATTACTAAATGAAAGCTTATGTGGTCTTTAAGTTCATACTTTTAAAAATCATAAAAGTTGCTGGGCGGTGGTGGCGCACGCCTTTAATCCCAGAACTCGGGAGGCAGAGCCAGGAGAATCTCTGTGAGTTCGCGGCCAGCCTGGGCTACCAAGTGAGTTTCAGGAAAGGCGCAAAGCTACACAGAGAAACCCTGTCTCAAAAAAACAAACAAACAAAAAAATCATAAAAGTTGGTCCAGCAAGTGGACAGAGGTGCTCGCCACAAGAGCCTGGAAGCCCGAGTTCCTTCCCTGGAGCCCACAGGATGGTGAAAGGCGAGAACCAACTCCACAGTTGTCCTCTGATCTGTAGAGGCACACCCTGGCACACACACAAAATTAAAACAATAAAATTATAAACGTTATCAATGGCATAGAATCATATTCCTAGTAGATTCAAAGAGTATACTTTTGTTTAGAGATTGTGGGTTTTGGGGAGAGGGATTGTTGTGTGTTTGAGGTAAGGTCTTACTGCAAACCCAGGCTAGCTGGGGCTTCCAATCTTCAAGCTTCAGCTTCCTGTAAGGGCTGAGATTACAAGCAGCTTTTAACCTTTGACACACAAGTCAGAATGGAATGTCCTATACAGTGTTCTTTGGACAGCAAGATATCGATATAGAAAAGCAGCAATTTTTTTAGATCCTTCACACCATCCTATAAAATATTTTTGACAAATCACAACACAGCAGAAGCAGACAGACAAGCACGAAAAGATATTCAGGAGAAAGGAAGATGCTCTTCGGTGTTTTGAAAAAACAGAAGGTGATATAGGAAATGGGAAAACACAGTTTATCATTTTCCAAAAGGGAATTTCTAAAACAAATACTGATAAGAAATAGCCAGATGGAAAATTTATCTGACATAAATAATATACAGAGAGGGCACTTTAAGCTATAACCATGGAGAAACATATAAGTTTACTAGCTGTAAGTGCAAGTAAATTGTATGATTTTTCTTGAGAAAAGGTCTCACTATATTGCCAAGACTAGCCTTCAACTCCTGGGTCCAAGCAACTCTCCTGCCTGTTTCCAAAGTATATGGGAATACAGGCATGAGCCACTGCCTAGCAAGAAATTAATAGCCATTGCTTTCAGGAGAATTAGACAACTGAAGGGAATGGCATGATACTGCCTATAAGATTTGAATACTGTAGAATATTAGCTCCCCAAGTCATCATCAATGTGACCTGGTGAGTAAAATACTTGTTAGACAAAGTTAAACCCCAGCAAAAAGCACTACCTTGACATATGCCTATGAACTTGTTTAATCTCAAAGTATCAAATGCATTCTAGTAGGTGATGACTAGACTTATTATAGACAGTAATGCAAATTGACAACATAAAAATGGCCAAATTATGGGACTCAAGAAAATTTGCTAGACTAATATCTTTAAGCCTACTGCCAAGACTATAAAATACTTGTGTTTATATATGTAGAAAATCTAAAAAAAATCTGCAAGTACTTTTGTTAGTAGTTAGCTTTTATTTGTTTGAAGACACCTTTGAAGGTCTATCAATCAGTAATTTTAAGGAATTTGAAATGAGGCCTATATTTTATTTAAATACCTTAAAATTTATAATTTAATTTTTAAATCTTTTACTATGGAGGGAGCATCTAAAGAGCAGCAGGTACAGTGTGGGCATACAAATTCGGGCTAAAAAATGTTCTCAAAATCCTAACTTTGACGTGAAAGACAATTGTGCTGTGTCATCATTTCCTTAAGAGATTGTTTTCCCTGTGGCCTTTTTTTTTAGATTTTCTACATATATAAACACAAGTATTTTATAGTCTTGGCAGTAGGCTTAAAGATATTAGTCTAGCAAATTTTCTTGAGGCCAAAAGGACTACCTCCTCAGTATCTTGTGATTAGACCCTTGAGAATGAGTTACAAAATAAGCAAACATGATGATTTACGGTGTCCTATCTTCACAGAAACATGACTTCTGAGCAATCTTAGGGATAAAGCACATTCTCTGAAAAGAAGACTGAAACTCAGAGTGCCTTCAACAAACTCCATCGAACTTTTGAGGCCTTTGAACTCAAGTCAACCAAGAGACTTACCTTACTAGTAAGACTGCTATCTCTTGCAAATTATTGACACATTACATAGCTTTAGTTTTCTCAGCCCGTAGCAACAGCCAGACTGGGATCTGACTGTTTTTTTTTCCAGTGATTCAGGACCTCTTGCATAGGTTATGACTAAATCAAAATGGCTTGAATAATTGGTTTTATATAACTAAGTAACTAAAACCCTGAGAAATTACAGTTCACAGAATTAATTCCAGTGACTATTTTATACCCCTCTCTCTGATTTTAAGCTTCTTTCTAAAATGTATTTTTTATATGAGTGTTCTACTTGCATGTATGCCTGCACGACAGAAGAGGGCATTGGATCCCATTACAGATGGTTGTGAGCCACCATGTGGTTGCTGGGAATTGAACTCAGGACCTCTGGAAGGGCTGCCAGTGCTCTTAACCACTGAGCCATCTCTCCAGCGCCCAGCTTTACTCTTAAACAGCTGTAAGATGACTGCAGTATCTTCAGGACTCATCTCTAGATATAACATATATTAAGAGAAAGGACTGCTTTCAGAAGGGCTTCCAGAGGTAGAAGCAACTTTTCTGGCATGTTGAATGATACAAGTTCCTCCTTTAAAAGGCTCATCCTTGAATCTGTGGCTGAAGATGGCCTTCTCTAAGGCACTGATGCATCATGAAAAGGATTGAGCAAAGTTTTGTTCTAGTACAGACTCGAGGTAATACTGGAACAAACTCTATTCAGTTTCATATCAGAAAGGGTCTTAAAACAGTTTTTAAAACTACATAAAATATGACAGAAATACAAATGAAAAAAGAATGAACAGATTGAACAAGGGCCAAGTCACTTGTGCAACATTCACTCCTTCTGCTTCCATCTACACATATGCTGCAAATTTGACTCTGCTGTTCTCATCGGTCAATGAAGAGAGGGAAACTTAGTAATTTAGTCAAGCTTTGTTTGGTTTCCAGTAACAGAGATCCAAATCAAACTGGGATTTTTTTTTAATCTAATAAATCTAAATCTAATAGAAAAGTTGACGAACGGATCTGGATTTAGAGACAGGTCAAGAGGCTCAAACAATGTCTTCACAATATTTGTTTCTTCCAGTTTGATTCTGTGTGCTTTTCTCATTGGCTAGTAAAGATGGCCATAAATTTATGGCTATGAGACAAGAATAAGTCTCATAGTCACTAATTCTATGGGGCAAGGCATTGGGTGGTGGGGGTGGGTGATGGAATCTTTTTTGATAGTTCCAGAAAAGGATCTTTGGTAGGATTGTTTTTGTACTATGTTCCTATCTCTGGGCCAATAAATGTAGACAAACAAATGAGGAATTCTAACTGACTGGTTTGGGTCATGTGGTCTCTCCTATAGGCAAGGGAAATGAAGTTATATGGCTGACAATGTTACCAAAAAAAAAAAAATCATTATACAAGGGCAGCTTCAGAGACAAAAACATTCCAGATTTCATACAAATGTATTGCAGGATATTTGTTTACACTGCATGAAGATATGTCTATGTTTTACCTTGCCTGGCTAAGGCATCTGATTGGTTTAATAAAGAGCTGAACAGCCAATAGCTAGGCAGGAGAGAATAGGAGGAACTTTTGGGGTGAGAGGAACTCAGGTTTAGAATTTAGGCTCTTGGGAAATGCCAGAGAGACACTGATGAAGTCAGATGTACAGAGTGGAGGAGAGGTAAAGAGACATGTGGCAAAACATCAATCAATAGAAACTGGTTAAGTTGTAAGAGCTAGCTAGAAACAAGCCTAAGCTAAGGCCAAGCTTTCATAACTAATAATAGCCTCTGTGTAATTATTTGGAAGCTGGCAGTCCCAAGAGGAAGTCCAAAAGATCTACAACACAAATGAAATGTTGTATGTTATTGAATGTATTACATTTGCAGTTGTTATTTAAATATGGTCCCTGCCAGATTTGGTGATGTAGGCCTGTAGTCACTGTTACTTAGGTGACTTGGGATTGAAAGTTGCTATGTAGGCTGCTGTTGGGGCAAAAACAGGCATCAATGGATCCTACCTAGCTGTGAACCCTAGTTATTATACTAACTTGTCAGGCAAGAAGTACCACAGGCACAAAACTGGCACAGCTGTTAGAGCAGTAGTTAACGTCTCTGCTTTGATTTGAGGCCCAGTCTACAGGAGGGAATTCATGCCTGGCATTGTAAACTCAGTCAAAACAAAACAAGAACCAAACAAAATAAAACAAAACCAGCTGATGAGCTCTTAGGCTTTAAGAGGAAACTTAACTACTATTTAGCTAAAGTGACATGGCACCAAACTGACTTCTAACTATTTTATGTTTATACCCTTAGACCACTACGATGCCTGGCAATGAACTACACTGAGGCAGACTCACGGCTGCTCAAGGCATTGGGTATTAAGTGATGGCTGAGAACTCAGTCTGAAACAGGAAATTCATACCACCTTTTCTGAGCCTCAAGGAACATTACAGTAGAGAAAGCAGAAAGAATGTAAGATCTGGAAGATAAGAAGAAGGCCTATAAAATGCTACCTTCTGGGCCTCACACAGCTATTGCAATCATCTCACAGTAATTGAAGTTGCTTCTACTGGGCCTTCATAAAACTGGGCCTGTCATTAGTCAATCGTGGATAGAGGAAGTATTCACAGGACCATACTTCTAGTGAACAACTGGGGAAAGGCAATATCTTCTTCAGTTACACACCCACAAGTTGAGCCCACCAGGCTCCAATGGATAGTTTGAAACCTATGACCACATAGATATTCCTGGTTAAGCTCAGTGAGTCACAAGACAAAGCAAAGACAAGACTGTAAGTAAGATCTACAAAGAGGTGAAGGTTAAATGACTTGGGAAGGAGATGAGGAGAGGGGAGTAACCAGATACGTTATATACATGTATGAAGTTGTCAAAGAAGAAAATAAGTTATATATAAATATGTGAAAAACTATACAACACACACACAAAGCAGATGAACACTGGTGCGCATCTCAGTGATAAGAGTGCTTGCCTGGGATGAAAGCGGTTCTAGGCTCAACTATTTGTGATATTACCCAAGGTTAAATTTAATCATTCCAAGGGGAAGGATGGAGTGGATATTCTTTGTGTTTTAGCAAAAACATACTACTGAGAGATACAAATTAAGAGAACGAAAAACAGTGTTTTGCTTTCACTGGTGTTTTCACACGTATTATCTACTCCTTACTCCATTTCAGACAGATACTATCACTTTTGGTGTTTTAGATATGAAATGTTCTAGACCAATGCAATAAAAAAAAACGTTCCTCACATATTTCTTTTAAAAAATCAACTTTATTGAAATACACAATTCAATCACTTTGTGAGAAAATTATTTTTCAGCCTATTTAGAAGTATGCAATAACCATCATCACAATCAATTTGGGAACCATTTCTATCATCTCCTAAAACAAAATAAAATAAAATCCCCAAAGAAAAAAATAAACCTCATATCCAATTCAGCACTCCTTCTTTCCAGAACCAGCTAATACTGGGGAACAAGGTGGCATTCCTATTGTCATTTTTCCGTTTGTCCAGGCTAAAACTGAAAAAAACTCTAAAATGAGATGGTTGTCACCCTACGAGCTGAATCTGTAATTCACCTTTATTTTGTTAGTGTGCATATTTGTATAAAATAATGAAATGCATAATTCTGTTCTGTTTGGCCAATGGCCATCACTATATACTTTGTTATAGTTGCTTTCCAGGTGTCTAACTCTTCAAATCCTATCCTTCAGAAGGTCTTCCTTGGTTCAATCCAGGTATTTGCCAACCTATGCAAAAAAGTAGTTCCTTCCATGGTCTTCCACTATTTGTAACTTAAGTTTGATAGATGAGTTAGGGTGGTTTATAACCAAATAGTGAAATATAAGATCAAATTCCCGTTTTAATAACTAGTAATCTGTAAAACAACATTTCAGCACCATGCAGAAAATTTATCTCCCAATCAACATTAACACAGATCATCCTTAACTCTTATTTCATTAGGAGCTGCAAAATGATTATTCTCTAAAGGATAATATTACCATGAATATTCATGTATCAAGTTTTTGTATAGACACTCATATGCTTCTAGTTTTTCAGGTATATAATTGCTGAGTCATACTGCATCTGTGTTTAACACTCTGATGAAATCCCAGACAGTTGTACAAAAGTAGCTGCACCATTTTACACTCCCATTATCAGAATCTGAAGGGTCTAGCTGCCCCATATCTTTGCCAGCACTTGGAATACAGTCATCCTTGTACATAGAAAAAGGGAATTTATTGTGGTTTTGATTTGCAGTTCCCTAGTGACTAAAAAGGATGGAAACTATTTGTAACTATATCATTTGCTATTTTAAAATTGGGTTGGTTTTCGTGACTGAGTTTTAATGTTTTTATATATTCTAGCCACTATGCACTATCAGATGTGATTGTCAAGATTCCCTCCCACTCTGTGCCGGCTGTCCTTCTAGTTTGTTTATTGATGTTATCCTTGGGAGTATAAGGTTTTTATTTTTATATAGTCATATTTATTCCTATTTTACATTTGCCACACGTGCTCTTTGCCTAATCTGTGGTCACAGACTTACTACTGCTTTCTTCTAAATGGTTTGTGCTATTGGCCTTATATTTAGGTTTAGGACTCCTTTTCTTTTTGTACATGGTATAAAGCCTTAGCTCCAATCTTTTGCATGTGGATATTCAGTTTTTCCAGTATCATTTGTTAAGACTATTGTAAACAAACAGATTTCCCAGTGACCTGTCTTAGAAGCCTATTGTACTAGTTACTTTTCCATTGCTCTGACAAAACATAATGACCAAGGCAAAAAGTGCTCTATTTATTATTATTTTGTTGTTGTTGTTTTTTCAAGACAGGGTCTCTCTGTGTAGCCCTGGCTGTCTGGGAACTCACAGAGATCTGCCTGTCTCTGCCTCCAAGTGCTGGGATTAAAGGTCTGTGCCACACTGCCTGATGGCAAAAAGTATTTTAAAACAGGACTAAAATGTAGAAAAACCAAGGAAAGGGTTACCTTATATTATTTTCTTTTCTATACTCACATCGTGGAGTACACAGAGTAAGTGCTGGTTTCAAAACTCTACGCCTCCCAAAAGAGCTTCCAACTATCAAAGACCCATACTAGAAAGCTAACATGGCAGAAAAGAAGAAACAATGAGTGTCTGGTGCTTTAATGTATCATTTAGCCAGAAACCATGCTTTAGTTTTTATTCCTTAGGATATTTAGGAATGAAGGAATTAAGGCTTAAAAAGTTAGCTGTCTTCTGATGACATTGTGAGATAAGATATGATCCCTAGTACGTCTGATTTGCCCAGGAGTACTGTCCTTTGTACAACATCAACAACCCAAAGCATCTTAAAGATGACAACTTGACTTGGGAGGTTAGGAGCCCAATGTTCAGGTCTTATAAACAACCTGGATTTGTTATTAAATCTCAAGGAATTCACCTCACCTCTTAGATCCTTTGTTAATTTATTTAAATAAAACAGAGGCTACAGAACAATTCTTATCTCTGAGGATTAGACAGTCCAAGCATGGGAGAAGGTCAGGCTAAAACACTAAATTATATTTCTTTGAAAGCACATATGGTACTGAGTCTTGAAACTTGTTTTTGCTTTTTTGTGTGTATTTTATGTATATGGTGTTTTGCCTGCATGAAAGTCTGTGTGCCACATGCATGCCTGGTGTCCAAAGAGGCCACAGGAAGGCTTTGGATCTCCTGGAACTCTAGTGAAAGATGACTGTGAGCCACCATGTGGGTGCTGGGAATTAAATCTGGGTCCTCTGGAAGAGCACCTAGTACTCTAAATTGCTGTTATTTCTCCAGCCCTGCTATTTGATCTTTGAGACAAGGTCTCAGTTTGTAGCTGGGGCTGGTCTCAAACTCATGGCAATTCCTCTACCTCAGTCTCCTAAGTGCTGGGATTACTGACTAACTCTAGGGACTTTTAAATCCTGCTTTCCAGGTCTGGGGATTTAACAAAATGCCCAGAATCATTCAATTCTACCTGTACAGCCTGCAACCCTGAATCACAAATCTGCAAACTTCTTTGCAACTGATCCTGTAATGGCAGAACCTTTCATCTCACCTTTACTGTAAACAATTTACCATGACCCCTGCATTATCTTTAAAGTAATATGACTTTCTGACCTTCACTGGTTCATCCCTCTATAGCAACCCGATGGTCGCAAAGTACACTACAGCCCCGAACTCCTGACTCAAGCCATCCTCCTGCTTCAGTCTCTCGAGAGCTGGAATACCAGGCATACACCACTGTACCTGGCTCCAGGATGACTTTACTGCCCGGTTCCATTGTTGGCTGTACTTTCTTTCCAGTTCTGGTTTGCCTTAAACTGTGGCCATCACTATGTCACCCAGCACCTTGACCCCTAAAACCGAGATGCAGATTTCTGGCTCCTATGTTGTTGTCAGCACGTTTTCACTGTGGCTACTGGGAGGCCCAGAGAAATCTAAAAATTCACATTGGAAGACACATTATCTCCCTGCCTCAACTTGGATGCCAGAATGTAAGAGAAAGAAAAAAAATTCCAAGTCTGGGAATTTTTATACTAGACTGTTTTACTGTAACCTTTACATCTGCCCTGAGCAACAAATCCAATGAGTACATGATAGAAAGAAAAACTAAAAGAAACAGAAAAGCAAAACAATCTCCTTTCATAGTAAGCTACTGAAAATAGTAAGTGAAAGAACATGAGACTGTAACACAATAAGAATTTTTATTTTACAAATGAAAAGGCAAAAAAGTACTAATTGATCCTAACCAAACTCTGATTTCATACCTTGTCGTTGAACTTTGCCAGTTTATCAGTTAATTCCACTGAAAACTGACTAAGCCTCTCTCCATGGAAGAAGCACAGACCAAATTTAGCCACGATGACAGAAATGACTAGCAAAGAAAATGAGTGCATTGCCGTTCCAATTTTTTTTTCTTCTTAGCAACGTACTCCATGGCCACGTGGAGAACTGAAGGTTCTAATTCTGCCTGCACACTCTGATATCCATGTCTCTCAGAGGAGCCTTAACTAAACTAGGACATCTTTTGCAATAGCATTCAAAGTCCTTACTTTCGTCACATCTGTTACCTTTAGAGAATATTCTGAATGAGCAAGTGAAGCTCCCATTGCAACAGAGGAATTTCTGCAATAGAAATAACAAAGAACAGATAGATAATCATATCAGTTGTTAAATACACTCTCCTTCACTTTATAGACTAATTCATGCCTCAAGAATAAAGGAAGGTCAAAGATGCTGGACTACTATACTCACAATTTTCATTGATCAATTACTTGAAAGATCTAGTAGCTAAATCTACCAGGCAGGAAATTGGATTTTGTATCTGAAAATGTACATGATAAAGTCTTCCCTTTTTTATGTTGAACCCTCCCTCACCAGTAAATGAGATGATTCAATTAAGTTGTAGGAATCCTCTAGGGTATTGAAAAAACACAGTGGTTTAAAGTCCTTAACGGTGATAAAATTTCAAAACAACTGCAAGTAGAGAGCAAAGGTAAAGGAAGACTATTTACAGTAGGAGAGATAAAAATGGTACTGAGGCTGCCTTATACCAATTATTAACTTTGTAAAAGGAAAGCATACAGGATGAGTACATGTGAGTATCTGACTCACTGGATCCTTTACTGCTGAATTAATTTATTAAGTGCTTATATTCAGCAGTGCTTGAATTAGGAAATCATTCCCACTGAATTAAGTCTCTCTCTTAGTAGACTGAGACTAGACATAACCATTAAAAATGGTTACAACTAGCAAAACTAAGCAAAGGCTAGATAAAGGTTAACTCATATTCTGAAGTTACTGCTTATTTCGGGAAGAACAACAATCATTTTAGGAATATTTTTCAACTGAAAAACCAATCACAATACTTACTAATCACAGCATTCCATTATTTAACAATGACATTAACTAAAGTTTTCTTTTTTCTTTTTTGTTTGTTTGTTTGTTTATTTTTTGTTTTTCAAGACAGGGTTTCTCCGTGTAGTTTTGCTGTCTGTCCTGGATCTTGCTCTGTATACCAGGCTGGCCTTGAACTCACAGAGATCTGCCTGGCTCTGCCTCCCAAGTGCTGGGATTAAAGGCATGCGCCACCGCCACCTGGCAAGTTTTCTTATTTAAGCAAGCAAAGATTAATTTCATCCTCTCCTGTATATAAAGAATGTATTTGTACCGAAACTTCATTCCTGAGTCTCTAGAAGACCGAGCAGAACAGTGGAATTCCGTAGCACCTGAACCCTCAAGGATCCTTTGCAGATTTTTATCTGTTATGCCACCTCCTGTTACAAAGAAAAAGTAATACATTAAGTGGGACAGAATATCACATAAAATTTAAATATAGATAAATCATTCTTCTACATAAAATCTCCATTCTAAAAATTTTCACTGATTCAAGAATTTTTGTCTCTAAGCTAAAATGGGATCAGAAAACAAATAAGACCTATGCTACAGACTCTGGAGAATTTTTAAGGACAGAGCTTATAAAGGAAACTCATTCATCCATTGGTTTATGTCACGATGCTATGCATTACTAACTTTGAATTTAAAAAGACTATTCTGGACAAGGAAAATCATTCAGCACTTCATCATTGCTTTCCCCTTAACTTATATATGGAAAGTTCAAGAAAGGTTCGAGGAAAAAGTTACAAAAGCATCAGAAACTTATCCTCAACAGAGAACCTGTAACGTTTTGCTCTGGCCTAGGATTTGAAGAGCGTACTGACTGTACTGACAACGAGAGGAAGCAAACTCTTTCCAGCTTGTTCATCCAAAGAATAACTGCTTGTTTCATTTCACTGACGAGTCTAATTTTATTTAGTTTAAACTACATAGCCAAATATTTATGACAGTCATACTCTGAACTGATACCAGTAATTATAAATATAAAATTATTCAGCATCATATTCTGATATAGAAAATACATTCAAATATTTTAAGATAGTATTAGTTATGTACTTTGTACTTTAAGCTATATTTTCATATACTTCTTCAGACTCATTAACTTGGCTTTTTGTTGTTACGGTTGTTGTTAGTGCTACAGTCACACTGCTGAACTCTTAAGAGTGGAAAGAACAAGCCAGGCATAGTGGTGAATGTCTTTAACCTCAGCACATGAGGCCGAGGCGGGATGATCTCAAGTTTGACCAGCCTGGGCTACATAACAAGACCCTGTCTCACAAAACAAAACAATAAAACAATGAACAACAACAACAAAACACAATCCAACACAACACAAAATGCAGAACAGAATGAGACAAAAAAGAAAGAACACAGGCCAACAAGTCAGATTTAGAGTAGAATTCTGGGCTTTCCCATGGTAACTGTAAAAAGCTGTGTGATCTTACTGAAATTACTGAGTCTCAACTGATTTTAGTGGAAATACTTTGAGCTTTGTAAATGTAGGTTTGTCACATACAGCCTTTTTATGTCGAGATATGTTCCTTCTAGGCCCACTTTCTTCTGAACTTATCATGAAGAAGTTGGATTTTGAGATGTGATTTATGTCCTAAAGTCTGTTGATACAACTGTATGAGCTGACAGAATAGTCCCTTTATTCAGGCATGTTGTCTAACATTTGGCTTTATCACAGGACAGCAGCACTGAACTGCTTTGCCTCACCAAGATGAATACTCAAGTTCACAATATTCTACATGGTGAGAATGTAAACGTGGAGAAAATTCCCTCTTTGCTCCTCTTTGAGCCAACTTCTCTTAGAAGACTCTTTATTTTTAAATCTCAGCAGAGACACCCTAATCTTAAAACATTTTAATCAAACTATATATTTTTATCTCTAAGTACCACATTCTGGCACTTTCTCCTTTGTTTTTTTGACTCATTTGCTCTTCCAACACTTTATTTCAGTGTTATGAGAAAAAACAGAGATACATACCTGGCATCACCACAATCCTGCCTTTGGCCTGAAAAAGGGGAAGAAAAAGGAAATTTTAGTATCTTTCTCTCAACTGAGATTAATAAGTATACTAAAAAATTTAAATTACTGCTAATGTTTAATTATTCAATCTCTCTCTCTCTCTCTCTCTCTCTGAGGGAAAGGGTATTGAGCAGGAAAGATGTTCAGCATCATAATTTTTTTACAGAAAGATTTTTTATTATATTGCCTTATGAATGTATATTATAAACACAAAAAATTGGTGGAAAAATATACTTTATAATCACATCATCTTAAGAAAAATATTACTGGAAAATCACAGAAATTTTGAGTTTGTAGTAGGCAGTGAATGAAAATAGGTGCATGTAAGTAAAATTTTAGTAGAAAAGACAATAGAACATAATTGTACATTATGGTGAGGGGAACGGGAAGATGGGAATCTACTCAATCTTGGCTCCTCAACTAAATATCAACAAAATACAGCCATACACTCATTTAACTGAGAATGTAAGAATCAATTTAATTTCTGATAATTTTGGAAGATAGGGACAAATTATAAAATTATCATACTGCCTATCCACTCTCCTAAGAGTCTATTTATCTTTCTGGAAAATCCTTTTTCTCCCATAGTTGCCTTTCTCAAGCCTCCTCCCCACCCATTAAAATCATATGTAAGCCCCTATTCTAAGCATCTCTTTCAGTTATATTTCTTTGCTAACATACACACAAGAATATACAGTTATGCACAGATTCTTTTGTTGGTTTATATGCCCCAGGAACTAAACATAAGAGGGAAGAGAAAAATCTATCCCTTTGACATGGTGAACAAGAGAAAGTTCCTACTTGCATGGAACTTAAACATTAAAAGAAGACTATAACAGACAAACAATATTTATATAATAAATTTCAGATAGTAAGTACAATGAAGGTAAAATATAGTCAGGTAATGAAATACAGACTAAGAGGAAGGGGGCATTTCACAAAATTAATAATTGTTAGAAAAATTAACTGGATCAAAAATTTACCATGTTCTCAAATGTGTAAAGGTGAAGCATCCATAAAACATTCACTACCTAAGAAGTTGAAATGTTTTTAGAGAGGGGAAAGTCACATTTATTTGTTTCTTCCAAATGAAAGCTTTCCAAAATAAAGACAAATAATATTAAAGAGATAAATATAATCATGCTTTTTGGCCTTCTATAAAAGATTACTTAGAATAATATATTTACCTAACATTATCAGAAGTGATTTAATAATACAAAATATTGAGTATCAGTAATTATCTGAAAGACAAACCTTATGTTATGGTTTGAATGTGAAATGACCCCCACAGGCTTAGTTGCCCCCTGACAGACTTTGGGGAAATGACTGTATCATGAGGACTCTGACTTCATGAATGGAATAATCCACTGATGGATTAAAAATCTGGATAGACACACAGCTCCATATTCTGGCCTACAACTTCAGAAAAAGACTTTGGCTTTGCTGGGGAGGGGGGGCACACACCTTTTAATCCCAGCCCTTGGGAGGCAGAGGCAGGTGGATCTCTGTGAGTTCAAGGCCAGCCTGGTTTACAAAGCAAGTTCCAGGACAGTACTGGACAGATAGGACTACTGCACAGAGAAACCCCGTCTCGAAAAATCAAAACAAACAAACACACACACACACACACACACACACACACACACACACACACACACACAACTTCGGCTTTACTGGAGGCCAGGACCCCAGGTAAGACACTACCCACAGCCCATTAATACCCCTTTAAGCCCACCCAACAACCCCAGACTGTACCTCCTCCCCTGGGCTCCATATTCTGGCCTATAACTTTGGAAGAAGACTTTGACTTTACTGAAGGCCAGGCTGGATCTAGGGAACCCAGCCCCAGCAGAAAACTTCTGCTGTACTGGAAGTCATGCTATACTAGGAATCGCAGGTGCCAAGCAGTTACCTAGAACTCCAGAGGCCACACAGGTACTTGGAATGGAAAAGGCAATATTGGCACCTAAAACCTCAGAGGTTTTCTAGACCCCCAAAACACCAGTGGAGACACCCTACTGGACCTGAAGACTCACTAGACTCCTTGGACACTTAGGCCAGAAGACAAGAGAAGAAACACAAACCAAGGGACAAAACACCCATTCAATAAAGACAAACACAGGAATCAACACCTAGACCTATAATCATCCCAAACCCAGATGCCTAAACACCAGTGTAAGAATGCAATCAATAACAGAAAGGGCAACATGGCACCACCAGAGTCCAGCTATCCTAGGACAGCAAGACCTAAACAATCCAATGCAGCTGAAGCACAAGAAAACAACCTTAAAAACAACTTTATGAAGATGATAGAGGTCCTTAAAGAGGAAATGAAAAAAATCCCTTAAAGAAATCGAGGAAAGCCGGGTGGTGGTGGTGGTGGTGGTGGTGGTGGCGCACACCTTTAATCCCAGTACTTGAGAGGCAGAGGTGTGTGGATCTCTGTGAGTTCAAAGCCAGCCTGGGCTAGAGAGTGAGTTCTAGGAAAGGCACCAAAACTACACAGAGAAACCCTGTCTCGAAAAAAAAATTGAGGAAAAGACAAACAAAAATTAAGAAGAAATCAATAAATCCCTTAAAGAATGCCAAGAAAAAACAAACAGGTGAAAGAAACAGTTCAAGACCTGAAAATGGAAATAGAAGCAATAAAGAAAACACAAACTAAGGGAATTTTGGAAATGGAAAATCTGGGTAAGGGAACAAGAACTGTAGATGCAAGCATTACCAATAGAAAACAAGAGAATCTCGGGTGTTGAAGACACAAAATAGAGGAAATAGATTAATTGGTCAAAGAAAATGTTAAAACTAAAAAATTCCTAACACAAAACATCCAGGAAATTTGGGACACTATGAAAAGAGCAAACCTAAGAAAAATAGGAAGAGAAGAATCCCAGCTCAAAAACCCAGAGAACATATTTAACAAAATCATAGAAGAAAATTTTCTCAATCTAAAGAAGGACATGCCTATAAAGGTTCAAGAAGCTTACAGGACACCAAATAGATTGGATCAGAAAAGAAAATACCTACACCACATTATAATCAAAACACTAAACATATAGAATAAAGAAAGAATATTAAAAGTGGTAAAAGGAAAAGGCAAAGTAACATATAAAGGCAGATCTATTAGAATCACACCCAACTTCTCAACGGAGACCCTAAAATCAAGAAGGGCTTGGACAGATGTCTTGCAGACCCTAAGAGACCACAGATGCCAGCCCAGACTACTATACCAAGCAAAACTTTCAGATAGAGAAAACAAGGTATTTCATGACAAAGTCAAATTTAAACAATATCTATCCACAAATCCAACCCTACAGAAAGTACTAGAAGGAAAACTCCAACTCAAGGAAGTTAACTACACCCATGAAAACACAGGCAATAAATAATCTCACACCAACAAAAACCAACAAAGGGAAACACACACCACCAACACCACCACCACCAACAACAATAACAAAAATAACAAGAATTAACTATCAATGGTCATTAGTAATCCTCAATCTCAATGGACTCAATTCGCCAATTAAAAAGACACAAGCTAACAGAACGGATATAAAAACAGGATCCATCTTCTGCTGCATACAAGAAACACACCTCAACATCAAAGATAGATATTACCTCAGAGTAAAGAGTTGGAAAAAGATTTTTCCAATCAAATGGACCTAAGAAGTCAGGTGGTATAGCTACCCTAATACCTAACAAAATAGACTTCAAACCAAAATTAATCAAAAGAGATGGAGAAGGGCATTTCATACTCATCAAATGAAAAAAATCTACCAAGATGATGTCTCAATTCTGAACATCTATGCCCCAAATGCAAGGGCAACCACATTTGTAAAAGAAACATTACTAAAGCCTAAATCACACATTGAACCCAATGCATTAATAGTGGGAGACTTGGGCTGGAGAGATGGCTCAGCGGTTAAGAGCACTGGCTGTTGTTCTTCCAGAGGTCCTGAGTTCAATTCCCAGCAACCACATGGTGACTCCCAACCATCTGTAATGAGATCTGGCGCCCTCTTCTGGCATGCAGGCAGAACACTGTACACATAATAAATAAAATCTTAAAAAAAAAAAAAAGAATTTGCCGGGCGGTGGTGGCGCACGCCTTTAATCCCAGCACTCGGGAGGCAGAGGCCGGCGGATCTCTGTGAGTTCGAGGCCAGCCTGGGCTACCAAGTGAGTTCCAGGAAAGGCGCAAAGCTACACAGAGAAACCCTGTCTCAAAAAAAAAAAAAATAGTGGGAGACTTCAGGTTGGGGATTTAGCTCAGTGGTAGAGCACTTGCAAGCGCAAGGCCCTGGGTTCAGTCCTCAGCTCAAAAAAAAAAAAAAAAAAAAAATAGTGGGAGACTTCAATATCCCACTCTCACCAATGGACAAGTCATCCAGACAAAAACTAAATAGAGAGATAACAGAACTAACAGACGTTATTGATTCAAATGGACCTAACTGATATTTACAGAACATTTCACCCAAACACAAAAGAATATACCTTCTTTTCAGCACCTCATGGAACTTTCTCCAAAACTGATCATAGACTTGGCCACAAAGCAAGTCTCAACAGATACCAAAATCTGAAATAACCTCTGTATGTTATCAGATCACCATGGATTAAAGCTGAATTTCAGCAACAGGAACAAAAGAAAGCCTACAAACTCGTGGAAACTGAACGAGTCTCTACTGAGTATCACTGGGTCAAGGAAGCAATAAAGAAAGAAATTAAAGACTTCCTACAATTCAATGAAGATGAATGCACAACATACTCAAACTTATGGAACACAATGAAAGCTAAGAGGAAAGTTCATAGCACTAACTGCCTGCATAAAGAATTTGAAGAGATCACATACTAGCAACTTAACAGCATACCTGAAAACTCTAGAACAGAAAAAAGCAAACACGCCCAGGAGGAGTAGATGGCAGGAAATAATCAAACTGAGGGCTGAAATCAACAAAACAGAAACACAAAGAACAATACAAAGAATCAAGGAAACCAAAGAGTTGGTTCTTTGAGAAAGTCAACAAGATAAACTCTTATCCAAACTAACTAAAAAATACAGAGAGAATATCCAAATTAACAAAATCAGAAATGAAAAGGGGAATGGAACAACAGACACTGATGAAATCCAGAGAATCATTAGGTCATACTTTAAAACCTATACTCCACAAAATTGGAAAATCTGAAAAAAAAAAAAGTCTTCATAGAGACCACATACCCAAATTAAATCAAGACCACGTAACAATTTGTTATAACCCCTAAGGAAGTAGAAGCAGTCATTAAGTCTCCCAACCAAAAAAGCCCAAGGCCAGATGGTTTTAACACAGAATTCTACCAGACTTTCAAAGAAGAGCTAATATCAATACTCCTCGAACTATTCTACAAAATAAAAACAGAAGGAACATTGCCAAATTCTTTCTATGAGGCCACAGTTACCCCGATACCCAATTCACCCAAAGACTCAACAAAGAAAGAGAATTACGAACCAATTTCATTCATGAATATTAATGAATAAAAATAATAAAATAGTTCAAGGCCAGCCTGGTCTACAGAGCGAGATCCAGCAAAGGCGCAAAGCTACACAGAGAAACCCTGTCTCGAAAAAACCAAAAAAAATAAAAAATAAAATAATAATAATAATAAAATACTGGCAAACTGAATCCAAGAATACATCAAAAAGATTATCTACCATGATCAAGTAGGCTTCATCCCAGAAATGCAGGGATGGTTCAACATATGAAAATCTGTCAATGTAATCCATTATATAAAAAAACTGAAAGAAAAAAACCCCACATTATCATCTCATTAGATACTGAAAAAGCCTTTAACAAAATCCAACATTCCTTCATAATAAAAGTCTTAGAGAGATCAGGGATATAAGGGACATACCTAAACATAATAAAAGCAATATACAAAAGCTGATAGCCAACATCAAATTAGATGAAGAGAAACTCAAAGCAATTCCACAAAAATCAGGAACAAGACAGGGTTGTCCACTCTCTCTCTATCTATTCAATACAGTACTTGAAGTTCTAGCTAGAGCAATAAGACAACTAAAGGACATCAAGGGGATACTGGAAAGGAAGAAATCAAAGTATCATTATTCATAGATGATATGATAGTATACATAAGCAACTCCAAAAATTCTACCAGGGAACTCCTACAACTGATAAACACCTTTAGTCAAGTGGCTGGTTTCAAGATTAACTCCAAAAAATTAGTAGCCCTCCTATACTCAAATGATAAATAGTCTGAGAAAGAAATCAGGGAATCAATATCCTTCACAATAGCCTCAAATAATATAAAATATCTTAGTTTAACTCTAAACAAGCAAGTGAAAGACCTGTATGACAAGAACTTTAAGTCTTTGAAGAAAGAAATTGGAGAAGATATCAGAAGATGAAAAGATCTCCCATGCTCATGGATTGGTAGGAACAACATAATAAAAATGTCCATCTTGCCAAAAGCAATCTACAGATTCAATGCAATCCCCATCAAAATTTCAACATAATTCTTTACAGACCTTTAAAGAGCAATACTCAACTTCATCTGGAAAAACAAAAAAAAACCCAGAATAGCTAAAACAATCCTGTACAATAAAAGAACTCCCAAGGTATCACTACCCTTGACTTCAAGCTTTAGTACAGAGCTATAGCAATAAGAACAGCATGTTACTGGCATAAAAACAGACAGGTGGAAAAATGGAATAGAATCGAAGACCCAGTTATAAATCTACATATCTTTGGACACCTGATTTTCCACAAAGAAGCCAAAATTATACAATGGAAAAAATAGAAAACATCTTCAATAAAGGGTGCTGGTATAACTGGATGTTGGCATGTAGAAAAATACAAATACATCCATATTTATCACCTTGCACAAAACTTAAGTCCAAGTGGATAAAAGAGCTCAACATAAATCCAGACACATTGAACCTGAAAGAAGAAAAAGTGGGAAATAGCTGTAAACACATTGGCACAGGAGACAACTTCCTGAACAGAACACCAATAGTGCAAACATTAAGATCAACAATTAATAAACGGGACCTCATGAAACTGAAAAGTTTCTGTAAGGCAAAAGACACTGTCAATAGGACAAAATGGCAGCCTATAGAATGAGAAATGATCTTTATCAACCTCACATCTGACAGAGGGCTAATTTCCAAATTATTTAAAGAACTCAAGAAACTAGACAGCAAAAAAACCAAATAATTCAATTAAAAATGGGGTACAGATCTAAACAGAGAATTCTCAACAGAAAAATCTCAAATGGCCAAGAAACAAAGTTCAATATCCTTACCCATCAGGGAAATGCAAATCAAAACGACTCTGAGATTCCATCTTACACCTGTCAGAATGGCTAAGGTCAAAAACACAAGTGACAGCTCATGTTGGAGAGGATGTGGACCAAAGGGAACACTCCTCCATTGCAGTGGGAGTGCAAACTTGTACAGCACTTTAGAAATCAATATGGCAGTTTCTCAGAACACTGGAAATCAATCTACCACAAGACCCAACTATACTACTCTTGGGCATATACCCAAAGGTCACCTCGCCATACCATGAGGACATTTGTTCAACTATGTTTATAGCAGCTTTATCTGTAATAGGTAGAACCTGGAAATAACCTAGATGTCCCTCAACCAAGGAGTAGATAAAGAAAATGTGGTACATTTATACAATGGAGTATTACTCAGCTGTTAAAAACAATGACATCATGAAATTTGCGGGCAAATTTTCTGGAACCAGAAAAAAAAAATCATCCTGAGTGAGGTAATCCAGAACTAGAAAGACAAATATGGAATGTACTCACTCATAAGTAGATATTATCTATAAAATTAAAGGACAATTATGCTATAATCCATAGACCCAGAGAGATGAGGTAACAAGAATGGTTCAAGAGGGGACATGCTGATCTACCTGGGAAGGGGAAATAGAAGAGATTTTGTGAGTGGAAGGAGTGGGAAACCAACCCAGCCACATAACCTTCGACCTACAGTCTGTCCTGCCAGTGGGATGTGCTGGGGTAAGAGTGACCTAGAGATTGAGGGAGTGGTCAACCAATGACTAATCTAGCCTAAAACCCATGCCAGGAGAGTAAGCCCACCCCTGACATTGCCCGGAGCACCAGGACCCAGAGCCTGGATGGCCCAGAGATCTAGGATAGAACCAGACACAACTGGAGAAAAAAAAGTCCATGTAATGATGCCTAATGATATTCTGCTATACTCATAGATTGGTGCCTAGCCTAATTGTCATCAGAGAGGCTTCACCCAGTAACTGATGGAAACAGATGCAGACCCACAGCCAAAATTAGGCAGAACTTGGGAAACCCTGCAGAAGAGAGGGGAAAGGATTGTAGGAGTCAGAGGGGTCAAGGACACCACAAGAAAGCCCACAGAATCAACTAACCTGGGTACACTGGAGGTCATGGAGACTGAACTGATAACCAGGGAGCCTGTAAGGGACTGACCTAGGCCCTCTGTTACAGTTGTGTAGCTTAGTCTTCTTGTGGAACTCCTAACAGTGGGAGCAGGGGCCATCTCTGACTCTTTTGCTGGCTTTTAGGACCCTGCTTTTAGGACTCCAGACTATAACCTTGGAAACAAGGAGCCAAAGTAAAACATTCTTCCCTTTAAGTTATACATGTCAGGTATTACATCAAAGCCATCAAAATCCGACTAACAACCTTCTAACCATTTGGGGAGGTAGATACTCTTATTACTTCACTTTTGCAGAAAAGCAAACTAACTATAGAATGCTTAGGTAATCTAACCCAAAAGTCTATGCGCTGTATTATAGTAGTAGATTGTTACCCAAGACGTAAAAAGTCAGTGCAAGGAAATACTTAACCTCTGTGTCAACATATAAACATATGATTAACATATAAACATACACACAGGTGTGCGCGCACGCACGCGCACACACACACATGCACACACACACAAACACTCACACCAAGGGAAGGGAGGAGGACTTCTAAAATCTAATACATGACTATAGCAACCATTATAACTTATTCTCTATTCTTCAATAATTTTTTAAAACTAGAAACCTGGTTCATCAACTCTTCTATTCTAAAACATTTTGGGCTTCCCCATAGCCAAAGATTAACTATAAAATACTATTTAGCAAGGTTTTCAAGGTTCTACATATTCTTTCCTTCACTGCAAACTCTGTCATTCTTCAGGACTGTAACCCATGCCTGCTCTTGCTTCCAGGCCTTTGCACACTATTCCTCCTGCAGACACAAGGCCCTGACTTTGACAGGATAACTTCCAAATACCCTTCAAAGGAGTAAGACATTAAATTTGGAAGTCTTTTCGTCTAGGAAGTTCTAACGACTGCCAACCTCTATCCCTGAAAATCTGGAATTAATTCCATTCCACTGTGCTCCTTAGTACCTTTCAAAAAATTAATCTATTAAATAGTACCTGTTGTGAAAAGATTGCATGGGCAGTACCTGTGCATGCACATGCACATACATGCGCATACTACATGACTACCAAATGGTATAAATACCCGGTACCTAATATATACTTAATAAGTAAATATTTGTAAATAAGTAAATTCCAGAGTGACAAAATCACATCTGATCCTTAAGTCAACCTTCTGAATAGTATTTATGAAAACTGAAAATAATCACAAGTCTACACAAAAATGCTAAATGATATCATTAATAAAGGCAATAATAATAGAGAATAACATATACTAAGACCCACTGTATGTCAAGCACTGAGCTAAGATCTATACACATCTTCTTTAAATAATGAGAAAATTAAACTTTTTTCAATTTTACACAAAGAGGTTTAGGTTAGTAGTCTACTTAATATCACACAGCAAATAAATGTCAATCCTGAGCTCAAGCATAGAACTCTCATATCATAAAGTCTGTATTCAGTAACTTAGAAAGCCTCTGAACTGGTCAGAAAAATACAGATGTATTTAATGGCAAAGCAAGCCTCGGGCTGGCCGAATGGCTTATGGGTAAAGGCATTTGCTGCCAAATCTGACAACCTGAATTCAATTCCCAAACCTACACAGTGGACATAGAGAAACAACTCTTGCAAACTGTCCTCTGACCTCCATAGACATGCTATGGCAAGCATATGTGCATGTGTGTGTGTGCCGCACACACGCACACACAGACACACACACAAATGTAAAAAAATTTTTTTTAAAGCAATTACTGACTGCTCTACAAATCTAGTTCACTAGGAGAAATCATAGGAGAAAACATATCCTTCTATATTGATAGGTGGGAAGAATTAAAAGGAATGTAAATTTTAGGATATATGTACAGATGACAACTATAAATTTTAAAGGGGTTCCCCGCATACACATGGGTTGACAGTGGTGTAAAACTAGACAAGAGAAAAGGTAAAATTTGCTGTCTGTAATTTGATCTAAAGTTCCTTGGTTATTTAAAACACCCATGCAATAAATAAAAATCAAATAAATATGTCACTGGTTCTGCTTTTCTTCCATAATCACCAAGTCAATAAGACTCATTTCTCTAAACCAGCGGAATAACAGAATGTTCAGAGGAACCACAGCCATCCTGTACCTCATCTATGAGCTGCTTTATTAGAGGCAGTCCTTCCAGAGCTGAACTGTCACATCCACTGGTCAAAACACGTTCAAATCCCAGGGTTAAGAGGGTCTCCAGAGCTGCCATTGGATCACGAACCATATCAAAGGCTAAAAAAGGTAAAACTGATTTGAATTTTGAACAGAAATATCCTCTAAATTCAATAGTTTCCAAATGTATTGTGTGTGTATATATATTATAATATACATCATATATAATAGTATGCTAGATTTATACTGGCTTACAATAGACAATTATGAAAAATTCATAATTTTTTAAAGTCAGACTGGCATTCAAAATTAGTCAAGGTAAAGCATTTAAACCACAGAAGCAAGGAAAAGTTACAAATCAGAGTTTCTTCTTTTCTTTTTGAGACAGGGTCTCATCATGTAGCTATAATTAGCCTGGAACTCACTATGTAAGCCAGGCAGGCCTCAAACTCATAGAGAACCACTTGGCTCTGTCTCTAGGGTTCGAGGATTAAAGGTGTGTGCCACCATGCCTGCTCTAAGAGTTCTTTTTTATTCCTAAGGGTTTTTTTTATTTTCTAAGAGTCAGAGTTTGCCAGTACAAAAGTTTGCATACCACCGGTAATATACATGGTCATTTTCAGTAATCATAAGTGTTTCTCTTTAAAATAAACTTACTTAAAATTTATCTTAAAAAAGTACTAATAAGGAGCTGTAGAGACGGCTCAGAAGTTAAGCACACTGACTGCTCTTCCAGAGGTCCTGAGTTCAATTCCCAGCAACCACATGGTGGCTCACATCCATCTATAATTTGATCTAGTGCCCTCTTCTGGCATGTAAGCAGAACACTGTATACATAATAAATAAATAAATCTTTTTTAAAAAAGTACTAATACATTTATACAGTAGCATTTAGATATGACAATGTTGTAAATGTGACATGTGAATGATCACATCCGGAAAAGTGCTCGAAGGCTTCAGACAGACTACACTGCATAAAATGACACATGACACCCACCTGTCCTAGGAGAAACCTGGCCTCCCATTCACATTTAGTTTGTACTAAATCATTTACCTGATACAGTCAAGACTCATAGTGTAAGGTGGCTGTTTTCAACAGACAACAGGAGCTCTCAGTTCCATTCTACTAAGATACCTCCTTTCTCAAGTCAGGCTTGGAAGCCCAGGCTTATAATTCTAGCACTCAGGAGGACTCCAAGTTCAAGGGAAGGGAGCAAAGGAGAGAGGAAAGGAGGTTAAGTGGAGAGGAAAGGGACGGGACTTCTCTCTTCAGAACACTAAGAAAGGAAAGTGGCCTAGGAATCTTAAGAAAAACTACTTCTGCTTTGGTTCTCAACACGATCATGTGATACAGAATTCTGATTTATGGTGATGAGGCACTATGGGTCCTCAGGGACAGAATTTCTCCACCTTTAACATCCTACAGAAGCTTTCCTGGTTCGGTGCCCTCGCTTTCTCAATAGTGCTTATCCTGCCTTATTAAATTAACAAGTGGGAAAAAGTGGAGCCAAGAACACTACCAATGTTTCTATAAACTGTGAAAATATTTTTGTTAGACTTATCAGAGAAAGAGAAAGGAATAGAAATTTGAAGTCATCTCTTAGTTTAAAATTTTAAAAATATATTCTATGTGACTGCTTTATTTTTTAAACTATTAAGAATGACAAAATTTAAACTACTTTTCCAGATATTTAAATGTTCACTAATTTAAAAATACTTTTCATGTTTAAAATTTGTTGGTGTGCCTGTCATCAAGATGCTGACAGACTAACTCTCTTAGTTATTGTCGTTTTAGAGCAAACATTGCTAATATCAAATAAGACAATGGTTTCTGGTAGGGTCACACATTTCAAAGGGTAACAAATACTTTATCTTAATTGCTGTACATGGAGACAGATACCGGCAATTCACTCTGGGCCTATTTAAAAAGAAGAAAAACCCTTTCACCCTTTCTCAAGTATATCACTGTTTAGACTAAAGGTTTCTTCTTTCCATCTGCAATGGCAGTGCCTCCTGAACACAAGTGACACTTGTCCCTCCATTTTCCAAGGCTTAATAAGACTTAGCCAACGTACACGGGAACTACAACTATTAGCATCTATTTCTTGGTAAAAAATGTCTGATTCTTGTTCAAACATCTACTTTCTTTCTCAAGAAGTCTACATTTGATAAAGCTGACCTCACTGTGAGCTCTAGGAATGGTTTTGCCTGGCATAAGCCGGGAGGTACATTTTATTTTCAATGACCATGGTGATTTATTCATTGTAGGGCTGTATACGATTTAAGGCAATCTAATAAATAATGAATCTTAAGATTGCTACTTGGATGGACACATACACTTACAGGCAATATTTACTCTCTTCTCAAGTACATGCTACCACCACCTTCTTTTTTTTTTTTTTTTTTTTTGGTTTTTCTTGAGACAGGGTTTCTCTGTGTAGCTTTGCGCCTTTCCTGGGACTCACTTGGTAGCCCAGGCTGGCCTCGAACTCACAGAGATCCACCTGGCTCTGCCTCCCGAGTGCTGGGATTAAAGGCATGCGCCACCACCGCCTGGCTACCACCACCTTCTTAACACTTCATAACAAAGCTTTCAAGTTTTCTAGGCACTGAACACCATCTCTAAATCTATAACTCTTCTTCTCAAGAACTAAGATATTAACTAGTATCACTGTAACACTATATAACAGTGTTCATTAGAAGGGTGTGCCAGCTGGTAAAATTTAAAAACTGACACCATTTAACAAACCTATTAAAAACAGAAATGACTCACCTCGGTGAAAAGTGACTGGCAGAGGACGGCAAAGAGCTATAAAAAGAAAGTCATACAACACATGAAGAGTCTGATGACTATGTGCAGAATTCTCCTTCTTTATACTCTCTTCTGCTAGGACAGTGAACTAAAATAGTAACAAAATGGCAGCTTTGGCAGTCTTATAGACTCAAAAGTCCCACCTTTCCACTAAGCTCTGACTCTTACATAAAATATAGCTATCTACACCTTAAGGGTACCAAACAAAAATTACATCAACTGTAAAGACAACACTACATCGATTGCTTGGCTACTCTGAGGATCTTCAAGAACTTTGATCTTATAATGTAGGTAGTTTGCATCTATCCTCTCGACTTCCTCTCCTCATTATTGACTAGAATAACTTCTCAAGTTTTGGTGCACTGGTTAATGCAATCAATGTACATTTATCTTAAATTCTGCAAGCACAGTACCTGATCTACAACAACAAAGGAATGTTGAGAGGCCTTTGCCACATATGCCTTCTACCCCAAATATTTAGACAACTTCTTTTTAAGATAGGTTAATTTAAGTGTCTGTAGGTATGGCTGAAAAATCAATTTTGTGATTTTTTTTTCTGTATCAGGAGTGTGTGTGTGTGTGTGTGTGTGTGTGTGTGTGTGTGTGTGTTAGAGACTTTTACACCTCAGCTATAAATTCTTACCCAAAAGAGACATGCATAGCTCTTTGTCAACGTGTCCATCTTCAGTCAATGCCCCAAATACCAAACCATCAGCACCATAAAGCTTGGCAAGACGAATGTCAGCCTTCATCACTTCAACTTCACGATCTGAATATAAAAAATCACCTCCCCGTGGTCGAATCATCACAAAAACTGGAATCTGGACACTTTGTTTTACTACTTGAAGAATACCTTTAAGAAGAGAAGCAGACTAAAGTTCAACTGTGAGCTAAAAGATCTGGAGAAGTTATTAAAATGTCATTGGTCATATATAGTTATTCTTATGTATTATTTCCAAAGGAAAAGAGTGAACAGGAGAAATCAGAGACTGCTGATATACAGGGAAGGAGGCCTGCGGGGAACAGAGGAAACCTTGAGTGAATGTGTAAAGAATGGATGAAGTTGTTAGTGAACGTGTACTATTAACAAAGACTAAAGCCTCAGACTCATAGAAATGGGCAAAGCCTTCCTCTGGTCCAAGTATGAGCATTTACACATGACTGACCAGTGTGTGTAAAAACGAGCACCTGCAGCTTCCTCCTCCCAGATGACTGCAACCTAAGACGGCTCCCTACAGAGACCACATACTGGGACTAGCGTACCCGCCCCGCCACGCTGTACAGAGTAAACATGCTGAGGTCCCCCGGCTGCTGCACAGTTGACTCACTCCATCAGAGTAAGCATGATCCATTACATCCCAGCTTCTCTGTGTGAGGGTGTGTGTGTGTGTGTGTGTGTGTGTGTGTCTGTCTGTCTGTCTGTCTTTGCTTCATTTCTTCATTGCCTGAGTAAAGTTTCCAGGACCAAGCCATGTAGGATGCAGTGGAGGCCAAAAGCGTTTATAGTAGAAGGTAAGTAATAGGAAAATCATGGGGTAAAGAAAAGCAATTTACAAAGACTTAAGATACTTAAAAGCACTTGTCAGTTGATACAATAAAAACTATTTACCTTCCAATTTTTTGATATTTGAGGACACAAATGTGTTTAATTAAATCTTTTGATGATGTTATTTACAACCATAAGCAATTCTAATTGCTATCATAGTCATCATATACTTAACGTAACATTAATCAGTTGTCCCAATCTCTGTATGAGAAATTTGGTGACAAAAAAGATACTTACCCATGCTGGGTGTGATTCCTCCCTCTAGTAAACCAGCACATAATTCAATCCGACCAGCACCTTTTTAAAAACACACGTTTTTTTTAAAGTTCCTATGACAAAGCAAACTGTTTATCTAAATATAAAATGAACCTGAGAACTTAATTGAAAGAAATCAAATTATAAAATTAGAGTAAAAATATTTTAAATCTCAATTGTATTATACAACCCTCATTGTATTACTGACAGCCAAATTAAGAGTTAATTCAAGTTAAGCCAGTTCTCTTAAAATTTGTATTAGAGTTGCCATGCATAGGGAATAAAGACATTATTGGATAGAAAATAGTAGAATGTTAACTGTCAAACAATAAGAAAGTAATATCAACTTTTCAAAACATTCCTCATTACTCTAAGCTTTAAAACAAAACCAAACAGTTACTTTGGAGTAGCTATCAAGAAAATTTCAAAATGCAGTGAATACTGATAGCAAAAGAACAATCAAACTGTTGGGGTCATGTTAAAAGGTCTCCTGGACAAGGCTCTCATTAGCCAAAGATAGGATATTTTAAGCATCAATAAAATAACTATGATAGATTAAAACACCTATGTCTAAATCTAGTTTTATAATGTGGAAACAACTCATTGGAAGATAGCAAACAGATGTGTTATTTTGAAAATCAGTGAACAAAGAAGCCAGCCTTTCTCCCTTCCTCTCTCATACAAACCAAATTTCAACATGACCAAATGGTGAAAAAGTTGTTCTTTCTAGTTGTATACTAGTTAATAAATAAATATTAAGCAGGGCATGATGGTATATACCTGTAATTCTAGCACTTGGAATGCTGAGGTAGAAAGATTGTCATGAGTTCAAGGCCAGTGTCAACTACATAGTGATAGCCTATGTCCCTCCAAAATCAAAAGAACAAACAAAACTCAACCTTATATATATGTGTTATATATACTAAAATTAGATTAACAAATGACTGGAAAACTTATAAAAGATCAGGTTGGTAACACCTGAATCCACTGAATAATCTTAACATTACACAGACACACACAGACAAACAGACAGACAGACACACAAAAACACAAGATGACCTCCTAATACAACATAATATGGCCTATAAAGCATTTTTTAAAAATTATTTTTTATTTCTAAATTTTTACTTTAATTTCGGTGTTTTGAGGCTGGGTCTCTCTCTATAGCCCTGGCTGTTCTGCATAGACCAGGCTGGCCTCAGACTCAGAGATCTGCCTGCCTCCACCTCCTGAGTGTGGGGATTAAAGACATGCACAACCTTGCCCAGCTTATTCATTTAATTTTATAAGTATGGGTGTTTTGCCTGCATGTCGTGTATGCCTACTTCCCATAGAGGCCAGAAGAGGGCATCAGTTTCCCTGGAATTGAAGTTAAAGACAGTTGTGAACCACCACGAAGGTGCTAGGAATTGAACCCATATCTTCTGGAAAAACACCCAGTATGTGCAACCAATCAGCCATCTCTCCAGCCCTATGAAACATTTTATTAAAACTGAATTCTGAATTGGATTTTAAACTGCTGGGTTAACAACTCAACAGGGAATGAAGTGATTAGAAAAGAATATCATATGGCACCACTTACATAATCAGCAAAATCGAGACTGTGGTGCTCTGAATGATGAACATCATAGTGCATTTAACAAATCAACTACGAAAAAAGAGAAAAATAAACCTTTTTTTTTTTTTAAAAAAAACGAGGAAATCATAAAGTATGGTAGTACATGTCTGCAATCATAGCACTTGAAAGGCTTAGGCGAGAGCATCACAGTGTGAGGTCGCCCTGGGTTATAGCAAGACTCTCTCAACAACCTAGAATAAGGGATATAGCTCAATAATACAGCACCCAGCATATACAAAGCCCTGGGTTCAATCCCCACAGGGCACCAGGGGAACAAACCATCTGTTACAGCAACTATCAATCTTTTATTCCTTTTTATTGCCACAAAGAGATTGAGTGACAATAATCAAATGTGTTCAGCAAAACTGAAAACATGTAAATTGTTCCCCACCAAAAACATCTGCTGCAAACGACTGACGACCGTGACTTTAAAATGGTTGAATTTGTAATGCTCACTTTTCATTGTCAATTTGATTAGATTTGGAATCACATGGGAGACACATCTCTGAGTGCATCTTTGAGGGTGTTTCCAGAGAAGTTTAACTGAGGAGGAAAGATCCACATTGAATGTGGGTGGCACTGTTTTATGGGTTGAAGTCCCAAAACAAAACAACAAAAAACCACGGAAGCCAACTGAGCATCAGCATCCACTTCTGTCTGCTTCCTGACTGCAGACACAATGTCATCAGTGGCCTCAAGCTCTCCACCATGCCTTCAGTGACATGATGGACTGTGTCCCTCAAACCGTGAGCCAAAATAAACGTTTCCTCCTGCAAGTTTCTTTTGTCCGGAAATCTGTCACAGAAAAGTAACTAATACAAAATCAAGCGATGAGTAGATGGGAAACATTATGACCAAAAGCAACTCAGGGAAGATTTACTTCACCTTGTAAGTCCATCATTAAGGGAAACCAGGGCAGGAACTAGAGAAGCCAAGGAGGAGTGCTGTTTACTGGCTTGCTCAACCTGTTTTCTTATAGCACCCAGGACCACCAGCCCACGGGTGGTATTACCCAGTGAGCTGGGTCCTCCTATATCAATCATTAATCAAGAAAATGTGCCCATAGGCCAAACTGGTGGGGATAGTTTATATTCTGAGGTTCCTTCTTCCCAAATGATAAAACTAGCCAGCACATGTTATGCCTAATTCATATGTTTGAAAATGTTCCTTAATTAAAAATAAAGGTTTGGAGACATAGCTTAGTAGAATGCTTGTCCAACACGCACCAGATCCTGGGTTCTACCCCTAGTACTACCAAAAAAATGAGTTAAAATTATTTTTCTGATCTTGAGATGATGCAAATGTCTATGCTTCTCACAAAAACAAATTTAGAACACAAAACAAAATGGCATCTACGGTAAACAGATAAGAAGTCTAGAACCATCTTTAATTTTAATTCTTATTCAATACTGGGGATTGCACACACCACAAGTGCTTTACCTCCGAGCTACATGCTCAGTCCCCTAAAGATATCTCTAAACTGTTTCAAATTCTTAAATTTGCGTCAAGTTCAATAAAATAATCATGTTAATGAGCAAGCAGGATTATAGACGCTTGACTTAAAATGTGACCTGCTGGGGGGAAGGGGAGATTAAACAGTAATTTTCCAAAAAAAAAAAAAACCCAAAAAATTGTTTTGCTTTACTTTCTAAAGCAAGATCTCCCTATCTAGCTCAAGCTGGCCTCAAACTTGAACCCCCAGGCCTCAAGCTCCCCAATGCTGGGATTATAAGCATGTGCCACCATGCCAAGCTCTTCAGTAGGTTTTCTAATTAGACTATTACTATCCAAGAGATAACAAGGGCTTTTTTTTTTTAATGGATTCTCACTCTATAGCCCAAACTGACTTCACAGTGACCCTTCTGCCACAGCCTCCCAAGTGCCCAGCTTGGCAAGGGTTTTTTTGAGGTCAGACCATAGGATTCATTGTCACACTCTTAAAAAAGGTTGTCAGCCGAGATTCATTATCTAGTTTCCCTTACCTCCTCTCTCTGCATTCACAGCTGACTCCACTGAATCTACACATATTTCCATAAGAAATCCATTCGGTGCTCCTAAAATATATGAACAACAAAAATGCTTGAAGGAACTAGCAAGTCCTACCAATCTTCCACTAATACTTCAGTTTTTGCTGCCTGAATCCAAAAGTGAAATAGAGAAACAAATAGACGTACTAAGCCCCACCCACGTGGTAAAATTAAAACCAGTGTCTCCAGACTGTGAAGCAGATATACAGACATCTGTAAAAGAAACCAAACTGAAACAATCTTAAGTACATAGTGAATGTGAAATTAATCTTCCTAAAACACAGATCTCATCATCATGTCCCAGCTCAGACTCTTGGAATGCTTCTCAATGCTAGCAGTTATAAGGACTACATATTTAAAAACAAGGATTGGATTTCAAATCCTGGTCCCACCATTTTATTCACTGTGTGACCCTAGGTAAGTTACTTTTCTATAAAACAGAGAAGGTTTTAATTCCTGCCCTCAGAGTAATGAACCCTGAGGTAATTTACATAAAGGGTACACCCACTAAGCATCCATTATCATTAATAAACTTATTATTTCCTCTTTATGACTCCAGTTTTCTTCAGTCTCCATCTTTGCCAACGGTTATACCAGCTAATTGACAAAATCCTTCTAGTTTCATCTTCAAATGCTAAACTTTCCCAAGGATCGGACCAAGTCACATTTCCACGTTTTCCCCCCAAAGTAGAAAAGTTTATCTCCTTTTGAACTCCAATAACTTGAGTTATATATTTCCATTAAAACCCTAGTTTCACCTCTTACTTATGAGATAATATCTGATCTCTATTGATTGACATGAAGTTCCTTAATAAGATCGTTATTTAAGAATTCTTTATCTTCACCTCTCAGCTAGCATAGGAACTACCATGCTAACAAGTCATTCAAATATAGACTAAAACCTGAACTACAAATTCACATGTTAATACTAAAAAGTATGGCATAAGCAGCTTTGGGTTGTTCCTGCAAGTTAAATGTGTAACTTATTTTTAATTAAAGATTTGAACGTTGGAGCCCAGGAAATGGTTAGTGGGTAACTTGAGTTCATGCCCTGAATGTATTTAAAACTGGAAAAAAAGAGCTAACATCACAAAGTTGTCCTCTGACCTCCACACACTCACTATGCCACATGAATCCACTCCGACACAATAATGATCAACACAATTTAAAAATGTTTAATTCATACTTCATGTACTGATCTCTGTAAGAACAGTCACCATATTGTGGTAGTGGTTACTAATGGGCAGTGAATTTGTAATTAATTTTACTTTTCTATATTGTTTGACTTTTTCTACCCAATATTGCTTTTATGATGAGAAATTACTTCAAGAAACAAAAATCTGTCACCTCCTAATATGAAGGTGAAATTGTCATTAATAAAAAGACTATTGGTCCCATAGATTGGGATTCCAGTGTTAGCCTATGGTCTTAAACAACAATGCACTAACTCCACAAATCCCATAGCCACATCAACAGTCACACCAGTGCGCCTGACGATGCTGAGGGACTACTAGTAGCTTCCCACAAGAGGATGGGAATGGCTACAATAGGAGCCTGGGCAACTCAGTTTTTTGTGGGGACCAAAAAAAAAAAAAAAAAATAGTGCTCTCAGTAAGATACTCCGGGTAGCTTCGGGGACTCTGAGTCTGTGGCTTTTCTTCCCTTTTTTTCTCTTAGCCTCTCATCAGTGGACTGTAGTTTTCAGGACAGTACTAAACGTGCCAGATGGAATGCAGATGTAGGTGTGAGGCGAATCCAGCTATGGTCCATTATTAAAGAGTTTTGCAAAATACAGAGCACTCTCACTTACACTGTCTTGTTGAGGGATATGTACCCTTCATAAAAGTTAGTCGTGTTAACATTAACAGTTACAGTATTTT
The DNA here is from genome assembly GCF_949786415.1 of Peromyscus eremicus. NCBI lineage: Eukaryota > Metazoa > Chordata > Mammalia > Rodentia > Cricetidae > Peromyscus > Peromyscus eremicus. The sequence goes on from NC_081416.1 coordinate 18,532,925, forward strand.
TAGGACCGTGAGTCCTGAGAACAGCAACGTGAGAACCGCTGGTTGGGAGAACCAAGAGAACCTTCACTGAGGAGGAAGAGAAGACATTTGCCGAATGCTGTCTGCCTTGACAGCCAGCCCAGCTCCCGCGGAACCACACATTTACTATCCACCGCAGCCACAGGGACGTGGGTGGGCATGCTGCCCTCTGGTGGCCCGAGGGACCTCGGGGAGCTGAGGGAACTTGTGGGGAAGCGTGACCCGCCGGGACCCCGGAGAAGCGGAGGGAACTCGGGGAAGCGTGCCTGCCCGGGACCCACGCGGAGCGGAGGAAACTCGACCGCAGGCCGGACCCACCCCGGGGTCGACCGGCCGACCACCCCCGGCCCCGCCACCTTCCGCACCCGCCTTCCCCGTCGGCATCCACGCCGGTTTCCGCTCGCAGGAAGCCCCTTTCCTCATGCTTCCCGCGTTCCGCCCTGGCTCGCCTTCCGTTTCCACTGAGTCCCCGCGGCTGCGCGAGCGACCGAGCAGGCGCGCTCCCGGCGCCCGCGCCCCGCAGCCCCAGCGGAGCGGAGTCGCAGGCGCAAGCGCAGTGGCCAGCCTCCGGCGAAGGGGGCGCGCGCGCGGTGTCTGACCCGGAAGTGCTTCCCTTTCCGGAGGGGAGAAGAGGAGCGCAGATTGTTGGGCCATTCTGGCGGACGCCGTGCTCTGTCAGTATGCAACGGTTGCTCCTTCCGCCCCTGAAGTTCTTCACGGGGAGCCACAGTGTCGGGCTCCTCGTCCCTAGGGCGGCGTCCAGAGCACAGGTACCCACTGCAGCTGGCGCCGATCACGGAAGCCCGGCTGGGGTGAAAAAGGCTAGAATAAAGTCAACGAACCGCCCGGCCAGTTGTTATCTCCTTATCATTTCACGATACATTTCCTTGTGTCCAGACAGCCCCCTGAATGAGGATCCGGAAATACTGTCCCCTCTTTGTGTATCACTGGCCAATTTATTTAGCTTTGAGGTTTCAATTTCCTAATCTGTAGAATGGGGTAACTACTATTTCACAAGGTGTTGGTGAGGATTACATTTTTTAATATACATCAGACCTTTAGCACATGATAAAAAAGCTCGAGAGTTTTGCACATGGGTTTTTGCTACAAGTAGTCAGGAACTACTGTATAACCCCATTCTACAGAGAAGGGAATTGAGGCTTATTTTAAGTTGCTTGCCTAAGCTACTCAGTTAATTGGAAGTAAGAAACTGAACATACATCTTACTTGTAGGGTTAGAACCAAAAGAGGACATGCATTCTCTTATCTGACAGTTATTAGTAGAAGGTGATTTTTGTGATGTGGAGAGAAACCAGAGAATTCTAGTAATTATCACTGTGTTATGATCTAAGAGAAAAATAAATGCTCACGTGGCTCCTGCCCTGGAGAAGTCAGTTCCTTCCATTGTTAGTTCACTTGTTAAATATGTACTACGTCTTGCTGTGTAAGGGACCAGTGCTACAAATAAAGGCAGAGAGAGAGAGAGAGAGAGAGAGAGAGAGAGAGAGAGAGAGAGAGATCAGAACCTGCAGACCTCCCAGATTAGTGAGACACACGACAGATCACCTGAAGATACATGACAGTATGTTAAGAGTTGTGGTAGGGGAGGTCCTTGTGCTGTGAGAGTGGCCTGTTGTAAGACTCTGGAAAGTTTGGGGAGTACCAATGCAAGCCCAGATCTACAGTGGGGAGTATCAGTCAGGCAAGTGTATGGGAGGGGATAGCACATTTAGAGACTGAAAGGAGAAACCCATTAGGAAAAGGGTTCCAGTAATCCAGATGAGAGACAACGATTAGCCAGAGAGGTAGCTGTGAAAATGCAGCCTTATGGGGTATTTTCTCTAGACAAATTGAGGCTGAGTGTGGGTAGCAGTCTTTCCCCGAGTCTTCCAGTTATAATTTTCTTTCTTGCTCCTTAGTGTGGCTGCAGCTTTGGCAGCAGGCGTCCTCTGAGGCCAGGGCAATATGGCACCATTGCTGAAGTGGCTTTGCAATCCGGAAAAGGCACAGTGCCCCTTCCTTCGAAGGCAGCTGAGCAGGCAGTGGGCCGATGGCTCCTGGTGTGCAGCGGAACAGTAGCTGGAGCAGTTATTCTTGGAGGAGTGACTAGGTGAGTCATTTGCTCTTGGTGAACCAGGTTATCAGTGGGAAAACGGTTTGGGGCATCATCTGGTTTAGCTCTCTCAATTTACAGATGGAGAAACTTAATAGCTTGCTGTATCTTAGAACAGAGTAGTGTTTTATTAGTAGGAGCCTATCATAAGGACAGGTTTCAGTCTTCCCTGATAGTTGGGCATTGTTTCTGTAGAGTTTACCTCTCCAGTGTTGGGATTTATCTTTTCCCCTGCAGTTTGTTTGCTTAGATTAAACACATAAGTTCAAGTGTCACCATTGCTTCATGTGTCTCCCAGGTTCTCTTTATATCTGTAAACAGACTTTATGGATTTAGGCTCTCTCTCCTCCCATGTCTTCAAAGTTCTGTTGTTATTGAAGAGGCCAAGTCATTTGTCCTATGGTTACCCACAGTCTGACTGTCTGGTGATGTCTAACATATCCTTTGTCCCTGTCTGTCCTGTAAATGAGTAGTTGTTTATTAGATTCAGGTTGGTAATGAGGGGACAAAATACTGCATATATGATTGGAACATTCATTCTTGAATCTATTGCGGACTTCAACTGTCTTGATTACTATTGCCTATAGTTGGCTTTTTTACTCTTTGGGGGCCCTCCACCCAGCTCCCAAAGAAGTACAGAGACTTAGTCTTACTTATGAATGCCAGATCTTAGCTTGGTTTGTTTCTAGCCAGCTTTTCTAACTTAAATTATCCCATTTCTCTTTAACTATATTTTGCCTCTGGGGTTTTTGCCTTTCTTTATGCTATATATCTTTCCGTCCCCCTCTCCTCCTTTTCTCACTCCTTGCTCTTCTCTTGAGCCTAGATTTCTCCTCTTATTTATTCTCTCTGCATGCCTATCCTTTCTCCTGCCTACCTATTGGCCTTCAGCTCTTTATTAGACCAATCAGGTGTTGTAGGCAGGCAAAGTAACATAGCTTTACAGAGTTAAACAAATGCAACATAAAAGAATGCAACACATCTTTGCATCATTAAACAAATGTTCCACAACATAAATGAGTGTAATACATCTTGAACTAATATTCCACAACAATTGCCTATATCCATTATTTCATTAGCATTCCAAAACAGTAATATTTTTATTAGCTCAACTGTAAAGTGAAACTTTACCTCATTACCAATTTCATTATCCGGGATCCAGTCTTTCTAGAAAAGGCAAGACTTGATTCATTCTCTTCATTTACTAATTTTCAAAATGACAAATCTATTCCCAAGACTCTCCAAGGGTTACAAATAAAGGATTTGGGTTTTAAAGTTTTGTTATGAGTTCATACATTTAAATACATTGGATATGTCTTAGTCCACTGTGAGGATTGTGTTGATAGCTTCCTTAAATTCCCCCATCTTAATCTCTTGAGATTGGTCCCAGCATCCTTTGACAAGGCCCTTTGATAGCATCTTTTGCTTTTTGCTACAATAGGTTTTCCAGGCTTATTTTGTATTTCTTGCTTTGGCCTTTAGATTAGGAACCCTGATTCCTTTTTATTGAAAGTACTTTTTAGTTTGTGTGTGTGTGCATGTGCATCTGTATGCATGTAGAGGTCAGGAGATGACTTCTGGTTTCATTCCTAGGTGCTGCCCACCATCGAGTTTCCAGAATCTGTTTATCTCTGCCTGTCCATAACTGGAATTACAAGTGTGTGCTTATTTTTTTGTTTTTTTTTACACGTAGGTTCTGGGGCTTGTGTTCAGGCCAGCACTCTATTGGATGAGCTGCCCCTGCAGCCCCTACTTTTTAACATAATGAAGTGTGTGTGTTTATCTTCATATTCGTTACACTCCTGTTTCAAAGTACTATGTTGTTAAACATTGGCTGCTATGGGAAATTGCAACAAATTTAAATAATGTTATTTTGAACTTGTACTTCTGTAGTAAGTCTCTTTTCCTGATGTAGAGAATGTTAGTTTTAGCTGGTATTATACATAACTCAGTGGTTGAATGAATACTTAGTGTATGCAAGCCCCTGGGTTCAGCCCTTGGCACCAAAGTAATAAGGATGTTGTTTATGTATTTATTACACATTTCTTTAATCTAAACATTGTTTTTGTCTGTAAAGAAATGCTAGTGAAAGAATTAAGTGGGACCCAGTCATGGTGGCACATGCCTGTAATCTCAATACTTAGGAAGTGTTCAGAGGCAAACTGAGGCTACCTCAGAGACCCTGTTTCAGGAAAGAAAAAAAAAATCAACAAACAATAAATGGGGTGTGCTGTGGATATCGCTCTATATAAATAAAACACTGATTGACCAGTGGCCAGGCAGAAAGTATAGGCGGGACTAACAGAGAGGAAAAAAGAGGAAACTGGAAGGCAGAGGGGAGACTGCCTGGAGCCGCCGCCAGGACAAGAAAGATGTAAGGTACCGGTAAGCCACGAGCCGTGTAACAAAGTAAAGATTAATAGAAATGGGCTAAATATAAGAGTAAGAGCTAGACAATGATAGGCCTGAGCTAATGGCCAATCAGTTTAAATAATGTAAGAGTCTGTGTGTTTATTTTATAAGTGAGCTCTGGGACTGGCGGAACTCGGCGGCGAGAGCTGGAGAGAAATTGTCCAACAACAAGGGTGTGGGGTGGGGCTGAGTAAAAGAATTGAGGGAATAAACTAAAAGTGTAAAGAAATAAGAGCTGACATGCAGATCCTGGTTTGTGCAAGAACTTGGATTCCATTTCCAACATTGCAAACAGAAAAGGAAGAGGAAAGGAATCCCTACCCAAGGGTTAAGTTCACATATGCTTGTTGCCATAAACTATTTATGAATAACCTAGAATCACACACTTACAACTGTTCTATCCTAAGGCTGACAGAGTCTGGCCTCTCCATGGTAGACTGGCATTTAATAAAGGAGATGAAGCCACCCACAAGCCGAGAAGAATGGGAAGCTGAATTTCAAAAATACCAGCAATTTCCAGAATTTAAAATGTAAGTGTTAAAAAAAAAATCAGGGAAATGTCTTTATTTGTGTGTGATGAAGGCACATGTGTGTTTGTGCGCAGTGTGCTTGGAGACATGGTTTCTCACTGAACCTAGTGCTAAGCTCACTGCTGGCAAGTCTCAGTGATTTTCTTGTCTCTGTCCCCCACAGCACTAGAGTTACAGGAACACACGGCCATGCCAACCTTTTGATATGGGTGCTGGGGATTTGAACTCAACCTCATGCTTGTGCAGCAAGCATTCTTACGCACTGAGCCATCTCCGAAGCCCCTCAAGGAAATATCCTGTCTTAGTTAAGGTCACTGTTGCTGTAATGAAGTGCTATGACCAGAGGCAATGTGGGAGGAAAGGGTTTATTTCACTCACAGTTCCATAGAACAGTCCATCATTAAAAGCAGTGAGGGCAGGAACCTGGAGGCAGGAGCTGATGCAGAGGCCATGGAGGATGTTTACCACCTAAAGGCAGTGGAACCTGGGAGAATGGAGCCTAAAAATGAAGCAGACTAAAGTCTCATGCAATAGCCAACATCATTCAGAGCCTCGGGAAACTTGTACTCTGAGGGCTAAGAAGGATCACATGAGAAAGGTGTTCAGTCACAAGGAGAAGCCACACATGGCAAAAACATGCTTTTCCATAGAGGCATATGAGTAACAACAACTAAAGTAAACTCACTCCTACCCGCTACACCTGGGAGGAGCATGAAAACACATTCCAAGAACAATTCTGTGCTTTGAAGAAACTGAGGTTATAAGACTCTCATCTTTTTTTTTCTTGAAGTTTTCTCACAAGCACTCAGAATTCTCATATGACTCCATTCTTGGATTGTGTTCCGACAGAGGGGTGCTGCTTACTGGCTTGCTCCCCATGGCTTGTTCACCCTGCTTTCTTATAGAACCCAGGACCATCAGCTATGGGATGATCCTACCCACAACAGGCTGGGCCCTCATCCATCAATCACTAATTAAGAAAATGTTCTCTATATGTTGGGCAGTGGTGGCATAGGCCTTTAATCTCAGCACTCGGGAGGTAGAGGCAGGTGGATCTCTGTGAGTTTGAGGACAGTCTGGTCTACAGAGTAAGATCCAGAACAGCAGGGCTACTACACAATGAAACTCTGTCTCAAAGAAAATGCTCTATGGGCTTGTCTACAGCTCAGTCTTAGGAGGCATTTTCTCAACGGGATTTCCTCCTCTCAGATGACTCTAGACTGTGTCAAATTGATATAAAATTAGCCAGCACATATCCTGTGCATTTTTTGCTTCTTTAAATCCTTTACAGAGGTTAGATTGATTTCTTCATCTTAGGTTCACGTGAACGTAGTGAGCTGCTTACTCTAAGCTTTACGTCCAGAATCACGTTAAAGTTACTGACGAGGAAAAGTGCAGATCTGTGAGGCTGCAAGACTGAGACTAGTTCTGCATCCCATAGGTAAACAAACGAGCGGAGGGACTGAGGAGATGGCTTCGCAGTGAAAGTCTTGCCCATTACCCTCATGACTTAAATTCAACCCCAGAACCTGTGGGACAAGCCAAATGTAATGGTACACATCTATAATCCCAGCACTGTTGTGAGATGGGAGGGGGAAGCAGGAAAATTAGCCAGAAATTCAAGGGCCGGCAGATACAAGAGAGACCCTGCCTCAAACACAAGGTGGAAGGAGAGAACAGAAAACTGATTCCCAAAAAGTTGTCTCTGACCCACACACATGATGTGGCACCTGTGTGTCCATGCACACAGAATAAGTAAATAAACCCAATAGAGGTTCCTCTCTCTTCATTTTTGACTCCCATTTCACCTAGCCTGAATCATGACATGACACTGGCGGAATTCAAGTTTATCTGGTACATGGAATACTCGCACCGAATGTGGGGTCGAGCTGTAGGCCTTGCGTACATCCTGCCTGCTGCCTACTTTTGGAGAAAGGGTTGGCTCAGCCGTGGCATGAAAGGACGCGTTCTTGCCCTCTGTGGCTTAGTCTGTTTCCAGGTAAGATTTATTCAAGATTGGGAAACCAGAGCTGCTCCAGAGAGCTGCCTAGTTGGCATTATTTAAGGGAGTCAGATTTGAAGCACTAAAACAGAGAAGGTAAGAATAAGCATTTAGTGCCATAGGCTTGGCTTTAAACCTCAGTTCTGCCACTTAGGGCAAGCTACCTGACTTTTGTCATATACGATTTCCTTCCTGTAGGTAGAGATAGTAATAGTGCCACTTAGGGAGTATAGATATTAAGTGAGATAATAGCTATTAAGCAGTTAGCTGGATGTCTCAAATCAGTGAGCACTCAATAAGAACATTTTCTTATGGCACTAGAAGTAGAGCTCGTGCCCCATTATGGTTCTCTTCCATTTTTCTAACTCTTCTGCTGTCTTAGAAAGACTGTTCCCTATTGTAGAGTGACTACAGAGGAAAACTCCCAAAAAAACAGTTTGGGAGATGAAAGTTGGGATACAGATGTAGCCAATGTTCAAGTATAAGTGGTATTTAAAATCCTGTAAGCTGGACTTATCTTAAAGAAAAGAGCTTTGGGAGATTCTCACAGTTTAAGAGCCAAGAAAAGGAACTAGAGAAGACACCTATAAGTATTTGGGTCAAAATGTAAAGGTTCTGATGATGTCACGGCATCAAAGAAATATCAACATTTGACCAGTAGGAAACTAGGTGGTTAATTTAACTCAGAAGTGGTAAGGAGATGAGCTAATTAAGAAGCAATTAATGAGGCAATAGAAACTACAGTAAAGAATCAAACACTAATAAAAGTTATTTTATAGAAGTTTGTTATAAAAGTTAACTTTTATTATATTTTAGTAACTAAACAAATTAGATAGAATAAAGTGTAAGTTTAATTTTATAGTTAAACATTAAAAATGAAGGTAGAAATTTAAGATGTCAGATAAGGTGGTGGCAGGAAGCAAGTTAGGCTGAAGAATTCACACTGTACATGCCTCATTTCTCCAGTGTCCCTGAAGATGAAAGGTAATTAGAATAGCCACGCTAATCTTGAAAGCGGAAGGAAATACCCCTGAAGAATTACTTGAAGTAGTAGTAGAAACTCTAGTTTGACCTGATTCTGGGGGTTGGAGGCAGTGGGTGAAATGATTGTGTCTTATCTGCTAAGATTAGATGGATGTAGTTGGGTTATTTGCTGGTTAAAGCAGAGGACTGTGGAGTGTGATACATCCTGTGAGCTTTCTAACTGTAAACCTGCATTTTGTTGGGGAATGGTGGGGTTCTGTTGTTATTGTTTGGTTGGTTGGTTTGGTTTGGATTTATGAGACAATCTCGTGTAGCCAAATCTTGTTATGACCTACAACTTTTTATATAGCCAAGTATGACCTCAAATTGCTGATCCTGCTGCCTCTACTTCCCAAGAACTGGAATTACAAGTCTGTGCTACCACATCTGGTTTAAACATGCACTTTTTTTTTTTTTTTTAAACCAGTCTCCTTCCACCTTCCCCTTTCCTTTCTTCCTTCCTTCCCAAGAGCTGAAGTCTTTCTTTGACTGAATTTGGAATTTAAAGTTCAACTTTAAATTTCTTCATCTCGCCGGGCGGTGGTGGCGCACGCCTTTAATCCCAGCACTCGGGAGGCAGAGCCAGGCGGATCTCTGTGAGTTCGAGGCCAGCCTGGGCTACCAAGTGAGTTCCAGGAAAGGCGCAAAGCTACACAGAGAAACCCTGTCTCGAAAAACTAAAAAAAAAAAAAAAAAAAAAAAAATTCTTCATCTCCACAAATTATAGTTTCCTGTTTCATTTTTCTTAGAGTAGAAATATATTTTTGCAAAGCAATCTACATGCAAAATCTTACATATTTGTATGACTCCTCCCCCACTTTTGTGTTTGTCTTATACCCACCTATCTTTACAGTAATTGTTTTTAAACAGTTAACCTTTATTAGGCTTTTTCCAAATACAATCTAGTTTTCATAGAATGAACTATTCTGTTTCACTGGTTTACATGTTAAATTATATCGAATATTTATAAAGTTTTGAGTGTAAACTTTTGTATGACTTCATATACCTGAACTATACTTCAACAAAACGTAAGTCTAAACAGTGACCAAGCACTAATACTGTTAATACAGAATTGCCAACAGTTCACACTTCGTGAACACTGGCTATGAACACTAGGCAGGTGTGGAAATGGGTAGGAAGGGTGTTTTTTCTGATAATGTGCTTTCTCAGTAGAACCTAACAGGTCAAACCTTGTGTGATTTGCCCCTCTGCTTGAATTCTAGGGGCTTTTGGGCTGGTACATGGTGAAAAGTGGATTAGAGGAAAAGCCGGAGTCCTATGATATCCCTCGGGTCAGTCAGTACCGCCTGGCCGCCCACCTGGGATCCGCACTTGTTCTTTACTGTGCCAGCCTGTGGACCTCACTGTCCCTGCTCCTCCCTCAGCATAAGGTAAACGTCACTGTTAGCACAGCTGCACAGGAGCCCACAGGGCAGGGAAGTGGGAATGTGGTTCTGATGCAAAGTTAGTAAGTCAGACTTCAGATCCCTCGAACAGCTGCTGCTCTCTCTGGCTGTTGTAAAGAAAGTATCTGTGAGCATAGGTGCGCAGCTAGATCTTTGAGACGCCGCTTTCAGGTCTTGGGGATATATGCATACAGATATAGATATCCAGAAGTGGAATTGCTCGGTAATATAGAATTGTCAACTGTCTAATGAGGAATGTGAAACACACATTTTAGGAAAAAGGCAAGGTGAACTGAACGTAAGACGTAACCCAACCGCTTTGGCCCTGACTCCCTGAATGGAGACAAGACAGGAGGACCTGAACAAGAGCTGTGGCTGAACTTGTGCTGGTGAACAGCAGCCCAGTGTGTCATTAAGTGGGGACAGAGCATTCAGTCTAACACTGTGTTTATTAAACCATAGCGATTTGTGTCTAAAAGGTACTTGTCTGTGTGCTAGTTTTCCCTCAGGAAAATGTCAGCTTTTATATTTTATGCTTTGACTCAAAATACAACTTTCGTTTTCTTTGGGGGGGAAGGGGGGGCGGTCTTCATTTATAATAAAATAGGTCTTGAGTTGCCAAACTTGTTTAGGACACTGTTTTCTGTCTGTCTGTCTTTTTTTCTCTTTTACTTTTTTCACTTTTGGTTTTTCGGGACAGGGGTTTCTCTTTGTATCCCTGACTGTCCTGGAACTCACTCTGTAGACCAGACTGCCCTCAAACTCACAGAGATGCACCTGCCTCTGCCTCCCGAGTGCTGGGATTAAGGGCGTGCACCACCACCGCCCAGCTCACTTTTTTCCTGATATTTACAACTAGTGATTGTTGGTTGGTAAAATGGCTCAACAAGCCTGGAAACCTGAGTTCCATCCTCTAACCACATGAAAGTGGATGAGGAGAATCAGTTACACAAAAGTGCATTTTGATATCCACACTTGTGCTAGGGCACAAGCATGCACACACACATACATACACACTAATAATGAATAAACATTTAAAATGTTTAATTTAAAAAGTGATAATCAAATATTATTAAATCGTGAGTCGGCCTGCATAAGCTGTTCATGGAGAACATTTTGATGTTCAGAATTATCTAGTAGATATTTAGAGCTAAGGGCTTGGATCCCAGTAAGGACTGGAGATGTTCACAGGAAAGCCACATATTGAAGCATTTTCATAGTAAATATTCCTCATCTGAAAAATTGTTCTTCCTCTGACATCCAAGACAAATACATAAAATAAATTGCCTGCATCTACAGCTATTTGCTGACAGTCTGTTCTTCCTTTTCAACCCCTAAACACACACCCACACATTCACACACATACCCAACAAGGAACTGAACTGTGGTAGCTTACTGATAACTTTCATCAATTTTTCCTTTTCTTTGTTTATATTCTATCTAATTATAGAAAGAATTTGAGATGATAGCTAGTCAAGTGATATAGTGTCACGTTCTCTAGCCCAGGAACCACTAGCTACTGGGAACTATTTAAATGTAATTAATTGAGATGTCTGGGAAGATACATAGTAAATGTCTAACAGTGAAATAGATAGATGTATGTTGGAACAGTGCCTGCTGGGGTACTTATCCTATGTTAGAACAGTATCTGCTGAGAGTCTTTATCCTACATTAGAACAGTGTCATTAGCAGACAGAGACAACCTGACCTTAAATTGTCTGGGTTTGGATTTGGAGATCTCGCTGCCTCCATAGTTTCTACCAAAGAGATTCCCTGATTATCCTTTTCAGTTACCTGAAACCCGACAGCTCCTGTGGTTGAGACGCTTTGCTGGCGGAACAGCCGGCCTGGTGTTCCTCACGGCTCTCTCAGGTAGGCTTCGTCCCATCCAGTTTGAAGTGGCCTTTCCTGCCGAGCACTCTGTTATTCCTGCTGCCTCTTTCTCTTTTCCGTTCACACTTGGCTCCTTCACTCCCACCATCTACCCTCTGTTTTCTGTTCCTACTGTCTACTCAGTTGAACAAAACTATTGAGCATTTAACTTACTTAAATGCATACTGCCCAAGTTCAAATCGATTGCTAGCCTCACGTGGGAACTGCAAGCTGTGTGTGAAACAGATGATGAGAGATGACTGTAAGTCACATACAAGAAATGCTTAGAACAGTGCCTGGCATGTAGCAGAAGCTGTTATGTGTTATATAAACATTATTATTATTATTATTATTATTATTATTATTATTTTTTTTTTTTTTTTTTTTTTTGGTTTTTCGAGACAGGGTTTCTCTGTAGCTTTGCGCCTTTCCTGGGACTCACTTGGTAGCCCAGGCTGGCCTCGAACTCACAGAGATATAAACATTATTTTTATACATTACACGGAATGGGTCAGACAGATGGCCTGTCCTCAGTGGTCAAAGATGTTCAAGTTCACTGGAGCTGGGACCAGTGTAGGTCTTTCCTCCTAAGAGTTTGAACTTTTTTTATTTATGTGTACGTGTGTGTCTGTGTGAGTATATGCCATGTGTGTGCACAGGTACACACAGAGGCCAGAAGAGGGCATTGAATCCTCTGTAGCTGGAGTTACATGTAGTTGGGAGCCACCCAACGTGGGTGCTGGGAATCGAACTCAGGTCTTCTGGAAGAGCTGCAACCATTAAGCCATTGCTCCAGCCCTGGACTTCTCTTAAATCGCATGTTCACCTTCACCTTTCTCACTGTGGAATACAGGAATCAGAAGTCCATGTGGTTGAACTTAAGTTAAGGTTAAATAGCATTTAGCTTTCATTTGGTTACCCTAGCCACACTGAGTGATCAACAGGCACATGTGCCTTATGGCTAATGTATTGTAGGAGACAGACACAGAACACTTCATTATAACAGAAAGCTTTATTGGACAGCACTGCTCGGTCATGAAAATGACATTAGTTCAAGAGCAAGAGCCTACCCACCCCTGATTCTCTGCTCTTCATTTCTTTCCTACATAATGTGTATTTTGATCTTGTAAGTCATGTTTACAAAAATGATTCACATTTCTTTGACTCTCTGTTGGTAATAATGGATTGATCGTCCATCCATTCACACCTGCCTTCCTTTTGTGCTCATCCAGGGTTTAGTTTGTCAGTTTGTGAAATTTTTTTTGTACCTTCTTTGTTCCTTCAACCAATATTTATTGAATCCTTGGAAGAAAGACAGAAAATGCACAACCAAAGCACGTCCGGTAACGTCCAGTGCTGTGTGGAAAATAAAGCAGGATGAAGGGGGAGGAACGGAGCATAAGACTCCCATGTCAGAGCATGGGGCAGACTGAGGACGTCAGGGGTACAGTTCCAAGCTGGATCAGCAGAAGTTAGGGACAGGAAGGACACAGAATCAAAAACAAGGACTTTTCCAAATGACTAGGCATCTCCTCAGAGCTTCTGCTCTCTAGCAGAGATACACTACAGTCTTGGGATCGGAGCAGATAAGGGCTTGAGGTGTTGCTGAGTTCCTGTGGAGATTGTGATGTATGTTCTCTACCCGAGAAGCCCAATTGCCTATTTTTCTATTATCCTCCAAATAGTTTCTTTGTCTAGCTCTGGGCTAGGAGACTTCTGTGTTCAGAGCTAATATTTGGTCTTTATTTTGAGAAGTCCTGTGTATCTTGGCATGCAGGGGCTTTTGTAGCAGGGCTGGATGCTGGGCTTGTTTACAACTCCTTCCCCAAAATGGGAGACTCTTGGATCCCAGAGGACCTCCTTACCTTCTCTCCCATCCTGAAGAATGTTTTTGAGAACCCCACCATGGTACAGTTTGATCACCGGCTTCTGGTAAGTGCACTGGTTTGTGCTGCTGGGCATAGGGACCCTCATACATGTTTGGGAGTGCCAGTGAGGCATGAGGCACTGGGCATCGGGACCCTCACACACGTTTCAGGGGTGCCAATAAGACGTGAGGCACTGGGCATCAGGACCCTCACACACGTTTCAGGGGTGCCAGTGAGGCACTGGCAGCTACAGTTAGTACAGGAGTAGCTACTTGTTCTTTGGAAGCAATTCTAGCACTGACCAGATGTCTAATAATCTTACATTTTTGTCATTACACCCAAATTCTAGCTTAAAATCAGATAGGCAAGTTAATACTTACCCCCTCAGTCCTGAATATGCCTAAGTGTCATTTCAGTGAGATGCGGTTGACTAGAGAACAGACTATAGTCTTTGGCTGAGCACACAGCTTGGAAGAGCCCCAGAGGTGCTTCATTAATAAGTTTCCATTTATTTAAGCCCATAGGTACTGACAGTGTGAGAACAGTACTAAGACTGGCCTGGCAGCCTGAGTGTGATGAACTGGTGTACCCGGGAGACCCCAGTGTTGTTAGAGAAAGCAGAATAGGGTCACAGGGAACAAGACGTAAGTGGAAAACCTTGATAGCTGGCGGATCTCAGAGGAGCTGTAAAAGAACATGAAGTTAAGATTCATGGAATTCATAGGAGTACATGTAAAAAGAGATCAAAGGAGACCCCAAAGTTTCTCCTGCAGCATTCATAAAACATGACCAGCAGAATTGGAACCTCTAGAGTGAGTGTTAAGCTAAAGTCAGGAAGACATCAGATGGAGGCATGCTGTCAGGTGGTAGACGAGGAGATGCAGAGAGGACGCAAATCCATGGGCTAGGGCTGACATTCCCAGGTAGTCTCAGTCCCCACCCCTACACAGTATTTTAGCATAAATAGAGTATGGTTGAATCTGCCCCTATGGCTCATTTTGAAACATATAGAAATATGACAGAAAACATTCTCTCTGGCATGGATGGAAAAGAAACCTTATTGCCAACCCAGACCCTTGTTCTGGTATAATTAAAGCCAAGATTTTCATTGTTTTTACCAGCTGGAAGCACTACCATCTCTACTCACGACCCAGGAAAGTTAAACCCTTTATGTGCTAAGGTCAACCCTGCTTTAAGAATAGTGGTTTAGGGCTGGAGAGATGGCTCAGTGGTTAAGAGTACTTGTTGCTCTTGCAGAAGACCCAAGTTCAGTTCCCAGCACCCACATGAGGGCTCACACTAACTCCGGTTCCAGAGGCTCCAACACCCTTTTCTGTGAGTAGAGATGGTAGTGCTTCAGACACTGCATGCACATAGTGCACAGAAATGCATGCAGGCAAAACACCCATGCACGTAAGATAAACCTTTGAAAAAAAGAATTTAAAATTAGATACAAAATTACAGCTAAAGATACTGGTCTGATTTAAAAGGCAAGGCTCTTACCCGAGGGAAGGTAAGTGTGTATAAAGTAGTAAAAACACACTCAGACGGTACCCTGGGTGACAGTGCCACCTCAGTTCAAGCAGAAGAGGACTGTGGGTGATACTAATGAGGTACAACAGGGTGGAACAGTGTTCTTTGTGCCTAGTACAGGTCTCCCTGGTTGCTCAGGGTTCCTGAGAGGTAGGAGTTGAATGGGAGTCAGTGTGGCGGAAAGCCTGGCATGCATAATGATAATCTTTCTTTCTCCTAGGGAATCACGTCCGTCACTGCCATTACAGTGCTCTATTTCCTGTCCCGGAGAATCCCCCTTCCTCGAAGGACCAAGATGGCAGCAGTGACTCTGCTCGCTTTGGCATATGCACAGGTACAGAGCCCTTCTTGACCTGATGTCATCCCCCAAGTTAATGGTAATGGTAGATTAATCATGAACAAGGTGTAAGTACACTTTGTCGTAAGAGGAACGACAAATGGCTGTTAAAGACAACAGCTTCTTAATATCAGAGAGGAGCAACTGGTATCAGTTTGTGCTTAGGACTCTGGAGAGCTCAAGTTTGAATGTGCGGGGAGCAGGCAAAGAGATAATGTTGTTAGCATAAGTATAGGAAAATGGATACATTTTGATATTCTTGGTGAGACCATGACTCTATACGAGCTTTCTTCAGAAGGCAATTAGACAATATAATATATATGGTATATATAATATATAATGCTTTGGTCCAGAAAACTGACGGTTATATATGCCTTAGAAATACCTAATACATGGCCGGGCGGTGGTGGCGCACGCCTTTAATCCCAGCACTCGGGAGGCAGAGCCAGGCGGATCTCTGTGAGTTCGAGGCCAGCCTGGGCTACCAAGTGAGTTCCAGGAAAGGCGCAAAGCTACACAGAGAAACCCTGTCTCGAAAAACCAAAAAAACAAAAACAAAACAAAACAAAAAAAAAAAAAAGAAAAAAGAAAAAAAAGAAATACCTAATACAGTAAGAACTTAGTGTGAGGAAACTCAGAATTCTGCTGATTAAAATTGGAAACAACCATGGTGTGTCTTTGCTATGGAATACTGCACAGCAGTTTAAGGAATCTCAAGAGACAGAACATTTTTAACAACACAGAACTCTATGTATCTGTGTATTCCAGCACTTGGAAGACAGAGGCAGGTGAGTTCCAGACTAGCCTTGTCTACATAGTGAGTTCTAGGCTAGCCAGGGCTACACAGAGAAACTGCCTCCAACAAAAACAAAAAACATGTATATTGGTGAAATTATTAAGGCCACTCCACGTAGTTAAAAGGAGATTTATTTAATGGCGTATCTTACAAGTTAAAGGATAGGTAGGTCGCGGGGTATGGGGAAGGTGTATCGCAGTCCAGCGGTGTTCTCTGGAGCTCTGCTTGGCCCACCTTCACCGTCCAAGGTCCCAGAAATGAGAGCGCACCGCCCATCCAGATCTCAGGTCTCCAGGTGCCTCCCTTGGCCCCGCCTTGTAGGCGTGACAGTTGCCGAAGTCTCAATGGGGGTTGGAACTTCAAGATCAAAGCTGGAATGGCTACCCATTACACATGTATCTCTCAGTAACCATATATATGAAAGTAAGGCATATAGAAACTGGCAATGCTAACTACCAGTGTGGAATAAGACAGGCAGAAGCTGGGTATGGTAGCTCCTGCCTGTAATCCTAGCACTCAGGAGACCAAGGAAGAGGATTGCTAGCACCATGCGTTCCAGGCCAGCATGGCCTAGAGTAAGGTCCATTCTCAAAGGAAAATAAAGATGGTTAGAGGACAGGAGGGGGGAACTTAGGTCTACCGTTTGTTTGAGTTTCATTGTTTTATGTTTACTTATGTCAGACACATGCTTCCTACTGTTCTGATGAGACTGTGGGGTCTGTGTCTGGTCACGTGCAGTCACTTTCACGGTTACTACCTGTCTTCTTCTTCTACAACAGGTGGCCTTGGGCATTAGCACTCTGCTTATGTATGTTCCAACTCCTCTGGCTGCCACACACCAGTCAGGCTCCCTGGCTCTGCTCAGTGGTGCCCTTTGGCTCATGAATGAACTCCGAAGAGTCCCAAAATAATTCTGAGAATCACTTCCTAGGACTGGAACTGCCTGGGAATTCATAAGCAAGCACAAGAACTTAAGAGAGTGGCCTTGACATGGTTTCCAAATTGGTCAAGTCTCTCAAGACTGTTTTGAGATGGGCACTGGATCAAGAATGTCACTAAGGTGTGCTTACACCAGAGGTTCCCTTTAAAATCTATCGCAGAAGTAAGTGTCATTTGCTGCTTCTTAGTAGGCAGTCTGGCTTTTCTTAGCGTTAGGAAGATCTTGGGTTTCTGTGTCTTGTGCTGCAGAGTCGTGTCCACTAGTCAGGCTGGTGATGCCAGTGTCAGACTCAAGAACAGGTGCCCCAGTGGACTTACTGGACCAGTCGACGGGTAACTGAATGTTGGTTTGTTACCAAGGCCTAGGGTTGTCTATCTTCTGGTTTTTAAAAGCAGCTAACTAGCTAGATTTTGAAGTGAAGATCCTCTTTTATGTATATGTGTGTCTTTGTGTTCCTATTGTGTACAGATGCCCGTGGAGGCCAGGGCAAGCGCTTCAGATCTTTTATTCACTTTTCTCTTACTGCAGTTGAGCATGTCAGGAAACAGGTCTGGTATTAGCTGTTTAACTGCTTTACGGTTTCTGTGCGCTCCTGGTGAACAGATACATCTTAACTATTTTTGTATTGGTATGATACTATCACCAGATAGATACCAAATACTGAATGAGGGAAGCATGAATTGGTGGGAATAATACAGTTTCTGATTTTATGTTCCAGTGTCTAGTTCAGAAAAGGCCATTGCACACTTAAAGGATCAAATAAATTTCCTTTAATGTTTTCAACAGTCTATCAACAGTTCTGTCAATTGTTTTTAAACATAAAGGTAATTAAAACATGTATTTTCAATCAGCTAACCCAGGATTTAATTTTTTCCTTTTACCAGCCCCTTTGGGTTGATTAGGCCATAACTCTCATTACATCATTTAGTTTTTTTAAGAATTTACTTATCATTTTGTGTGCATGTAAATGACAGGGGAGTACACACTACACATGCATGTGCATGCAGAGGTCAGGGGACAACTCGTGTGAATCAGTTCTCTCCTGCCACCTTGGTGTGAGTTCTGGGGTCAAACTCAGGTTGCCAGGCTTATGTGGCAAGTGGTTTTACCCGCTGAGCTGTCTCAGTGGCCCAGATTTCTGACTAACCTACACTGGGATAAGCGTCTACTGTGGCAGAGCTAACGACTGCCACAAGTGAAGTCGGTCGTAAAGACCGACTCTTGATAATCATGATTTTACAGTTGCCCTGCAGCCCTCCTTCTGGTCCTGGGGTGAATGGTGGGTTATATAGAGACATATGTAACACCGAGCTATGCCCCCGCATGACGGAGTCACCATTCCAGCACATTACACATTTTCTAGAACTTTATGTTTATCAGAATATTAAGAACTATTCATGAAATTTAAGAATTCCACAAAATTCTTATCTAATGTGAAGCATCTGGAAAGCAGTCCTAGCCACAGGTGCAACACATCTGGCTGTAGATCACCATGGAGATGCCATGGACACTGCAGAGACCACACTAGAGGTAAAAATCATCTTCAACAGACAGAAAGTGTGAAGGAGAATTTGAAGCAGAAATACCTGCTGGCAGAGGCAGCCTTAAGAAGCTAAAGAGGCAAATCCTTTACTGCCAAACTCGGATCGTGTTCCATGGTGGGCTGCTTAGGAATTGCCAGGACTGCCTTCAAATCATGCTGTAGTTTAGAGCTGGAATGTCCTCCAAGGACTCATGTGTTAAAGGCTTGGTCCCAGGGTGACATTACTGGGAGGTGGTGGGACCCTTGCAGGCATAGCTTCATAGGTCTTTAAGTCACTGGAGGCCATATGAGACTCCCAGTTTCTTCCTCTCTTACATCTTGGCCGTAAGCTAAGCAGTTCTGCTTTGCTACATATGCCTGCCACAGTGTACACTTCTTCATCACAGGCTCAAAGCAAAAGGGGCACTGGACTACTGAGCTGATCTCTAAAACCATGAATCCTTACAACCCTTTTCTCTTCATAAGTGATCTCAGGTGTTGCACGCTGGTAAACAGAGTTACACAACAGAGGGAACAGACTAGCAGGCTCTGAGGGCGGGGGTGTCTATCAGCAGTTGTCCTACTTTAAGGAGGGGCTCAGGAGGAGACACATCTTCAAGCTTGTCTGACATGCATGCATGGCTAGACCTCCTATTACTCAGAATATTTGCAACTCTGGTTTTATAAAAATGGAAGCAATGATCTCCTTATAATTGAAAAAAAATGGAAGCCCTTATGTATGAGCAATAATTCTACTTTACAGTATAAAAGGGTCTCTTTATTGCTCAGATTTCCAAAAAACAAAATGGTCTGTTGGTATGATTTTCTTCTGTCTCTCTAATAACAGTATTAAAAAACAAAAATAATGAAATACTAGGGCAAAGGGGAAATGTGAAATACTACAATGACAGCTTACTCGGATATAAAACAAGACAAAGCTGACTTAAAATAGAACCTTAAGGAGCCACCCACAGAAACAGAAACCCCAGGATTGACAAACCCAAGTAGGGTGCAAGAGCTTTCCAGTTAGATCAGATCCCAGTTAGGAGCAAGGTGGAGGCCCAGGACAAAGTCACTCAGGATTCAGAACATTACCTAAAAGTATTTGATTTCAGATGCATTCACTGTTTACAAAAATATTTGTTATCTGTGTTGGTCAAAGGTGCCAAAACTTGGTTTTGACACCTCACTTTTGAACATAGTAATTTTTGTAACACCAACAAAATCTTCACAAGCTTGGCAGAAGTCTATCATCCCGACAGCAAGACTGAAGCTAAGCATAAACTAGGCGACTGTATAAACTACTCTGACTGTAATTCCTAATCCCAACCGAAATGAAATCACACAAATCCCAATCTGGAAACTGCCCAAGAATCACCACCAAGTTCTCCAGTGAGGTAGATGTCTCTATTAGGCATTTGTACCTTCATTCAGATTGTAATTATGTGTTTGGAATGTTGTGGTTAGGAAAAAATTGTGCAAAGTTAAGCTAATTGCTTAAAAGTAAAACCTAAAGTATTAAAAAAAAAAAAAAAAAAAAAGACTACGACAGCTGCAGTGAAGACTTGCGTGAAAAGATCCCCGGGAAATGTACCCGACGGGGCGACGGAAGCACCCGGGACCAGTCAAGAGCAAAATGCTCAGTTCTTCTCAATCACACAGCAAAGTGTCCCTTCTTGTTCTTAGTCTGGGGAACTCCGGGAAGTCTTCGATCAATAAAGGTAAGTCCGGATCCCATGATGTTAAAACAGTAAACAGGATATAATGTACCAAACAAAAACTCAAAGACTAATTAAAATAAATTAAGAAATATATTTATATTGAAAAATGATAAAGATAGGCATCCTGAGATTTTTTTTTCAACTATAAAAAGGATGTAGGGCTATCAAACCAAAAGGCTGTCATAATGATTAAATAATACACAAAGAACACATAAAGTTTTAAAGAGCGATACAAAGTAAGTGCTTGGCAAAGGGCCGCTACTGGTACCATGAGGGTAAAGAGTAAGTTCAGTGAGGAGAGTCTCCAAACTGGACTGTTTCCTCCGCCCTCCTCCAACCTCAGTTTGAGCAATGAAGTCACACAAACCCGGCTCGCTGGGAACTAGATCTCCCAAGAACACCAAAACTGGTATAGAAACCAAGATGAAATTAAAAGTTCCCTGAGGAGGCAAATGGCTAGCAAGGACATCTTTGTCATCTTAAAGCAGCATTAAAAAGGCAAAGGCTCACTCATGGGACGTCAAAATCAGAATTCAAGAGATGCTTAAAATTTAAAATGTCAACGACAGTCCCGATGAAAAGTAAAAGATGTGAAAGTGACGGATCCTCTGCTAGATGTCTCCTTATCTAATGTGCACACACTGTGGTGCACACCTGTAATCCCAGCTCTCAGGAGGCTAAGGCAGGAGGCTCACTGAGTACCAGCCAGCCTGGGTCACATGATGAGACCCTGCTCAGAAAAAAGGAAAAGGAAAACAATTCAGAACTTGCCTAACCGAAGTCAATACACTCGTCTTCACCTCGGCTTCCCTAGGACCGTCTTAGTTTTTTTCTCTATATCACAAAGTATTTAATTCCTTTCTGTTCCCAATATGGAACACATTTTCAAAGAAATCAATTTTTATTCCTTAAATTTAGACTTTTTTATTCTCTATTCTAACCCTACAAATAAAAGGATTTGGCAAAAGGAAAGGAAATGAGCCAGGTCTTGGGGTGCACACCTTTAAACCCAGCACTTGGAGGAGATGGAGGCAGGATCAGGAGGAGTTCAAGGCTAGCCTTGGCTACCTAAAAAATCAGGCTCAAGAGACTTGCCTTACTCCCAAAAAGAAGAAATCAAGCTACTACTTCCGCCCTGGGAACAATCCCAGGCAGGCCCCTCATGGTTTTCTATGGAACACAGAGTCCATGGGGGCAGGGAGGAGCTAATGACTCCTCATGTAACTGCAGAGGCTGCACAGGAGCCAGGGTGAGAGGCCGTGGGTGAGAACATGGATATGGCTTTCCTCTCCCCAGTAAAGGAAGTGCTATTTGTGACAGACGTCCAAAAAGTGGCCAGGCTGCTCCATGGGAAATTTATCTAGTTATTCCAAAGTTTAGAATTTGCTCTCTTTCAAACATTCCAAAAATAGGTAAGAACTTTGATTTTAAGCCAAGCATAGTGGCACACACCTTTAATCCCAGCACTCAGGAGGCAGAGGCAGGCAGATCTCTGTGAGTTTGAGTTCAAGCCAGCCTGGCCTACAGAGTGA
Source organism: Peromyscus eremicus (assembly GCF_949786415.1). Classification (NCBI taxonomy): domain Eukaryota; kingdom Metazoa; phylum Chordata; class Mammalia; order Rodentia; family Cricetidae; genus Peromyscus; species Peromyscus eremicus. The sequence goes on from NC_081416.1 coordinate 18,554,550, forward strand.
ATTCCAGAACAGCCAAGGCTACACAGAGAAACCCTGTCTGAAAAACCAAAAGAAGAAGAAAAAAAAAAAAAAAAAAAAAAACTTTGATTTTATTGCCTTTGCCCACTCTCTTGATCCTATTCTTCCTTAAACAAAAAACCCCAAATACATCCCATCCCAAAATATATAAGATCTTAGCACTGAAATGAGGAAAGTTGCTTTGAATCTTCTGTACAGAAAAATACGCCTGTGAGATAGTCACCTGAAAACAGGCAAACCAGGTCCCCAGTTCCCATCACAGCTGCTCCATTCTATAAGCACGCTTAAGGCTCAAAAGGCAGCACTGATGCCCAACAGCCCATGAGGCACATAGACATGGAAATGTCTTCTATACTGGTCAGACCAAATATCAGATAAAATACTGTCAGATCTTCAGCGGAGCATTCATTGGAAAGGGGTTTTAACCTCTCCGATCTAGATAACAACAGCAACCCTGTCAGGGATGTCAAGGAAGCAAGGAGCTTGTATCGTTTTGGTTGCCTTGAGATCCTGGTCCACTGAACCTCAGAGATCTTGGGTCCCTATTCAAGGCTGTGGATCTCCACATAAGGATATCTCTGTTACAGAGAAAGCAGGGGCAGCTGCACAATGTCTCTGGCTTTGTATCAGTTGGTTTCAACCACGATTCCAGTTGCCCAATCAAAAACTTGCTTCAGCAAGAGGGGAAAATGCTACATCCCAGAAACATACCAGATTTCCGAGATAAAGGAGAAGCATGCTTCCTGTGGGCTAAGCTTAGTCCCTATGTTAGCACCAGCCTCTCGCCGCTTAGTTCCTCACAGATTAGGTTACGGCTTCTGAGAAAAGGTCCTGTCCTGGGCACTAAGAAGGAATGAAAGTGAAAAAGGAGAAATTCCCAGGCCAAAGCAGCATCCGGGGCCAGTTTGGGAAAGTGGAGGCATTCCGTGAGCAGCACAGCTAAAGTCCTGGGGTTCCTCCAGCTCTGGTCCGGCCTCAGGGCCCCACCTGCACCCCAATCATCGGCACCACCTGCTCGATCCACAGCAGGTCCAGGGGAGCCGAGGCTCGAGTTTGTCGGCGGTGAATTCTGTGGATTCGCAGGAGGTACAGGACGATGGCCAGCAGCACCACCAGGGTACAAGCGAAGAAGAGATAGTGGTTGTAGACGAAGGAGAGGCGGAACCAGCCGCCGTGGGCTTGCCGGACACCTCCCTGCCGAAGGTCCCTGGGGAGGAAACATTTGCCGAGACTTGAAGGGTCCACCGAGTTTGTCCCACTTATCCACTCAAACCTCCTAAGAAACCAGCTGCCCCGAGCAAGCTAAGCTTAAGGACATCCCCAGCCCAAGGGCTGACTGCTCTTGAACCTTCCTTCCCCTGGCCTACAGGAGGAGGAGCCCCGTGGACTCAGATGCTGCAGAATGTGGAGACAAAGTCAAAAGGCCACTGAAACTAAAGTGTTGTGTGTGTGTTTTTTTTAAAGTAAAGCCAAAACTGGTCACCTACAAAATAAATCTTTTTTTATTGTTATTATAATTTGTTGCTTTTTGGTTTGTTTATTTTGAGCCCTGGCTACCCTGGAACTCAGTATTGTAGATCAGACTGTAGATCTCCAACTCAGAGATCCACCTGCTTCTGCCTCCCGAATAATGCTGGAATTAAAGCTGTGTGCCACCACCGCCCGGCCATAAATCTTAAAATATAGTTTGCAAATACAGTACTAAGAACAGAGTATCCCTTGAATCCAAACAAGACAAACTGAATGTGTCTATACCTTAAAAAAAAAAAAGTTGCAATATTCTTAGGATCTAGCATTTATATACATGAAGGCAATTGTGGCCTGACCAGCTGTAGCATCACCTGGAAAAACAGCATTGTATAAACCAAAGAGCACTGGCTTACTGGCCTGGCCAGGATGCCACTCTTGCATCATCCAGGCACTAGATCCATTTTTGTTTGTATGGCCTGCAATGTTTTTTAAAAATGTAATTTTTCAAATGGGAAGATTTCATATAAAATATGGATTTCTGATTTCTCTGGACAAATAAGAACGGGCAAATGCTGGGACAGACAGCCCCTCTGAGTGACAGGAATCAGTACTTTAGTTGGTACACACTGTCTGGTTCCTGATCACAGAGTTTGGAGGATCAGGCACAAGAGAGTAAAAGTCCATCTTATTTTATCTGAATCTGGCCTAGGAAAGAGGACCTAAAACATGTCCCAAATATCTTATAGCACATAGCTGCAAGGCATGGGTCTCCCATAACTGGATGAAAATACCCATCTTAAAACCGTATCAGAGCCGGTGGCAGTGGCACACATCTTTAATCCCAGCACTTGGGAGGCAGAGCCAGACAGATCTCTGTGGGTTTGAGGCCAGCCTGGTCTACAGAGTGAGATCCAGGACAGGCACCAAAACTACACAGAGAAACCCTGTCTCGAAAAACCAAAACAAACAGACAAAAAAACACGTCAGGTCCTTTTTCTAGTGGTAGACCACCACAGACTGCCAGGTCAATGACACCATTTCTGGAATGCTTCTATCCACTAGGAAAGAGTGCTTTGCCCAGACTGCCTCCTTCAACGCCTTGTCAAATATGTTTTGTAGACTAACTAAGATTCACATTTCAGGTCACCAGTGCATATCCTAGAAGCGTTTGGTATGAGCCCAAACCTAAAGACCAGTCTGTTGGAGGGCAAGTAAAGCTGACTTTCTGAAATGCAAAGGTGAGAAGGGATTCCAGGCCAATCCATCTCAACCTTTCTGTTCCAGCACGCCTGACTGGAGCAGCGGCTCAGATGGAAGAAACTGCGGGAGTCTCTGGAGGGTGGAGGAGTTGAGTAGTTCACTGGAGAAATCTATTCTGAGGCACTGACTTAACATCCTCTGAGGTCAGGGCAGCCTGCTTAGTCTGACTTTACCTGAGTGGCAGGAATCGGGTTTTATACAGAATTGCTCCCAGCGTCCACTGCACCTCTCGGTCATACACCAGCTGCGCTGTCTGCAGGTTTGGGTAGTCATAGGGGAAGTGGAACCCCTCGTGCAGAACTTGGTACATCCAAGCTGACTTAAAACACTGATACCTAAGTGGCGAGAAGGAAGTCCATCAAGCATTAAAATCTAAAAGGAAAATATAACTCTAATGCATTCCTTTGAAGGAACCCATGCTTTTCTGTCAGATGTCAGGCAACCAGCTTCTCCTTGCTTTACCTTCTCACCTCTAGGTTGTGGAAAATTCATTGAAAATGTGTTACATTTGTTTATGCTGTGGAACATTTGTTTAATGATGCAAAGATGTGTTGCATTCTTTTATGTAGCATTTCTTTAACTCTGTGAAGGTGTCACTTTGCCTGTCTAAAACCTGATTGGTCTAATAAAGAGCTGAACAGCCAATAGCCAGGCAGGAGAAAGGCTATGTGGGCTGGCAGGCAAAGGGAATAAAAAGGAGGAGAAATCTGGGAAGAAAAGACCGAGAAGCGAGAAAGAGGAGAAGGGGAAGACTCGGGCTGGCCACCCAGCTACACAGAAGGCCACGAGAAAGAAGTAAACAGAAACATAAAGAATAGAGAAAGGGAAAAGCCCAGAGGCAAAAGGTAGATGGGATAATTTAAGTTAGAAAAGCTGGCTAGAAATAAGCCAAGCTAAGACCAGGCATTCATAACCAAGAATAAGACTCCGTGTATTTATTTGGGAGCTGGGTGGTGGGCCCCCAAGAGTCAAAAGAGTAAAATGAAAACAGCCAACTAAGTAGAGCCAAAGTGAGCCTGTGGCTGTGGTTTTCTCCAGTCTTGATTTTCAAGATCCCTGTCTTCAGAGAACATCCTGAAATAACTATGATGTGTTTGTACAACATCCATGATTTGCATAATGAAAAACCAGACTGGCAGGAGTTACTGTCATTAGGGAAGCTGAGTGACAGATGTACAGGGATTCATTGTACTATTTTATGTTTGCTTGTGCCTTTGAATTATCTTTTCTTTTTTCTTTGTTTTTGTTTTTTGGGGTTTCTTTTGTTTTGTTTTGTTTTCTCTTTGTAGCCCTGGTCATCCTGGAACTCACCCTGTAGACCAGGCTGACCACGAACTCAGATTCACCTGCCTCTGCCTCCCGAGTTCTGGGATTAAAGGTATGCACCACCACGCCTGTCACCTTTGAATTTTTCAAACTAAACATTTACAAATGGGGGATTATGAATCCTTGGAAAAATGTTGAACTAGGTAACAGTTACATTTTCACTCTTTCTACTTGTGGTGGTTTGAAAGAAAATGGCCCCCAAAGGGAGTGGCCGATTAGGAAGTCTGACCTTGTTGGAGGAAGTGTGTCACTGTGAAGGAGGGCTTTGAGATTTCATATATGCTCAAGCTACACCCAGTGTTTCAGATTACTTCCTGTTGCCTGTGAGTCAAGATGTAAGAACTCTCAGCTCCTTCTCTAGCACCATGTCTGCCTGTCTGCTGCCTTGATTCCTGTCATGATGATAAGGAACTAAACCTCTGAAAAAATAAGCCACCACAATTAAATGTTTTCATTTATAAGAGTTGCCGTGGCCACAGTGTCTCTTCACAGCCATAGAAACCCTAAGACACTACTTTTCAGCTAATTTTCTACAATAAAATGTTTAAAATAAAAAGGTCGTCACTGTTGACATTTATTACTTGGAGAGAGTTCTATTGGTTTCCTGCCACAGAAATGAACACACTGTTTGCTCCCAATCCTCCAGAAAACCAAAATCTGAAATAACCAAATTCTCCTTCATCTAAAATCTGATCCGTACTGTTCGCTGATTGTCCATTGTAATCTGCCACCCAGATTTAAGGCCGCGTCTACAGCAGAAATTCGCTTACTTGAGTCGATGCTCGTCTGCATGTGAAGAAAAGAGGCCATTTTTGAATCTCTGCGTTAGTACTGACCACGCCATGCCACAGTAATCCTGGAACCAGCACAGAGAAAACAGTGCAACACATAATTACAGGTGAATTCTCCAAGTTCCCCACAGGCACGGCTGTTCTATTTCTAGTTATCGTGGGCTTCTGTCTCACCGAGGAAAATGAATGGCACATGGGACCACTGAATAGGATGCCAGGCCTCTTCTCCTCCCACTGCATCCACGTTAATACGAGCCAGCCCGAGCTGGCTCTGAGCCTCTTCGGCTTCAGAGAGCCTCAAGAATAACATCAAAAGCCAGGGAGCTAGTTCCCTCCCACTCTGTGGGGAACTCATATGGGCACGGAGAGCAGCCCATCAGCCTGCCTGGGGCGTTACAACTCTCAAAGAATTGTTTTCGGTTGGTTCAGGGAAAGGACATTTGCTGACTATCAGGTGCCAGGTGCTCTCCTGTGTGTCAGAGGATGAAGTGGGGAGAAGAAAACCCTGTCCCCATGAAGCTTGCACTCTACTGGTCAGAGAATAAACAAATGGGCACCAGAGTCTGCAAGACGGCACAGTATTCAGTGGAAAACAAACAGGAAAGGCAATGGGCAATAGGAGGGCGGTAGCCGTGCACAGCTTATCTAGGAAAGGCAGGAAGACAACACTTGCATTGGAATTCTAAAAAGTCAAGGATAGATCACAGAATTACATAAAAATCAAAAACACGACTCTGCTGAATCTAGAATGTTCCCTGAGACTCATGTATTAGAGATTGGGGCCCTGTGTGGCACTGTTGAGACAAGGTGGGACACAGTCCTTAAATGAGGACTAGTGAGCAGATGGTCGGGGCAGCCCTTTAAAGGACATCACGGGACCCCAGCTCCCTCCATACTCTCTTTGCTTCCGGACTCATGATGTAAACAGTTGGACTCTGCATGCATTTCCACCATGATGTGCCCAAAGCAAAGGTACCAGTTGACCAGTGGACTGGAACTTATAAACTAGAAAACAAACTTTTGTTTTCTTAAGTTGAACACTGCAAATATTTTGTTATAGTACTCTTTTTATTTTTTATTTTTACTTATTTATTTATTTGTTTGTTTGTTTTTGGTGATTTTTTTTTATTTGACTAACAAATCCAGGTGTAGTGACACATGCCTTTCATCCTAGCAGAGGTAGGGAGGCCAGCCTGGTCTACACAGCAAGTTCCAGGCTAGCCAGGGCGACATAGTGGGACTCTGTCTCAAAAACAGTTAACAAAACCAAAACATAAAATGAGAAACAACAACCAACTTAACTAATACAGGCTCTAAACTAAGGCAGGAGCTACAGAGAGCTGGCCAAATTTTTAGCTGTGCTGGTAACTAAAGATGTGGTAAGCCTGTAAGATGTTTAAGTTCTATATATGTGCAAAGTAAATTTTTACTCTTCACTTAGAAAAGTATTTCTACCACCACTGGGGTTCATAACACCTTATATCCATGACCTTATATCATACCATTCTGGCCTCTTTTTTTTTTTTACTGTGTGTGTGTGTGTGTGTGTGTGTGTGTGTGTATGTGGGGGTGCATGTATGTGCCACATGTGTGTGGGTGCCCAAGAAGACCAGAAAACAGCATCAGAGCTCCTGGAGCTGGATTTTTACAGGAGTCTGTTGTAAGCTACCCAACATGGATGCTGGGAACTGAACACTGGTCCTCTGGAAGAACAACAATGGCTCAGCCACTTAGCCATCTTCGCAGCCCCGACTCTGGCTCAAATCAGGAGAAGAAAAGCAGAGTCGTCCACCAAGAGCAACTTACATTCAGACACCTAGCGAAGGGGAAACTTTATAAGATGATACTTTTGAGCATAACTATCAGGGAAGTTGGAAGAAAAGCTAACTATGCACCATTAGAACAATTTTATACCTTGGTGATAATATACCCATGGAAACCTAAACATATTTGATCAGAAGGCAGTTCAGGAGAGACGGTCCCTTAACCTCTGAGGTCACTTTCTCCTCTTAAAATGAAGGCTCATAGGCCCTCATAAAGACTCAAATGAGATCACGCATGCAATGCCCTTTGTATACTGCCTGGCAGAAAGGCAGGCATCCAATAAATGGTAGCTGCCAGCATGAGTCATCTTGATTATTAGTGAGTTACCTGAGCAGCCTTGGCAAATGTTGGCCCGTGGTAGCGGCCACCGATGCGCAACACATCCTCTGTACAGTAAAAAAACTCAGAGAAGCCATAGAACTCGCTGTTGTTGAAGTCAATTGGAGACTGGTAAATGCCATTCAGTGAGGCCTGGCTGGTGTTGGAGCGGGCCAGCAGGGGGCTCAGCATTGCCCTACAAGTGGCCCAGTCCCCGTTTCCCCGGACATGCAGGACCTGGCTGTTCCTCTCCACCACATCTGTGAGTCCCACAGGCAGACAGGGGTCCAGAAATGGACTGTCAGGACTCAGGCCCGTCTTCTGGCCCAGCAATCTGTCACAATGACAAGAACAGACAGAACATTGAGCGTGCTGACCCTGACCTCTCCTGAGAACGAAGTTCACAAATGTCTTCTGATTGTCAATGACAACCCTAGCAACAAGGGCTGAGTATTACTATACAGCAGCAACATAGGCATACTTAAGCAAATTACGTTTCGAAAAAGAGAGCTGTACCCGTGATGGATCTCACTCAACCCTACCATCAACATTTATTTCCCAGTGTACGTCAAACAGGAGCTGTGAATCTGCTGCTCTCCCTCCGGCCTTCATTCCCACAGACCTCTGAAAAGTGCAAGAGGTTCGGGTGTAACACACACTGGGGGCTGGAGAGACGGCTCGGTGGGTAAAGCACTCACGAACAAGTGTGAGGATCTGAGTTTGAATCCCCGGAACCCACGGAACATCCAGATGAGGAGACACGTGACTGTAATCCCAGTGCCTTACAGGGAGACAGGAGGCAGACAGAAAACTCCCTGTAAGCTACAGGGCCAGCTAGCCTGGTGAGCACAGTAGTGGACTGTCGGAACACGGTCCAGGAATGGAGTCGTGGGAGAATTCTGAGTGCCTGTGAGAACACTCCAAGAAAACAAGACAAGAGTCTTGTGACCTCAGCTTCTTCAAAGCACAGAACTGTTCTTGGACTGTTTTCACGCTGCTCCCAGGAGCAGCGGGTAGGAGTGAGTTTGCTTCGGATTCTTCATCACTGCTTGCTGCTGTTATTCAATTAAATGTTTCGACTCTCCCTCATAATGCCTCCATGGAGAAACGTGTTTCTGTCACGTGTGGCTTGTGCTTGTGACTGCATACAGCTTGAACTCACGAGGACTTTACTCATGTGACCTTGCTTTACCCTCAGAGTATAACTGTCTGAGGCTCTGAATAAAGCTGGCTGTTACATGAGACGTTGGTCGCTTCATTTATCGGCTCCGTTCTCCCAGATCCCACTGCTTTAGAGCTCGGACGGTGGACAACAAAAGAGACCCTGCTCTCCAACAAGGTGAAGGTGAGGACGGAGGCAAGACCTCAAGTGTCCCATGACAAACACATGCCCACACTCTCACACACACACACACACACACACACACACACCCCATAGACACACAACAGTACACACACACACAACTGGGAAGAGACAAAGAGGGAAGAATTCAGAGAGGAGACCTTCCTGAAGAAGGAACCACGGCAGTGGCACAGTGGCCACCTCTGGCCTTGAGTGAGTGGTGCTGGGACGGAGCAGGCAGAGTGAAAGCTCCAGAGAAGGAATCGCAAATCCCTCAGCTGCTACATGGGAGGAGGGGCAGGACTTGACTCCTTTCATGGATCATACAGTTCTATGTCTCTAGTCTATACTTGTCTAGCAATCGTGTTCTCACTACTAAGGAGATTAACGTGCAGATCTGGCTAAGGACAGAACTCACATGGAGACCACTGGTACCTGCATTAGTTGTTCATTATCAGTTCCTACAAAGGCAGGTATGAAGGCGTGGACTCTGGGGGGTGGAGATGCACAAACAGAAACTGAAGGAGGACATGGGAAAGGGCAAGGCAACAGAACGCTAGGGAATAAATGGAATCTGACGGTGTTAAGGGCATGTCACTAACTACGAGGAAAACTCAAATGTTTATGAGGAAGTGAGCGCCATCCCCGGAGGATAGGTTTGTCTGGTAGACTGGCAGCTATGGGAGCCATACTTTGACCTCAACAATCCTAAAGTGGGCAACTTCAGGGCTTGCTCAGGAAGTACCAGGGCGATGGGTGGATGCAGCCCAGCAAGAGCGACACAAGGAAGAGCACACGCAGCAGGAGGGGAGCACAGCAGTTCCCGAAGAAGGAGAGAACCAAAACCAACTCGAAGCCTTAGGAGCCAGGGATCCCCAGTTCTCACAGCAGCACCAGCAGGAGCATCGAGTGCCCCAGCTCAAGTCAGCTGTGCGGACTAACCAAAACACTCTGTGGGCTGTTCATGCAATCACCCAAAACACTGGAATCCCCCAAAGCTCCGTGAACTCCTAGTGATGGAGGCTTACACAGTTAAAAAGACGGATGAGACAGTATTCAACGTTCTCTAAATCTAAGACAACTACTATGGAGAAATTATTCCAAGTGGGATACACCAGCACCTCTTTAGGTAGAAAAGAACCGTTGTGTATTGTACCTTCAACAACACAATGATAAATAACTTTAAAACAAACAAATAAGAACGATTACTTCATAGCTACTCATTATGGCCTGAAGGTACTGAAATGAAAAATCAGTGATCTCGGGGCTGAAGAGCGGCTCAGCTGTTAAGAGTACTTCCGGCTTTTGAAGAGGACCCAAGACCAGTTCCCGGCACCCACACGAGGCGGCTCACAATCAAGTATAACTCCAGCTCCTGGGGATCCAGTGCCCTCCTCTCATGTCTACAGGTACCTACACACATTCAAACATACATGTACACGTAAATAAAAATAAAAACAAACCTTTTTAAAGAAATCAGTGATCTTTGCAGTTCTGGATGAAAAACTGACTATTCAAGACTTGGACACTATTTTAAAAGCAATTTAACCTTATGCACTTGTTAATGCACACAAGCAAATCTAACTCTCACATGAGAGGAGCTAATCCACTTTTCCTAGCTGTAAACATCTCATGATGTCAGGTGTGGTTGTGTTTACAGCAAAATAACACAAAAGATGGACAGTGTTGCCAGCCTTATTACTAAAGGACAGAATGTTCCCTTGCAAAGCAGCGGCTGAAATGGGTCCCTAGAAATATGGCGGGAAAGAAGGAGGCAAACTTAGCCATTGTAGCTGGATGTCACCATTTTTTTCCCTAACATCTGCAGTCTGGCAGAAATGAGGATTCTGTGTCAAATGTACCTGTTTTTGTTGAGTGTTTCATTCAGCACAAGCTCTTCATAGCGCTGCCTGGCAAAGTTGCCTCCAAAGCCCAGAAAGGTGGTGACGTAAACCCTGTACACATGCTCCGTGTGCTGCACGTCACAGCCCAGGTTGAACTCCGCCAACAGGATCTTGGCTGCTTCTTCCTGTAACACAACATCAAGAGAAAAAAAGAGGGTTCCAGTTCTTTCCAGAAAGCGGTGGCACTGTGAAGCCATGAGGTTCCACTTCTGTGACTACTATTTAAAATGGCCTTTTATCTCATGGCCAGGTGCAGTAATGCACTCCTGTATTCCCAGCACCCATGCAGCTGAAGCAGGAGGATCACAAATTCAAAGACAGGGCCCTGTGTGTGTCTGTGAGGTCATTTCCTGAGAGGGTTAACGAAGAGAGAGGACCCACCCTGCATCTGGGCAGTGCAATCCACAGGTTGGGGTCTTGACCGAATGGAGAAAGGCAGCTGAGCACCCGCAGTCTCCCCTCTCCGCTTCCTGACTACAGATGCCGTGTGACCAGCTGTCTTACTCCTGCCACGCCTTCCACATCACGATGGACTGTGTCCCCTCAAGATGGAAGCCAAAGTGACCCTTCCTCGGACAGTCATTCTGTGACAGTGACAGGAGAAGCAGCTGGCACAGGGGAGGAGGGTTCATTTATAGTGGATGCCATTTTCTGGTATGGACTTCTGTATTTTCCAGTTCTCTACAATGGGAATATACTATTTTCATAATTAGAAAAAAAAATCCTTTAGCAAAGAAAAGATCATCGTGGAATCTATTTTATGACCTTGTCTACAACTATTAAAAAGCTTTACTATTTCCTGTGACAGCCTTGGGCATTGGGAAAGTTCAGTTTTATCTTCAAAATAAAAGAGGTTTTGTTGTTTTGGGGTATTGTTTATTTGTTTCAAGCAGGGTCTCACTGTGTAGCCATGGCTGGCCTGATACTCATTACGTAGACTAGGATAGCCTCAAACTCACAAAAATTCACTTGTCTCTGCCTCCCAAGTGCTGGGATTAAAGGGGTGTGCCACCAACACCCAGCCTTGTTTTGGGTTTTCAACTTTAAATGTAGAGATTAAATTATGTCCCTGAGCTGGTAGTCCAATGCCATAGCAAAGCCCCTCTTCTGGTCTAATTAATCCTGTTCACCCTCATATCCAGTCCTATCCCTACCCCTGCTATGAAGGACTATCCCAATGTACTTCTTGTGTAATTTTTGTTTAATGCGTATTATTGCGAAATGGAAATAACTATCTGGATTGTGTATTTTTAATTTGTTAACATATTACTGCACCTAGCAACTCTACTCCCAGATTTATACCCAAGAGACCCAAAAACTTGGGTCTACACAAACATGTGTTCATGAATATTCACAGCACCACTATCCGTAACAGCCTGAGTGTGAAAGCAGCTCAGCTCTGAATCCAATGATGAATGAATAAACGAAATGTGGAACGGTGATTCCATGGACAGTTACTCTGCCCCAAAACCAGTGATGACAGCTACGGACAACGCCCATTACCTTGTGGATGGTTTTCTGAGAGTCAGCCATAAAGGGCCATTCTGCATGATTTCATTATATGAAAATTCCAGAATAAGCAGATCCCAGAGGGGAGAAAGCGACGGGAAGTTGGGACAATAGGAGATAACTGCTAAGGAGTATGGAGTTTCCTTTTGGCAGTGTTGAAATGTTATGAATTCAAAGCGACAGCTGCACGGTCTGTTTTTTAACCAAACACTGACATCCACCTTTGAGTCTCTACTGCTGTGTCGGCATCTCTGTTGGTGCTTGCAAGTGCTTCCACTGTGGCGTTCTAAATCTGTACACACGGGTCACTTACGGCCTAACACTCAATCACCACAAATGTGAATTCATTTAACTTATGAAGTCTCAGGACTTGAGAGCTAGAAGACCAAAAAGATGCTCTGACCCCGTCCCGGGACCCCACTGTTCGCTCTGACCCCGTCCCAGGACCCCACTGTTCGCTCTGACCCTGTCCCAGGACCCCACTGTTCACTCTGACCCCGTCCCAGGACCCCACTGTTCGCTCTGACCCCGTCCCAGGACCCCACTGTTCGCTCTGACCCCGTCCCAGGACCCCACTGTTCGCTCTGACCCCGTCCCAGGACCCCACTGTTCGCTCTGACCCCGTCCCAGGACCCCACTGTTCACTCTGACCCCGTCCCAGGACCCCACTGTTCGCTCTGACCCCGTCCCAGGACCCCACTGTTCACTCTGACCCCGTCCCAGGACCCCACTGTTCGCTCTGACCCTGTCCCAGGACCCCACTGTTCGCTCTGACCCCGTCCCAGGACCCCACTGTTCGCTCTGACCCCGTCCCAGGACCCCACTGTTCACTCTGACCCCGTCCCAGGACCCCACTGTTCGCTCTAACCCTGTCCCGGGACCCCACTGTTCGCTCTGACCCCATCTCGGGACCCCACTGTTAGCTCTGACCCCGTCCCAGGACCCCACTGTTCGCTCTGACCCTGTCCCGGGATCCCACTGTTCGCTCTGACCCCATCTCGGGACCCCACTGTTAGCTCTGACCCCAGCTCAGGACCCCACTGTTAGCTCTGACCCCAGCTCAGGACCCCACTGTTCGCTCTGACCCCAGCTCAGGACCCCACTGTTCGCTCTGACCCCGTCCCAGGACCCCACTGTTCGCTCTGACCTCATCTCAGGACCCCACTGTTTGCTCTGACCCCGGCTCAGGACCCCACTGTTCGCTCTGACCCCGGCCCAGGACCCTACTGTTAGCTCTGACACCGGCTCAGGACCCCACTGTTTGCTCTGACCCCGGCCCAGGACCCCACTGTTGCCTCTGCCCTTCCTCGGCCTTCTCCCCTCTTCGCTGGGTTCTTCGCCTTCCTAATTCCCCAGCCTGGACCATCAGGACTGCTGCTGATCCGTCCCTGTCCTTCTTACAACACCACACCCACTCACCTAAATATATATTGGATTTTTGCTCCAAATATTTGTTGAAATGTGTTCCTTTCCATACAATTCCGTTTCCACTGTCTACTTCAACCCTGCAACTTCTCACTGAAGGCTCTCTGGCCTACATTTTTCTTTCCTACTTACACCAAAATTACTTTACTAAAAAAAAAAAACAAACAAACAAAAAAACGGCACATAGCCAATGTGGCCACAAAATTTACAGCTGGGAATCACCTTCCGAGTTTGTCTAACTCTGGAACTGAGGCTCATATGCCTGCCTTGCTTGAAACTTTCGCTGGGTCCTTACAAGCGACAGAACTGAAAACCAAGCCCCTACAGCAACATTCAGGACTCCTCATGATCCAATTCCATCCTGTCCTCAGAACCTATCCCTGAAACTCCAGCATTGGATCGGGCCAATGACCACTCCTTGGGCATTCCAGATTCTGCTGCCTGTTCTGTGCCTCTGTACACACTGGGACAGTGGGAGACAGTCTCTGCTCAGCTTGAACTCTGATCCTATGCCCAGGTAAACGTAGCACCTTCCATGAAGCAGCATGGTTCCTGCCCAAGCCTTCACAGATGCGGCGGACCCTGCCACTCCCTAGCTCCTCACAGCTGGCATATAAGAGGGTCTCAACCAGGGGCAACCTAAGCATCGTATAACCAGCCACACACAGTTATTCAGCCCCAAATATCAACAGCACCAAGGCTGAGAAACCTTCCTAATGTTGCGACCCTTTAATACAGTTCCTCATGTTGTGGTGATCCACAACCATAAAATTAGTTTCATTGCTACTTCATAACTGTAATTTTGCTGTTAGGAATTGTAATGTAAATATCTGATATGCAGGATATTTGATATTCAACCCCAAGGAAAGGGCTGTTCAACCCCCTCCCACCCCCAAGGGGGTCAGAACCCACAGGTTGAGAACCAATTATTTAGCTCGAATTCCAGGACTGCCGTGGTCTGCCTGACACTGGCTGACTCACTGACTTCTGGAGGCAATGTAACTACCATGTCCTATTTCTTGTGCATACTACATGTTTAAAAAGGGATGCTTCTTTTTTCTCTCTATAATGAATCTTCTCCCTAAAAATACGTTCTTGACTGGTGATGAAACTCATTGGTACAGCACTTGTCTAGCATATACAGAACCCTGGGATTAACCCACAGTGCCACAAAGAAAAAAAAATCAAAGTCAGCATCAGATATATTCTTAAAGGGGCCAGGAACTCACTCAAGTATTTGCCACGAACAGAATGAGGGCTGGAGTTTGATCTCTATTGCTCACATGAAAAAGCAGATGTGTGTTGTCAATCTCGGGTCTCCACACTCACTCTCACCTACACAAACACTCGCCACACACACACACACACACACACACACACACACACACACACACGAGTGGCAGTACATGCCTATAATCCCAGTGTTGGGGAAGAGAGGACAGAGGGGCACCTGGGGCTTGCTGACTAGCCGGTCTAACAGGCAAGTTCCAAGTTCAGGGAGAGACTATGTCAAAGAGGAAGGAGACGCAAGATCATGGAAGACACCGACCTTCACATACATATGCACACAAATGTGTGTACACCCACACATGAACACACAGGTGAACAGTATTAGAGCTGAAGGAAAGGAACAGTACGGGAAAGGGTATGTATGAATGGTCTCCAGGACTGACCTGTATATTAACTCTTCAGGCAACCCCCAATGATACACAGTGTTAATTATAATTGCTAAAATGTATCAAGCACAATATGTAACACTCTGATCTCCTCACAACTTTATGAGATAGATACTATTTTGCCTTTTGGACACTCAAGCTCAGGGAGGTAACCTACTCATGATAATGCAAGCTAGTGCCAGGGTGGTGGCACGCACAGTCCTTTAGTGAGGCAACAGCAGGCAGATGATTGTGAGTTCAAGGCCAGCCAGTGCCATACAGTGAGACTCACATCTCCAGAGGAGGATAAAAAAGACGAGAACCAAAGCTACCAACTGTCTGAACAGATCCAGGACTCCAGCCCCAGGTGGTACAGCTTCAAACAGGGACCTTCCTTCACTGGCACTGGTACTTCTAACTGAACTCCACACAAGGCAAAATACCTGTTTGGGAGGAAGGTCAGAGGCTGAGGTGGGGACTTCATAGGCAATTTGGAGAGAAGCTCCTCCCATGTCCAGTATCCCCACCGTCCTCCGGCGTCCCGCTGCCGAGTCCAGGGAAGTGTCAGCCTCTGACTCTGAAATCAAGGACAGGAGTCAAATAATTAAGAACAAAAACCAAGTCCAAAGGGAAAGACACCTCCAACTCCCACCCCTCCCACACCTCTCCCCCCACCAACCCCCAATCCCTCTTCAAAAAAAAAAAAAATTTGCCAGGCCAGCAAGATGGTTTATCTGATAAAAGCTCCAGCTTTTAACTTGAAAGTAACTAAAATAAATTAATCTAATTACTGAGTGTATATTATATAGAGAATAATTCTTTCCAATGGCTTAAATATAATATTTCAACTATGTATCCCGAGGGCCAGGAGGGAACCACCTCTAGCACATTGTCTTCTACATATGCCCCATGGCACATGCATGTCTACCCTCACACACATACAATAAGTATTGTTTAAACAATAACAACCATGGAGGATTTTGTTTTTTAAAATGTGTTCAGTGGAAAGAGAGCAGACAAAAAATAGCAAAATATTCTGAGGGTTGAGACTGGGTGATGGGTTCATCCACGTTCATTTCGTTACTTCTACTTTTATAGACATTTGAAGCTTTCCATAAAAGATGACAAGGACAAAGAAAAGCTCACAGCAAGCTTGTACACACTACTGAGAGCTTGAAGAGAAGCTGCCGCCCTTGAAGAATATTACACGGCAGAACTGACTTACCATCTTCATGGTCAAATCGTCCCAGAACAAAGTTGATTCCAATCCATGCATAAACTCCTAAGGAAGAGATGGACAAGGCCTCTCTGTAATTCTCTACTGCTGGACCACACCCTTCCCAAGGGTGCCCTTTTTCTCCTTTTCTTGGGAAAATAAAAATAAAAAGAACCATAATATTCCACTCCATACTCCTTTTTTCAAGATTTATTTATTTTTATTTTATGTGCATTGGTGTTTTGCCTGCATGTATGTGTTAGGATGCCAGATTCCCAGGTACTGGAGATACAGACAATAATGAGCTGCCATGTGGGTCCTGGGAATTGAACCTGGGTCCTCTGGAAGAGCAGCCAGTGCATAACCACTGAGCCATCTCTCCTGTTCCAACTACTCCATATTCTTAGTGCATGGACCTTAAATCTTCTTTTTCCTGTCTCTCTCTTCCCTCCTCCTTTCTCCACCTAGCAGACTGCTCCCCACCCCCATCCCTACTGGGGCTCATCCCATGCTGGGGCTCATGCACCCTAGTTACCTACATCTTTTCTTGTAGCTATAGTTTTCCTGCCTGGCCCACAGTCAGGACAAATCTCTCTCACCTGCCAGTCCCACAGCCGCTCAAACCCAACCAAGTAAACACAGAGACTTATATTGGTTACAAACTGTATGGCCGTGGCAGGCTTCTTGCTAACTGTTCTTACAGCTTAAATTAATCCATTTCCATTAATCTATACCTTGCCACATGGCTCGTGGCTTACTGGCATCTTCACATGCTGTTTCTCATCGTGGCGGCTGGCAGTGTCTCTCTGACTCAGCCTTCCACTTCCCAGCTTTATTCTCCTCCTTGTCCCACCTACACTTCCTGTCTAGCCAATGGCCAAACAGTGTTTTATTTATTGACTAATCAGCAACACATTTGCCATACAGAACATCCCTCAGCACTTCCCCCTTTTTTTTTTCAAAAAGGATAAAAAAAACTATAGCTACAAATGGCGTCCAACATGGTGACAAGAGTTTCCACCTAAAAACTGAGAAAAAAGATTCTAAAACAGAGCTAAAAACAGTTCATAATTGTCTCTCTCAAATGAGCGGCAGCTGCTGGTTTGAGCTACTGGTGGGTTCCTAGCGTGTGCGCTCGACCTGCAGTATGGCGGGAATAAGGCCTCTGCAAGTGGCACTTTGAGCTTCATGGTGGATTTAGCCTTTCCTAGTACAAAACAAAAAAAGAGGTTTCTGGGCTACATGCTGCTTGGATAAAAGCACAGACCCACGATAGCTCCCAGAGCTGGCGGTAGACGTGCCACCTCTATGTTGGGAAGCTGAGGTGGGCAGAGCCAGCAGCCACAGCTGCTGCAGTTTAAAGCAATAGATTCACAATAAGACAGATTCAGATGTAATAGTTTACAGTGTGTGTAAAAATGTACGTAGGCTTGAAAGAGAGAGAAAAAGGAATATATACAGTTATATAAAGAAATAAATAGTTTTTTTAAAATAAAGTCTTTAAAGAGACAGTAAAGGTAGTATAAAAATAAGCCACGTAGAGATGAATATTACACAGAGAATCTGGATTGTGTTGTCTTTGGGATTCTTAACTGCAGAGAGATATTTGATTGTAAAGGAAGCTGAGTTAAACCAGTATGTATATTTTAAAGATACCTTGACTTCAAAATTTGGATGAAAGGATATGTTGCTTTGGAAAAGAGTCTCTTTTGTTTCCACAGAAAGCAAGAGGCTATGGATTTGTTCCAGATTAAGATACATCAGGTTTGACCAGCCAAGACCCCCTGAAAGGTCTCCGATGACACCATGGCCCAGATGATCCAACATCCAGAACCGTTTGAAGGCAACTGGCTCAGATGATACAGCCTCACGGACTACTCTATGATCCTAAAATTTTTTTTGTGTCCCCATAAGATACAGCGCCCCCCTCCAGCAGGAAGTAGTAAGAGAAGCTACGCCCAAATTCCCAAATTATATGTAATTTTACTTTGTTAAGGTTAAAACCTTCCTTTTTGAAAAAAAAAGGGGGGGGAAGTGCTGTGGGATGTTCTGTATGGCAAATGTGTTGCTGATTAGTCAATAAATAAAACACTGATTGGCCATTGGCTAGGCAGGAAGTGTAGGCGGGACAAGGAGGAGAATAAAGCTGGGAAGTGGAAGGCTGAGTCAGAGAGACACTGCCAGCCGCCACGATGAGAAACAGCATGTGAAGATGCCGGTAAGCCACGAGCCATGTGGCAAGGTATAGATTAATGGAAATGGATTAATTTAAGCTGTAAGAACAGTTAGCAAGAAGCCTGCCACGGCCATACAGTTTGTAACCAATATAAGTCTCTGTGTTTACTTGGTTGGGTTTGAGCGGCTGTGGGACTGGCAGGTGAGAGAGATTTGTCCTGACTGTGGGCCAGGCAGGAAAACTCTAGCTACATTTTCTTCCTTTCTACAATCATTTGTAACTTCTAATAATTCTACAAAGACTAAGAACTAATTATAAAAAAACAACTCTTCCCAAAAGAATGTTTAAAACTGCATCAAGGGCCAGGCATGGTGGCACATGTCTCTAACCCCAGCACTCAGGAGGCAGAGGCAGGTGGATTTCTATGAATTTGAGGCCAGCCTCGTCTAAACAGCTTGTCTCAGGCCAACCAGGGCTATATTGTGAGACCCTGCTGAGAGAGATGGGAGGGGCCTGGGGTGCAGCTTGGTGAAGGCACCTGCTCAGCATGAACAAGGGCTTGGGTTTGATCTTGGCACTGGGCAGAGGAGTGAGTCTTGTAGTGTGGCTTCTGAGAAAGTGGGGGAATGCACCAACCCAGTGTCCCCACCAGATGCAAATATAACCTGAGGGTGGGAAGCACACAGCAGTTTGTAAGAACTCTGAAAGTGAGACAAATAGTGGACGCGGAGAGACGAGAATTTAAAATGTTCCCAAACTAGATTGAGTCTCTCATTTCCCCACTTAGGTATTTCTTGGCTTCACCTCAAAAGCAGTTTGAGATAAGTATGAACCAG
Organism: Peromyscus eremicus; assembly: GCF_949786415.1. Taxonomy (NCBI): domain Eukaryota; kingdom Metazoa; phylum Chordata; class Mammalia; order Rodentia; family Cricetidae; genus Peromyscus; species Peromyscus eremicus. Next base: position 18,573,620 of record NC_081416.1, read on the forward strand.
GTGTGGATAGAGAGAACTCCCAGGCTGTTCTCTAGCTCAAGAAGTAGGAAAGCAGACCCCAGAGGTTCAGAGGCAGCAGGGGAACTCCAGGGGCGTTTGTTGTTGCTTGTTTGTCCGGTTGTTGATGGTGGTTATGGTGGTGTTGTGGTGTGGTGGTGGTGGTGGTGGTGGTGGTGGTGGTGGTGGTGGTGGTGGTGTGTGTCTAGGTGTCTGTGTGTGTGTGTGTGTGTGTGTATGTGTGTCTGTGTGTGTGTGTGTCTGCATGTCTGTGTGTGTCTGTGTGTGTGTGTGTGTCTGTGTGTCTGTGTGTGTCTGTGTGGGATCTTCCTCTACTGCTCTACAGCTTATTTTTTTTTTGAGACACAATCACTCCCTGAACCAAGCTCACTACCTCAGCAAGGCTGACTAGCCACCAGGCCCAGGATTCCTTCTGCCTGCCTCCCCAGTGATGGGTTTACAGGCACATGCTATCATGCCTAGCTTGCTATGTGAGTGCTGGGGATCCACACTCAGCCCCTGGTGCTGACACTGCAGAGCTTTACTGAGCCATCTTCCATTTCATTTTGTTGTTGACAATCTTGCTCTGTAGCCCGGGCTGGCCGGCAATTCACCTCACTATGCACCTTCGGTCTTGGGGTAATCCTCCTGTCTCAGTCCAAGGGCTAGGATTACAGGCATGTGCCACTACACCGGGCCTGGCTTGCCTCTGTTTCATTCTGTTCCTCCCTACCTGGGCATTCCTGTCACAGACAAGGTACAGATGGGTAGACACCTAAAATGCTAAAGGAAGTGAATTCTCTTTGGTCAGAGGAGCTGTAGCCTCAAGCACATTGGGAAAAGACATTTATTTTTCTCCCCTTATTCTCCAGCCTCTTGGCTCTGGATGCAGGTGCAGTCCAGAGCACTGGATGAGGATGCAGTGGGTGCAGTCCAGAACACTGGGTGCGGATGTGGATGTGGATGCAGTCCAGAGCACTGGATGAGTATGCAGTGGATGCAGTCCAGAGCACTGGATGCGGATGCAGATGCAGTCCAGAGCACTGGGTGCGGATGCAGTGGGTGCAGTCCAGAGCACTG